>NW_027472580.1:27095216-28295216 GCF_030347505.1 Rhynchophorus ferrugineus | reverse complement strand
TTACAACAGGCAAGTGACAATATAAATAATTGGACACAAGCTTGGAAAATAAGAATTAATGAAAGTAAATCTGTACATATGCAGTTCACCTATAAACATACCGTACAGGCACCAATAACATTAAATAATATTATCATTCCATATAGCAACAACGCCAAATATCTCGAAATGAGTATTTCGACAAACTTCGCTGGAAGGAATATATAAAGAAAAAAAGAAAAGAACTGGAATTAAAATATAGGAAAATGTACAGGCTAATTGGAAGAAAATCACAATTATCAGTACATAATAAATTACTATTATATAAGCAAATACTGAAACCTATATGGACATACGGAGTTCAATTATGGGGATGTTCTACAAAGAGTAATATAAATAATATAAAAATTTTCAGAACAAAGTCCTGAGAGGTATTGTGAGCGCACCCAAATACTCTAGGATTAATTACCTACATCGAGACCTTGAGATACCCACAATCAGTTAAGAAATCAAAAAAATTGCAAGGCGGAATGAGGAAAGACACTATTTTCATGAGAATATTGAAGTATTGCAGCTTTTGGATAACACCAGAACAGGACACAGACTCAAAATAATCAAACCATCTGATCTTGTGTAGTGTTGTGTAGTGAGGTGCATATAATAAAATATACAACAGTGACATGTATAAACATTATTTCACCAGAGACTGAGATAGGGCCGATTTGTCCTCATAGTTATATACCTAGATTTAAGTTATCATAAATATCATAAATTGTAGGGTAGACGGAAACGACTAGTAACACTGTAATAATTAAATAATAAAAAAACTTTTTCACTTGAGCTATATTTCTTTCATAAATAGGAACTATAGAAATTTAGAACAGGTGGAAACTAGGCAATTCCTAATGTAATTCATACATCTTAATAACTGTTTTCCCGAATTTGAAAACACTTCTTGTGTTTATAAATTTGTGCAAATACTATAAATAATACAAAAATTTATAAATTTGTATTTTTATTTGTATGTTTATAAGTAAGTACAAATAAGTGAAATTATTAATATTTATATTTAATATTGTAATAATTATAGAAGTAATATTATTTAATAAGTAATTATTAATTATTAACTATTGTAAGTAAAGATGTTTTGTTGTTTGCCATGACCTGATCCAATAACACCATATGTCAGCCAACTTTTGCGCTTTTAGTCACTATGAATGGTGTTCGCAAGCTGCTATGTTAAAAGAAGCCGGTAGTAAAAATAGCACAAGAGTGTAACCCAAAAAGTTCATTATATTTCGCTTGATTTCTTTTATATTATTTGATTTCAGACTGGTGTTTTTATCTGTAGTCTGGTATTTATACTAGATAAACTTATATTTGTAGACACATCAGGTGCTTAAATTTATTCTAATCATTTTTCTGATTGATTTATTGAGAGAAATTGGTACATATATTAATCAACATATTTTTCATCATTTTACATGTAACATTGCGATACTTTTTAATACATTTTAAAGTCTCCTTTTATCAACTATCGGGACTAGACCCACAGTTTAACGTGGGCTTCGGACCACGGTCATCGGCATTAAGCTCACCGACTGGCGAGTGACCAACATAAAAATCATCCCAGAAAACATCTGGTCTTATCCAGCCTGGTTCATCATCAGAGATCATTTTCCTTGCCGGATTTTGTACTCTTGCTTAGGACAATCACAAATATTAAACAATCATAAACATAAATTTACGACCATACCCCAGCAGGATTCGAACCCGCGACTATCGCAACCGTAAGTGGACCGCCCTGTCACTTTTACCACTGCGCCAACCAAGCCAACAGATTGCGATACTGTATCACAAGAAAGATGTGGGTTTACCAGCAATCCAATCATCGATCAACTTCAGCATTTCCACACCGTATTCCAGCCAAACTATGCTCCATCGATCTGAAGAATTTGTTTAGTGAGCACCCTAATTCTGCCTTCATATTCGGCCTGCAATATCGCCCTTCATAACTTTTGTAAGGTGTGGAAGAACATTGTCAGACAAACGGATAACCTTGCATTTATTACTCGATAATATTTTTGCAACAGTAGGTCGTCAAGATGATGATGTCAGTAACCATCTACAGTAACAGTTTCATTTGGTTTTAACAACTTCTAATACTATACACCGAATACTCCGCTTGGGTGGCAGCATGGATGGCGTTGCTGGACTAACCCACAACTTTTTGCGTTTGAAATTATCATAGTAGATCCAATTTTTAATACCAATTGCAATATGCTACAGAAACTAATTTGCCTGGCAAGCACGGTCATATTGAAACAGTTCGAAATAGAATTTTCATCCAATTCATATTGTAGCCATTCTCATTTCTTTTACATCTATCCTATGGCAGTTGATTAATCAGCTACTATTAACTTGCTGAAAAGTTTTTTGAGAGTTTGAGATGGGTTTTCGTCCAGTAATTCTTCCAATTCTTTGTCTTCAAATGTATTGATTCTCTAGGTCATTCTTTGTAATAGGCATGAAAACCACACTAAAAAAATTTCTCATACAAAAATACTAAATGTTGAAAATGTAATTTTGAGCGTTCTATAATTAACACCTATATACTCTGAATAACTCAATCACACTAAATGGAAAACTATTATTTTATGTAAAAAAATGGCCGAAACCTTCGAATTTAACGTCTGTTTACCTTTACATTTTTACCGATATATACCGCTGACCAAAATATATCCAAGCACCTAGTATAAAGAATTACCTTATAATCTTTCAAGTGTTAGTTATCTTATGCATTTCTTCATTGTATAGTTTTCTAAAATTATTTCGTCGATTTCTTTATGTGAAAATGAGAAAAAATTATTCAAAATCAACTGCATCTAAATTCAACTTGCCAGTATATAATAAATTATTTTCTAGATGAGGATTCTCTGAAATAATTATAAAACCAATTTTTAAAATATATGGAAATGTTTTATCTATTGTTAAGAAAACAACAAATTTAAAGTCATATAATGTATAAGTTAATTATGTTCCATCAAAAACATTATTAAAAAATCTAAAAATTTTCTATAGTTCTTATATATCATCAAAAATATCACGAGGACTCTCTTTGCATTGTATATAGACGTGTTAAGTTAGTTTTCCTCGGATATTTCTTGTATTCAAACTACTGGATACTTGTAGGAATATTAGGTATGCTACCTTAATTGCTCTTTAAAAGCTAATTTCACTTCAAAAAGCTTTTTAATAAATTTTACTGTCTACAAGCAATGTCGGCTCTACCTTTAACCTTTACAATAATATTTAACCTTAGATAACTTAATTGAAGATAATATATTTTAATTTATTAATATATTATAACTAGTCGTTGCCGGCGAACTTACAGTTTGACTCTACACTGACTTAATACTTGGTACTTATCTAGGAAAACCCATTGGCTTAGTCTCTAATAAAATAAAAGTTGAAAGCACTTTTCCATTTTTACACAGCTACATAAGATTACACGTTTCTTTTCTGTCTGCGAGTCTGCGTCTTAGTTATCCAAGAATTGCATCACTTCGGCATGTACATGGAATTGAAGTTTTTCATCATATTTTCTTACGAATTTCTTCCTAATTTCCTCCATAACAATTGGAATTCGATGTATGGATAAATAATTGTTCCGATCCACAATACGATAAAATACACATTGTAAAATATATTTCGGAACTTTATTCTGAGATTAGAAACAATAATGCATTAAAAAATGAATAACTAACTCTAAACATCGAAAGTTAAACTAATAGTGTACGTGAATATGTTTCATAAAATTCCTAATAACCAAGCCTTTATAACACATTAACAAAATATGCTGCAACATGCAATTTAAAACCGTTATTTTCGCTCAAAAGTTCTACCTAGACGTGACAGATACAAATTCGCTTCGCCAGGTGTTGCCGGGAAATGCAAAAAAAAGGAAAACAAATTATCGCCCTGGAATCTCTTAAATTATCTTGTTTGGCGATGAAAAAACCGTAAAATTAGCTCGCGCAATTTGCGATACTTAATTTTACGGTGGCCGTGAAGTGGCAGATCGTCATCTGTTTCGGAGCGACAAAAGAAGCGACGTCGAGAAGAAAAGTGACGCAATAAAAAGAACGGAGGAGAGGACTTTAAAAACATCAAGCCTGTCCAGTCGAATTCGAGAAGTGTAAATGTTTTATGGCAATTTTATTAACGGCAGAATTGTCGTGAAATGGAAATGCTGAGAATTTAAATGTAATTATGCAATAAATAGTAAAAGTGTTAATTAACATTTAACTTGTACTACATTACATTAAATATTTCTATGATAGTATTATCCGATATCAGAATTTATTCGCAATATGTCTTCCGTTCCAGAACGTTACCACTGTATATATATATTTCTATTCTAATAATAAACAAATAAATATTGATGATATAAATTGAATTTATTGTTCATTCAATATGTTTTACGTAAAAATCTGTGTACTATTTCATGCCTTTGAAGCAATTTTTCTCGAATATCCCCATTCAATTGAAGCAACTCCAAACATAAGGATTTGAACGCATCAGTGATTTGTTAGAGCGACAAAAGTAGTTAATAACGTGATGTTCATAATGTGTAGGAATACAAATATTATTGGATGGCAAATCAGGACTGTCTTGGAACTATGGTCAACAATTTGATATTGATTAAAATGTTGTGAAGGAAATGAACTCTTCCTTGAAAAAAAAAGATCGTTATTAACCTACCTATTTTTTATTCTACTACATATACACAATTTAACTTAATACCTACCTAAACCTATATCTCTTAGCAATATTATTTCAATTAAGTCGATGCCGATCCCAAACAGTTGTATTAAATTAGATATGTTTGTCCGTAATTTAATTTTATATTGTGTAGTTTATGTTTAAACACTACATAGCTGTCAAAACAAGGTTCTTCGATTGATTACCAATGCCTATCGCTACGTAACCAACGAAGAACTGCACGATGACCTGGACATCAAATGGATTTGCGTTATCCAAGATTTCACGTTGAAACAATACAGTATGAGTAATAAAACAGGATGCAGGATGTCAGGAGATTGAAGCGAACCAAACCTTACGAACTTATATAAATTGTATATCTTTAGTGGAAACTATACCTATAATTTATTATAATTTTATTATTGAGGAATACATATTGATATATTATCTCGCACTCTTCTTGCTTGTGAATTTATCCAAGTACAAATGAATAGTAGTAATAAATTAATTTTTAATTAAGATTGTACTAAGCGTATCTAATAAAGCTCTTATAAAAAAAATAACACTAGATGACACAAAATCATATTATTATTTTTGTATTATTTTATTAAGTACGTTATTTTATTGGATATATGAAGAAAAATAGGAATAAAGAAACAGTGATTGAAAATAAGGAACAAGTGAGGCACCGCGGTACGCTACCTAGCGTATATAATTTGACAAACGTTCTAACCAAAGATGAACAACAAAAAGTAATTGCCGCTGCCAGGAATCGAACCCACAAACTTCGCGTGTGAGCTGAAAGCTCTAACTTCTACACCATAGTAATAGTTGCCTGCAATATTTCCATGGCTGACCATATGATATGGTTAATGCTTAAAAAGTAAACTGAACGGCTTTTGCACAGAACAACTTTGGTAAGCAAACCCTTACCAAAAACCACTCAAGTGTATAGGAGTCCGGTCCCTACTTTCATCGTTAACTTACCTAAATAACTTCAAAGTATACAATTAGTTCTCTGTACGTCCCCATAATATTTAAAGAAATATACTCTATAATATATACTCCTAACCGTTGAGTAGCTATATCTTCCGTCACATCAGCTCAGCGCTAATATTATACACAAATAACTGATTATTTTAGATAAATATGTGAAAACATTGTCCTTTAAAATTTCAGGGTTTCCCACAATTTCCCCAGATTCCGCCATCTGACCTGATCCAGATCCTGACTTGATTCCAATGGGGCCACGTCGGACGTGCACTTATTCGAATAAAAAAAGAATTTTAAAAATCGATCCACAATTGACGGAGAAATCGATGAATATATATAAACAAATATACAGTCGAAGATACAAACAACCTCCTCCTTTTCTTGAAGTCGACTAAAATGAAACCGGCAACCGCTTGCTTCCATGTGCTTACTCCACGAACAACAATGTTCATGTGTTGAGTGTAGCTAGTTTTGAAAGATCTATATAATCGTTTTATATTTGGTTGTAATCCTAATAGCTAAGAATTCGCCAAACTCAGGGTATAACTCATGGCGACCTTACTCTATAAAATTTTGAAAGACCTTCACGGGATTCCTCTTGGAGTGAGCGTCAACCACAATTTTTTTTTAATCATTCTGTAAGATGCCACCTTATTACTATATAAAGAATTAGGTTCACCTATATACTACTTTCTCGATAATTTACGCCGAAAGGAAAAGTTCACGAATTAATTTGACGTTTTGCTAGAGATAAATTTTTCAATTTACTGTAAACAACAAAAAACAAAAAAAAAAAATATATATATATATATATATATATATATATATATATATATATATATTAATTCAATTATAATATTATATATCAATTCAAAACAGTAGTGACACGTGTGTCAATATATGGTTGTAATATGGTTGTAAATTCGTCTTCCATTCAGGCAGTATTATCTTTCTCATTTTATTCTATTTAAAAAGAGATAGAATGCTGTTAGAGAACTTCGATTACGTAACCGCAAGAGCCTGCAAAATTTGTCCGTTTGTCAAACATCTGCAAAATTCTTCAACATATTATAATTACATGTTATAAACGGGCAAATGTTGTTTTAATGCTTTGTAAAGTATCTCCAAAAATACAGAAACAGGTAACGAATCAAGATCAGCTTATTGTTAGCTGTATCAGATATCAAATATACGAAATGTAAAAAGCAGTAAGTAGTTTCTTCAATCGAAACATAATTTAATATAATTATTTCAGAGAAAATTGTTAGTCTGGAAAGTATCCATAAAAATCCAAAATATATAAAGCTATTTGAGGGATGTAGAACATCCCTTCGTACACTGTTGGGTAATATATGATTTAAGTGGTGTAAAGATAACCCACGAAGGGGTTTAATGGAACTTCCAGAGATTGCTTTTAGAAGAATATAATTTTTAAAAATATATAATAAAATCAAAGAAGAATTATTATATCAAATTATATATTTAAATGAGACATGAATATATCAGAATGGTTATAAAAATGATGATAATAAATGTAGTGTAAAGACAATAAAAGTTGATGGAGAAAGGTAAACGTTGGCATAACTATCAATTAGGTTTTGTTATTCATAACATTCATTAATTCATTCATTCATTCATTGCAGACATATAGTTCTTCATGCTGGAAACAGGAATGCTTTTAGTCCTGGTGCCGAATTAGTGTTTTCCTCTAAATTCAAGGGTGTCTATCATGGAGAAATGAGCCGTAACTTTTTTTTGCAGTAGTTTGAAAATCAGCTTTTAAACTGGTGGGGAAATCCCAACAAGTGCATCAAGAACGCCTGCAATTAAAGAATGGCTTAAAGTACATAAAATAAGTTTCGAGGAAATCATGTTAAAGAATCAACTATTTCAAATTGTTACGCAGTAAATATATATAAAATATTTAATTGCCTTTTATGTAATTTATTTTTTAGAAATAAGCCTGAGGAAAGATACCTGGTAGATCAGATTACTTAACGTTATGGCCACAGAATATGATTTATTCCTCCCTATCACTGCTAATTTAATTCACTTGAGTTGATATGGGGCACTGCAATAGACATTTAGGTGGAGAAGGATATCCAAACCAGAACTGTCTGGATTTATGTAGAGACACATTGTCGAAAATAACACCTTCGGTTTGTGTGAGCTCGATCAGACACATTGAAGAAGAAATTGACAAACAGCAAATTTTTGATAGATTGGAAATAAACAGCTTAGTTATTAACTTGATTGGTGTTTCTGAAAGTGACAGTGATTGAATAAAACTTAATAAATGATTCAATGGTGACAATTACCAAGACAGGGCGATGAAAGAGGAAAATACTAAAGGTCAATATACAATTAATATACTTTAATTGTAGGAAATTGTATTAGAGAGTGTGAAAGCTTTATGAGCATGTAACCAAATATTCAGAATATACATGAACATTTGGTTAACATGTATGAGTAGAGAAATAATACTAACTGTTTTGCAATTACGGTAAATGCTTAAGGAAATGCAATGATTAAATGTAGTTTTATCAAAAAAATTAATACAGGTAGTAACAGGACAAACTAAAGAGAAATATAGTAATATCATAATGACTTTACAAGGATACACTGCATGGAAACAAGCAAGAACTAAACGTAAAACAGAAATATGCTCTCTAATAAAAGTAAAATACATTACTCAGATATACAATTGTTAATTAGGTGGATTAGGCCTTCGGGGGATACTACTACATAAAAAACGCGCCTAGAACCCTAACTATACTAGTGTGGAAAGAAGTTCAATGTATGTATAATAAAACAACTCTGACCTGAAAATTATCGTGGCTGTTTAATTAATTGTAGTTTCAAGTTCTTCGATAATATATGCATTAGATGTACTATATTGTTAAAATAAATTATAATACTTAACATTTTTGTTTCATTATTTTATTTATATTAAAATAATTTTATATGTCAGGGCCGAAATGTACTAAAACTCAGAGTTGCTGCGGCAACATTGCAACGTTTTTACAGGTCTCCCGTGTCACTACTGCTCTGAATAGACTATATATATCCTCATTTAAAGAAAACACTCAGTTTAATAACCTTAGTTTCAGTTATTTCATATTTTAAGTCGTTTCATAAAAGACATATTTTAAAACTATATACATATTTGCAGATTAACATGTGCAAGGAACAAAGAAAATACATTTGACTTTTTATGTGTAACGTTTATCAAAGAAGAATCTAGTAGAAGGAATGACCAAACGCTGTGTTTTTTGTTCCGGATATGTCGGAACAGGAAGTTCGTGCATTTCCTTATTAATTCATAGACAGAACAGCTTAGGATCTGTTTCACGCGTTGGGGTCCAACAGTAATAATTGGTATCGC
Organism: Rhynchophorus ferrugineus; assembly: GCF_030347505.1. Classification (NCBI taxonomy): domain Eukaryota; kingdom Metazoa; phylum Arthropoda; class Insecta; order Coleoptera; family Curculionidae; genus Rhynchophorus; species Rhynchophorus ferrugineus. The sequence goes on along the minus strand of NW_027472580.1, from coordinate 28,286,095 downwards.
TTTTCAATTTTCGCTATGTCTTCGTGTAGCTCTCCTTGCTCGTCGCTCGTGTTGCCCGAGTATTGTGGTAGCGAGTGATGAAGACGAAGCTCTTGAGATATTTTTTGTACTTCTACCTGAACAAATTAGCAATGGATCATCCGTACGTGGAAGTTTCTGTACTGTACAATTTTTGCATTTATACCGACGATCTTAATGGACCAAAAATAGTGATAATCTACATTTTTTTTCTGTTTTCGTCAGAAGCACATACAAAAAGTAAAGAGTGACCTGTACAGCTTTATTTTGCACGCGCCATGTAACAATTTCGGTACCCATGGCTCGTCAGTGTTTATTACAACAAAACCAACAAACTGCAAATATGCATTTTTGAACGCGTTTGCCGTGATTTTTTCACGTTTACCGAGCATATAACATCCATAAACGTAACAAAACTCTTTGAATCAACTTTGCAACGTTGTCTGTGCAATTTGACGCGCTCCGAAATAAAATCACAGCGCAAAAACCAAAATTCCAAATGATATTTAATACAACGTAGTCAGCAGAGAGCTGTTATAAGAGTTAAATGCTGCTAAAATTTTGACACAGGGAATAAAGGCCTGAGTTCGGGGCATCAAAAAACATTAAGAATCGTTCTCATCTGTTCGGGTACAAAAGTCGACTCCAATTTGCAAACTTGCTATTATCTGGTAAAAAAAATCTTCATTTAAAAAATACTGGACTAATATATGTATATTAAGAGTTTAAATACCCTTCATATATTGAATGGCATATGTTGTTAAATATAGTAGATATGCAACATTTTGTAAATATTTTATTTTGACGAAAAATTATTTCTAGTTCTAGTAAACTTTTTCCATAAATTTTTGCATCCAGCTGGTTCAGGACAAAATATTCTCACATATTAAAAAACTACACAGAAAATAATAAGAATTTTTTATAAAAACAATAAGACCACAATACGTTGACGTTCGAAGAGACTAAATAATAAAATATAATTCAAATTATAAAGTAAAGTATTCTTTATTCAACAATAACTTACTTATTTTAGATTTTAAAGTTTATTATATTAAATGCATTTTGGTTAATTTTCTTTGTTCAATTCATATTTTCGAGCGAAATTTTAATGATTTCGAAAAGTTAGATGAACTAAAAGTTGTAGTACGGATAGCGAAAATAAAGATGTTAACCCAATTAAAACAAAATCCGCGAACAAAACAAAACGTTCTTCAAATCCAAAAACGAGATTAGATTGTCATAAAGCAATTTAAAATTCCCCGTCGCTAAGCTGATAATTCGGACCGGAGAAAATAGTTTATCGAGCTAAACCATCTAGCGTATTTTGTGGATAACGTACAATACTTGGTATAGAACGAAAGATCGGAACCGGTGGATTTTTTCGGTTTTTATATTGAATTGGAAGAATTGGATTACGGGACGACGTATTCGCTAAAAGGAATTTGCCGCAATACGAAGAAGCTTCGAACAATCCAATTTAGCGAACACTTCATTGAAGTAATTCATCAGGCTGGATATTCACTTGCAGTGTTTGATGGCCGAACGGGTTTTAAAAGAATTTTTGCGCGCATTGTTTCGTGCACTTTTATATTGGCCTCTCGAGATATTCCTTTTCGTTTCAACTTTAAGGGAAAGAAATTAGTTTTAATTTTCATGTTTCAATGAAATTCATGTTTAATATTTCTAAAATCAAAACAGAATCACCCACAAATATTACGACGCAGGATTTATTTGATATAACAAATAGATAACAATGGCCTTAATTTTGCAAATTCCCTAAGACTTTTCATAATATCTCATACTATTAAATAAGTAATTGCAATTAAATAAGTATATAAAAATATATTGCCAAGATATTGTTTTATATTTTTGTGTCCACTTCTTACCAACTAGGGTGTATTTGGACCCACTGTTTAATGACTACTACTATTTACTACTGTTCTACCGATTGGCGAATGACCAATTTGGATATTATTCCAGATCCGGTCTTACCCAGCCTGATTATTGGAACAACTGCAATAATTTTTCTTGTCGGATTTTGTCTTGCCTTAAGGACAATCACATTTATAAACAATCACAATTATAAATTACGACCATGCCCCAGCAGAATTCGTACCCGCGACTATCGCAACAGCAGGAAAACCGTCCTACCACTGCGTTATCCAAGTAAGTCTTAAAAGTGGAAGTGGCCACCAGAGGGTCGGGGTATTATAAAAGCTAAAGAGAACTGACAAATTTATTGAGTTTAATCTTACGCTTTAGTTTGAATTATTATAGAATAACTTTAATTACATTTATTTTTTTCTATATATGTATATATATATATATATATATATATATATATATATATATATATATATATATTACTTTAAAAAAATATATTTTCCTCTAATTTTTATCGCACATATGTTAAAAAATATTTGTTCAAATGTAAAAACGAAACAAAAGTGTTGTATTCCGTGATGTAATGAAAACCTTGCTATTGCCCAGACATGGTTGTTATAATAAACAATAATAAACTTAAGGGAATATTTTATGAGCTCCTACATAAGTACAGGAAATTATAAATCCATATTGTTTAACTAAGGTTGAAATAGTAATGTACATAATTGAACTAAAATAAATAACATGTACTAATTCACAGATGTTTAACCTATAGAGAATTAATATCCAATTCCAATATTGGACTCAACAGAAGCCCACGTTATATTATTCAAGAAGAATTAGAAGAAACTATATATATTTATACCAAGTAAATTGAGAGATGTGAAAATTGAAATTATAATACGAGTTCCTCCACAGATTCTTTTGAGAATGACGATCTGCGTTTTCAAATTCAGACAGACGGCAACCAGCAAAAATAACAAAAATACCAAAAACTAACTATATATGTAGTAATAATTATTTAGTGTTATTTATTATAGAAGAGAAGAGGTCATAAAAGTTACCAAAATTTCAAAGGAATTTCAATTGCATATTAAATGTTGTGAAAATGGAAAATTGTTCATTAAAGTTAATGAATGAAGAATTTTACATGACATGATTACATACATTTATATATAATGTCTTTTAAAACGAATTTTAATAATAAATTTCGAATTTTCCAATATATAAGTTGGTAACTGACAATTAAAAAATGAGTATAGAAATCGATGTGTCAATTTTTTATCTCCCAATAAAATTATTTATATTTCCTTGTTATTTCCTTCTCAAGTTAGAAAAAGAACAAATAAAATACAATGAGCAAACAGTCGATGACAATTGGTGACATTTGTCCATCTGTCGGTTTTTTAATTTTAAAATATTTTAAAATAAATACTGTTTGATAGTTACCAAGAAAAAGCAATAATGAATCCCAAATATGTATCTTAAGTATGCTAAACTGTGTAAAGCTTTCGATCAGCTGATTTATATAATCTGAAGCCTGAAAGAGACAATATTAAGGTTTATTGAAATTTTTTATTTAACTAATTTCGTGCTACCGTAGTTGGTAAAGTCAATTGCTCAAAGAGGACTTTAAAAGGATAGTTAAGGAGATTCTGTTAACTGCAAAATCAGCGAAAATCTTCTTGATAATATCTGTTGTTGAAAATGCTAACAGACAATGTCATAAATTGCAAATTTAAAATTGTCACACAATTCATAAGTTTTATGAAAACATAATTGGTTAAAAGCGACTAAAGTTGTGAAAGAATATGCAGAATGTACGAGTAGCACAATCTGTAGCTGAGGAATTTAATTTGAAAATAAGTATTAGTCTAAACCTCATTTTAGAAAATTAAACATGAAAATTAAAAAGTTACAGTTAAACTAAAAACGCATACATTCACGAAAGGAACTTCTAGGCTTTGAGGCAAAATATTCGAACCATCGATCAACGAATTTGTACATAACATCCAGTGGGAACTGTTTATCCACTAGTAGGTAGTATAATGTTGTGAGAATAAATAATAGTCGAACAGTATCAAGTCTAGTGAACATACCGCGTATATTTTCCTCTCACCTTGTGAATAAAACAAATAACGTGATACCAATCACTGTCATGCATATATTACGACAGAAAACCGTTAAGTATTGGTACAGTTTTCGTTCGATATCGGACTAATGTACTATATATTACTGTACTAGTACTAAATGGATACTAGATAGATGTACTAGATCATCTAAGATCACCCCACTATTAATAACTACACCTTTTAATAAAATAAAAATTGATTTCCGCACTTTAAAAACGTTTTCTCTTTGGAAATCATATAGAACACCAGAGTTCTATTTCAAAAATAATATTAAACTCAAAGTAAAAATTTGCAACAATTAAGGTAAACACCAAATAAATAATAAATTCCTCAGAAGTTCATACACAGCGTTTAACATTTAATACACTATTTATCGTACGAATTAATAAAACTATTAAGATCTTCAGATTGTTTTAAAAGCAGAGAAGCCTCGCTGTTTACCTCTCCGAAGCAGAAAGCCTATTTTTCTCCCGTAGCGTAGCAAAAAAAATTTGCAATTTGCAACACCTTTCCACTCGAGCATTTTATCATTTCCATTTGGAAAGTTGGAAATTTCAGTCGAGAAAGCCGCCGTTTCGTTCCGTAACTTTTCCACGAGTCGTGCACTGTATTTCTACTTTTAAAAGTCCCTTTCCTAAATTTATGGACTTATCATAATTTAACGTGTCTATTTGTCATGCGATGACAAGCTCTTTCCGACGAGAAATTGATGACGTTTCAGATTTCTCCGCTTTTTTCTCTCGCCCATAATAACATAATAACATTATTTTCATGTATATAAATATGGCAACACTCTTCCACAACCACTTTAGAATTAATTAACAATTAATATTAAAATCGCATAAATTCTCAATAAAAATAGTAAGGTTTTTATTCGTATTTTGTATAATAAAGCTACACATACGCGTGGGAATCAAATATATCCCGTAATTTTGTAAAATAAATTTAATGATCAATGGTATGCACAAACTAAACAATTAACATTTTTCAATGTACTTACCTCAGTGCTCTACACACTGTTGCTACCGATTTGCTTGAATATTCCTTCTTCACCTAAAGTTTGTGGGCGAGTTGGCAATTGCGCACATACTCTTGCTTCAAAGTTGGTTGGTTGCTTGGTTGCTTTCAAATATATTGCCTCCAAGAGATTCTTTCAAGGGTGCAAAAAATATTCAAATATTCACAACGTGATAAGTCAGGGCTATAAGAAGGGTACTCGAGGGTTTCTCAGCGCAGTTGTTGCAGTTGTACAGAGTGCAGTTGTTCCAGCAAGTTGTTTTGACTAGTGATGGACAAAATACATTGAATAAAATACATTATACCAATTTATCTCAATAAAACTTCAAAATTAATAAAAATTTAAAAAATGGATTTGCACAATTATATTGTCAGCAACAAATATAACAATAAAGCATATACTTATGAACCAACAATACGAAAATGTTAGGGTTACATCAAAGCTAGAAATAAAAATGAAAGTCACAAATGTATTGACTTATGAAGCCGACTCGCACTAAAATGTAATTGTAAGTATGCTTCAATGAAAGTAACCTAAACAGTATTAAATGCAATGAAATAATAATAATAATTGGCTAAGCAATTTTTTATTTAACCTTGTCTGAGCTGATTTTTTTAACGTTTCACACGCGACAGTATCCATAATAATCTCAGCATACATAAAAAATGGTGATGTTTTACTGTTCGATCGGCTAAGAGGAGTAGTGACGAGGCCCAGAACTAACTGACAGAGACCGACGAACATTAAAAAATATTAGGGCGGAAGTTCCACTAGACTAGGCATTCGTAGAAAGGCTGCAATTGCGAAAGCCTTTATAACGTAAGTTGCGAGGCTGAGTATTCGTTAAACTGTAGACCCTCTGCGTTCGGGTAAACTCGGAAATTGCGATTGGGAATTATCGCAGGGCAATCGCCATTTTTGACGCTGCCTGTGCCCAGTGGGATAGATCGCTGGCGCAAATTTTTAATAATAAAAACTAGAATTCATTATTACAACTAACGGTTTGAAAATATATCTACAGCTACCAGCTAGAGGTAGTCAATTCATTAATGGAATTTGTCCGTCAAGAATAACAAAAATTGCAGTGACTGGTAACAATTAGAGCTATATTTTAGTCGTTATATGTTTTAGTAATAACATCTATTTTAGGTGAAGTATCCGTTGAATATACTGAGTCACATGTGGGGCATATATATATGAAATTTTAAAGTTATAAAAATCTGACAAAAGCCGAAAAGAATAAACTCAAAGATCAATTGACTGCAGGTGTAACTGTTGACAAGATTTTGCAGAATGCTAGAGTGGTAGAAAATAATACTCTAAGGATAAATGTGCTGACAAGAGTTGACAAATCGTTTCATAAAAACCCATAATATTGTCAACGATACCCCAATGATCTAACAGATACTACTGTAAAGTTAGAAAAGTGGAACAAAGGGCCTTTCTATTTGAAATCAAATAGGTAATGATTTCAGCCTTTATACAGTGATGTCTTGATTAATTATTTAATTGCTTTTATAGATTAGATAGAGCTAAAAATATTGGTAGATAGTCATTCTAACAAGCAAATTAAGAATAAAATTAAGATATAAAATGGCATCCCCAATTGTGGTGCTAGGTTGATTTCAGTGAATGGAACAAGTAGTTCCATAATTTCTTGCGGGTTACTATAAAATTTTCCATAAATATTTGTTAAATCCCCTACCCTTGAAAAGTACAAAAAGTATATATATTATTCTTTAGTTAAAATAACAATCAAGTCTACATACATATTAATTAGCCTTCATGTCATTTATGATCAATCTATTTATGTTATTACTCTAAACAATGGAGTGGTTATACACTAGCCTAATTGTGGAACTATGTCAATATCTAAATCAAAAACATTTAAATAAAATCAGATTAAGATGTTACCTTTGCCATCACCCTCAAATTCAGTGTTTTGATTTTATATAGCATACATTTACTTATATTTAATTGTACCAATTTAGTCAGTATTAATAAGTTATTTTTACAACTGAATTAGTTCATAGCTGATATAAAGACAAGGTGAACATCAAATATTCTAACAAAATTGTTCATCAGCATTATACAATAAAATTTTCATAGATTTTAATTAAAAATCAACTAACCAAGTAGTTAATTTTAAAATGTCATGTCCTTCTTCAAACATGATTAATATTCAGTCACTAATCTAATACCCACTAGTAAGCACGCAACATATAATAATGAACATATAAAGAAAAAAATTAAACAGACAACTTTTATTATCATAAGTCTAACCTCATCTATCTGCTTCTCTTGGATACTGTATCGTAAATGCCGACCAAATTTGAAAAATATTATTCGGCCATGAGTGCACCATTATACCCGAGCGTACAGGGTCTGCAGACTAACGATTGCTGCGAAGATGTAGTGCAAATATTATTGAACCCGGACAATTGATTGAAAAAATGTGGTATGGTCCAATGAATCATTGTTTATATTGTTTCCTACAAATAGCCGGATTTGTGAATGGAGAACCCAAAAGAATCGTATGCTCCTAACTACTTACGTCCTACACTCAAGCATGGGGGAGTTTCTATTGTTACTTGACAGGAAATATTGTTCAGAAGTTCTATGTTTTCAGCCTATAGAGTCTATGTTCTTTTGGTAGCTGACAAAGAAGTGTGAAAAAGTATGAAATAGAAATTTATATTAAAATAAATATTCACTACAAATGTTTACCATATAGAATTTAACAATATATTGCATGATAAAATTAAAGCTGTTTGGAAAATCCTTAAATCTCAACTAATCGCAATGCTACAAAGGCGATGAACACCTGAGCCAATCCGGGTTATACGATACCTCGATGGTCTTATTAAATGGACCCGAACCAATTTAGAAACCGTTTGTATCACATAAATGTATAGATTAAATAAAATGTAAAGGAAGATATAAGATATATTTGTGGAAAGAAACAATAAAAATTAGAATTCGTTTAGTCTATAAATAAAAGTAAATAGCTATAAGCACTACAAAATGTTTTTAAAAAATTAGGATGGTTCCGTAATCTTGAGAATTTAAAGAGTCTGATTATAAATATTTAGTTTAATCCAAAAAAGATGGCATGACATGACACATAATGATATGAAAATTCAAAGACTGTAAGTACGACTAAAATAAGGTCTAAAAAATCACACTGATAGGATAGTATTTCTATAATAATAATTTTAACTGAAATATATGAGGGTTACCAGAAAAGGTCTCGCTCTGCGATTTTCAGTTTAAAAATATTTGAATTGAAATGCTATGGAAATATTCAATTCCAGAAGAGGATCTTCCAACTTCTTCGTTGGATACGATGTGCTTGCCAGAAAGTTATAACTAATTTATTCAGTTTGGAAATAGAGAGCTTCTAGAGAATATGTAATACCAACATTTCAGTTTAAAAAATGCGTTAAAGATTATAAACACATGTTATTAGTAAATACTGATAATTCCTATTTGCCGTCTCTTCCCTTAATATAGGTTAAAACATTGTTGCAATGCATTTTCTCTCAATTTTAAAAGCATTATTTAACAAAAAGTTAAACTGAAGATAAATGCTATTGGAACATACTTCATCAACAGAATTGTGAGAATATTATTTTAAAACTGATAATTTGTTACAGTTGACACAGTCGAAACTGAAGGAAATAATGATTCTTATTAATAAAAATATTTGAAAATAGAGAGTTGAAAGTTAAAAGCCATTTTGAAAGCCTAAAAAACGTGTAGTTATTCCAAAAATAGAATTCAAATTTTATCCGAAAACAAAGAGTAGCGATGGATAACAGGTTTGAAAATAATGTTTTAAGTACCATATATAACCTACAAAAAAGATTTTTTTTCCTTGAAAATAGCCTTCATTAAGAAAAATTGCCACAGTGTATATTCGTCAAAATATCCATAATTTTCTACAACTCTTTCCTATTTTTCTGGCAATATACTGAAACCCTATTGAAAGAACATTATTCTTATTCAGAAGTTCGAAACATTATGCCAATTAATGATGAATACACTGGCTGTGATAGAACATCCCATTCAAGCTGCAAGAGGGTCTTCACAATTCTTCCAACATGCCCAGCATTATCATGCAATATTATGACTTTGTGTCTGTTACTGGTCTATCAGTACCTTTCTACAATATGTCGTTGTATTTATTCAATTGACGTTGGTAGGCATTTGCAGTAATAATTTGCGAGATTTTAGCAACTCGTAATATACTACGCCTTACTGCTGTTACAATACACGAACAGAAAACTCTTGTCTTTGCCTGGCACACAATGAAACCATAACATTAAAAATATTCGAAATGGCATATTCTGTCAATTCGTGTGGTAGTAATTTTCCTTCCATTTAGAAATTTCCCATCGCATGTAACTGTTTAAAAATTGTATTTAGTTTATCCAAGTTGACTAAAAGTTATTTAAGAGTTTTAACTTTCATCCAATAAATCTTACAGTTTATTTGTTTGTTTGTTTTAGCCTTACAAGTCGTTCTTTATCATTGCATCAAAATCAAATTATATAAATAATTCAAACCAAGTATTCACTGGGATTCGGCAGCAGATTTATTTAAATTAGACAAAAAAGTACTCAACATCGAAACTAATTGGCGCCTGTATACACTGAAAAACTCAATAATTCTAATTTTAAATAAAACTGCCATTTCATGTAAAAAATGTCAAAATCAAATTTGATAGTTAGGTTATGTTTTTTGGTTAATATTTTCAAGAAATATGTACAACTGCTCAAAATACATGCAAACACCTAATACATATCGTTTTCAATTGGTTAAAGTCCTTAGTATGTCGATTGTCTGAATTTAAAATATTATGAATCCAGCATTTACCTTTGATTTGGACATCTCAACTTTTTAAACAAGATAAAAAAAGATCAATCAGAATGATCCATGAGAAAAATAGAGCAAATAAATTTACAACTAAAAATCAGGATTCCCCTATTAGGATCGTCGGAAATCTCGACGTTCAGTGATATAATATCTTTTCATCGTTATATATCTCGCTCAAGCAATTATAATTGTTGTTCTTCATTACACAATTTCCGTTCCTAGATCGTCCGATTGGCGATGTTATGTCAATATTTTGATGGAGTATTCGACATATTACAAGGTGTAATCAACGTTCATTATATGTCGGTGATGTGTACGTATGACGGGTACCGATAAGAGGCCGAACGAAATTTGTTAAGCGGCAGTCTCAGAAATCAGTGAAGCGGAAAATTACAAGCAAAAAACGGATACTCATTAGCTAGATAATGCATTACCGGCACATCTAAATTATTCGAATCCGAAAGTATACGCCTCAATTTATGATGCGGATATCATCAATGACTTTAGGAATGGCCGAATAAGAATTTTAAATTAGTTTAGTTAGTTAAGAACCCAATCGTAAATATGTAATAACATTAAAGAAACAAGTACCTAGGTTCTCAAATAAAAATAATATCTAGAGATAAAACTAATTTTAGCATTCAGTTTTTCTATGGGGTACAATTATAACCTGATTAATTTTGATATCCAAGTAACATCCTTATTATTATTAGGACAATAATTAATGTAACAAATAAGCTATATAGATATGGCGATTAACTTGTATGTTACAGTATTAATAACACTGTATGACAATTACAACAATTTTTGTAACATAAATAAGATTACGTGTTTTGAACCCTTATTCCATTGTTAAAAACATTGTCTATTGGTACGGCAGTCTAACACGTCACGTTCCTTACTAATAGTGTGAATACTATTTACGCTTGAATGCAGTATTACTTCAAAATGGTAGCCGATATCCTTCCATAGCTATTACATATTCAGTGATTTTAAAACAAACGTATGAAAACATGAAAGTAATTTTAGATTTAATCAAATACAAAGAATACAACTGGACAGTTTGTTGTTTTTTTTTGGTGTTTTTTGTGAAAGAAAGTTGCTTCCTCTGTTTCTGGGATAATAGATACACCAAAAACGACTATGAAGTTAAAGATTGGCCAAAAAGAACCGACTTTGTTTGTGGCAAATCAAACGTTAAACATGAACCTCAGAAAATGTGATTTGTCAAGGCCATGGTTAAAAATGGTAAAGGATTTTTGTATATATAAAATAGATAGAACAACTTTATCAAGGAAGATGGAATGCTAAAATGTTAGAAGATTACTGCTGGTTTGTAATGAAAGAGGATTTTATTGTTTACAGGACGAAAAGTTAAGATTTCGTCATTTGCTTTCAGAATATATGTCTAAATTTTTGTATTGAAAATTTTCATACTGTCATTTTTTATTTATAACACTTTAATGTATCGTAACTTTAAAATGGTACGTGTTGCAAAAATCTATTTCAGTTTTGTTTTTAAAGCAGGTACAATTTGACAAAAGAGAGCCATTTTCTTGTTTTAGACTTATGTTATATATATTAATATTATAGACCAAAAAAAAATTTGTCACAAAGTGTAATTAATTAAAAATTATTTTGAAATATAAAAATATCAGTGTAATAATACGCGTATCAATAAATGATCTACATTTTTAATATTTTTACTACTTTAGTCAAAAAATAATAAAACTTTTTCATTTTGCGTTATTTACTTTTCTAGTTGCTGTTGTATAAGCAAATTCTAAAACTGATATGCCCTACAGAATCCAGTTATGAAGATGTCCTGTGAGAATTAATAAAAATAAAGTACATTATTTTTGAAAACAAAGTTCTAAGGGGTATCATGACTCTCTAACATTAATGGAATAATTATTTACATTGAAACCTTCAGATAGAGACTGTTACTTAGAAAATCAAAAGAATTATAAAGAGAAATATTGTAACTCCTAGATAATAATCGAACAGGACACAGACCCAAAAAATTCAAACCATTTGACCTTGTAGTTTAATTAAGTGTATTTAATAAAAAAAAGTGTTGATCAACGGATATTATGATTATAGAGATAATGTAAGGACCGTTTTTATTATAAACTTATTATAAGAACAAATTGTATGAGGCAAACCAAATAAATTGCTATTAGGAGACCAATTTTGGCCAAAATACAGTTTATTTGATATGTGCATTTTGAGATAAATGGTTATGATAGCAAACATAATTATCATATATGAAGCGATGCCAGTTCACCAGCTTAATCAGATGACAATACATCTACAAAGACTATTTGACTAAATTACTGCAGATCAAAGGATAACATAATCTTTACTAGCACAGCTCGTTGGTATTGGGTGTGGACCCCACATGGTTAACAATGCTATAAAAACAACAGCCGAATGGTTTGCCTATTGACTTTGAACATAGCATTGTGAAAATTTAGTCATTTTTATACATCTACAGCGTTCGAGTATAATCTTTGAAAGAATTGCAGGATGGACCGTTAAGCTGTAAAAAAACAAGATGACTTGTGTTAATGTTAACGCCCATTTTGTTTTAATTTTTTAAAACGAAAACAAAAGATTTAAGCTAATAAACTCTAAACTGAGATTATACCCGCACAGTTAAATACGAGTACAGTTCATTAAGTTGTTTAAAAAGTCGAGAGATAAACTGTGTTCCCAATACATTCTGCAATGAGAAAAATGAACATATAAAAACTACAGCAGCTGCATATTATAGAAAAAGTAAAACACACTTGGGTGGCAAGTCAGCACAAAACTAAAAGTCTAGCAGCAGCCAAGTGTTTTTTCAATCCTTCAATATTTGAAACTGTATTATAAAAATGAATATGAGAAATACCGAGGGTGTTAATACTGAAGACCTTTGGATAAAATTATTCAAATACTTCCATAATAACAATCTCAATTATAACAACTTTCAAATAATTATTGAGTACATTTTGTGTCTATCTGAAAGATAGGTGAAAAAACCATTGGAAAGTCATTCCAGTAACCAAGACCAATGTCATAGCTCCATTCCTATTTTTAAAACACTACTGATATTTTGAAATTAATTTATTTAGTTGCATGCCATAATGTTAGATGCCATAAGCTAGCTATTTAAGGTCACACAACTTTTCGACAAGTCTAAAGGCATGTGGTAGTATAACAGGTCAAAGTCCCCAGCTTGAAACAAGTTGGCGCTACTAGTATTAAATCAATAGTTTTTTAATTGGTCCTAACCCTCAAAAGTTGCGTGTATAAGTTTGACAGCTGTCGGATTGTTAGTTTGCGAATTATAGCATTTTGAGTGAAGAAACTTTGGTTATTGTGAACAAAATGGATAAAAAGGAATTTAGCGTGTTGATAAAATATTGCTTTTTGAAGGGAAAAAATACAGTTGAAGCAAAAACTTGGCTTGATGCCATGTTTCCAGACACCGCCCCAGGAAAATCAACCATCAAGGATTGGTATGCTAAGTTTAGACGTGGTGAAATGAACACCGAAGAAGGTGAACGCAGTGGACACCCGAAAGAGGTTGTTACCGACCAAAACATAACAAAAATCCACAAAATTATTTTGAAAGATCGTAAATTGAAATTAAATGAAATAGCAGACACTCTAAAGATATCAAGTGAACGTGTGCATCATATCATTCACGAATATATCATTCACGAATTCACGAAAACTCAACAGTCGGCTGGCAAGTTTATGGCGCCTGTATTTTGGGATGCGTATGGAATAATTTTCATTGACTACCTTGAAAAAGGAAGGACCATCAACAGCAACTATTACAGAGCTTTATTGGACCGTTTAAAGGACGAAATCGCCGAAAAAACGGCCGCATTTGAAGAAAAAGGAAGTGCTGCTTCACCAAGACAACGTATTACATAACAATCGTGTCACAAGTCAGTGAAAACGATGGCAAAAATCCATGAATTGAGCTTCGAATTGCTTCCTCATCCACCGTATTTTCCAGATCTGGCCACCAGCGACTATTTCCTATTCTCAGATCTCAAAAGAATGCTCGCTGGGAAGAAATTTTCGTCGAATGAATAAGTTATCGCCGAAACTGAGGCCTATTGTGAAGCAAAGGGCAAATCTTACTACAAAAATAGTATCGAAAAGTTGGAGAGTCGCTATAATCAGTGTATCACTCTTGAAGGGAATTATGTTGAATAAAAAAAATTGCCAAAAATATGTGTTTTACTATGGTAGGCCGGAGACTTTTCAATTGACCTATTATAGAATTTAAAAAATATTTGTACGGCCTCATATTTGTTTGGTAAACTGCTTCAATATCGGTATAGTTAACGTACTAAATTAGTAACTACAAGGCATACAAAAATAGTATATGATATATGCAATATACTATCTTTTTCAACGTTAAACTCAATAATTGCAAATTAAATTTATAGTTTTGACAATATACTGTTATGTTATACGACTGAATATATATTTTAAATTGTATTACTAATTGAAATAAAACTGATTTAGTAAATATTGATAAAACTAATGAAAATTATACCAATATTTACGCGAAAATTGAAAAATATATGCACACCATGTGATAAAAACATTCAACATAAGAAAATAGGTCAAATACGAAGCATAAAACCCAACTTCCTTACTTGGCGTTTTCCTAACAACGACATAAAGAGATTCCCTCCTTGCATAACCCGACATGTTGAAGATTTTATCAACCTTAATATGGAACGATGTCATATAAACTTCGCGGATCTCTTACTTGAACTCGTATCATGAATCTCCGAAGTGCGAAACTTGGGTGACATCAGACGAGGCGTACTATTTAACCTCAATAAATACGTTTAGGTAACATTTTATTTCTACAAGGTTTTCATTTATTCATGATTTCATTTGTTTCTATAATATTATTTATTTAACAAATTATGTTATAAATTTTTTTTTAATATAGAGATGTTAAATTTCAAAACATGCAGGTAATTCAAATTTAAAAAGTGGAATCCGTTAAATGATGACGTAACCCATAGTTGGATTCTTTACAACAAAAACTATTGATCTATACAGCAATATCTGGTTCTCCAATAATAATTTTGATTTGCATCCAAGAAACTAATACATTTGGTTTGGTTTAACTCCAAGTTGTTTTCATTTAACAATTAGGTGCTTCTACTAAATTAGACGTCAGCGAAGATGCATACCAATATATTTAGCTTCAACCTCAACCATTCATTAGTGGGCATTTTAGTCCAGACAATGGGACAATTACATGAGTAGATTTTTTTCGTTAGCTGTAACACTAGAAGTGCTCGGCAACAGTTGTATTTTATGTCAGATGCTAAAACTGCCGTCTGGTCTGCGTGTGTATAATACAGTAGTGATTTTTGTAGTCAATAGATGAAATAATGCCTTGTCAAATTACTAAATATATTGAATGTAGTTCAGCGTATTCATCATCTTGTTTATCAATCAAGGTATATTTGTAAGTGTAGCGAAGGAAAAAGCTTCTTTAGTTTAATCTGCAGCTCTATGTACCGTACTTTATAAAAAGACTAAAATATACTGTGAATGCAGCCGTTTATCATTTAAGTCGTTATTTATTTCTTTTACCAGTCCATTTATTTATTCTGTAATTTTATTCCATAACAAGATTGACATTCTAAAGTAATAGTTCTGTTGTAATTTTAATTTTAATCAATTATTAATTCAATTAAGCCTATTAACGTTAAATTTCTGAAGAAATTTTGAAATTACAGACAACCAACTTGTAGCATGATTATTTCAGCTAGTTTTCAAATTCCAAATGGAAGTAACTCATTCGTAATTTTGCATTAAATAAAAATATTAATTTTACACCCTTTCCTGATAGTTCTTCTAGAAGTTTTCCAATTATTATATCATATCTAGGGGTTGTTTTATGGTTAATTTTCACAATTCATACCAACTGATCTCGGTGCTATAAAAGTAGGTTGTCATTATCACATAAAATGTAGTGCCAAATCATCTCTCTAATTTTAAGTTCAAAAATAAAATGTGTAACATTTAAACATACCTATGTAAATAAAATTAACATTATATATAGGTGGATATAACTGACAATATAATATTTACTTAGAAGTCATATAGAGTATGATATGTACTATCTACCCATAGATACGTTTTAAATTAATCAATAAACTTAATATTTTAAAATTATTAATTTTAGCTTTTTCATTAGAAACCACATTTATATTAAATTGATTTCAATATTAATAAAACTAATAACTATTTTACGATATACATATAAATAATCCTAATTAATTTTATGACTTCTCTTTATTAAAATGATATTTCGGATAAATTCGTAATGATCACCAAATTAATTTTAAATGCAATTAAATTCGGTATATAACTAATAACTATTTTACATTATACTAGTTAACAAATGACTGAATAGATATATTAGCTGGCTTGGTGGCGCAGTGGTAAAGGCAACCGGATAGTACTCCTGTTGCGATAGCCGCAGGATCGAATCCTGTTGGGGCATGGTCGTAAATTTATGTTTGTGATTGTTTAACATTTTTAATTGTCCTAGGCAAGAGTCTAAAATCCGAAAAGGAATTAAAGGAAAATGATCCCAGTCACGCCAGTAACCAGGCTAACCGGGTAAGACCGGATGTCTTTGGGGATGATTTCTAAGTTGGTCACTGGCTAGTCGGCTTAATGCCAAGGACCGTGGTTCGGAACCCATGTTAAATAGTAGGTCCAGTCCAGATAAACCAATAGTTGGTAAAAGGAGACTTTAAAATCTGTTAAAAAAAATAGATCAATTAAATCTATATAAATTAAAATGAATCGCCGAAATGTATATACGCACATAACTTCGGAACTATTGCCCCAAATTGAATAATGATTTTTTTGTTCTGAGCGTCATTTTTAATACAAAGTTTGTAGTGGCATTTTAAAATACACAGTGATACACAAGTCAGTTGACAGATTGACATTTTCTATAAATTGCTTTAAATCTTATATTTGGTATCGTGATTTAAAATGGAAGAACGGACATTTAGAAATGCACTATAGTGGCGGTTAAGCTACTATTGAGCGGTACCCTGAACCTTTAAATTATCTCTTTATACATCAGATTATGTGACACGCATAACGCTGTCCGGCGTTCTGGTTATTCATATTTTAAATAATTTAAATATGTAAATATTTTAAGTATATGTTCGAAGAAAAAAAATTTAATATATTGATATAAATATTGATCGGATTTGTTCCCTGCCCCTACAATATCATCGACAAAAACTTCTTTTAACATCCAAATTATTCAATTCCGTACGTTCCATTTTCTTCATTTGCAATTCCGATTTTTATTGAATTTGTTTTGAATTTTCAGCGCCATTTGGCGAGATTTAAATTGAATCACGCACTTCACTGTATTTTTAAGATGTAGTCTCTTTTAATATGGTCTAATTTAATAATTTATCAAATTATATATATTCGAATCGTACGAATTTATATTTCCGTATTAAGGAGATATTCTGAAGTAAAAAAAAAGATTTTTTTTGGATATTCTCAAAATTTAGCTCCTAAGAATATGTTCTCAGAAGGATTTTTCAAAATTAAAAAAAAAAACGACGAATCAAACAACGGGCAGTAGAGGTTGGTTAACTCCTATACTCCACCTCCTATACACATTGGAAGCCGGGCAATTGAATTCGCTAAAGCATCATGAATATTACCATACCTTCAAATTAAAGAGAGCTCTAATTAACTTCTCTAAACTGGGAGTTACTGCAATATACAAATTAGCTAAAACATTTCAGTTAAATAGCTGAAGAAAATGTCAATGTTGATGTCCAAAAAGGCCCAATCTATAGACTAGAGATCGCCGATTAGCCAAATAGAATTATTAAGTACCATCACCTGAATGGCGCTATCGGAAACTTTGTTTCAAACTATAAACATTTTAGTCAAAACTATTTTTTTGGACTTTAGTAGGACTTTCTTATGCATCCCTCTATATCCGAAGAAATGGATTTTGTTTTTATTGCGGTTAAAAAATCCTTTCCAAGATGCAGATGATAGCAAGAACATTATTAATCAAGAATTTTCATTTTTTATCTCGGAACAACACAATGTTTGGAAATATATCGAGCACTCTCCCTTTCAGTTCACACTTCATTAGACTGTCACTCTTTGATGTTTCTTTCTTATTTCTTTTTGATCACATTTGTTATATTCTTGAATTCAATCATCAAACGTGGTCACCGTCAAGCATCTTAAAAAATAAAATAAAAAATTTAAAATATTTTTAATTATTCTTTTTTATACTTTAAAGTCTCTTTTATCAACGACGGATTATCTGGACTGGACCTACAGTTTAACGTTGGCTCCGAACCACAGTCCTCGGTATTAAGCCTACCAAATGACGAATGACCAACTAAGAAATCATCTCAGAAGACATCCGGTCTTACCCAGCCTTGTTACTGACGTAATTGGGATCATTTTCCTTAACGGATTTTGCACTCTTGCCTAAGGATAATCACAAATGTTAAACAAAAACAAACATAAATTTACGACCATCCCCTATCAGGATTCCAACCCGCGACATCGCAACAGTAAGAGAGTCGTCCTGTCGCCTTTACCACTGCGTTAATCAAGCCGGCTTAATTGTTCTTATCTTGCTCCTTAAGACGATTTTCATCTATTTTCTGTTTCTTACGATCTTCATTTCTTGATTAAGTTTCGGAAAAATAAAATATAAAAGAGGCAAGTACATGGGGTTACGGTCAGCAGTTTGGAATCAGTAACACGGTAGAAGCAAAATAGCCACACGTAACTATTTTTTGTTCAAACCAAGTCAAAAAAAAATTAAAAATTGGTTATAAATATCTAAGAAAATTGTAAGACCAAGAAATCGTATTTTTTTTAGAACTAAGATTTAATAGAAAAGACAAAAGTTTACGGGAACATTGCCTCCTATATGTAATTAGTTAAAAATGGGCAGCTAAATGTAAACCTGGTCGCAAGTTCTTCGGGTACGACCCTCATGAAAGAAAACACATTCAAATCATACCAGAAGGAATAGAAAAAAGTGCATGATATCGTGTTGGACGACAGATTAATGTAGATGCGTGAATGAATATCGGAAGGAAAGGTGCAACTTGCATAAAAAATTGGAATACAAGAGTTCAGAGAAAGATTCGATTTTGAACGGTGATTTATCATCACAATAAATATACGGTGTACCATCACACGCCAGAAGCGACACAGCAGTCAAAGCAGTAGGTGGAAGCTGATGTTTCGATGTCAAAAAAAGGGAAAAAGGATGCCAAAATTTTCAAAAAGAGACCTATTTTGAAGAATGAAGAAAACATCTTTCATCAGAACAACGCACCAGTACACAAGGGTGCGTTGATAATGGAAAAACTGAAATTTGATATACGACTAGAGCATCGCTGTATTCTCCAGAGTTCTCCCAATTCTCAAGCTTCCATCAAGTTAAGAAGACCGTAGATGAATAGTTTCATTAACCTCTAAACTCCGATTTTCAGAAAAGAATACAGATCTTGTAGAAACGCTGAATAAAGCATGTTAAAGCAAAAAGAGCTTACTTAGAAAAATAAAGAAAAATAATAAAATAACAGAAAATCACAAACTTTTATTATCAGACCGGGAACTTTTCATCTAACTCTCATAATAATTACATACTACGACCTTTGATAAAATCGAATGTTGGAATTTATTTATTAATGTACAATATAACAAATAACTGGAAATCGTAAAAGAATATAAATTTAAAGAAAAAAAAACAACGAACAAAAACGAAAACTCGATGCTCAACCATTTTTTGCATAATTTATAGTAAAATTATCATATATTTACTTATAAAATATGTTAATACCTTGAAATCTCAACTCTTACTACTTATTAATAAAATTATGTAAAAGTAGTGGCTTATATTATAAAATACTATAATATTTAACCAGTTAATTAAGTAAACAAATAAGATGCTAAACCACCGACAAAATTATACCTAATAATGTAAATCAGGACATGAAACCGGAATATTCGAATTTAAGATTGCAATTAAATAATAAATGTAAAAAGCACTTTAAAACTGCGACAATAATCGTTAACACCGCGATTTTATACACGCCGTAAAGTCGAAACAGAATCTCGATGCCTCTAGTAATTACGACACGTGAAATATTTTAGTTTCGGCTTTGATGGTACCTATTCCTCGATTGATGTCGATTTTATAGGGGTTAGGTTTCTTTTTTTCAGTCGCATGGCTCCAGATAGGATCTTAATGGGTCGTAAAACCCAGCAGGATAATGTAAGCCATTGAAAGAGGGACTTAAAATTCAGTAAAAATATGGTAAAATTTCGCTAAGGGTTTTACAGTTCTGCAGTATATAAATGCGGGTATTTGCTTAAATTAAATGCAGTAATATTCAGAACATTAAATAAACTAACGACCTGTTGTAAAATCTAATAAATTAATACCATTATATTAATACCATTTTATATATTCTGTCAAAAAATACAATTGTATTTAATCCAAATTTATTGTACAAAATATGCATCTTTCAAAATAATACACTTATCTTAAAGAATAGTGTCATATGTCAAGTATTTTAAAACGTACTTTGCGAAATTAACTTCATTTCTCTGCCGAATTCTGTTTTTCTATCAAGTGAAAAAAAAAGTGGTAATTTGTGCTGTAGATCTAAACATCGGTTACCGGAGTCATATCCAATAAATAGGATGACTTTTTGACAGCGTTTCTTGTATTTTTGGGCAAAAAAATCCGTTCAAAATTTATTGCCAATTGTGGTGGAGTGGCGCGTGGTTGTGGTGTAAAATTCAAGAATTTTCTTTCCAAAAATATAATATTTTCGGATTAATTTAATAAAGCCGATAATAAACAATAATCTATGGCCATATGGCCAAAATTACACCACAATCTATTAAATTAATCATCTTTCTCTCATAACAGAGTAAAGGGAATAATTTAAAATTGACATGTTACGAAAACTTATTTTCACAGTATATTCAATATAACACCAGTTCAGAAATATATATGATATATAAAATTAATTTAAATAACAAATGTCATTTCTGCAGACTTCAGATCCAGATCATTTAATTAAATCCTATTTCCATTAAGTTTCAGTAATTAACAATGTATTGATAAATTTAAATTACTAGATTACCGAACTGTATAACAAAGTATTATAAGTACAAAATATTTTTAACTGGAAGTTACGGTTTTCACGGTCAGTACAAGAACTTTATCTTACCCCCGTGTATTGCAAACAGGAAATTTTACTTAAAAATCAACAAAACATTCTCCAGTTGATGCTGCATGACCTGGTCAATACTTTAACTTTTTTGAAAATGAGCACAGTACTATAAAGTAGTTCCAAAATTCACCTTATTTCTCTTACATGTTAATTTAAGATTATCACAGTAAAAGAAAAAATTGTGGACTAAAACATGCATAAAAATACGGGAAATTATTCAGAAACTTACGTGACTAAACTGTAAATATTTTATTATCTTATATAAATGCCCAAATTTCAATGCAAATTACTTGAAAGTTAATAAATATTATTCTTTGCCATAACCCAGAATATTTAAAAAATTGTCCTTTTACTGTTTGTATACAAGGTTGCAGCGGGCAAATTGGTATTCAGATAAGGAACAAATTGTTTTACCGAACGAATTACCGATTCCTCGGGCGTCTTCACCCTGGCCAAATCAATATCATGAGGAAAAGATTTACTTAAAAGCTCATCGAACAGCATCGATAAAGTATGCAGAACAGGTGAAAATGTTACAAAAAATCAACACAATATGCATTGAATACCGAATAAAAACAGATAATGACCTTATTTCTAACGTATTGCGTAAATTTATTTATTGAATTGCCTTAGTAGAACACGATATATTTTCTTACATTTATATTCAGTTGTCAGTTTATTCTAATTATTTTTATATACTAAATGTGGAATATCGAAGAGCAATCAACCTATCAAGCATTAATTACTATAATAGTTTTATTGAATCTATTATATTTAACTTATAGCAAATTAGCTAGTTAGATAGTTTCTAAGAACATTATTTACTATAATTCTTAGTTTAGAACAAATTTGCATATATTCTTCATTTAATGGGTTTGATATTTATTTATTTATTTGTTAGTGTAAACTATATATATGTATGTATTATTATTCACCAGAACAAGGATTTAGTAAAAATTCAATATAGCCATTTGATTAGGCGATTGATGGTTACACAACAGCGCTCATTTCCCAGAATTTTTTTGTTGAGATATATATGATAACACAAGTTTGCCATCAACACCAATCATTTATAATAGTCGATTAATAAAAGAAAATGCTTGCTCTCGACTTCTCCTCATTCAACGTATTACTGTTAGTAGCACTGTAATGTTTTTTTGGATCATTCAATTCTCTATATCAGTCACGAACCCAAGATACAACCTTTCATCTCATGTATTTTACTATTTCATTTATACCAATGTCAAATTAATTGTGTCCCTGTATATGTTCTGTAGCTTTTCTAGGTTATTGTATTTTGATCTAATAAGTTCTAAGACGGTATCGAGAATAAACATGCATAATTTGTCTGAAATATCTACGATATTTCAAGGTTATTAACGTTAGATTAATTAAAAATTCCTAGGTGTTGAAGTTTTATAGAAACATCCTCATCCGAATCAGATGAAACCAGTGTTCAATTTCAGTGAAATTAGTAAACAAAAAGCATAGAGCATATCCTTTCGTAATGTTGACATATATATTTGTTATTGAGCATTCTCTTATTAGTACTCTTATATCTTATTCTATTTTTATTGTTATATATGTCTATTTAGTATAATTAAGTATAAATATAACTACATAATATATAAATACGTTCTATGTTAAATAAATCTAAATTTGATTATTTGTTAAATTTTAGTGAGCTCCTTGTTTATTTTTGAAGTCGGTTGATTTTTTTTTGTTAAAAAATATTTATTTTTTCTCTATTTAGATATTAATATTAGATATTTACTCAATAAAGAAAACAACAATAAAAACTAATTGTAGACGCTGGAAATCGCCTGTTCGATTTGGCGTTTGGGAACTAAATGCTTTAATCATTACACCATAGAAATAGTTGTTTACAATATTTCTACGAGGTCCTATGTGCTATGGTTAGTACTTAAAAAGCAAACTGAATGACTTTTGCACTGAACGACTTCCGATTTTCCGTCACATCAGCTCAGCAGTAACATTATACCTAAATATCTGATTATTTTCGATAAAAATATGTAAAAACACTGTTCGTTCCTTTGAAATTTGAGTGTTTCCCTCGATTTTCCCCCCTTCCCCCCAAACATATCATGGTTTGGTTCCAATGGGACCACCTCGGAAGTGCACTCTTTCGAATACAAAAAGAATTGATTTGATTTGAAAATCGGCCCACAATTGACGGAGAAATTGACGAACATACAAAAAAAGATACTATTAAAGCTAAAGCCCAAATTGTGCTTCAATGACAGCTTCCCTTTGTTTGTGTTTATGTTGTCAAAAGTTGCAATATGACCAAACTAAAAAAAAATAAATATTTCTAATAAATAAATAAATTATCTGGTCATTCACCAGGGTGAATTTTTGATAAATAACAGACAAATTAGCGAGTAAAACTGTTCTGGTTTCATTGTTGCGCGCTATTATCGAAATTATTGCTGCTTTGTGCCTTCGCGTTACCCTCAATTGAGCATCATCAATCAAATGCATCAGTAAAATCGATAAGCCGCGAATTTGTACCATAAAAAACCCAATTAATAACGACTCAAGTGAGCGAAAAATAAAAGTAGCAAATAAAGAACGCCGTCGGTCGCGACGGAAATCAATTTTTCATCATGATCATCCTCCTTCATTATAGAGTCGTTCTTTTTCGTCGCCTCTTGTTTGTTCTTTCACCAAAAATAAACAATTTGGAAAGTTCGAGAGTGCATTCGATCGATCATGCAGCTGTTGGCTAAAGTTTTTCTTGGCGAACCATAAAGACCTCGTTGCCTGTGACACATTGAATATGGAGTATATAAAACATAAATGAAAAACAGAATTTCCGTTGTTAGAAAGCTTTAAAAAAGCTATAGAAAAGGACTACTAATTTATCAAAATTAAATATACTTAAGAGGCTTGGAATACTATTATTTTATGATTATAATAACGTAGATGGACTTGAAATTAATTAATGCAATAATGCAGTAAATATAATATAATTAAAAATTATTTCATTAACATTAGTATCTTACTAGCGAATTATTGAACTATTCCTATAACGCATATAAATAAAGAAATAAATATAGTCTAGCCAAAGTTTTTTTGTACATACGTCATCAAGAAGTTTAATGTATTACGAGACGCAATTTATAAATTCCTTTTAGAAACTGCCAATATTTTCCTTCTCATTTTATTCTAGTTAAAAAGTGGCACAATGCTGTCAGACAACTTCGATCTTGTAACCCAACTAGCCTGTCAAAGTCGTACAGTTGTCAAACGTACGAAAAATTCTTCCAAACAATAGTGATAAGAGGTTATAAACCGGAAAACGTTATTTTAATGCTTTGCTTATTTTGATACATTTCAAAATGCTGCTTATTATTACTCTGATTGCAAATTCCGAGGCCAGGCAGAACAGATTGCATCTTTAATCAGCTACTTTGAAGAAGAACGAGATAATGGAGTCCACTCTTGCCAATAAAATTCGCTAGAGGAAAATATTTTTACTCTTAAATATAAATTTGCTGCTATTTTTATAGAAAATATTTTTTAGCGTGTTGCACCTGCTATTAATATGAAGACGGTTACTGAAATATCTCAAAAAGTAAAAAATCGAATCTTCAATTAATCTTCAATTAATCGAAAAAACCGTCTTTATACGAAGCGATTAAATGTATGAAATGTCTAAAAACAGTGAGTAGTTTTTTAATACAAACATTTTTATACAATTATTTCAAAAAGATTAGGATCTTATTATTGAATTGCCATACGAATAACACAGGCATTCCATATTTATTAAATTATTCTAATTTATCATTTTAACTTTTTTCTTTTCCGGATGTACAAATATATCTTCGAAAACATAATCAGTAAGTTACATTAAAATCTGTTTGATGACTAAACTGGACATCTGTCTACAACATAACATTCAAATATTATCGGTTTTATTAATATAACATATTTTTATTTTTTCTATTAGAATTTTATCGTTAAGACTGTTATCGTTAATGAGAATAATTGAGAAAACGATCTGTCATATCTAACAAAATCCATAAATATATATTAATAGAATACATTACCTGACATGCCATATTCACCAGATGTTACTCTTCCCAACTAACATTTATTTCTGTATACATATCATGCTCTGAGCGACAGCTCTTATAAAGACGACAAAAACTGATTTGATTCTTAAATCGCCTCAAAAAATCTATCATTTTTTAACAATGCGGAAAAATTGGAAATGTAGCTATCGATGGACTTTTATTTAATAAAATTCATTATAGAGGTGTATCTCTATCAAGTTTCAAACACACCTAAGAATATATTTGAACATTTGAATCTACATTCTTATCAAGAAAAAGAATCACAATTCAAGTGGTAAGGACACCAAAGGTAAGCTGAATGTCCTCAAAGTCGCTTAGTCATGAATTAATTGTTGACTAAACTTTGGTGGGTACTTTTCAAAAGCAACATTAGTATAACACAGCGCACGCCACGATTGGCATTGTATATTACAGTAGCCAAACATAATCATAAGAAAATAAAACCGCAATGGCTTCCTTCGATTTGAACTCCCAAATAATCATTTTCGAACATATTGAATTCATAATGACTTTTACAGCTATATCGCAATCACTACCCTAATTTTCAACATAAATACATTTCTTTTATTTTAAAAAAATTTAAATTTCCTATTTTCCCTTATAAGACTTATTCTCACATACTAATTATCTGGGATAAATATATTATTTAAACTTATAATAATTTATAAACTTACATATAATAAAAAATAACACATAACAAAACGATAACGATCCAAAGACCTTTTTTTAAAAATACTTGTGTGTATAAAATTCAGTTTCATTATTATTTCTTTATTTGTCTGAAATTTTGCATACAAATCTTAATGTTTGTATAATCAAAACACGTTGCATGAACTGTTTTTAAACTACTGAATCCCAATTGTTTAGAGATGAGCTTTTGTTCCACCCTGAATATTAAATGTATAATATATTTTTGTTTTCATTTACCGTTATAAGTTGTAGATAAGATTTAAAATATCTATAGTAAATAATAGCAAAAATATTTAAAGCTATTACCACAAAAGTTGTTTTAAGAACAAACATCATGTTTTTCATGAAATTATATTACCCTAAAATCCATTAAATATATTTACTTTTTTCTGCAGCTCAATTAATTTTGTTTTGAAACAGGTTTCGATACGTGGCATCACTTGTTTTTTTTTGCCGAATTAGATGTGTATCCAATAATATTACCGGCTTAAATGTCAATAACTGATCACTTATTTATAATAGATCCCTGTTAGTTTAAACCTTATCACATTAAACAGAGTACATTTGTCAATAAGTTTATCATTATTATTAACTTAATAGTTTAATTAAATAATAAACGCATTTATTCTGCTAATTAATACCTAGATTAAATTGGAATAATAATTACTTAATATTCCCATAATAACCTATAATAACTTGGCTTCTAATATTAACTGGTATCTTTACCAGGTCATCTCTAGGCAATTAAGCCAATCCTGTATAGCATCAAAACGCAGACATATTTAAAACATGATATCAAACGGAAATTATAAACGTGTATATTCGAATTTATATCTCTATTTAAACGCTCAAAGAATTGCGACAAAACTTCTAATTAGCGGTTTTCAGTAAAGGTCGGTCAACGTTGTAATGGAAATAAACAAGTTATGTGTGAAAGATGTCATCATATATGTAATATAATCATAGAGAAAAAGAGATATAACTTATAGGAAATTTTACGAAATGTTTCGCAACGTCCAACATGTAGATGTCGCTACCTTTAACATATTACTTGTTTTATTCGCTTTGCTGATATCCGCGGTGGGATTTGATTGGTTCATTTCGTTCTACGATTCGTTTATTTTGTACACCATTTTCAATGTGCCCTATATAGAGAACAGTGTGGTTAAATGTTTATAAGGGAAGTGTTGTGTGTCCAGATGCACAGATAGAGAGGAAATGCATCATCGTTTTCCGTAAAAAAAAGGGTCCGGCGATCTTTAAAAAATGAGTAGAAAACAAAAAATCTTAAACATGAAACAGATTTATGATCGTTAACATGTCAGATATTTTTGTGATACATTTAAACTTTCCCTTAAGTACTTATGAACAATTTGGTGATATCGAAAATAATACCACGAGCCCAGAATATGTACAAATGGAAGTGGATCAAAATCAAAATGATATAGAAGGTAAATTGGAGAGTCACATTTCTATTCATAATTGTTACCATTAATTTCTAAACTGTGTTACTTTATTTGTAGTGCTCCTATTTCCATTGTTCCAGGCCCACAACCTGGGTGTTCTAAGCAAGTATCCTCGACATTTGAACAAACTCCAGAAGGTAATGGTAAAGTTTGTATTCATTCAGCCCCCTTTCTGCTCATTCTTACCATTAATTACTTGACTTTATAACTTCAGTCCAGATGTTCCAATAAGAGCAAAGAAAGTTTTATATGTGCGGTAGTGTACATCTCAGGTTATTCAGTAAAACTTTTGAAAAAAAAATTAAGTGTGACAATATACAATTATACAATTATAAATACATCAATAGACCTACAAATTGAATATGATTCTATAGAGGCAAGACAATATCTCGTGCCCCACACTCTAACAAAATAGTTTTATTATACTGTCAATAGGTCTTTGAGCTATATCTTATTTTATTCAGCGATTTTGCCACGTCGATAATATAACAAAATTTTTGTCCAATGTTAAAAAAAAAGTAAATTTAAAACCCTTCAATTTTACCTTCCATAATGATCTTTACGATAAAATATTAAACGTACTAACAAGGTATACTATATACTTTTGAGTAAAACAGTTTGAAATAATCAGTTGAACAGGATATTAAGAGTGAAAGACTCAAAGAGAGAACTCTGATAGATCCTATTAAATTGATGGCACTAAACAAACTTGAAAAACAAAAAAAAAGACGGAAGAGATAAGTTTGGTTTGCAATGCACCAAAGTTTTTTGCTTACGGTTATATATATATATATATATATATATATATATATATATATATATATATATATATATATATTTAATATATATATATATATATATATATATTTAATATATATATTTAATATATATTTATGTATATAATATTTATATTTTATAGGTATCTTTACCTTTATATTATATTTATATTTATGGTTATAGATTATATTTATATTTATTTATTTTTAAATATATTTATACTTAATTGAATTTTATTTAATAAATTTATTTCAGACCAAAATTGTTTCTTATTTAAATTTCATTGGTCAATTAAACATGACCACAAGGCTGTCACGTGCTAAACTTATTAATGATCCAATCAAATGTCATCACAGTAAAATATTTTTCTTACAGGTGCCTATAATGGAGATTTAAATTGACCAATCAAATTTCTTGAACAGCCCTTTATGGCGCCCTCTGGATGTCGGGCAAAGCAAAACTTTGCGCCAGAGTCTCCTATCGAGTTGCATCTCTATTACCCTATGAGTATAATCAATTCAGCCAATTAGTAATAAATTCAAATATCCTAAAACAAAAGTCTAGGAGGCATATGTCGCTACAATGGCCACACTTCGTAACCTACTGAAGTCTTATGTCTACTAAACCATATCTTCAAATATGTCATTCAGAATGTCCATAGTCCTATAAGTTATGGGACATTTAGCACTGTTTTGCTGAAACGACATGTCGCCTACATCCAATCGTTCAGTTTGTTTTCAATAAAAAGAATAAACCAATAATAGCAGCTTCTTATTAATGCATTACCAATGATGAACCTTGTCTAGATTAGCAATTATTACCATTACTCATATCGAACATTCTTTTAAAAGACGAATAATATTATTACTATTTGCGTAATATTACTTAAAATAATCGTAACAACTACCTGCCACTAATTTAAAATGTGTAGTGTAATTGAAAAAAAAATTAGTATTTTGTTTAAAGCACAATTATTCTACCTTTACATGCAAAACAATAATGATATGGTAAAAATATTTAATCGCTTGTTATTTGTCGAATTAGACGGTTATCCAACAACGTTACATAATTACTAGAATCATATTTAGTACTAAAATGCCAATAACCTGATCCATAATCCATAGCAGATGTCTGTTAATATCAACGTTATCAGATGAAACATTAGGGTACATACATCAAATGGTTTATATCAATTCTGAATTCACCTAAACAAACCGTACATTATTTATTACGCATAATCAAATATAATAATTCCTGGTGAGACATTAACATATATCGTAAATTTAATATTTTTACACTACAATCAAAAAAATTAATATTAATATTTTTGAACAATAATTTCGCTTTCAGATGTTTTTTTTTCTTCTATAACCTAAACAAGTGGTCTATTTATTTTCGTGGCTATACCAGTTACATTTCAAAGATGTGGTACTATCGTTTTCATCTTATATATTCGCTTCTTTCTCTACCTAAGAACGATGCTCCTCTTATTCTGCAAAGTACCTTTAATTTTTTGTTTGTTTCTATATTCGCATTCTCTGTTTTCTTTTGTTTGCACCCAGATAACCATTTCTATTTCTAAATAATTTCGTACTAGTTTGCTTATTAATAAATTTGCCTTCAACTTCCACTTTATGATATGATGAGATATCTCAGTCATGAAAGTTATTATTGTGTAATATGTGTAATAATAAAATATTGTGTATTGTAGTGTAATGTGATGTAATTATCTGTATCGCGTATCAGTAAATTATAGTAAATGTATATTTCATATTATTTCGTCCATAATGATGCAGAAGAAGTGCGAAGGAAAATCCCTTATCGAATACCACAACTCACACCTATTGATTCAATCTGACTGGAATCTGATCTGTTTGATTTGATATATATTATATGATTTTGCCGAGGTTACGTAGGTTTTTGCTGTTATAGTTTACTGTTGGTCTTTTGTGTTTAAATGTTTTTTCTGTTATCTACCTGAGTAAAACTGCTTTTAAGCATGATCTTCCCAATCTGAACTATTCCAAAAAGGCTATAGCATGGACATTTGATTAATTGATTCTAAATTGATTTATAATTGAAGATCAACAAAGTCAAACTGGCGAACGAATGTACAGGCGATTCTCAAAAATAATTTGATTAGAACGATAATCTATCCAGACTCCGTGGTCGCTACTTTAGGATGGACGTGTTATATCACGTGACTGTTAACAAATCTGTCTGTGAAAACTGTGTGTTCGAAGACGAGGCGGTGTGCTAATCTTAAAACTGAATTATGGTGATGAGTGAGACGCCTAAATATAGGCAGTTTGATTTATGGTCGAATAGACTTAAATTATCAGTGTCTTTTTGTACCGCTGTTCAAGAAATCGCCTCTTTCAAGAAAATAAGCAGTATTATGAAATAAATCTATAGTTTTGTGTCCTAAACCCTGTTATATTTCATAACTTGTATATATCTGTAGTTGGAAGGGAATATGTAATCTCTTTTAAATATAAGTATAATCATTCGAATTCAACATTCATCAGATATGCTATTTTGGTTATTGGTTTGGGTGCCTTGGGTTTTTTTATTGTTTATCTTTCGAAGAGCTGTACATGGGTTATCTCAATTTATATAATACATTGTTCTTCGTTGCTATTTGAGGGGTGTTTAATTCAACCACAATTTCTGTAAGTATCCTATTCTTATTCTAGGTTTTCTTTGCTATATAATTTATTTCGACTAACTCATTGATCTCTTTTATTTAAGTCGTAATATAGCGCCAAATTTAATTATAAAGAATCGTCTATACCATAGCTCAGTTCCGCAATCTCCATTATCACACATATTTTCCTGTGTAACATGATATTGATATTAATATTTTCTTACTTAGTCAATGCAAATAGAATGGTCTACGACACACGTAGAATCTTTCAATTCACTGTCATTGTCTTGTTGAAACTGAAATAAGAACCACAGTTCATCGAATATTATAGTACATACCACGGTACATTATAAACGAATCCCTTATTCTACTGATTTTAATACAAATTGCAACAATTATATTAAAAGTACTGTTAAACATCAGCAAATAAACGAATACGATGGTAAATTCTAACATATTTAACGATTATCATTAAATTACATGTTTACCATAAAATTATAGCCTATTTAGATCCATTTGAAATAGCTACTACGCTTTTGCAAACCAATTAATTCACCAAAAGTTGCTCAAATTCGCTAGGCCGCGTCGCTTGTAATTTGTCGTAGTGAACGAGTTTTCGACGACAGCATTGGCCAATTATTTAAAATGCCTTTTGATAGTAATCTATCAATAATCTGGTTAATAACCAATAGTACTTTTCATTTCATTTAACGAATCGGAATAATATTATCTTTTCATAAGGTTTTTCTGAATTCCATTGTAACAAAACTGTAATAAAAGTGCCTATATTTTTATTGTCATATTAATTATATTCATTAAAAACAATTGTATATAATAAATTTAATTAATCCTGCTACATTTTTCCTTTTGGGGGAGTAAAAGAATATGACGATAATGGTCCTTCGGCATTTGCATTTTCAAAACCCAATAACTTTTTACCGATTGAACGAATGACGATGATCTTTATATCTAGAATATTCTATAGCCCATAGATCATCTTGAAATCATTTTATAGTGTGCCTTGATTAAATTAAAAATACTAGAGATATGCGACTTTAAATTATCTACTAAGAAAACCGAAATTACTTTTTCCACCATCATATATATTAGCCTCAGTTCTTCAGCAATCTTCTCTTCCTACAACTGTTACGTAGAAAATCACTAATAAGTGATCTTTTATTAGTATTATTGTGATTAGAAAATATGTTTTTGAAATTAAGCACGAACGTATTATTTATTTTCCCAACTTTCATCGTCTCATTCAAAATTTAACAACAGCAACTGAATATTTAATGACTAAAATGTCCTAAAGTATTACCAATATATCTCCGGAATAGTTCAGAAAAAATAAACTAACCATATATTCAACAATGAAAATGTTATTAAAATGTGTCAAGCCACTTATAAAAATACCAGCTTAATAAAATTTACAGTTTGGATTCCGAAATCACGCAATCAACAATCAACCAAGTACAATAATAGCAAATACTGAAAAGACGCTTGAAGAAAAATAATACTACCCTTCAATATTCCTGAATGTCTCATAATCTTTTGATCATGTATTGCATTTACTACTTATTCACAAAATGAATAAAGTATTAAGACGAAACTATTGTCAACACCTGAAATATTTTCAAAATAAAATGTTTTCACTTGTTCATTTTCAAGTGTAGTGTCTTGGGTCATTCCTATATTTTCTCTACACTGCTGATATCTCAATAAAAAGTCCTCAGACATTTGCCAACGACGCAGTCATTATAGCTAAAAACACATATCTACATAGAACGATAGAGTGGCAGTCAAAAGGATGATGAAACTGCCTAGAGACTGGAAAATACAGTTTGATAGATCCAAATATATCCGTGTCAATTTTATGTTGCGACGAAATGATAAATACCTAATTATATCACCTGGAGAATGCCCAATTCATCAAACAAAATCAGCCGACATTCATCCCGATGGCAAGTTAAATAAGACACAGCACGTAAGGTAAAATGCAAAGCAATCTAGACTCAGAACTGTAATGGTTAATGGGAAGATACTGCCAAATTGGCCTAAAAGCAAAGATATTTGTGGATCAATCTCTTTTGACCAAAAACAACGACGAGTTAATAATTCGCAGCAGTGTTTAAAGATGGTCAAGCGTAATAAACCCGAGCTTTTGCGTCAATATGTGACAATGAATGAAACATGGCTCCATCATTTCACTTCGAAGTCCAATCGACAGTCATCCGAGTGGACTGCACACGATGAATCCGCTCCAAAGCGTGGGAAAACGCAACAGTCGGCTGGCAAGGTTATAGCGTCTGTATTTTGGGATGCGCATGGAATAATTTTCATTGAGTACCTTGAAGAAAAGGGAAGACCATCAACAGCGACTATTACATAGCGTTATTGGACCGTTTGACGGACGAAACCGCCGAAAAACGGCTACATTTGAAGAAAAAGAAAGTGCTGCTTCACTAAGACGATGCACCGTGTCAAAAATTCATGAATTGGGCTTCGAATTGCTTCCTTATCCACCATATTCTCCAGATCCAGCGACTATTTCCTGTTCTCAGCTCTCAAAAGAATGCTCGCTGGGATGAAATGTTTGTCGAATGAAGAGATGATCGACGAAACTGAGGCCTATTTTGATGCAAAGGACAAATCGTACTACAAAAATGTTATCGAAAATTTGAAGGGTCGCTATAATCAGTGTATCACCCTTGAAAGGAATTGTGTTGAATAAAAAATACTAATTTTGCCAAAAAAAATTGTTTTACTATGGTAGGCCGGAGACTTTTCAATTGACCTGTTACAATTATTGGACAACACGCAAAAATGCAGAAGATTCAAGCCAATCAAATCATAATGTATAAATGTTTAATTTTAAGTATAGCTTAAGCAGTCTTATGTATATATGTCTGATGTATCTATCCCACACTCGTCCTAACTGTCTATTGATGCAGATATAACTGGAGAATAG
The DNA here is from genome assembly GCF_030347505.1 of Rhynchophorus ferrugineus. Classification (NCBI taxonomy): domain Eukaryota; kingdom Metazoa; phylum Arthropoda; class Insecta; order Coleoptera; family Curculionidae; genus Rhynchophorus; species Rhynchophorus ferrugineus. The sequence goes on along the minus strand of NW_027472580.1, from coordinate 28,252,205 downwards.
TAATAAATTAATTTTAATATTTTCATTTATAAATTAACGTAAACTTCTGTACTTCACCTTTTTCAAGCCTTTCCAAACAAGTTTTTGCGAAATGATAATAAATGCAATAAAATACATTTTGGTCTATTAATATTGCAAATTGTTTAATAAACTGGTAATATAATTTTTACAAATAAATCATCAGAATCTATTTTAAATCATATTAAATTAGACGACAAAAATATTATATATTATAAGTATTATGATATCTCCTCCTGTATCTATATGTGTCTATTGATGTTCATTAATAGTTCATAATTAATTATATCTACTAATAAAATAATTAGTTTAATATAATAAAATAACATACTGTTCAGCAAATAAAATTAAACAACAAAAACAAAAAAAATCGGGTAATATATTTAACTCCCACATATTATCGAAATAAAAATCTTGAAAGGTCATTCTGAAACAAAAATACTATATGATCGATTATTGTACGTCAGTGCACTATTAATTAACTGACAATAGATGAATAGTAAAATATATTGTTAGTAGTGCGTTTCGTTTTCCTATTTTATTTTTTGGCATCACTGAGGTTATCGACTTAGAAAAAGATATTAATGAATGACATTGCATTATATTGAATAGTAGTATAACAAGTAACAAGTTTATTTTAATTTTAGAGTTAATTAATCAAGATCTATTCGGTATTTTTTGTTTCTTCGAACATCCCAATTTTAGTTCTGTAAAAACTGATTACAAAAAATATTTATAATTATGTTAATATTTGTCAGATTCCATTATTAAACATAATTACATTAACCTCTTAAAACTTATAAATTCGCACCAAATGTTTTAGATAGAAATCTAAACAAACCCACTATTTATTACGTTGAAAATGGCTTTTAACACAAAAACATGTTATTATGAACAATTGAACTATTGTGAAAGAAAGATGCCTTGATATTTTATTTAAAAAGTTACTAGTCAATACTTTTGCGCATTCTAAAAGAACTTTAAAATTGTTTTCGCCAAATTAGGATTGTTCGAAGAAAAGAGTCAGGTTTAACAATTTCCGAATTTTTTAAAAATAGTAAATTTCGAGATAGTTCCATCAATAATTCTACTTCGATACGATAGAAGAATATATAGCGAAGACCCACGCAAGATTTCAAGTAAATCTATTTAGCTTTTCTAACAGATATTATGTCAACCGTCTCGAAAAAAGTAGTTTCGAAAAAAAAACATGTTTTAAACTGTCGTTATTAGATGCCGCGTCACTAAAACAGCTATACATCCAATAATAATTCAAGCTACCGACTTGGTTGGCGCAGTGATAAAGGCGACAAGACTATTCTCCTACTGTTGCGATAGTCGCGAGTTCGAATCCTGCTGGGGCATGGTCATAAATGTATGTTTGGGATTGTTTAACATTTGCTATTGTCTTTAGAAAAGAGTGCAATATCCGATAAGGAAAATGATCCCAGTCACGCCAGGAACTAGGCTGAGTAAGACCAAATGTTTTCTGGGATGATTTCTAAGTTGGGCACTCGCCAGTCGGTAGATTTAATGCTGGGGACACTCCAGATAAAACCTCGTTGGTAAAAAAGAGACTAAAATATTTTAAAAAATTAAGCTGATATTGAATTAAAGTTTTTTCAAATTTGAAGCATTTCTAGATTATCACGAAATAGATAACAACATATGGATAACATTGTAATTTTGCATAAATATTGTCATTGCTCAACACATACAATCTGAACTTCCAATTTATCGCCCTCGTAGACTTTCTTCTTTTATGTTCAGTCTTCGGCGTTAAAATTAATTGTTCTTTAATTGATTAATTAACTTTTCTAATTTTAGGTATAAAATATAGGTTTCTCCAATGTTTTTCAGTGTTATCAAAGGTTTCTTCAAAAAAATATCGAAAGAGCAATGAGCAAATTAACTTAATTAACGAATTAACTCTTTATTAATAACAACAACCAATGAAATTATTTAAAATCGAATACCGTATTAACATAATTCCAATGGATCATCTGGTGTTACAATTTAATATAACACTCAGTTTGTTCGTTTTTGTTGCTAACTTAATAGATATAGTAAAAGGGGTCATAATTAGAATATCTATGCGAAGTGATCAATCGTTCACTGAAGTTATGAGACACAAAAAAGTTTGCAATTAATTAAGATTCTTAAAAGTACTTTCATTCTTCTGTTTCTATATTGTAGTATAATCTAGTTTATTTTTCTTTCTTTGATAATATATAATGTTTCATATTACAACTGAATAATGTACTTATTTTCTATATTTTAGTATATCTTGTATGGGACGTCTGTGTTCTCTGTCACATGAAATATATTTTTTATTTCAGTCCTTGTTGTGCTTATAAAAGAAAGCTCCAAAATCAAATGAATATAGGCTAAATCACAATTATCTTTACTGCCATATTATAATATACATCTAGTCGACTTTTAAAATATTTAGGTAACACTCGGGTGTTATCTAGTAATCATGGAAATTTAACCAGACATTTTGACATGATGATTTTTAAGCACAAAAAAACACAACTGAATTATTTACAATATAACGTTTCCTGAAAAAATAATAACATAAACCTCAATTTTTTAAAATATGAATATAAAAATATTCAAACATCATGAAAGTCATTGAACCAACTAACAAGTGAAGCAAACAAATTTATAAAATATGACTAAGATTAATCAATCGAAGAATCTCCGTGTTATTCAGTCGTGACAACACCAAACCACACACATATTTGATGACTTAGCAAAATATGTACGAGAGTTACGTCGAACAGCAATTTGTTTCGGTTTGTTTGTAAAATTCTTTTAATAGATTAACAATGCCGTCAAAGTAGGCCTGATTTGCGTTACAATTACTTGCCGCTCTTCCTAATCAACAAGACGAAATGATGATTCTAAAAAAGGATAAGATCATCAACGAAATTAATATATACTTCTTATCCTAAATCCTAAACCGTAAGTAAATGCCTAAAGAGGAAGAAAAAAATGTAGAATCAAGAACAACCAATTAAAAAACTAGCGTTTGCCTTCCCAACAAAGAAAATATATCTAAAGAAATATATTTAAAGCTAGAAATAAAATATTTTCAACAAAACAATTGAACCGACTTCAAAAAATAAATAAGGAACTCACTAAAAATTAAAAATTAATCAAAATTAGATGTTTAACACAAAAAAATTACATAATCATCGTTGTAATAACTAAATAAAAATAAACAAAAACCTTATTGAACCTATCTATTACACGTATTTTATAGTCTACTCTATACACCGAATTTAGCTTAATACCTACTTAAACCTATTTATCTATTTACAATATTATTTTAACTACTACCAACCGATCAGTTTGAAGTCGGTGCCGAGCAACAAATTAGATTTGTTTTGTTCGTAATTTAATTTTTTGTGTCTGACAAAATTATATTATTATTTTTGTATTGTTTGGGCTCGGCACCTCATAGTGATTGGAATCGAACTCAAGACTTCCCCATGTGAGCAGAGCGCTCTAAAGACTACACCATAGAAGCAGTATCCTGCAATATATCTACAGCTTCTCATATGACATGGTTAGTGTTTAAAAAACAAACTGAACGGCTTTTGCTCTGAACGACTCGGACTTATTCCGTTGCATCAGTTCGACAATAACATTATGCACAAATATCTGATTATTTTAGATAAAAAATATGTGAAAACTTTGTACGCGCCTTTGAAATTTGAAGGTTTCCCTAGTTTTCCCCCTTCCCCTCATCAGATTCTGACTTGGTTCCAATGAGACCACCTCGGAAGTGCACTCTTCCAAATAAAAAAAGAATTTTAAAAATTGGTTCAAAATTAAGAGAGAAATCGGCGAACATACATTAAAAAATATATACAGTAGAACATAAAACCTTTTCCTGTTTTGAAGTCGGTTAAAAAGGATAAAATCATCAACGAAATTATTATATACTTCTTACCAAAATCCTAATCTGTAAGTAACTGCATAAATAAGGGAGGAAAAAATACAGAATCAAGAACAAACAATTAAAAAACCAAAAGAAAAAAAAAGAGGAAAACTAGAAGAAACAAATCAAAGTAGCATTGTTTTTTATGACGATAATGTACGGATACCGCCAAGAACATCTCTGATATAGCAAAATGGTGAAATGTGTTATAACAAAAACCTTTAGAGGAGGGGATAATTTAATCAAGGGCCCCCAAGGCGAGAATAAGCAGGCGTGTTCAGCTAAAAAGTGAATATATTAAGTTTTAAGAGTAAGTTAAAAACGGTTACAATACAGTAGAAATAGAATTTACCTCCACTATCGTATATGTAATATTAATTACTCAATAATATTATATATGACACAACAAAAAAAATTGATGTTTCTTTTATGGAGTATTATCCCGAAACGCTTCTAATTATTATTGTTCAATTCCTAATTTTATTTAGGCCAATATTGTATATAACGGTAGATCATATCTCATCAGCAATTGTGTTTTTAGTCTTCTAAAAGATTTAAAAACACTATGTCTGGTATTAAATAAAGTAAATGGTAATATTAAATAATATTGTTAATAATTTTTATTATTGCATTGCAAGTATTTCGGAGAAATTGTCATTCCCAAAATACTTTTATAAATCCTTTTATAATATTTTTCTACTGTAATATTTCTTTAATTATTAAAATATTTTATAGTACCTATAAATAATAATAATTCCAGATAATTACAGTATCAAATCACACTAAAAGGTTGAATGGTCTCAGAAAACTCTAGAAATATTGCTGTAATAACATCATTCATCGTAAAATCTAATAAGAAACATCATCAAAATTTTATTAAGTGTGTTTTTCCATTAAAACTCAAATATAATAAAACCAAATCAATCGAAGGACATTTTAAAAAACTAAAAATTTCTATTTGGATGGTAATCGTTTTAGAAACATAATAATTTAGTTAGTTTAATAGTCAGAGAAAGTTCAATCTGCCGTATAGGTGCTTGATTCCATTTAAGGTAGCATAAGAAATATTTTAGATTCCCACTGAATTTAAAATCCAAAATTTAATCAAGATATATAAGTAATCTTATTAAATTTAACAAAAAAATATTGCTTTGGCATTACTCATTTCTAATTAATATATATTTAACAAATCAGTAGGACCTAGCCCGGTAGTGCTGTGGATAGAATCGATTAAATCTCTTTGCTTAATCATTTTATTTTGTATTTTTGATAAATATGAATGTTATATCCATGTAACTACGAAATATATATTTCAATAATTGAGTATTCGCTAATATAATATTAAGTACTGTAAGCTAATAGTAAATAAATAACATCAGTAACAAAAGATCAGTATAACTGAAAATAAAGAAATCAATAATAAACATTAAAGTTGATCTAAAAGTTTTCGCAGACAAAAGAGATAAAGAAGGGCATTGAATTACTGATGGCGATAAAAATAAAAAATTGCCAATGATGTAATAAACACCAAAAAAAAATTTTTAAAAATTTAAATTGAGAATCATCTAGAGAAATAATTTTAGTACCCCACAAACAAAAAAATAATATAATCTCAAAAATAAAATTAAATATGTTTGCTACTTATTTAGTTAATGTCTCTACCACATAATAATATTACTTAGATTAGACCTGGTGATATTAACGTAGGCCCTGAAACATGAACCTCAATCACAGCTACATCTGATTAATAGCCGTATAGTGTACTAATCTTTAGCAATTTGTGAAGCCTATTTACCGACGAACGACCAACATGGAATTCATCATATCACATCGCAAGACAAATGTCTTTATTCAACCTATTTATAGGGATCACTAAGATGATTTTAACCTATATAATAAACCTCCGCTGGTGAGTGGAATTACCATTATCTAAACTGTAATTAAGCAAAAATATTAACAATAAGATAACTAATGTTATTATTTTTAATTTCACATAAATCAATTTAGCTATTGTGTTATTATATAATGTTTTAACCAAAATTTTGAGTAATAACCCTCGAATAATGCCATAAAGAATAACTTTACGTCTTGCTAGGCCTTTTATTTCGACTCTTAATATATATTATTAGGCCTATAAATTAACTATTAAATGGTATCGGGTACAACAAAATCAGAAATATTTTTGCTCATAACTGAAAACTTCATTACTTCAATTAATATGTGAACCAAGCACTGAGTGAAAAACGGCCAGAATACGAGAAAAAACACTATAGTGTTATTCTTCAGCATGACGCTGAACGCTCGACCACATGTTGTAAAATCGGTAAAAACGTACTTGGAAATATTCAAATGGGCACCCACCCACCGTATTCTCCCGACCCCTGTCCCTTCTGATTACTACTTGTTCCGAGATAAGTCGCGACCTATCTGAACAGTGCTTCACTTCTTACCAAGATACCAAAAAATGGGTCGATTCGTGGGTTGAGAAAAGATACATCGTTCTTTCAAGATGGAATAGAAGATGGCTATCGTTGCACAGTACTTAATATAAAAAATATTGTACCAATGTTTCACAATAAAGCTTCAAATTAAAGAAAAGCCTTTAAAACTAATTTATAGGTCTAATAATTAGGCTTATCCTAGAAGATAAATATATATGGACGAAAGGAAGGAATTACATTCGATATGAAGAGAAGAGATGATAGTATGCAGGAGGCTTTAATCTGCAACGAATTAAAAAACAATAGCAGTTAGTTCAAAGTAAAAATTTCTTTCAGCAAAAATTAAACATAAGAATTAACCAAGATAATTACGAAAAATATATAATTATATTTTGTAAACTCATCTTGCACATTTCCGCATTTGACATCAAACCTGCCTGTTATTATTAGGTGCTAGCATATACCATATATCATAGAGAGCATATACCATAGAAAAAAACAATTAACAAAAATAGTAAAAATGGTGCAAAGATCTTCATACCTTCGATCAACAAATGAGTTCCATCGCGTTAAGCAGACCTAGCCTAAAATATCACATACAACATAGATCAACGATCACACACCGTAGTCCACAAGGCGTAGCTAATGTATATCCGCATCAACATCAACGTAGCAGAAGAGAACGATCGCGCTGCTGCTGAAGATTCGCAGTCCTAGCGGCCACCTGCAGCAGAGCCGTCCGTCGCGCGAACACGTGTCGAACACGCGACAATCGACGCCGACAGCGTCGACTATAATATACCGACCTGTAAAAGCTCGCAGGACCGCCACGGCCTACTGAGATCGCATCGTCGAACACACGACGGCCCTGCGAAAGCTGCAAGAGTGGGAGAGGGATGGGCGGCGCGACGCGGCGTGGCCTGGTGGCGGTGGCGACGGCAGCAGGAAGAGGGGGGCAGGCTGGGCGATCGGCCGAGCTTTCATTCATAATAACGCGCGCGTAACAGATAGAGGCCAGCAGGAAGGGATTTATTGGAGCTTTTAAGTGAAATAAATAACCGCGCGAGCCGTGGCCTCTGGTTTGGGGTCGGGAAGGCTCGTTCCGGTAGCCGATGAATTGACGTTTCGGCCTACCTGAATCTCTGCACTTGCAGCAATATAATTTTAAATATATATATATATATATATATATATATATATATATATATATATATATATATATATATATTTATATATATATATATATATATATATATATATATATAAATATATATATTTATATATATATATATATATATATATATATATATATATATATATATATATATATATATAAATATATATATTTATATATATATATATATATATATATATATATATATATATATATATTCATATTCTATAACCCCTTAAACAATGAACCTAAAACAATGAACTCACGTCATCTGAATCGATGACATCAAAACGTCACGATATTGCCTAATCCACCTAATTAACAATTGTATATCCTAATAATATACTTTACTTTCATTAGAGAGCATATTTACCTTTTGCAGTTAGTTTTTGTTTCCTTCGATACAGTGTTTCCTTGCAAAGACATTTTGATATTACTATATTTCTCCTTAGTTTGTTCTGTTACTACCTACATACGTTTTCCTTGATAGAACTAGATATTATCACTGCATTCTGCTTAATGCAATTGCGAGATCTGCAAAACACTTACTACTCTTTCTCTCCTGACACATTTTAACCAAATGCTCACGTATATGCTGAAGACTTTTACATTTCACAGTAACATTTCCTACATTTATCATAAATTAATTATATACTCGCCTTAGTTGTTTAGACACACATCACACTGCCTTAGAAATTGGCAGCATTTGATCATGATCTCAAATTCAGAAAATTTTATTCAAGTGAATAACTAAGCTGCTAATTTCCAATCTACCTAATATTTGTTCACAATTCCATCATCTGTCAATTACTTCTTCAATATTTATGAACAAGTTTATCCAAACTAAATATGTCATTAACCAATTCTGTTTCTAGCATAAACTACAATATATCTACTAAAAATTATTAATAATGTTTATGACTAATTAAAGCCAATCAATTGTTATTACAACGTTTACCTTTTTCGATCAAGTTTTGTTTTCATAACACTATTTTTATTATATTCTTGACATTACTGACCATTGAGTATATTGTTCTCATTCTGAAATATCCATATCTCATCTAAATACACAAATTGAAACAATAAATATTTCATATGATTATATGCTTTTAAAAATTGTATTCTTTTAAAATCTATATCTGGAGGTTCCATTATTTTTGAGTTTTCTCTGAAATAATTTTCTTAATTATGTTTATATTGAAAAAACTACTCACTGTTTATATACATTTCTTATATTATATTTAATCACTGATTTGCTATCATAATCAAGCTTGATTTGTCACATCGCTTCGTACGAGGATGGGTTTTTTTCGGTGAATTCAAGATTATATTATTCATTTTTTGAGATATTTCAGTGACCATGTCCATAACTAACAGTCAGTGCAGCTCCAACACGCTAAAAATATTTTCAATAAAAACTGCAGCAAATTAATATTTAAGAATAAAAATGTTTACCTCTCTAACGAATTTTACTGGTAATGGGGGCTCCATAATGTTGTTCCTGTTCGAAGTGACTTACTAATTATTTAAGTATTTTAGGTCATGAATAATGATAATTCAATTAAGAAAATTCTTAAGAAGTTTATGCATAATCAGTTTTCTATTGCATTTAAGAGCTAATTTAAATTATAACATACAAGAGTCAAAAATGGAGTTGTAACACATAACATCTCCATTGCTAATTTATATTTTAATAAATACCACTAACTACAATAAAATCTATTATAAGTCCATCATTACCAATTAACAAGTCAATTGAAAAGTCCCCGGCCTGACACATACTTGGCGCTTCTAGAATTAAGCCATATGTTTTTAGTTAGCCCTAATCGTTAAAAGATGCGTGTATAAATTTGACAGTTCATTAGTTTGTGAATTATAGCATTTTGAGGAACCAACTTTTGTTGTTGTGAAAAAAATTCATAAAAAGGAATTTCGCGTGTTGATGAAACATTGCTTTTTGAAAGCAAAACATCATTATACATATAGGAAACAACATACAGGTTACAGTTGAAGCAAAAACTTGTTCGATGGCGAGTTTCTGTACAATGCCCCCGGAAAATCAACCATCAAGGATTGGTATGCTAAGTTTAGACATGGTAAAATGAGCACCGAGGATGGTCAACGCAGTGGACGCCCAAAACAGGTTGTTACGGGCAAAAACATTTAAAAAATCCACAAAATGATTTGGAATGACCGTAAATTGAAATTTAATGAAATAGCAGACACTCTAATGCTATCAACTGAACGTGTACATCATATCATTCACGAATATTTGGGTATGAGAAAACTCTGTGCAAAGTGGGTGTCGTGCGACCTCACTTTTGATCAAAAACAACGACGATTTAACGATTCGTAAGAGTATTTCGTTGTACGACGCACCCGCTCCAAATCGTGGGAAAACGCAACGGTCGGATTGGAAAACGCCAAGGTTATGGCGTCTGTATTTTGGGATGCGCATGAAATAATTTTCAGTGATTACCTTGAAAAAGGAAGGACCATCAACAGCGCCTATTACATAGCATTGTTGGACCGTTTGAAGGACGAAATCGCCGAAAATCGGCCGCATTTGTAGAAAAAGAAAGTGCTGCCTCACCAAGACAATGCACCGTGTCACAAGGCAGTGAAAACGATGGCAAAATTCTAGGAATTGGGCTTTGAATTGCTTCCTCATCCACCGTATTTCCTGTTCACAGATCTTAAAAGAACGCTCGCTGGGGAGAAATTTTCGTCGAATGAAGAAGTGATCGTCAAACTAAGACCTATTTTGAAGCAAAGGACAAATCTTACTACAAAAATGGTATCGAAATGTTGTAGGGTCGCTATAATTAGTGTATCTCCCTTGAAGGGAATTATGTTGAATAAAAACAACTAATTTTGCGAAAAAAAATGTGTTTTACTATGGTAGGTCGGGGAACTACCATGGAAAAACATAGGGAATTGACCTGTTATAACAAAATCTATGATAAGTAGTATCAGTAATGCAGTGTCAAATCTGGTGCTTTTCAATTTCCATCGAAATTTCTGCAATTCTAAGAGGTTGCAGGTAGATCCCAAAAATATTCCTATTTTGAAATAGTTTTAAAGTCTTTAAGAAAAATTGTTGTAAAAATTAAGCGATACGGTGTATATCGAAACCTTATAGAAATGTTAATCGTAACTGGTAAATTAACGTATAGAGTGATATGTAACGTATCCCCTAAAGATAAATATAGGTACCGTAGTGAAATATGAAACAATTCTTCCATTCTATTTCTCTTAGTCCATTTTTCATCCCTTACCACAATGGAAGAATTATTCCTAGCTATGTACAGATTGATGATATGGCTTTCGATTCCTTTATAGGTTTTAGCGGCGGTTTGATCAGAAAGGACCAGTAAAAATGATGCCATTACACGAAACGATAGCAAAATAAACGTGTGGGGAAAACTGACACTGGCAAATGATCTGTTTTATTATTTTATACCCTTTATTAATCCTAAATAATAAATAGCTCTAAACAAAACCAGATGGCATATAATTTTTTGTTCCAATAATAGTGAAATATGGCAATAAAACAATGGTAAAAGAAAAACACCACAACGAAATCAGGCTACTTTTCAACCAATAAAAAATAAGTACGAGGGTCGTTCAATAAATGACTACCATAAGAGAGAAAACAAACTATTTTGGATAATACTTTTTATTTTTCAACAAAATCTTTTTTTTACAGCATTTGTGAACTTTTTAAGTGTGTTTTTGAAAGGTATGTTTTGATATCTCTCAAAAAGCATTGTATAAACATTCACATAATGGTTTTTGGGCTTAAACTAAACCAAATGTATTGTCCGAGAGGGCGTAAATATAAATTATCATTAGATAACAAGGTTTTGCTGTATAAGTCAACACTTAGACCCATTTGGACCTATAGTATTGAACTGTGGGCTACAACTAGCAAATCTAACATAGTTATCCTCCAGAGGTTCCAGAATAAAGTGTTGTGAGTCATCGTCAATGCTTCATATTACGTCTCAAACAAACTGATTCAGCGCGATATCCCCTTAGAATCCATAACGAGTGTGATTGGAAGTGTTAGTGAAAAACTATTAGTGCATCCCAATGCACCCGCCAAACAGTTAAATGTACGCGATTACAGTGTAGTGCTCAACCACAAACTATCATACGAATGCTCTATTAATCAGTAGACACATAGAGTGAGATTTATTAATCTCTAGAATAAATTTGAATAGTCTTTCGAATAAATTGGAATATGCTTTAAAATAAGGCAGAATAGTATCTAGAATAAGATTTAGATTATAAGTCTAAAATTATTAAGTTTAAGAAAAATTGAAAAGAATTTAAAGAACTTACTGAATATTTCCAAAACTAGAACAAATTTAAAAACGGGCTACTGATTTGGGTTCAACCGTCCAATTTACGTCATAAACAGTTTTGGTTGCGCAGGTCCCAAACTTTGTATACTTGTGTCATTATCGTATGAGATCAAAAATGTCTCATTTTCCTTTCGTTTCTGGAAATGGAAAATCAATCTATTTTTCTAACAACCTACATTCTCATTCATTAACAATCTACAATTTTGCCTGTTAATATATATGGAACTGAGCTAACTTTGGTATATATTTTATATAAATAGTTATTGACGTTCTCTTAAGCTTCTCAAATTATGGCGGAAATGATGGTTTTATTTGAAAAGTATTACTAGTAAATTTAAAGACATTTAGTTAAAACCTTAAAACATTAAGTTTGAGAACATACACAAACCGAAATTACTTTTTTTTCTACTCTATTTTTATAAACTTACTTTGATTATAACATACAAATTGTTTTTAACTTAGGAGCTATTTCTCTTCCAGATAAACACATAAAACACAAGGCAAGGTTATTTTCTTTCGGATTCCAGATTTCCAAGTGATATTTTAAAACGTATCCAAAAGATCTTAATTATTAACGTTGTCTGCCAAACCAAAGTATCGCACCAGAATTCACCTTATTTAACAGATTCAGTTTCGTTGCCAGTTTAATACATTCTTGTAGCAAAAATTGAAACCAAATGTGAACTATAATTTGCTCTAAGTGTACCAAATTAATTGGTACACTTAGAGCAAATTATAGTTCTAACTTTATATTTTACAAATAATAATAATCTCAACTCGTATATTCAATATTTCGTTCCAATGTTATTTTAAATATTAGCAACAAATTGTTTATTAAAAAATTTGTTAAGTACTGCTAAAAGATTGCAATAGTTCTTCCTAGACCGAATTTATTTCTCTCTTATCGATCCGAGCCATTAGATAACCCATGTAAAAAATTACTCACCTTTTATAGAAATGAACGTCCAGACCTGTTCCTTTTTATCTGCGAAATTTAAATATTACTGCTCCGTTGCAAATTTAAAAGCCTCTTCCTTACCAGTCCACTTTTAATCCGATGGAAGTACGTCCCACTTTAATGCCAACGTATACGCATAGAAGAGATAACTAGAAAATGAGCCTGCTTAATGGCCTTTGAAACACATGAATAAAATTTCAGCATTTTTATCTACATAGGTGAATTTTTTATTATCAGTGCTAGCCTGTGTGATGTGATCCGAAAGCTAATTCGGATATTTAAGGTCATATAGTTAAAATATTAGATTTAGAAAAAAATCAGATATTTACTTAAAAAATATATTAAGTGCCTTATGTAATTAGTTTCATCTAGATTGTTATGACTCGGTTCGAAATTTTAATATTAGGTACTTACAGTCTATTAAATTTTTTTTGTACATACGCCATCAAAATGTTTAATGTACTGCTTGCCGCAATTTCTAAATTCGTTTTAGAATCAGACAATATTTTCCTTCTCATTCTATTCTAGTTAAAAAGAGACATAATACTATTTGATTAGTTCGAACACGTAAACAAACGAGCCTGTCAAAGTCGTCCGGTTGTCAGACGTATGTGAAATTCTTGAGAGCTATAGTGATAAGAGGTTATAACTCTAATCTATAAACTATTGTGGCTGTATAATTAACTGTAGTTTTAGATGCACTATAATGTTAAAATACATTATATTTGATTTTTGTTCAATTATTTTATTTAGGTTAGAATTTTATTATGCCAAACTGAACTAAAACTCAGAGTTGATGCGACAACATTGCGACGTTTTGATGTCACAAATTTAAATGACGTATGTACAAAATAGCTTTGAACAGACTATACGTATATTCTGATGATTTTTTCAAAACGATTTTTTCGAAAGTTAGTACAATAGGTATCCAAAAAAAGTAAATCATATTTTACAACTTTTTCTCATCTTCAAAATAGCGATACCGTAACATATTTAAATGAGAATGTTAGTTGGGTTGTTGTTGGCAAAGATCCAATCATCGATCCATTTCCGCACTTCTTCAGCATTTCGAGACCGTGTGCCAGTCAAACAATGAACAAGTATTAATCAAAATGCGCCCTGCTCTAACTGATGGGCACGTTATGTGCGGCAGTACTTCCTATTCCTTCTGCAATAGTGTATTCTTTACATTTGCAACGTGCAGAGTGTTATCATACAAGAAGTTAACTGATTCTAATACTCACTATTATACTTACTAGTCATATTACAACAATCTCTAGTAACAGTAATACATTAAAATTTGCCGATATGCCATCTACCGTATACATAACACAGACATTGTGACGCATGACTTTTTACGATTGGTATTATCGTAGTTGATACACTTTTCAACACCATTAATAATAAGCCGCAGCAATGTTAAAACAAATGTCGAAATGACATTTTCAGGCAATTCATGTGGATTTTTGGTCGTTTTCTTTTCTTTTAGATGTTTCTCATAGCATGTAAATATCAGCAAACAGTTGATTCATCAACAGCTATGTTGTTTAAAAATTCCTTGGGAGTTTGACGCTCAAGTTTTCATCCGATGAATATCGCCAATCATTGTCTTCCAACTTTTTTGGGCCTCCATTCATTATCGTTAACATTATTACATTATGCATATTAGATAATAAAATAATTGATTTAACAGCACCAGACTTTTTCTTATGGGATTTTTTAAAATCAAAATTTTAAGTGAATAAGCCCCAAACGATTCAACATTTTAAAGACAATATTCGTCATGAAATTGAAGAAATTCCGCCTCAGATGTTGCAGGATGACGAAAAATGCTTTAAAGAACGCCAAGAGTTGCATAGCGAATCGCGGTCATCATTTTCCCAATATAAGTTTTCAATCATAACGAAAAGAAATCTATAGACCAAATAAACTTTTTATGAAAACAAAACTTACTTATCTTTTCTTTGAGCAAAGTTATAAGCAATCAAAATAGTAGCGGGACTTTTGCCCCACGTTGTAGTTGACCTAAAATCAATCCACCCTTCTTTTTGAGGATTTGTCATGGCCGTGACGATTTGTAAGCCAATCATAAGTCATCTAATATCTGGTTTCACTAAAACACCTTTCTTCGCATTGGGAAATGATCTTAGGAATTGCTTTAACAATCCCAAACTTATGTACAACGATGGCATATCAACTTTAAGCGGAGGAACCAATGTTGCTTGGAGGACGTTCTTTGAAACTCCCTAGGCAGCAAAATCTTGTCGGTCCAGTAATCTGCTCCATCTGTGATATCCTATAGATACAAAAAGCAAGACAATCTGAAAAACACAATATAATGTCGGATTAACATGTAAAAAATGTTAAAATCGCCACATACCTGAAAAGCATAGTCTTGATATTTTAATTCGCGAAGAACCACTTCCAAGTTCTTATAGGTTTCTTTGAGATGCACAGAAAGACCTAGAGGAATCAACCACTTTAAGGCTTTTTTGATGAATCTATAAAAAGACGACATTGTGCTGTATCGTATTGGATCGTAGCAAATCCTAAGGTCCTACAATTTTTCTCAATGCTATTTTGTTTTTTCATTATACTAAAATACATATATTGATCACATATCATCCATCCTGTATCGGAACAATTAGCTATAACAAGAATCTGAATTAATCTGCGACATCAGCAAAAGACCATTTGGTTCTAGCTGGTCATTCTGGAATAAGAAAAAAGAACTCGAAGGTCTCTTCTTCTCCGGGCTCCCTCGAGTAACTGTGTCCTCAACTGTAAATTGTCAATCACTCAAATAAACCATAAATAATCCCGACAGTTTCTCTCACTTTATATGAAAATAATTTGAAAATCACCACACGTTTCTGTAAGTGTGTAATTTATCGCCATTTGACATAATGAACAAAAAACTAATAATTGGAATTAAAATATTCTATGGTGATTAAAAATAAAGAAATTTCGTTCACTTTGTTAATTACTACCGTGTAACAAAATGCTATTTCCATTTCGATTTTCTAGCGTTATCATGCCAGCATTCTGCAACGTTAGGCTCTGTCCTTACAATCGCAAACATGTGAAGACATCGGTTTTCCAGATGAGTAATTGTGACGTTCGCCGTTCTTATCTGCGAACGTCGTTCGGCTGCACTTGGAACGGTGGATAAAGTAAACGGATTGATACAGTTCCGGAGGTTTATATATGGAATTGTCAGTTGAATAACGGGAATATTGGTCGAGATTGGTGTGCTTTCTAGAGAATTGAAATTGCTTATATATAATTCAAATACACAAAAAATTAGCAGTTAAATTTATATTTCGAAAAAAAATCTTTTATAATTATGAATTGCTAAAATAGGGTTTTATAAAGTTATCAAAAGTTACTTATCGTAATAGTACATCTCCATAATTAGAGAAAGCTTCTGAAAAAAATTGTAAGTTTTATATAATATAGATAATACACTATGTTATATTTTACTTAAACTATTTTATTTTATGAAGTTATTTTAGTATAAACGAAACCCTTAATTCTAAACAATTTATTCAACAGAACCGTCTTAATTTCGCTATATCACACCTGTCTCATGAATATATGACCAAAGGGGTGGTATTGTGATCGTTGTCATATCTAAATAGCTTACATTTGTAGTAATTGTGGGTATCCTGGAGCTAAGAACAATTTATCTGCAATTACTAATAAACGTTATGATTTATAAAACCTAATGAATTGTTATTCCCAATGGTTTATCTTTTTTCATCAACTTTTATTGTCTTAACACTATTTTTATTATCATCTTGGGATTAGTAATAATTGGGTATATTGGTCTCATTCTGAATTATTCATATCTCGTCTAAATACACATATTAAAATAATAAGTCTTCCTTGATTTTATTATGTGCTTTTAAAAATTGTATTCTTTTAAAAAGTAATGTCTGAAAGTTTCATTAAACCTTTTCGTGGGTGATTTTTACACCATTTAAATCCCTCCCTCAAAGATCTCCAAGTTTTCTATGGATACTTTTCATATTAACAGTTTGCTCTGAAATAATTCCATTAAATTATGTTTATATTGAAAACACTACTCACTGTTTTTATACATTACATTTATACATATACAGCTGATCACTGTTTTTCACTCACTGTTTTTATACATTACATTTATACATATACAGCTGATCTCTAATCATAATAATGGAGGACGGTCGCTTTTCGACGAATCGAAGATTATATTTTTCATTTTTTGAGATATTTCAGAAGACACGGTCTATACTAATATTCAGTGCAGCCGCAACACTGACTTTTTTCTACTAAAAACCAACGCAACTTAATATTTAACAATAAAAATGCTTACCTCTCTAACGAATTTTACTGGCAAGAGTAATTATATCGTTCATTTTCGAATTAAGTGATTAGAGACGCAATCTGTTTTGTGCGGCTTCGGCATATTCAATCACAATAATAATAAACACTGATTTAAATTTTATCAAAACAAACAAAGCATTAAAACAACGTTTGTCGTTTAATAAACTGTAGTAATTATTATTATTTTGAAGAATTTTGCAGACATTTGACAAGCGGACGACTTTTGCAGTCTGATTCGGTTAGATGTTCGAACTTATCAGAGAGCATTCTATCTCTTTTTAAATAGAATAAAATGAGGAAGAAAATATAATGTGACTAAATCGAATTTATAATTTACGGCAGGCAATCAACATATTAATGACATGAGTTCATTGTTTTTCAATAGATTATATACGAAATATTTCCATTATGCCCAGTGCCGAATCAGTGCATAAGCAAATTAAGCAATTGCTTGATCATTATTGTCTCAAATTGTTAGTGTCGAGCTGTCATCAGCAAATATATCCATAGTTATATTTTATATTTGTAGTATGTCACATGTACAGAGTACGTAAAAAACAGGACCCAATACACTGGCTTGAGTTGTACCTGCATTTGTTTCTTTCATTATACAATAAATGTCTTCTTATTGAACTCCAAACATCCCGACAGAGAGCATACTAAAAATAATAAAACTTTTAAAGCTACACACATTATCAGTACCTCTGTAATGTAATTCCTCTATAACTATTTCACCTTGTGTTTATTGTAAACCTGGAAAACGTAGTCAACCTAAAAAAAAAAGAAAGATAAATAGGTCGGCGAAACGTCGTTGTTACCGGTTTTACTGACCTCATAAAGACCTAGTTACCGAGGCTTGTTCTTACCAGTTTGTTTTCCATTTTACTGTTGCGGTCTGCATAATGGAGCGAACCAAGTTTTCCGTCGCTCCGAGACGCCTTATTCGCGTCATGTTGTTACGTCGCGAACGATATAAAATGCATTTTTTATGAGACCAAGATAAACATCTGGGATGTTGATTTTTATTTTAGGTTCATTTAAAATCGATACAATAAAGATCATTTTGCCGCAAGAAAATTAGCTACTATTTAAGGCAATAAATACCGTAACACAGTGCATAAATGATTTAGAAGGCACAATTTATAGTCATCTCAATTTGTGGCGTCAAAACGTCGCAATATTGCCGTATCAACTCTGAGTTTTCGTTCAGTTTGACTTTGACATACAACAAAATTCTAATCTAAATAAAATAATTAAACAAAAATACTCTTAACAAAATTGATTTTAACATTTTACTTGTAAGAACCTTGTTATGAGATCTGAAATAATATTTAACTTTGATTTCTATTTTGCAAATGGTAATTTAAAAAAAAACGTTCATAAAAATATGTGTTGCTTTTCTTTCTTATTATAGGGAAATACATTTATTGGTACTCTCCATAGTACAAAACAAAATTATTACATTGTACATAAAAATTTGTTTTAACTTAGAACTATTCTATTTCTACATTGCAAGAAATTTAACTTTAATTAATAATTTAATCAAATGAATCTACACAATTATGTGATAAACAAAGGTAACTTCTATATATTACCCTTTAAATTATAACTAAATTATTTTCCACTTTTGCTGGTATTAATATTAATTTCAATTTGTGTAATAATCTTCTACGTAGAATTCCTCAAGCAGTCAGTAAATTATGTGTTTTTGATGAATCTTAATCTCTTCTATCGCTGCTTTTTCTATTCCAATAAATTGTTTATCTTCATAAAGACTTTCCATTAAATCCACTATTTATTCTTACTGTCCTTTTAATAATGAGCCATCAATGAACATAACGAGATGAACATTATATCATTTCATGTTCCAACCTTTAGGTGAATTTCTCAATCCATAAATACTCAATTTAATTTATAGTATCTTATTTCAGAATTAAATCCTCCGATTTCCTAATATAAATATTTAGATTTCTTTTTCCATTTATAATATGACTGAACGTTTTTTATTTCATTGTGGAAAATTATATTTTTCTTTCACTTTGGATCCAGTTGTGTTGAATTGATATGTATATCAAATTCTAATGCTTTCTAACTAAACTCTTCTTCATTGGGTTCAATAGATTTTCATTCTACCTGTAATTCTGTTGGACCCCTTATTTCTAGTTTTCAATACTTCTCTGGTCCTTGCAACTCACATATGGTTGATTTTCTTAACTCTTCTCCATTACTAATTCCTACATTGATTGCAATGTTTCTTTATCCTACCGATAATTATGTTGGACCCCATGTTACTCGTTTACTAGTACTTCACTGATCCTTGTATATTATACACGTGATTGATTTTCCAAACTCTTGATGACTCCATAAATATTTACTACATTGATTACAGTCTTTCCTTCTATCCTACTGATAATTCTGTTGGATCCCATGTTACTAGTTTACTCGTGCTTCACTGATCATTGAATATTATACACATGATTAATTTTCTAAACTCTTAATTACTTTTTTACTATTTACTACTTTGATTAGAATGTTTCCTTCCTTCTTACTGATAACTCAAGATCACATGTTTCTAGTTTTCTGGTGTTCCTTCTGATGGTCATTGATCTTTAAGTGCTCTAGGGCTCCGAAATTAATTTCCGTCTGTTGCATACAGCCATCTTGTTACTTCCACTTTCCTTCGTGTATATATAATTATATATATACTATACCGAACTAAAAACTTTAACTAATCTCTATTCCCCAGTAGTAGAGTGCACCGTCGCCACCCTACTACTTCTCATTTACACCGAGAATTCTGGGTTCATAACCTTTTACGAATCACTTATGATTCAGGACGGGACGGAATTAATACACCATTTATGGCCTTGGAGCAACTTTAGAGAAACTTTATTTTGATCCCTGGTAATTTATACCCACTCGATACAAGTCAGAGCGTCCTCTATTAACTTTCCTTCCTCTTTTCTATACTGGCTCTTGTATCGAGATATATAAGTCATATATATAGATGTATAAGTCATATATTTAGCATAAAAAACATTAAATGCAGTAATTTTAGAAAATAGTCACTTACCTATGCTATTCCAACGTTTTTTCCCAAGATGTCTCAAATGTGCTTATCAGCAAGTTTATTTTTTTACTTTATAATTTGAAAATATACCAACATAATATCCTCTTATAACGACTGCGGCTCTTCCATTCAAATTATCTTGTGGTCCACTTTTAGATTTTAATTTTTCATACGACTTAGCCGTTATATTAATTTAAACATAGTTAACAAATATTGCACCTTCAATATAGTAATAAAATTTCTGAAATATAATCATACACCATGCAGAAATCACAAATTGACACCTGTTCTTTGCAATGCAATGTTGTAACAATAAACATTGCTTTTTAGGAAAAACGACATTTTATTTTGGCATGCCTTTGTGAAAAGTATGGTTTTAAACCGAAACCGAAACTTTCCGAGAGGAACCGAACGCGTCACGAGTTGATTTCTATCACCGCGAACGGAAGGATACGTTACTCCTCAGTCATCTCCGCATTTTACGCATGCGCATATTAAGCTCTATTTAATTTTAAAACAGAGAATAATTCGAGTTTGGCGCATGCTTACATACAGCTTTATTTACTTACATTTTTTAGGATACATTGCGCCACAACATCTCCGGACTTAGCGCATGCGCACTCCCCTGCATAGAATAAACCATAGAAAAGTATAAACTATGTTGTCTTCCTTTTCTAATGGCGGTCCATTCTTTTCGAGTCGATCGGTACGGTCGATGAGATCAAAACAACAAAAAATCTAGAATATTTAGATTTTGTGTTACATTAATAATTTTATAGCAATAATAATTAAATTGTTGTATTATTCTTGGTGGCCTAACATACATTGGTTTTAAATTATTGAAGAATGCGCAGAATGCAAGGTTTAATTTTTAAGAGTTATAAAATCCAAATAGCATTAGTTTTATTTATAGTGGGAATTTTAGCTACTAAATTTATAATAAATTATTTTCAACGACCTGGAATAGGTATCAACATATACCAAAGTTTAATGATAACAAGAGTAGAGACAGACAGACATTTATTTCAAATATAATATATTTTAGTAATGATTTAAATTTTGTTTTATAGCTAAGATGTAGCTAGAGTTTCTTGAGCGTAAAAGTCGAAGAATGAGAAATTAAGAGAATCAGAGAAGAAGAAATTAGACAGTATTTTGCTGAGATGTAAGAACAGTGTACAGCGATACTATGAAATAATTAAATTTGCTAACCAACGTAGACCTGGATTAAATAAACAAAATATAAAACAGTCAACGACACTCCAATGATCTAATGTCAAGGAAAATACAATGCATTATTATATAAGAGTAAAAGTAAATAAATTATTTGTTTTGTAAAAATAATGATGTATTGGCTGAGGTTTCTTGCAGCTTAAAAGTAGGATAATCCATTCATTTTAGGCTAGTAAATGTATATTACGTTAATTAAAAGGTCGAGGTAGTCAATTCATTAATGGGATTTGTGGATCAAGAATAGTAACCGATATTTGGAGATTTTTAGGAGAATTTCACTGCTTTCATATATAGTGGTGACTTTTTCATTTGGTTTTAACTACATTGGCTGGGTTTGATCTAAACGATTTTAATCTTTTTTATGGTAATGCTTATTTATATGGGATTGAATTTCACATTCTTTGGCTTTCATCCTCAACAAATTCTAGCTACATCTTACCTATAAAATAAAATTTAAATCATTACCAAAATATGTAATATTTAATTTTTTTATAACTTATTTATTAGATACGCTTAGTACAATCTTAATTTACAATTAATTTATTACTACATTTCCTATGTAATTTGATTAATTAACAAGCAAGACGAGTGCGAGGAAATACATCAATATGTATAAAATTATAATTATTTATTATTTATTAACTTATAGCTATAGTTTACACTAAATGTATACAGTTTAAATAAGTACGTATGGTTTTGTTCGCTTCAATCTCCTGACATCTTAGATAACTTCGCAATTTCATTTAATTTCCAGATTATCGTGCAGTTCTTCGTTGGTCATCAATCTAAGAACCTTGTTTTGACAGCGTTGTATGACTAGTTGATTTTAATTTTTAGTGCAACCCCATATTTGCACCCCATAGGTCCAAATTGGCTTTATAATTATATTATAGATCAACCTCTTTGATTTTGGATTAAGTTGAGAGTATCTTTCGACTAACCAGTATAGTTGTTTTATTTTGATTCTAATGTGTTTTGCTTTTTGTCTAACGTGATGTTTCCAATTGAATCTACCGTCAAGATGGATTCCAAGGTATTTAGCTGATTCTGATTGAGGAATCGGGAATCCATTGAGTGATATAATTAAGTTTTTATTATTTCGCCTCAATGCACAATTAACATGGACAGATTTGGAGCTATTAAGTTGAATTTTCCAATCTTTCGTCTATTTGTAGATTTTGTTGACTGCTACTTGCACCTTTTCTATTACCCTAGGCAGAGATATATCTTTTGCCATAATAATTGTGTCGTCAGCAAAGGTTCCAAATAGTGTTTCTTTTGTTGTTGATGTTTAAAATAAATGTTTAATTATTACCAGTTACTACAATTTTTGCTACTATTCTTGATGGACAAACCTCATTAATGAATTGACTACTTCCAACATAACAATAGTCATCTTCTTCTCTGTTCTTGTTATTATTAAATTTTGGCAAATGTTGATACCTATTCGATGTCGTTGAAAATAATGTGTTATAAATTTGCCAGCTAAAATTGATGCTGTTTGGATTTGATAATTTTTAAAAATATAACCTTACATTCTACACTTACCCTCCTTTTTCCATATTTCAAAACCAATGTATGTTAAATCACCAAGAATAACACACCAATTTAATTATTATTACTATAGAGTTGTTAATGTAACACATATCCTAGATTTTTTGGTTGTTTTGACTTGATCGACTGTACCGATCGATTCGAACAGAACATACCGTCATTAGAAAAGGAAAACGATATGGTTTATTCTTTTCTATGGTTTATTCTAGGCAGGATAGTGCTCATGCGCCAAATCCCGAGATGACTGAGGAATACTTCTCTTCTCTTCTAATATCTTCGTATCCTGCGAACGGAGAGATATTCGCCGAATCCATGCCGAATCTTCGCGCATGATCTCGGGCACTCCGAACCGTTCGTTCATGTTTTCGTTCGCTTCGTTCATGTTTGTACTCACCATTACACGATAACGCTCAGCCACCCGTTGCAAGAGTTGTCAAGGAGACATTGTTGTAGCCCGAATGGAAAATTCTACCATACTCAGCGTAATCACCTATCATAGCGTCATCTGATTACCACTTTTTCAGATCAACGCAACAAGGCTTATCTGGCACACGGATTTGAAGGCTCACGGTTCTAATAAAGTGCGAAAATTGATCCATAATTCAACCGTTGAGCCATAAATAAACATTGTTCTTTCGACGCATGTCATCACCGTGTTGCCCGAGAAAATAGGAAAAAATTGTAAAAAATTAAGTGCTTTATATAATTAATGTTCCAATATTAAATAATTCATCATTAGTTCGCCTTACAACAAAAAGTCATAACAGTCGAAATCATAACAGAATAATATAAAATTTTTCAAAGCGCCGAATTAACCACAATATCGGATAACTAAAGGTGGGTAACTTTATTTATTAGGGAAAAGCGCCTAAGGGTCGTCCTCAAATTACCCTCATCGTTAATAAACGGATTTATTGCTATCGTTATATCAATAATTGAGACCTAAATAATTCTCCTGCACTGAATTGAAAATGTTTAATTATGGTAATGGCAATAAAACTTGATAATACATTTGGCAGTTTTTAATTCGTGCTGATTTATTCCTTTAATTATCGCTAATAATAATATATTAGATTCGAACCAACGTCTGTTATAATACGGGGAGAGAACGTTATAAAGTTATTTAAGTTATACAAGTTAGGAAACATTACAATGACATGTAGAAGATAATTTCAATAACAAACTGTCCTGTACAAACTTACAAACTAGTGTTATATATAGTTTAATTAGTATTCTAAAAACTTTTCTATGCTGCGATTAATCAGGTTGAGTGATAGAAAACGTTTTATCTTATTCACTTCCTTAACATTACGCACATTTAATTGCTTGGCGAGCACATTCGAGTACCCTGATACTCTTTCAGGGTACTTTAGACTGGCACCACTTTAGACCACACTCCTTATAGTTTGATATCGCGCTGAATTAGGTTGTTACTAACATAATATCTGAGCGTCTTTATTATTCTTATTAAGTCTTATTTATTATTTAACTTTGTTTTGGAATATCTGAAATACGGCTATATTGGATTTGATAGTAGTACCCCACAGTTCGATACTACACGTCCATGTAGGCCTAAGTTATACAAGTTATTAAACATTACAATGACATATAGAAGATCATTTCAAGAATAGGTCTCCTGTACAAACTTATAAATTAGTGTTATGCTTAATTTAATTACTTTTTGAAAAATTTTTCTATGCGGTGATTAATCAGGTTGAATGACAAAAAACGTTTTATCTTACGCACTTCATTAACATTATACACATTTAATTGCTTGGCGAGCACTGATGCTCTTTCAGGGTACTTTAAACTGGCAACACTTTAGACCACACTCGTTATAGTTTCCAGTTGATATCGCGCTGAATTAGGTTGTTACTAACATAATACCTGAGCGTCTTTATTATTCTTATTAAGTTTTATTTATTATTTAACTTTATTTTGGAATATCTGAAATATGGCTATATTGGATTTGATAGTAGTACCCCACAGTTCGATACCACACGTCCATGTAGGCCTAAGAATAGGCTTATAGAGTAATAACTTATCATCTAAATAATTCAGCATTATAAACCAATGCATCTGGTTCAGTTTAAGGCAAAATTGTTTACTTATTCACCTTGATTTATCATGCAAAAGTTGGATATTCCTCGTGGCTGGAAATGAATCCTCGTGAGTTGATAAAATCGTCATATAGTAGTGGTGTTGGAATTCGGTCCCTCAATTGTATATAGGAGATATAACAATAGGCCAAGGACATTGCCCTACGAAACACCTGAATATATTGAATGTAGTTCAGTGTAGTCGTAACCATGTGTCACAATAAAATGTCTGTGTGTGAGATATGAATTTAGTAGTTGGAAATGCGGATGGAGCAGAAACTTTTTCAATTTAGTCAAGTCCATTGCATCACATCTTATCAAAAGTTTGAAATATATGCTAAAATGAAGCCGAGCATTATTTTTATCGTTTAAATTTTTTATTTATTTGGTTGATCAATCTGTGGTTTTGTTCTATAGTTCCGTGTTTGTCACCGAAACCAAATTGATGCTCGGGAATAACATTTCTTTCTTCTGTCGTTACTTTGAGCCTCTTGAATAATAGTTTCGTCATAGAAAAGTTTGGATATCACAAACAAGAAACTTTTAGGGTGGTAAGAGACTTCCATTAGACTTACGGCAATATATCATTTACAATTCTTGCAACGCATGATTCTGTTGTTCGCTCTGTATTGCTGGTTATATACGCAGCTATACGCCATTTTACCTTCAATTGACATCGGTAGACATTACTGCAATAACTTTTTCATTCGACTTCTAATAGCGGCTTCTAATACACTACACCTTGTTGATCTCACCATATGCACGGCAAAACTTTGTACTGTATTATGAAACTTCCCTTTCAGAAACATAGAAAACTTTTCTTTTTTGCTAGAAATGAAACTGACAATTTTCAGGCAATTTGTGTGTAAACGTTTAGAAACAGTTGATTCATCAAATGTTAAGCTGTCTGTGTAAAGTTCTTTGTTTAACCGCTATTTACATGAATACTTCGCATTTTCACTCAATTCGCTGATCACAATAAACAAATGCATTTAAGACAATGCAAAAGAGCAGGACTATTTCAACATACTGATTACCAAGCCATATAATTTACTCTAAAATATAATTAAATGTATTAAATTATATCTTAAAAAACATCATCTATATTCTTTAATATCATCTGAAAATAAATATTTATTTCTTCGTCATACATAACGAACCGATAATCAAAATTGAAATTTCTTTACAGCTAATTTGTTGCCATGTCACGAAACATGTCACATTTCTCTTTCTGTCACTTTCATTCGTTCATTTTCCCTCACAAAATTTCCCGATACCGTAACCATGCCCAAGAGCAAGGCGGCCCCCTCCAAACCCTGGAGATCGCCCAAACCCTCTAAACAACCGCCCGCAAGCAGAAGGGAATATTCGTAAGTTACATAAAAAAAGACTGTTATTTATTTATTCATTTATTTCCGGGATGTTTTCTTGTGCAAAAAATGACCTTATTTGTTTCGCGCGTTGGCACGCAGATTGCCAGTCAAAACAAATAAATATTTGCCCAGTCACATGAGAACAACTCTGGAAATTGGCTTTGCATGAAATTGTACCAAATTTAGTCTCTTCACAGGACCGGATTCGGCAGTGATATTTTCGAGGGTCTTAATAATAAAATTGAATATTTACGATTACCAACCAAAGCGTCTTAATGTTCTTAGTGTTATTTAAATTTTGTAAATATGTGTCTATAGATTTTTATAGTTTAGCAATATATTATTTAACAAAATCGCTGAATGATCGCTTAGTTTTTAAAGTTAGTTAGTTAACTCTCCACCTGTCGCGTCTATTTTAAGACAGTCGCGTGGGACCATTAACAGCAATTAATTCGTATTTTAACCTAAATTTTTGACATTATTTTGACATATTGTTTTTGAACAGAACCGAATCGTAACAAAAAATTAAAGAAAAATACAGTTACAATTTTTTGTTATATTTTAACTCAATCGCCTTAAAATTAACTTAAAAATTAAAACACATAATCAGTACATAGTCTATCCAAAGTTGGTGAGAACATACGCCTTCTCAATTTGTGACGTTTAAACCGTGCAATGTTGCCACATCAACTCTGAGTTTTTGTTTATTTTGTCTTTGACCTATAACAAAATTGTTAGTTATTTTAACATTATAGTACATCTAAAAACTACAGTAAATTATACAGCCACAATAGTTTATAGGTTAGAATTATATCCTCTTATCACTATTGTTTTCAAGAATTTGGGATACGTTTGACAACCGGACGACTTTGACAGGCTCATTCGTTTAGGTGTTCGAACTTATCAGACATCATTGTGTCTATTTAACTAGAATAAAATGAGAAGGAAAATAATGCCTGATTCTAAAACGAATTTACAAATTGCGGCAGGCAATACATTAAACATTTTGATCACGTATGTTCATTGCATTTTTTGATAGACTATACAGCTTTAGTATGATTTGGGCAAACGTAACAAATACACTTCAATTTTCTATCTGTACGTCTTGGATAGTGAATGCGGCACTTTCTCATAAGTGCCAACTGAACTTTATCAGGAGGCACGTTTCGATCACTGTTTCAAATCACGAGGTAAAGTTGTTGGTGTTAGTCGTGACCGCAATTCCTAGCGACACAATGTCAATGATTTCAAGAATACTTTCCGCTGGATCTTATTTGTTGACTTGACCGTATTCAGTATTACATGGGCATTCAGTACGCCAACATCAATGAAAGTAAGTAGAAGCAGTAACAGCCAACGGTAACACACTCGTGCAACCAAGTAGGAAGCAATAAGCTTGTCTACGACATCAACACCGCCTTTAGTTTTTATCGACTGAAAACCAAAAGCATTTGAATATTCTTCCATGTTTTTTAACACTTATGAACCAATTATCCAGGTTAACGTTTCATCCCATGACTGCTTGACAAGAGCGTTAGTCTAAGTGTCTTGATAATAAGGTCTTTCTGGTTGCTTCACTACATAAATTTTCCTGTTTTTCGTATAAAATGAAACAGCATCTACTCAAGAAAACATCTTGATTCCGTATTTAGCAAGTTTACTGGGCATAAACTCTGAAACTCTCTAGCATTTCGTCTATAGTATCACACTCAACACTGTAATATTTCTCGCAATTCTTGACAAACGATTTATAAATTTACCTGATTGGTGCTTACATTAGTTTATTGCTTACATTGTTTTCTGTGCATATATGAATGTCATAAAAACTGAGGAGCTCTAAGTAAAAACCAAAACCCAAACAAAGCTCTCAATTCCATCACATTTGTAAAACCGTAGCCTCGTTGTCTTTCATAGTTTACTTGCATCGATGTTATTTTTATATTCGTGCAAGTCATTATGTGTTGTTAACAGTTCTGTATCCATAGACAATGACCAAGATTATATAGGGCCACTAACCTCTCGCGCTGTATCTCGTGGACCTATAGGTTCTGTCACTATATAACGTTGACGTGTTCTTACATCTTGTGGGTAAGAAGTCTTCTTCCATCTGTAAATAGCCGTATAAGAACCGCGTCTTTGTTTTTTTTTTGCAATATAAAAATTACGCGATGATAAATTACGCTCCGTGTCATGGTCACTAACATCATCCGAATAATCAGTATCTTCTTCATCATTCTCTTCACCACCAACAATTTCCACATATTCTTCTTCCAACCGTCTTAGAATACAATGAGTTTGTTGATTGTCCATTTTACAATTATAATAAATATACTGGAACAAATTAGAAAAAAAGAACAAACTACACGCAGACTATATGTCGATTGCATGAACGTCGAGCATTTGAGGAGGCTACCTAAAGTGACAGATCCGCGAACGTATTCCAAGTAGGATTGGCAAAAGAATATCGATATATCTATCATATTTTCGATCGATAATTTTTTGACTGATATATCGATATTTTTCCATCCAATATTTTTCGACTTTTTTTTAATTAACAATATTCCTTAAACATTAAAAAAATTATAAAATTGGCACTTGATTTTAAAAATTTAGTGTATTTAGGTATTTAATTTTAAACCTTTATTAAATCAGTTATTGTAAAACGAATTGATATTTTTTTCCTGTGATGAATCCTTTCCTGAATTTTTGAAAAAATTTACACCCCTTATTCCAAGTGTACCTTTTCTGTAATTTTTTTTGAAACCTGGAAGACCCCACGCGACGGGTCGAGGATTAAATCACATTCATGTTTTTTACTACAGTTATCGGAAATATCTTTTTTAATATATCGCTATATTTTATACCGATTTATGGATATTTTTTCGGACCAATAAACTTTTTTGTCTTTATTTTTATCTTCAGCACAATAAATCTAGAAAATAGCCAGCTTGGTGGCGCAGTGGTAAAGGTGATAGGGCGGTCCTCCTATTGTTGCGATAGCCGCGGGTTCGAATCCTGCTGGGACATGGTCGTAAATTTATATTTGTGATTGTTTAATATTTGTAATTGTCCTAGGCAAGAGTGTAAAATCCGAGAAGGAAAATCATCCCAGTCACGCCAGTAACCAGGCTGGGTAAGACCGGATGACTTCTGGGATGATTTCTAAATTTGGTCATTCTCCAGTGGGTAGGCTTAATGCTGAAGATCGTCGTTCAAATAAACTCCTAGTTGGTAAAAGGAGAATTTAAAATATATTTTTTAAAAAATCTAGAAAATATCAACATTTTTCGAACATATCAATAATTTTAATCAAACAGGTATTTTTCCGAATTTACTTCTGGTATAAGAATCTCTAGTTTATTAATTAAAATGAATAGGTTACCCAAATGTTTTTGATTGCCTCGACTATAACGGTATTTGTATAGTTTTAACGATCACAATGTAAGTAGAGTATAAAAATATGATATAACAAAATGTAATAATAGAAATAAATTACAGACTAAAAAGTTAAGATTAAAAAGTTAGTAACTATTATTTGGCGATTGCGATATATGAAGTTGCATATGAGTACCATCACAATATATATAAATATAAAATTAAAATAACAAAGTGCGAAGGGACGTACATATATACATACGTACACATATATAGTCCGTTCAGAAAAACAGTGAACCACGTCATCTGAATTGATGACGTCAGAACGTCGCAATGTTACCGCATCGACTCTGAGTTTTAGTTCATTTTGACTTTGACATACAACAAAATTCTAATCATATTCTAATCTAAATAAAATACTTAAACTGTTAAAAATAAAAAGTTATATTATTAAATCAAAATATAATTTTATAAAATATAATTTATTTTAACATTACAGTACATCTAATGCATATAATATCGAAATACTTAAAACCACGATTAATTATACAGTTACAATAATTTGTAGGTTAGGGTTGTATTTTATTATATTTACTAATTTACTGATTTTGTTTCCATACCATCTACCAGTTAGTGTTCCAAGGGCGTTTTTTTTTTCCCTTTTTAACTAGAATAAAATGAGAAGGAAAATATTTATGAAGGAAATAATTTACAAATTACAGGCAATACATTAAACATCTTGATGACGTGAATTCACTTTTATTTTTAATAGACTGTACATAGAAATTTGTACTATACCTATTCTACTGTAAAAAACATCTGAATAATAAAACTTGTTATCAGATATCATGTTGTAGATTAAATATTTCAAGGAATCTAAGGAGTGTAGATAGGTGTAGGTTTTCCGGGGTAAAAAAATGATAGACAATGAGGGAAGTTCTTAATACGATCAAATCATTACATTTTAAGGAGGGTATTTTGGAGAGAAGATCTCCCTTTAACAGATACGAATGATATTTTTTTAAGATTTAACAGATTTTATTCAAATTGAGGTTGATGAAGATACCACAATTTTTTTCATTCCCATATATTTTTGGATTGATATTTTTTCAGCAAACCGATATTTTTTCTAGGCCAATGCACTTTTGTATTTTCACTTTATTTCTTTTATTTTTCTATTCAATAACGATAAAACTAGATATAAATATGCCGGCTTTATCGGTGCAGTGGTCAAGGTGACAGGACGGTACTACTATTGCGATAGTCGCGCGTTCGAATCTTGCTGGGACATGGTTGTAAATTTGTACTCATCATTATTTATAATTGTGATTGTCCAATATGCAAGAGTGCCAAACCCGAGAAGGTAATCACGCTGGGTTAGACCAGAATGTCTTATTTCTTGTTCTGGGATGCTTTCTAAGTTGATCTCGGAACAGTCTCGGAAGCCACATTAAGTATAGGTCCACTCCAGATACACCCTAGATGGTAAAAAGGAGACTTAAAAATATAACAACACATATAAATCTAACAATAACTATATTTTTCACTTTCTGTTGACTTTTGCTCTACTTTTCACTGTGTATACTCGAATACTCATTTTTATTGATTTTTGTCAAATTTGTCAAATTCATTTGAGATTCTAGCCATTGAGTAATATATAGAGTGTTAACTTAATACAAATAATTTCAGTTTGTTTTGCGTGGTCTCAGCAGGAAGGCGCTGAGAACGTCATTTCACTGCATTATGTTGGTTAGTATAAATTACCATTACAGGCACCTGTAAAGACAATATTTTATCAGGAAAGCATTGGTTGATTTCATACGCATCACGTGACCAACCTCTGTTGTCACATGCTACTGACCAATTAAATTTGAAATAAAACCCAAATGTAATATTTCAAAACAATTTATTAAAATAAAATTCTGTATAAATAAAAACATTATGAAAAACGAAAAAGCTAAAATATAAGTATATAATAAGCTGCAGTCTAATTGAAAACACAACATATCTCCTGGCTAATATAATATTATTATTAGTGTTGTCCGTTTAAATAAAATGTATTAAAATTTCTACCTTTTTGTTCCCTCATACTGAAGGCAGAGCAGCACAACTGAAAGTCTGTGTCTCTTAATATTTTACGTTAATTATATACGTCAGAATGGAGAAAACATACCAAAAAGTAATAATTTAAAGAACAGCAACAAAAACTTACAATGTATGATATATATCAAAATAACTTCTGTGCCCTTATTATGGTAAAATAGAGGAGTTAAAAAGACAGCTTAAGGGTATATTAACAATATAACTAAACAAGCACGATCGTGACTTGTCTATAAAATCAAGCTCATCTCGTTAGTCTACAAATTGTATTATTTTTGTATTAATGTATTTTTTAAGATCCTTGTTGAAAAGGTTATCTCGGTTAAGGACCATTAATCCAAAATATTAATTATAAGTATTTTAACCAACATACATTTGTTTCAAATAAATGAACCTCTTCAAAATAAATAAGTTTTCAATTGATGGCACTTTACAATCAAAAAAAAGTGGTCTCAGAGTCAAACAAAAGTCTCGATCAAGCATCGGTTGGACTAAGTAAAATCTCTATATATACTCTATGATTCTAGCCAGTGTTTGACAAAAGCAAGCCACTGTTTTTCCACGGAGTAGTGGATGTAACTATACGAAAAGTTTTTTAAAAACTGACGTGTATTCAATATGGTATTACAAACTCCTTAACTGATTTGATATTCGCTGATATTATTACTTACTTAGAGCATTTTTATTACCCACACATGCAAATCAACACTTCTTAAAAAATAATTTTATGGGCAATCGAGATGCGGAAATTGATAGGCGTTATGCTTACAATCCATCAGTGAAGCGAACTATTCTTCAAGAACTTCAAATGTTTCTTCATCATCAGAATAACTATGCCATCTGACAAGCATAATATCGTCATCAAACCCGATAAAACACCTGGCCAGAAGCACGATAAGCGATAAACAATATCGATATAACTTTATACGATATTTTTTTCAACCGATATTTCTTCAAAGAAATTGAATATATTTATTAAACATTATAAAAAACCATTTAATTATTTTTAATAAAACTTTAAATTTAGTACTTAATTTTAAAGGTTTAGTTCAAAATTCTGGTTCTGGTAATATATACTGCAAAAAATTATCGAATTTTTTCTTCTTTCGGTGACCGACACCCCTACGCGAGGATATTTAATTCAGCGACGATGATTTACTCGACTTTCACAATTCAATCGACGAGGAGATTATTGTTGATATCCGAGAGAATACTCAAAATAGATGTGGGTAATATAAAGTTTAAATCGTTTTAATATTAGCTGCTCAAATAATTTTAACTAGTGTTGGGAACAATCGACTGTTCAGTAATTGACTACTTTTTGCTATCGACTACTTCAGTCGCTATTTCCGACTGATTTTATTACTATTTACTATCGACTGTTTCAGTCGTTTAATTTTAGTTACTATTTTCGGTTCTACTAGTTTATTCGACTGATTTTTAACGTTCTGACCTTCCGTCCTAGCCGCGACCTTGAAAGTAATGCGCCGAATTTATGCTTATATAGATTTATATGTATTATATGTGCTTTTATGTTTTTTAGTAGTTTGCTTGTGAATAACTTTATATTGTAAATTAATATAGCAGCATTTTGGAACACTAGTTTTCGAGGGCAAAAAAATTGAATTGTAAATGATAAATAGTAAGATACTTTTGACTGGCATAATAGGTAATACTTTACACTATCGACTGTTTCGACTGTTTTGCGACTAGCGACTGTTTTCGGTCGATAGTTCCCCGGTTTTACTAGTACACATTCTTCTAGTCGAAGTGAAATATCATCAGTCCACAAGCCTTTTTGGGACCGATGTTATTATTAATTTCCTTGGTCTACCCGAGGGGCCAGATTTATAACTAGTTCGAACTCATAAACAAGTGTCATTTTGTCGGACCTGTTCATTTCAATACTTTTCAATAATCAGCAGTCGACCAATTAATAGTTTGAATCTGCGAATTGCTTTTCATAGTGAGTAATCTTTGTCTGCTGCTGGACTTAATTCATTAACATAATATTTGAAGCAGCCCGTTAGTCTTTTGATTCGTCTGAGTGCTGATTGTAATAAATTTTCTATTGTCTGCAGTGTTTCTTGATTTGTATCATTAGTTCCAGTTTTTCTTCTTTCATTTATCATGTCCCTAATTTCAAGAAGGTAATTCAATTCATGATAATATCATATTTCTCCTTTGTTGTTGGATTAGCTTCTTTTACTGTAGACCGAATCTATTCTATTAGATCTCGTATTTATTATTAATCAAAAAGCTTGTCGCAATTAAGGGGTTTGTAAGATTTTGATTTTTGTTTTTTCAAGATTGCTGCGGATTTTTCAGTGGTCAGTGTAATCAAATATTAGTTGGTAGAAGCTTTCTGTCTTAATTTAATTTTATTATCTCAATGCTTTTCGAGATGAAGACTTAAATAATAAATGAATAAAGCAATATGAAAAATATTAAAATAGTTTTTAGTGACAATTTTTCCATCCATTTAACTAAAATCCTGTTGCCTAATAGTGGTTTCATATTTCATTCATTATTCTATTGTTACTTACTCATTTAACAAACATTCAAAACATGTCCAACTAAATTGCTTAAAATACGAACGGAACTCTAAATCACCTATTTCGAAATTGGATTAATGCCATATAGAGTCATTTTTAAATATCTAATCATTTTCTCTCTTCCAAATGTCAAACCTATTTTTCGCTTAATCATTCATAATTTTTCATAACTATTAATACTATATTTGACTTTCTACTCATTGACTAAAGCTTCGGTAGAAATTAAGCTAAGAAGCCACAGAAAGTAATTTAAAATTAAGTATAAACAATAAAAAGGATAACTGAAACCAGAATTCTTCATTACGATAACATCTGGACTTTACAGGCGCATTCGTCATATTGTCAATTATCTTTTATCATTAAACGTTTGATTAAAATTTATTGATGTTGGGAATTTATACGCGATATTTTGATCTGTTTATGTTATAATTTAAAACGTTCTCGTTTGTATATATTAGTCCTTTTCATTATTTTTTTATAAATGTCATCAAACTTTCAAAAAAAAAACAAAAAATAACATTCCAAAAAATTTAATAATAATAGTAATCATCCAACGTCACAACAGTATGACTAATGCGTGCAGTAAATGAATAATATTTATTTTTTAATTTAAATCAATAATCTTTCAATCTCTTTTTAGCTTGAACTTTGATATTTATGGAAATCAAAATAAATTAAATCTTTGGACTTTGGCAGACATGTATACTTATGTCAACATCAAAATTAAGTTAATTTCTGAATTTGTTTATTACTCAAAAGTAACTAAAAATACTTTATTCCAACCCTGCAAAAATCAATTATATACTAACATACCCACACAGCACTATCTCCTTCTAATTGTATCTGACAAAATGAAATAGAACTTCCAAGCAGCTTACGTATGTAAATCTAAATATATTCGGTATTTTCTAGAAACGTCATTGGTAAATAAAAGTCGGAAGAGTGTACACGCTTTACTAATTTTACGTAACAAAACGACCGAATAAAGACGTTTTTGTGATATATTTGTTTGTGATAAAAAAAATAGTCAGTAATCATGCCACGACGAGGAAGGTCATCCCCGTCCCCCTCTAGGTAATGATTATATATAATTAAGTATTTATAGGTTATAAAACCATTTGTCCGTTAATCCGTTTATTTATTCTCAAAACTGTATTATAATTTGTTTTTCATTATCTCTAGAACCACAACTCTCCCCGCTAGGGCGGCTCCAGCCCCGCCACCACCAGCTCCAGTTCAAGCTGCTCCTGCACCATCTCAGGGCCCTGGCTTGTTTGGACAAATGGCTGCTACAGCTGGTGGTGTTGCTGTTGGTTCAGCTATCGGACACACAGTTGGTCATGCAGTAACAGGTAAATGACTATTCAATTAATAACCGAACATTCTATTTTTTCACATTATGCTTTTAGGATTATTTAGTGGTGGCTCTAGTGAACCTGCACCAGCACCACAACAACAGGCTGCTCCAGTTCAGCAATATGGCCAACCACAACCTAATGAACCCACTGGTCCATGTGCCTGGGAAATCAAACAATTCTTACAGTGTGCTTCCACTCAATCAGATTTGACACTTTGCCAAGGGTTCAATGAAGCTATTCAGCAGTGCAAAATTAGGAATAGTAAGTTAGAAAATGTGAATTTCAAGTTGTGAATATTATAAAAATACATTTAATATTTTACAGATATATAATGATTTTCTTAGTATTAAAAAACAAATTAGGGAAAGCCATGTGTTAGCAGCCAAGTAGCACAGATAATCCAGCTGTTATATTTTTCTCTTATTTTTTAAAATGTTATTTAATAAATTATTTTCACATTATTTTTGTTGTAAATAATTGTGATGTATTTGTAGTGCCAGAAATTGTAATTGTCTATCTGGTTTGTTATTTACCTGCAATAAAATGGTTTATTACTTGCATTTTCACCTTTGTACCCTTTTTATCTTTTGGGATTCAATTATTTATTTCATAAGACTCAGTGGTGGATATACAGCTTTTAAACAATAGCCATGATGAATTTACATTCATTTTACTAAATGAAATATATACTATGAATAAAAATATTGAGTAATTTACCATGAAATTCAAATTGAGGGCAAATGATCAGTTTGGATCAAAATCACCTTTTCTTTAGAAATTTTAATAAATATGCAATTTATATATATCTTGTTATAGAGAGATATGATGTATAATGTACCATAATTGAAATTGTAATCAAACAATTCTACTTAAAAATTATTAAAAATGTAAATAAATTCATATTGCTGAATTAACCCTTGTATACACTAAAGTCATATTTAGTAATAATTATTTTTTATCAATATGAAGCTTCTTCAAGCTTATATAGTTTAATTATTTATTAGCATTGTTGCAATCAGCTTAGTGCATTCTATTTTAACAAATTATAAATTAATTTACTTCAGAAAAAGCACAGAAATGATTCAATTAAATATAATAATGAAAATATCCAGTTATTACAGTTAGTTTATTCAAAACGATTTATTCGATAATATCCAACACTACTATGTTCATGGGAAAAACCAATTTGTCTTATTCTCATAAATATACTCAGCTATTTCAAACTTATAGATTTTTCTATGGTTACGCGGGTGCGTAATTCAAGTTCTATATGGTGCGTAACCTTATCAGTTTGATCAGAACAATTATTTGTTCACCTTTTTTATCTTAATTTCTTTATAAATAATTAAGAGGTTAGATGAATGTTGTCTAACTTCGATAATTCAACAATAATCTTATTAATTTTTATTCTTAAAAATTTTGACTGATTTGATTGATTTTTCTTTTATTTTAAAAATAATATAATTAAAAATAAAAATTTAAACTTTAACTCATTTGATTCAATTTACACTACAATTCATTTAATCTTGCAAAATTTTGAAATATATTTTTTTAATAGATTGGTCTTTAATTAAAAGACCAAGATTAGGGCGTCATTTCCAAACTCTTCATAGATATTTGGTAACATCCACGCAAAGCCTTCTATTTTCTCACCGATATTTTTTGCCCGATATATCGATATTTTTAAATATCGAATTCGATATATCGATGGTTTTTTTTTCTCATTCGACATCCCTACTCTGACTGATTTACTAAATTTTAATAAGCTTTCTGGTTGCTTTTTTAACACTGAATAAGAATGATAATAAACACAAAACATTGAGATTTTTCTCTATATTTTATGATAAGTTACTGACAATCGTTTGACAATTTATGTAATTTAGGTTATGTGAATCTATAACCTTGGCGGTTAAAATTAAAAACAATAAGTAAATAAAGGAATATAAATAAAGGAATTATTTCAGAGATATTAAAATGGACATAACAGAAAATCAGTATATACCTAATTTTAAAATTGTGTAAGTTCATTTGTATCTATGTATATATTTATTTATATATATAAAAAATCATATTGTATGTCCTCAGTTGCTCTGATTATCCTGAAGAATTCGAACTTGATAGAAGTCTTTGTAAGAGCTATTTTAGAGAGTTTGGTAAAGTCCAAAGAATAATTTATAAACAGAAACAACGTGTTATAGTTATTGAATTTACCAATGAAAAAGATTATTTAAATGCTTTAGAAAATGCAGGGGTGTATGGAAGACATGTTTTTGTGGTGCAGCCAGTAATATTGTTTTTATCATATTTTACTAAATATTACTTCTATTTTTACTATTTTAGTTTGAATCAAAAGCACAACCAGTACACACACAAGCACAAACATTAACAGTGAAAAAGAAGATTCGTGATAAAATTGATAGGAAATATAAAGTATCATACGTAGATAATAATGAAGTTATTAATGAACTGGCTGCTATGGGTGGAAGTTCTAGCACAAATGGTATTTTATTACTTTTTTTTAACATTTAACTACTAAACTATTAATTTTTAGATATTGTAGATTTAACAGAAGAAGATTCAGGAGTTGCAATAAAACCAAAAATGTTACCCAGAATAAATAGAATTTGGAGAAAAGATGATCCAAAGAAGAAAGAAAGCATTAGAAAATTTGAAAAGCAAACAAAAAAGAAACTTCTTGAAACTGCAATAAAAAATAATGCAAGAGAAACAGTTAAAATGTAATTGTTTCAGTATAAAAATTATTCTTACTTTATTTATTTTATTTTTAGTTTGACAGCTGAGCAGATAGATATGTTAAAAATAATGAGATCACAAGCATTAACAGTCGAAGATAAATATAAGGTTCTAGATGCAAGAGATAAACTGTTAAGGTTTAATAGAAAGAAATCTCAGTTAAAATCAGGTCCTACGGTAGGTACTTGCACAGATATGTGCCCTGAAAAAGAGAGGCTTCTGAGAGAAATGAAACATCAAGTTAGTATATTATTCAAAAATTTGTATTGAAATATAGTATTTCTAAATTGTAGATATCCCTATATGAACAAGATGAAAGTGGCCGGCACTCAATGAACCATAAAAAGGCTGTTAAGCAGTACAGTCGTAGTTCTGCTGATCAAGAATCTCCTCTTCCACATGAATTAAGACCAGTGACTGTCCTGCAATTTACAATGGACTATTTGGTTCATAATTTTATGGATTTGTGTGATACTGAGGCTGAAGTATAAAAATACAATTAGGTAAATGTTCTAAGTTTTAATAATTATTTTCAAGGTTAATATTGGTGAATGGTATCATTTTATATGGGATCGAACTAGGGGAATAAGGAAAGATATAACTCAACAGGCATTGTGTTGCCAAGGAGCTGTATATCTTGTGGAGCAATGTGCAAGATTTCATATACATTGTTCAGCGCGATTAACTAGTGAAGATCCTTCGGTTTTTGATCACAAAATAAATACAGAAAATTTGACAAAGTGTTTACAAACATTAAAGTACATGTATAATGATTTGCAATTAAAAGGTGAAAAGTGTCCTAATGAGGCTGAGTTTCGAGCCTATGTTATATTGTTAAATTTAAATGATGGCAATTTTATGTGGGAGGTAAGATGATGTTAAATTAAATATTATATCCAAATTTATGTATTAACATAGGCTAAACAATTTTATTAATTCTTATAAAAAGCTCATTAATCTAAAACTTATATTTTTTATATTTATTATTAAGATGGTTATCTTTTCTTTAAGCATAAATTTAGGTTGTTTTTTTTTTCAAATACAATAAAAAAAATTACATTTGATTTTTTGACTAGATATTTATTGCTTTCATTAATATGCAAAAATAGATTCCAATCAAAAAATCAAAATATTCAGACTGATTAAGTAGGTGTAAATCTAAAATTCCTTTTTTCTCCGAACATTTTAAAATAGTACAACATTTGGTATAAATCAGAATATAATGTTGCTTTATACTTCTATATACAATCAGCCTTCTACTATAAAGTATGAAATCGGATGCTATTTCTGCTAAACCGACAGAAGCTCGTGTATGAAAGCACTCAATACGAGATTTCTCACGTTTAACACGCGTTGTATTAACTTCAAGCCCATTTAGTGTTAGTTAGTTTACCCATTCCCATGAGGTTTTCTTATGATATAAACTTATTCTTCGTTAAGCTAGCATGTATACTCTTTTGGACAAAAATTCTTATTGACTAACTAAAAGTTCACTATTATTTTGTGTTTCTAGTCCAAACATCAATGCAGTGAGCTCTCTGAATATAAATTCACCTAAATCGATCAAGTGGCATTGCCTCCAATAGTATGTTGAACGCTTGAAAATTGTCTTTTTTAAATCGATCGGCACAAGCTCACTTTCACTCTTAACTTATTTTTTATTCAAAAATAAAAATCAAAGCCAAAGAAATAATATTTAATCTTGAAGACATAAACTTGCTTGAACCGAACCTCCTTGTTTCAACAAAAAATTTAATAATTATGAAAATAATTATAATAAATAAAAAATATTTTTTTAATTTGCCTCGTACTAACCGGGCCATTTTAGAAAATATAGTTCCTAGATATGTTTTTATTTGCTTTGCTATTGTTTTCAAAATTCTCGAGCAGTATAACCCTTTAAATAGACTTCAAGTATTCCCCATTTTAAAAATAATATTTTTTTAGGTTCAAAAATTACGTGAAGATATCCAAAAATCTCCAGAAATACGTTTTGCCTTACAAATATACTCCGCCATAGACAAACATAATTTTGTTAAATTCTTTAAACTAATTAAATCAACTACATATTTAAATGCTTGTATTTTAATGCGATATTTTATACAAGTGAGGGTGCAAGCATTGGAGACCTTAATTAAATGCTTCACACCTGCAAGATCCGTTTCTTTTTACCCTCTTCAGGAATTGGTTGATATGTTGTATTTTGACGACATCGAGGTGGCTATAGACTTCCTTACCTCCTACGGAGTGGATGTTAATAGAGAACGTGATCAATTTTTTTTTGACAGAAACAGTTTTAAAGTTCCAGAATATCCTTATGTGTTGGAAAGATCTGCTCTGGTAGAGAGCAAGAGGCGGCATAGTGTAGGTATGTATAAGGGGAGCCTTTTACGTTCAACTGGTTTAAAAATATAATTTTTATATGGTAGGCTGTGTTATAAGCGGAAAACCTCTGTCGCCAGAAACATACTTGACTATTCAAAATCATGAATTACATAGCAGCTTTGATAAAGATGGTTTCCTTATTCATG
This sequence comes from Rhynchophorus ferrugineus, assembly GCF_030347505.1. NCBI lineage: Eukaryota > Metazoa > Arthropoda > Insecta > Coleoptera > Curculionidae > Rhynchophorus > Rhynchophorus ferrugineus. Next base: position 28,210,925 of record NW_027472580.1, on the reverse strand, counting down.
ATGATTTGTTTGATGAAATTGAAAGGCGTATGGAAGAAAAACTATTGGATGATCCAGATTCAAGGTAAATATACACATAATATTCCAATTTATAATTTTATATATAGTATCTATTTAAATATAAATATTCAGAAACTTTACAAAAAACTTTTACAATAACGGAACTGAAAATGCAATGTGCATACAATAATTATTGTATACGACTTTTATACGATTAGTGATATAAAATTGGGGAGAAACTAATTTTGGTTTTTCCTGACAGATGGCTTTAAATTCTCGAGTCATTTCCATCATATTTTCATTTTTAAACTTCCAAAAAGACACAAATTCATCGAAAAGTGTGATGTTTAAGATAATAAATGCCAATGTCAGAATTTATTTATAGTTGTTCCAGAAATGTCTATATTAAAGATGAATTTCAATGAAGGCGGCGAATGGTTGAAAAATGTGTGAAAATCCAATTCAAGCTCAATACGTGTCTCTTTACTGTCAATAACTAATGCGATTGAAACAGGAAATTAAAAACAAGAGCCATAATTGGTCAATAAGGAAAACGTGTAACATAACAATAACCCTAGACCACACTATGTTTAGCGTTTCTACAAATATTGAAAGAAATCCACATAACTCCCACCTACCGTTTAATTCGGTATCTACAAAACTTTTGAAATTCTGGCTTCAAAAGATCCTCTTACGTAGATATATTGTTATCAAAACAATAATTAATAAACTCTTGAATAAATGTGAATTTTAACATTTTTTTAAATAAGTTTAATAATTCTAATTAAAAATTAATAACAAACCGTAAAATCCAAAAAAAAAGCACCAATATTTAAAGACAAGGTTGTTTAGCAAGTTATAAATCAAATGTACAAATTAATATTCTCTGATATTCAATAAACATGTATTTTATATATAGGATGGACCATATGTTATTTGTTTTCCGTTCATAATAGGCCTTCCAAATAAAAATACTTTTGTAAGGTCTCATGCACAAAACTTGAGATATACTTTAGGCAACTAGATGATCATCTTAATGCTGTGATCTTACTTTAGATTTGTAATTACCTATGTGCAAGACACATTAGAAAATTGGCTGGTCACATGCTATTGTAAATCTCAACGGCATCCACTTATGGCAAGTGCAAGAGTTCGAGTATGTAGAATTAGTAGTACAGGAGAAGAAAATGGCTCCTAATAGAGTAATAAATAGACCAAATATATGGGATCTTTTGCTTCTGTTGAAAATTTTACGGTTATTCATTGATATACTGAGATTAGTTTTAACAAATAGCTTTATTTAATACACCTATCTAAACAGTTGAAGACTTTATATAAACGAACTAATGAATTAATTTTTATGCAATAAAAATCAACAACGTGGTTTCTCTCTTGACTTATTTATATATCTATCTGACAACTACATAACTCTAAAGTCCTTAGAAACTAGTAACATTTCATTATTTTACTTAACACAGATTCCTTCTTTTAACTAAAGAAGAAATATTTTAACACTTTCCTTTGTTAAGTACAATAATCAAATAAATAAAAATTGAACCCTATAGTAACCCTAAACTAAATCTGCCATCTGATGCTCTGTCGAGACATGTTGAATTCCGTTGTTAGTTATCCTTGACTGTAGGCCAGATCTGGTCCAAGCATTATATATATTAATGCTCCAACTTCTAAGTTTGGAATCTTCTGCTTTGTATTATTTTCTTGCCGTGATTGCAAAGAATATAATAATTCAAAGACTGAGGCTTTTTTAAAGTTGGCTGATCTCTTAGCTTGGCATCTAGTCTTTCTTCTTGAAGCTCTGAAACAACTTCATTAAAGTCTTCCTTTGAACTGTTTGGATAGGTGTATTAAATAAAGCTATTTGTTAAAACTAATCTCAGTATATCAATAAATAACCTCAAAAGAAAAATATCTATTTTCTTTTCAGACACGAACCTGGGCACAAAACCTGTTGATAATTTTACGGTTATTCATTGATCTGCTGATATTAGTTTTAACAAATAAATTTGTTTAATAGCTTCTTCTTTATAGCGTGTGGATAGCAATCAAGACTAAGAATATTAAATCAATACTTAAATGCGACAAGGTCTATGTGTTTCACTTCGAGATCGAATTTGAAATGTAATCATTCGTTTAAGATGCGAAAGTCCATAAGCAACTGATTATGAGCTTTGGTAAGACGGCGGCCTTTACATTGATCATTTGCAGCCAGTAGTCTTAAGTGTATTTTTAATGAGATTACATGCTTTTTGGTGAAAATTATCTTTGTAACAGGTCAATTGAAAAGTCTCTGTCATAGAAAAACACATTTTTTTTGGCAATTTTTTTTTTATTCCACATAATTCCCTTCAATGGTGATACACTGATTATAGCGACCCTCCAACTTTTTCGATACCATTGTATTTGTAGTACGATTTGCCCTTTTCTTCAAAATAGGCCTCAGTTTCGTCAAGCACCACTTCATTCGATGAAAATTTCTTCCCAGCAACCATTCTTATGAGATCTGGGAACAGGAAATAGTCGCTGGGGGCCAGATTTTGAGAATACGGTGGATGAGGAAGCAATTCGAAGCCCAATTCATGGATTTTTGCCATCGTTTTAACAGACTTGTGACACGATTTCGTCCTTCAGACGGTCCAATAATGTAATAGTCACTGTTGATGGTCCTTCCTTTTTCAAGGTAGTGAATGAAAATTATTCCATGCGCATCCCAAAATACAGATGCCATAACCTTGCCAGCCGACTGTTGCGTTTTCCCACGTTTTGGAGCGGGTTCATCGTGTGCAGTCCACTCGGATGACTGTCAGTTGGACTTCGGAAAAGTGAGCTCGCGCGGCACCCACTTTGCACAGAGCTTTCTCTAGCTGTCTGCTATTTCATTCAGTTTCAATTTGCGGTCATTCAAAATCATTTTGTCGATTTTTTAAATGTTATCGTCGGAAACAACCTCTTTTGGGCGACCACTGTGTTCACCGTTTTCGGTGCTCATTTCACCACGTCTAAACTTAGCATACCAATCCTTGGTGGCTGATGTTCCTAGGGCAGTATCCGGAAACTCGGCATCAAGCCAAGTTTTTGCTTCAACTGTATTTTTTTCCTTCAAAAAGCTATATTTTATCAACACGCGAAATTCTTTTTTATCCATTTTTTTTTCACAATAGTAAAAAGTTGCTTCACTCAAAATGCTATAATTCACAAACTAATGATCCGACAGCTGTCAAATTTATACACGCATCTTTTGAGGGTTAGGGTTAACTAAAAAACATATGGATTTAATTCTAGTGGCGCCATCTATGTATCAGACCGGAGAATTTTCAATTGACCTGTTAATATACATAAACTTTTAAAATGAGATGCTATGCTATGCATGAGAGCTAATCAATTTTTATAAAAACCTTTTAAACATTTATATTTTAGAGAATCCACTCCTGAACGAAAAATTACGCCAAGTCCAGCACCTACCGCCAATCCACCGCAATCTGCTGTTCCCAAGCGACCTGTTGCTAATATTTTTAATCTACAAAAGAAATCCGATACAGAATCTAACTTCAATCAAAACATATTTAGTTCACAACATAAAGACACTAGTATATTCGCACAAACTAACACAGAGGGTGGAAATGTTTTTAGTCAGCAGAAGAAAGAAAATATTTTTGCAGCTTCATCAAATGACTATAATGTGTCGAAGCCTAAAGATGTTGTCAATATGGACACTGTTGATGTCAGCACTTCTAAGGAAAATATATTTAAATCAGTTTTGAAGAAAACTGAGCCAAATGTAAACATTTTTAGCCAACCTGTTATGACCCAAAATAGCAACATATTTGGTGGAGTTGTGAATGTTACCACAACGGTATTATTTTTATAGATTGATAAGTAAAATGTTGTATATACTTATTTTTAGGCATCAGAATGGAAAATGCCTATTACAACAACAGTAGAATCTAATACAGTTATATTACAAAAAGAAAATGAGATAGAACCAAAAAAGGGTGGCTTTGCCTTTAATCTTAAAAATCAAAAACCATCAGAGGTTCCTAATATATTTGCATTTGGATTTAAAACACCATCTACAAACCAACTTGACAAAAAAGAAAACGACATATTTGATAGTGGAAAAGAATTAGAAGAATCTGGAAATGTCTTAAAGAAAAAGGAAGACGATGCTGTACAACAAAAAAATAAGGAAAAAGAGATGCAGCTTATAATGGAAGCAAAAGCTCGCGAGGAAGAGGAGAGAAAGAGACAGGCAGAATTAAGACGTGAGGAAGAAATAAAAGCTCTTGAGCTACAACAAAGAGAAGAGATTGAAAGGAAACAAAAAATTGAAAATGAAAAAAAAATTATAGCTAATGCAGTCAGAAGTGTCTTAAATGAATTGGTAAGTGGAACATTTTTCTATTTTAATTCCTAATAATTGAATACATCTTATATGATGTTTAAAAAGTACAGTAATATTATTTTAGGTTGATAGAGTAGAAGAAACTGTTAAGACAGCAGTTTTAAATAAAATCAAAGTAAATATAAAGAACAGAATCATTAATAAAGTATTGCAAAGATGGAAATTTTTTACTCAACGACGGCTCAAAAAAAGAAAAGCGATGAATTGCATCCCGATATGGGTTCACGATAAAGATGTAGGGCAGTGTGCTAAGGAATTACATTCAAAGTCTCAGGACTTAACGTTGAGCTATATGAAAAGGTTGATTATTTGAAGATAAACGCTTAAACAATTTAAAACATATATATACACATATTTCAGATACAAATTGGGACATCCACTAGATATTCCTATAGTGGAAGATCAATCTATTAATAAACTTAATTTATTTTATTTAACTTACTCATCACTTAGGAGAAGGTTCTGTGAAATTAAAGAAAAATGGCATCAACATATATTTTGGAAAGTCGTCATATCTATACCTGGTAAGTGTAGTTATAAAAAGTTGGTTACAATTGAAATTATTTTTTTCTTTCATTAATCAATTGTTATTCTTCTTCTATTCATGTATTTATTGTTGTAGATGTTGATGAAATGATCAATGGTTTACACAAACTTGAAGAAAATTTGAAAGGTTACATAAATTGGGAACTGAATAAGTACGGACAAACTCAATATATTGAAGACCACAAAACAGTAACTTATTGCATAGAAAAACAACAAGGAGCCGATGTAAAAAGCACTGATGCAAATGGTTTTATCTTCGTCGCCAAAAATTTTAGTGCATCATTCAAGCAGAGGGTATATGAGAATCTTAAACATTTTGGTGTCTATGTCAAGTTACCTGTTATCTTCATTATGGAAGATATTTCTGATTCAGATGAATATTTGGACAAGCTTAAACATAGTGGAGTAGTATCTGACTATGTGATTTACAGGTAAATTATAATTGATTTAAAATTAAGTATTTGCTTACCTGACTATGACATGCTGATTGTACTTAAAGGGAAAAAAATTAAAAGATAAAGCGTTCCTTTCAAAATTTCAAAGTGTTAAAATATTTAATATCCTAATGGTTTTGAATATCATGAAGTCAATATTACGATTTCTATATTTCTCTTTCTTTATTGCAAGTCCTGTGTGTTACACATTTTTGATTGGTTACTATTTCGCGATGTAATTCTCGGCACAGCAATTTTCACTTGTAGTATGTATGTTTACCACACATTATTAGCAGATAGAGTAAATTCAAAACGTTCTGCTGGATAATTAATTCATCTTTCACAACAATGTCGACGAATTTACATGTGACTACAACTGTTTTATTGTTGGATTCATACTGTTAAGTAATAGACTTCTTTGTTCTTAACTGCAAGAGTAATTCAGTTAACCATGATTTGGTTTGAATATTAAGATGCTACTTTGTCAATTCTTTTCAAATTTAGAGTATTTCAGAATGTTTTTCAAATCTATAGTATTTCGAGCAAATATTCTCTCCGCTGATGTCTAATTAAAAATTAAATGTGATATTTGACTGAGATCTATTGCCGACAATATTAAACTCAATCATTTGCAATTCGCATTTATTTGTAGTGTGGCATGTGATAAAAGATCAATCGTTCTGTAGTTTCTAAAACTGTCTTCAAAGGAAGCAAGAGTATTGGGTGATGAGATTCCTAATTTTTAAAGCTTTCTTTCTGTTGTAAAGTCCAACTTCATATTTAATGCAAGCAAAGCCTATTCGAATGCAACGTCGTGTTAGCCTTTTAAACCAATCATCATACTGGACAGTATTTGTAAAAAAGTTAAAACCAAAGTTCAATTAAATGTCAAAGTTATTTAATCGAATTTAGGAATAAAGTGATCCACAGGGTATTCCGATATCGATACGTATTGGACCGAACGTAAAGCACATCCATACCGTACGTTCATTGTATATGAATAAATATATATGATACTATCTAGACATAAAATTCTATTATGGACCATATAGAAAGATTAAAATGTGCATAGCATTCCGGATAGCCCGAATATAATGAATACATTTTGACAAAAAAATTAATTCGTCCTCTAATTTGCTTTTGACGATCTTCTGATTTGTACTGTTTTACACAAATTTCCATGATATCCAAATTATCTGAGCTAATGCAATTCGCCTTTGATTGTCATATACCTTGATTACTAGCCCAAATTCCTTTTGCCCAAATTTCAATAGACTAAGTTAGTTAATACTAATTTCTTTCCACCTTTGATGGCCTTACACTCTCAACTACAATACTTGTGATAGGAATCCACCATTTAGGGGTGTTTTTCACAGCTTGGATTGGAAATGCTTCGAATAACTGCGGAACGATTGCTAATCCAATGTCAACCTATTTTCTTTTATTGATAAGTTGATTTTTGTTAATTGAAGGAACTGAAAGGCGAACAGTTTTATGATCCTCGGAATGCTCATGACTGCGCCATTTATAAAACTTGTAAGGTTACAAAAAAAAATCATAATTTACTTGCAAACTATTTAATTTCTAAAATTTTCTTCTCTAACTTTCTAGTTGTAATTTAAATGGACAAGTATTACCCAGTATTATTGATAACGGTCTAATATTTCTGGCTAAGAAGGTCGAAAAATATCCGCCACTTGAAATGGATACCTTCTACTCATTCATTTTGAAGCATTTATGTACGGAAATGTGGAAGAAAGCAGGTAAAATATATGCTCTCAAATGTTATAATTATTACAAAAAACATATTAGCATAATGCTAACAAATTACAGTAAATTAGCGTTGGTTGGCGGTTTCTTACTATCGAATGAAATGTTCTATTGCAGAATCATTCATAACGTACACATTCGAATGTTTCATTCGTTATTAGTTTTATACATACTAATTTTTGGCGTTCTTGCTGGCCAATTTTGCACACGTTAATAATATATTAATATTTATTAAATTGAAACAAATTTTGCGTGTTAAATAGTAAAATACATTTGACTGAACAATTATAGAAAAAAAATTATTAATATAATTAGTAAAATGAGATACAAAATTTTATTCTGGATATTTAGGAGAAAAAATTGATTTACTAGTAGACCACTACTATTTTTATGTTACCTTGGAAACTATTAGGTAAATGCTCTTTCTGATTTTTCTATGTTTGTTGAAACCTTTTGAATATTAACAGCTTCTTTAGTTGAATATTTGAAATGTAATATGACTTAATATTGTACTTATTTAGTTTTAAATCTCATTATGTTATATATATTTTATTGTATTATATTTTCGTTACCGTATAATATTGGAAAAAACAAAATGCCTGCATTCGAATAAAATAAAAATTGCTGATTTCATTCGATAGTTCCCAACGCTATAATGTATACAATGTAATGTAATGTACACAATACATTTTACAGTGATTACAACGAAAAATAATTTTAGAAAGTTACGCGAAATGGAATCAGGATTATAATTGTTGTATGAGAAACCCATCTGTATTAATATCTCTGTATAATCAGGGTTTAGATTTGATAAGTGACGTTATTTTGGACAAGAAAAGAAAAGAATATGCTAGTTTTTCAGAAACTTTTAAGGATTATTTACCAGACAGAATTCCAGATTTCCTGCCGTGTGATTATAGGTATTTAAATTTACATTATGCACTAATATTATTTAATAGTAGAAATTGATGAAAATATGATTATTGTTTTTTCTTTAGGCACTTTCCAACATTTTGGAGCGACATAAACTATGAAAAACAACTCAAAGATATATTAAGTAATTTAAAATTGCCGGCATTTTTACATAACTGGCCACCCCATAATGAAACCGACCTTATATTAAGTGTATCAAAATACTGCACAGAAATATTTAAAAATCCAAAGGGACCGTATATAAACATTTTGAATGTATTAAAGAAAAGTATAAAAGATGAATCATATGATACAATATTGTGGACGGGAGCTATAGAAATTATTGCAACCGAAAAGCTGAAAGAACAAAATTTAGAATTACCAAAAGCATTTGCTTATGAAGATGTATTCAAAACATTCATTGTGGTATATGATAGGGAAACGTTGAACAATTATAGCACCAGTGAATGGTTCTATAGAAATAATTCGTTAATCGAAGGGTTTAAAAAAACAATTGACTCAAAATATACAAATACAGGAGCAAAAAAGCGATGTTTGGACATCAACATTGACGACGATGTACTGAATGATGTTATCAATAAAGCTGAGAGCATGTTAAGGTCACCCAAAAGCCTAAGATTAGAAAACAGAAAAAGCATGGAAAACTTGAATAGGGGTATAAAGGATTTAGAGGAATCAATTAAAGTAGTTAAAAGGATGGATGGAATGCGTTTATTTAACCGATTTTTGGACAGTTAAAATCAGTTCATTTAACAATTTATATTTTTAAGAGTAAATAAAAAATTTGACTTCAATAAGTGTATTATTTGAATACTATTCTTGCCTGGATATTAAATAGTTTGATAATTTGATAATTAACTAATAGAAAGTATAACAGATTATAAAATGTATCCAAAACAAGTATGCCAACTTAGTTACCAATTTTTTTATATAAATTACATCAAATTATTAAAATGGAAAAATGTATATGGAAAATAATTTTTTGAAATCTATGATTTTGATTTATTTTTTGACAGACCATATTTTTTTGTAACGAAAACATTTAAGTAATGAAATAACTTGTTTTTTATTAAATTTATGGATGTCTATGTTCTGATTACATTAAAATGCTATGTACAGCTTGGCATAACTTTAGATGTTTCAAAAATATTCATTTTAATATTAAAGATAAAGAACATTCTAAACCATGTTTAAAAAAGTCTATCAGGGGTGTTACTTTGTCAAAAGCTCTTGTTAACAAACAAAATCGAAACGATTGGAAACAGTATTTCGAATCAATGGATACTACTTGAGATACTGCTCATACTATACTTGAATCAGTAGGTTTTAGTTTAACGTGAAAATAATAGTATCTATCTTCAAAGGAAAAATAAACGATGAAGCTCACTTATCGTTAACACATCAGGCTAAATACCGATATATTTTTATTTTAATTGATTCATTTTTAAATTCAAATAATAAAGTCTATTTTATATTTTGTACTAAAATTATTAACAATCCGTTCTTTATTTTAATCTTTAAAAATGTATTTTCAAAAATGTTAAAATTAAGGTTTTATTTATTCGACTTCGAATTATACAGTTCTGAATGAATAAACGCGTGTTATGTAGGCATTGTCTTGTGTACATATGTTATTTTGGCCTATCGAATAGAAGGAATGAATGAAAATAAATATTTCCTTTATTTTAAATGACAAAGCACATACAGACAAATCAGAAAAGCGGCAGGAATTATATACTGATTCTTGAATTTGTCAGTGAGATTAATACAAAGAAACAAAATAATAAACGTCATACAATTTCAATAAACAAAATATAATTTAAAAAATCACCATAAAGCTATAATTTGCATATAAATAAAATGATTTCATTCAATCTATCTCCAACCTCTTCAGAGTAATATCAGCCCTTTGATTTAAAATTTTGACCGCCATTTTAGGGGTAAAGTTGTTTACGCCAATTTCCTTTAGAGTTTTCCCCCTAGTATCTTCAACGCCCGTTGCCCCTTCCAAAGCTAAAAGAGTCTCTCTTAGTAATAGTGCTGATCCTTTGGTTAAAGTCAGCAAGTTGCATGATTCAATTATCCTACAATTATTCGAAATAAAAAACCCAATTACAAATATATATTTGTTTCTTACTGAGTGAAATAATTTGCAGGAGTTTCTGTATACTGTGAAAATAATGGTAATAGATTCCTAGTAATATCGAATTTTAATTGTAGGGCGCCACCATCATTAAACCTGTTGTCCATAATAAGATCATCAAACAGGAAAGTGTCTAGCTGAGCAGCTATATTTCTCCAAACTGTAAATTGTTACATTAATATAATCATTAATTAACTGTATCAGCAATGTTCTAGAGTTACCTATTGTGAATAATCTGTTTTGTAAACTTTTTTGTAATTGATGCATTCTTTTAGCTAAAACCTCAAATATAGGACAAGCAGTAGGAGTCAAGGACAAACTCTTAAATTCTTTCTGAACTGTAATTGAAGACCACCTAAAAATTGTATATGTTGTACAAAATGCCTTTTTCCAATTCTGTGAGATTACATTCAATTTTTATTCTAAAATTGTATTAGTTTCTTGTTATTGCATTTAATCCTCCAGATATTTTTATTCTTAAATCAAAATGCTATAAAACAAAAAAATTTAAAAACATCTGCATGCATCCACATACTTTTCTTGTCTATAATCTCTGCTGCGCTTCTTTATTTCTCCAAGAACCCTCTCAGCTAACATACATAATAAATCTTGACGGAAATGCCTATAGAGAGACAGAGTTTCTATAAATATTGAATCAGATTCCAAGTCTAATACCAAACTATCATCGAAATCGTTAGATGTTGGTGACGCTGGGGGTTGTTTTGTATCTTCTAGTCTTTGTTTATAATAATGTAAATTTAAAAAATGCTAAAAGAAATTTATAGTTATTTTAACTCATTTGAATGATGAGAACTAAATAACAATTTAAATTAACAACAAACTAAATTTTTATTAACTTATCATTTATCAGTATATTATTAGTACTATTAATTCAGTGCATATATTTTGTCAACCTACCAACATAGATCCCCAATCAACTAAAACATTTTCAATATAATATAAAGTATTTGCTATAGAGGGAATTTTTGATTCCATGACGTCACCTTCTTCGGCATTGACAAGTTGTAAAAGTCTATAATGAGTACTTTTTTAGATAGAACATTAATTAGTGTTATTTGAAATATCTTACCTTACTCTAAAATCATCTAACAACTCTAACTGTAACTCTAAAAATTGTAGTCTATGGCCTGGTTGGGGTAAACCTTCATATCTAAATTTTAAAAAGCTTTTGTATTTGACTGTATTAAATTGTATTTTACTATTACCTTGATGTAATTGTCTGTAGAAGAGTGATAAATGCATCAGCACAAGTAGTAATTTTTAAATCCTCTACATCTGAAGCTAATAACTCAAAGGCCTCTACTGAACATGGTGATAAAATAGCATCCATTTTCTCTATAGCATCTGTAAAAATAAATATTATATACATTCCAACATATTTATAACAGATAGTACATTTCTTTTCCATTATTAACCATTTCACTAATATTGGTGCTTGTGTTAATATACTAATTATACTCGGTTCATTAGCAGGATAATTGTATATTTCTCTCATTTCCTTATCAAAACCGAGAGCTTCATCAATTGTATGTGAAAATGTATAATCATCATATTGTAGTGATGGTAGTTCTGAATTCAGTTTCTCTGCTGCTAAATGTACAAGGCCTTTCATGAATTCCACCTTTTAAAACAAAACAATATTAGGTCAATCAAAAAGCTTGTAAAAATAATGGTTCAATCAAATACGGTAATATTCAAAACCCAAATAAATAAAACATTAAATTGGAAATTATCATAATCCAAATATTATATATAAATATTGTATCCAAAATAAATTATAAAATATATTGTAAATAGAAGAAAGAAAACAGGTTCTAGGAAGCAAGTTTTTTAGAAAGTATTTAAAAAAATGTGCTTGGTATTATTCTTACTTTGACATAAAAGAAAATTTAATCTGTATATCTTATAATGATTTTGATAAGAATTATCCAGCTACCTGAGCATCAATATGATGTAATCCAAATTTTTCAATTACAGGTTGAATCCACAAACCAACATGCTCTTTATGATCTCTTATCCATGTCAATATTTGTGTAAAATACCTACAAATTAAATACCTTTATTAGTCAGATCAAGAATTTTACTAAATCATTTATTTATATTGAAACATATTACTTGCCATTCTGGTTTGTCAGCTCTATTTGTTTTCCTACTTCCATAAAAATGATATATAAATCTTTTTTTTAATGGTTGTATAAGAAAATGAACTGGTAAACATATAGGTTCAAAGTTACCCAAGACACCTACACATAAATTTAACTTTAAACTATATTTCATACAAAATTAGAAACTTAACTACCTGAAGAAACTTCCACTAGTATATTTGATTCAGGAGGTATTTCTATTTGCAACAAATATTCAGCTAAGGTTTGCAATTTATTAACATTACTACCTATTGGTGCCACTAAAGAAAAATTTGTAGTAACAAAGGGCCATTTAATTTGCTGCAATACCTCATCTAATTTTCTGTAAATGAATATTAATTAAATATATTTAATGTAAAAAATGCATAAAAATGTTACCCAGATAATTTGTTTTTTAATATATTATACCAATGTAGTATAATTTCTTTAAGATACCACTTTAAATTGAATACAGTAGAATCAGCTAGTATTCTGCTAATTTCTGTTAAATTTGCAAAATGTGTGATGCATTTTTCGTCATCATTTTTATCAAGTTCGAGTTGCAATTCTAAACTATAAAAATTTTATGTAAAAAAGAAATACTTTAGAGACATAAGTATTTACCATAAGAATTCTATTTGCTGGAAAACTCTCATATATTGCAAAGTTGTTTGTAAGGTATGAAGTTTATCCAGTTTGGATTTCAAATTTGTTCTTATTTCATCAAACTCACTAAGGTCTCTTTCAACAATATTTATTAGTTTGTTGGATTGGTTTATTGACTCCTTACTTTGACTCAATATTACATTGGCATTCTCAATTGACTTACCAATAACACTACCTGTATTACTTAATTGCAGCTAAAATAATACTCAGTTTAGAATATTATATAAAGTTCCCCTTCAATATTAACCTCTTTTAAAATCTCGTCTTTGCGGCTTAATAAATTATTGTAGAATTCATTACATTTTTCTAAATTTAACAAATTTTTTCCATGTCTTATGTTTATATCTTGAAGAACTTTTTGCTTTTCTTGATCTGAAAGCATTATGTAGAATATTTACTGCACTTCATTTACTTGTTAAATGTTTTTAATATATTATTTTAATTTGAAAGTCCTTAAAAACAACAAAATTGTTAAATGATAAACTGTAAGGTTATGGTTGTATGCCAAGTAATTATTATTATATTCATTATACATCATAGAGTATATTTATTCTATGATGTATATTATATATGATGATATATAATGTGCGATATCATGATTTGATGTACTTTTTTTTATCATACTTTGATGATCTATGATGTACTATATGTTAGACATTTACAAATAAAAACCAAAGAAAAAATAAAAACCAGTTGAATGAAACTGGTCGGGTCGAAAATAGTGGCTGAAACAGTCGATAGTGTTAATAGAAAAAGATAGTCATTATTAACAGTCGATAGGTCCCAACGCTATTACTACAACAGTAGTCTAAATGCATCGTAGGTGTATAGTTATATTTAGTTATATCACAGTTCCAACCTCAAATTTTGTTTGAAATACAATAGTTTTTTTCAAAAATATTTATAAAATATGGCAAAATGGAACAAGCATATAAGGAAGAACTAGGCTTAAGCACTAGGGATGCTTTAAATCAACTTTACGTGGAGATAGAGTCGGTATTACAACAATTTAAACATTCCCAAAAATCTAGGTAAATATTAATTGAAGCAGTGTAAACCAGTAATTATTAAAGTTTACAGAATTATGATTAGGCCAAAGATGACACAATTGGTATATATATTGGTATACTCAACTCAATATATATAACTCATAACATCCAAATTGCTTTAATTTTCTGTAATAAATACATATATGTTTAATAAATAGATATATTAGATACATGGTATAATATATAGATATTATTTTTAGGAAATCTAAAAATTTAGCATGGGTAAAGGATGCTTTGAGTTTCAAAAGTAAAAATACAACTATTGATTTAATAGCAGCTGGATTCCAGCTATGGGCATCGTTAGCCTTGATAATGGGTTATTGTATGGATGGAGATAATGTGGAATTGTATGAAGCTATTATCATTGTTATATTGTTAATCCTTAATATATCAATAGAATTATACAATAGCAAATTAAGACATAATGAGGTATTTTAATTTTGATATTATAATTATTGTAATTTTATTCATAAATATTTTAGATACCAAGTAGGGTTCAGATGGTATTAGATAAATTAAAAATGGAAATGAGTTTTGTTAACTGGAAACCAGAGCATTATGCTAATCTTTATACACCATTATCTCCATGTATTACGTTGCAATGGACTTATAGAGATGGTCACCTTGTTAATTTGCCATGGGCACTTCTAGTCAAAGATGATATTATTTTAAGTAAGAGTTATATCCAATTTAATTTTTTAGATGTTTTTATTAGAATTTTAGTGAAACCTGGTCAGGTTTGCCCAGGATATTGCGAAGCTTTAGAGAAGCAGTCAGAAAATTCCATATTGCATGCAAAAGAAATATTTGCACCTACTTTACATAATGCAAATGAAATTTTTAGTGCACCAAAATCAAAAAAACCATTGGAAGCAAAAAAATACAGGTATTAGTATTTCTGACTACTGTAAGTACTAACAGTAGTTATATATTTTACAGTAGTAACAATATATTTCTATTAGTACTACATAGATAGTACTATAATATATAATATATATAATATATTTATTCATAATTAGTACTATATAGATATATTTTTAATTTTTAGATTATTAGAAACTCCATATTTATATAATTTAAAGCTATCATTAGAGGAAGCACTTGATAGACCTATAACTCAGCACAATCAACAAAGATATTTTGTTATGGTTAAAGTTATTGAATGTATTGTGTTACCTATAATGTTTTTTATGGTGTTTGCAGCTAATTTATTTAGATATGTTTACTTTCAACAATATTTGGGCCACTATTCTATTGCAAATATGTTTTTTATTAGTCCTAGTAATGCAATTTTACCATTATTACCAATTGTTTTCCCCATTGTTTGGAATATATCTAACTTCATTGGAATGGCTAGGTATGACCATATTGTTAGAGAAAAACATCATACTATACCTTTAATACTATATTTTACAGATTTAAAGCAATATTTGATGCTTCACGTTTATTTCAAACAAAATATAACCCTTTGGAGGAAGATACAGATACTACTACTGAATACATTGAAGATATAAAATGTTCCTGGAAAGAAATTTACAAAAATTTTTTAGATATTTGTGAAGGTAAACCAGACATTTTATGTCGATCTGCTAACATTTTACATGTTTTAGGATCAGTTTCTGTAAGTATTTATGTAAATAAGCAATTTTTTATTATATAAATAAAATTTAGGCATTGGGATGTATTGACAAAAAAGGTATCTTGTCATGGCCTAATCCTACAGCCGAAAAAATATTTTTTCTTCATAATAGTGACAAAGATTCTGAAAGTTCTCAAACTAGGTATATTACACTGCATTATATTGACATTCTGATATATGAGTAACTTTTGTAGTTTAATAAATGTTAATGATATAGCAAACGACCACACAGAAACTACTGCAAATTTAGATTTTGAGGCAGAAGGTCCAATGTCAGCAACAGCAGAAGTTTTAGATTTGACTCATAACCATAGTGAGTCATTTAGATTACATTTTGATGATCAAAATTGGCAAAAATATCTCTCATCGTTGAAACCCCTTGGCTTAGGAATTTTATTGAATACTTGCAATTTAGAAACTCAAGTGGGTAGGTGGAGTTTTTCTATAATTTTTTTACACAATCTCATTTTAGGATCGATATTCACATTTTTGCTCTCATATTACTTGCGAAGCTATGTATAATGAGAATTTAGTTCCTGTTACTAATAGAAGATGCCTTTGTGAGTTAGCTAAAGAGATTGGCTTTGTAGATCAGGCACAAAAGATTTTCAGTTTGGAACAACAATTATCAGTGTTCAGACATTTGGTAAGAATACACTTTATTTTAGCACAAAGACTGTGAATTAATTTTCAACAATTTACAGTAGATAAACTAATTTATGTCTGCTTATAATTGTAGTAAAGCTTTGATATTAGGGTTTCTTTTTTTGTTTCTGTCATTGTACTAAAGTGAAATCAACAGTCAGTTCTGATTATATAAAATTTACTCAAAAATCTCTCAATCCAATAAATCTGTTTTATATGAATAATACATTTGACAGCAACCTGAAATGGTGAGGAGAGATAACAAGTATGCAAGGTCATTGCAGTTATCTACCAAGTTAAAGTTCCCATTTCCACATGCTTTTGCTGTTGTGGTTAAAGAGTTATGTAGTGGTAACATGCAGTTATTAAGGTGAGAATATTTAAATAAAAAGCTAAAAATAATTTAATCATATTTTCTCAGTCCTCATTAATGCATATATATTATTTTCATTATAGTGAGGGTACCGCCGATATTATTTTAGATTGCTGCATAGACTATTGGGATGGATTTGATTTGTGTCCTTTAACACACTCTGATAGGAAGAAAATTCAGGATTTCTACCAAAGAAGTAGTTTAACAGCATATTGTACCGCCTTTGCTTATAGGTAAAAAAGCTGCAATGGTTATATATTACTTGTTATAAAGTATGATAATAATTAATACACTAATTGTATATGCTTTACCAATTTTTGCTTTTTCATGGATGTATAGGTGATAACTAACTTTAGTTTGATTAAAGTGATTATTGTTATAGGCCTTTATCAAAAATATTAAGCGATACTTTAAGTGAAGTTTACCTAGAGTTACCCAGCGATAGCAGACATTTGTATATGAGTCATCGGAGCCCAACCCCAGTTCATTGGGACTGTAAAAGTGTATTGGAACCAAAGATTAGAAATGCGCAATTTTTTAGTACAGGTACGTTTTATATTTTTATAAATTTAAATTGATTAAATACATTTAAAAAGTTTTTTTAATAAATACAGTTAATTAATTCCCACAAACACAATACCATGCTATTTTATAGTTAAATTTTTATAGATTCTTTGCTATATAATGATTATCCAGTGGGCAATAATATCACTGATGCAGAAAGCTGCTTTCAGATGCAGTGCAATCAAATTTTTATTGGTATGGTCGCTATGCAATACCAAGCCCTTACTGATATGGTAAAATATATCCCTTTTATATTATTTGTGTTATTGTAATTTGTTTTGCCGTCATAGGTTCAACTTATTGAACAACTTGAGAGAGCATGCATTAGGTTCGTCCATTTTAGTAAGGAAAACGAACTTCGATCCAGAGTATTCAGCGAAAAAATGGGACTAGAAAGCGGCTGGAATTGCCATATATCCTTACTTAGTGATAGGAATAGGTACATTTTTAATATCATATATCATCAGAGCATGAGAATGCATCGATGTTGAATGTGAAATAACGTTAAGTAACATATCAATATCTGTCACTGATTTTATAGTTTTATAATCTCTTGAATTAAGTCTTAAAAACTCAAAACTTCAAAAGTCTTGTAGAATATCTAAATACATGCATACATATATAAATTATCGGATTTAAAAGGACTATAAATTATAAGTTTTAATAATTTTTGTTCGATTTAAGTGACAATACTGATTTTGAAATTAAGTGGTATATAGTGGAGCATGTTAACCATATAGTTCTCATTCGAGATGTAAACTTCATCTGGGGTCATTTTAAAACAAGAACTGATTTTACATAGTGTTTTTCAATAACAGTTGGTGGATGTTAAAGTGGAATCAAAAAAGCTGTGTATAAGGTGTTAATGCAATTATATTTTTACTTGAGTGATCTATACATACCTTTATGTAACAAACGTATTGTAAACGCGGTTTCTCGCTGTTATACGAATTCAAGGGGCTTAATGATATTGAGATGGTTTGGATCAATATCTTGAAGGTTTATTCATGTTACCTATGCAAAAAGTAATGATACCCTCAAATCATCCTTGGAGAATGTCCATCGAAACTTTCGTTGTGTCAATTTGGCCGTTGTGAAAACATGGCCGCCATAGATTATATCACCAAAACATCTTAACACCATAACAATCTTTTATTGAAAACCCCTATACTTAAATTTCAATGAACAAATTACTTAGCAATGAATAAAGTCTTAATTTGATTAATTTGAATAAATGATTCCTGGATTAAGTTTTACTGTTTTAACACGGTCCTCGCATCATAACCCTAGCTCGTTTGTAGTACCTACTAACTTATTTTTTCTTTCTCATTTGCTTTCCTAATACGCGCCCTGTTGCTCTTTCTTCGGCCTCTCTTTCTCCCTATCCATTAGGGTGGATAGTGCCTCACAGCCAGTAACTACTGAATTGATTCCGGAGGTTACAGTTAGGGAGCGTTCTGCTGAGGTGGATGGGTACGGCATGGATGACAGATCGTGTCTTTTGGATAGGTATTGATTAGTAGATTTTATTTAGAATATCTCTTTTTATTTATGCTATTTAATGAATGTAGTTATATGCCTGTTTTACTTTTACGTTAAGTTACGTTTTCCTTTGTTTACGGTTAATTTTATTGAAAAAGTATTGGATATAAAAAAGTACAAATCTTTTGCTATTCTAGATTATGTTTATTTAGTATATAGGGGATTGTGCATGATCCCATAAAATATATGAACTAAAAAGTTAATTTATAGCTGTGCTAATACTTTGTAATTTTAATTAAAGGGTTACAATATTATTACAAATTTATATATTTGAAATAAAATTGAGAATACAAAAATATGAAAATGTTAAAAGTAAAATCAGTAAACAGTTATATTAAAATGATTAAGAATATTAAGTTCAAGAAAATAGTGTAACAAAAATATGTGGTTTTTAGAGCACTACTATTGTCTGTGGGCATTGGAAATTTGTTGGGTGATTTAGTAGTTGGTTGTATACTGGATTGACTCGTCGATTTAACCCCAGTTAAAGTCCAGTTTGTAGAAACAGATGAAATAACTTCAGTTGTTAAAATATTTGTGTCTAAGTTAGTATTACTTTGTGTAGGTGATATGCTACCCTGAGTTGATGATCTCACTTCTGTTGTAAGATTTTCACCTTTTGTCGTTATATGTGTTTCATAAGATTCATATGATTTTGTTGTTATATTGTTGACTTCTGTAGTTGGAATAATCATAGAATTACTTGATTCACTAGAGGATGATTCATTCTCAATAGGTATAAGATTGTTATTTTCTATGTTAGTGGTTTCTGTTATTGGTATAGTGGATTCCATACTGTATATGTAGCTCATTGTTACATCTGTTTCTGCGTCTGATTTGTCACGTGAAGTAAATTCACTGGTTTTGGTTACATCAGCAAACACCGAATTTATTTCATTTGTTACGTTGTCGTTCTCCATAATTTTATTATCAGTCGGTATGATCGTACGTAGTACGGTAGTGTCTTGAATAGAAGGTTCATTGGTTCCTGTTAAATCGTCTAACAACGTATTTGCTTCGTATATAGTAGACTGTTTTATGGCGGTACTTGTTTCGGTTGAATATATTTCAGCACCTGTTATAGTAGCTTCTTTAGTTGAAGAATCACTAAAAATTGATTTCCATGTTTCTGAAATGTTATTGTACAGGGTAGTTTTTTCGCTAGTTATAATAGATATTATATTGGTACTAGGTTCTGCATCATTTTTATCGTTCTCTGTAGTTACTTTAGCTTCTTTGGCAGACGTAATGTCAGTGTAATATTGTCCGCTGTTTGTTGTTTTATCACCGAACAATGTACTTGCTTCAATTTTTGTAGAGGGATTTATTATGAAGGTATTGGTTTCTGTTGAATCATTAAAAGTATCCGTTGTTGGAGTAGCTTCCATGTCAGAAGACTCGCTGAAAATGGATTTGCCTCGTATTTCTGTAGTGTAATCGGAAAACATATTTAATTCATCGATCACAGTAGACTTTGTTACTACGGCACTGTTTTCTATCGGATCTCTATTGTTGTTGATTCCCGTCGTTATATTATTCTGTTTGGATGAAGTGTAACTAGAAATTATTTCACTGAGTCTTGTACTATTATCTGTCGATTGACTAGGCTGATTTGTTATTGTAAGCATTGTTTCTGTGATATCTGCATAATTTTCCGTTGTTTTAATAGATTCTTTCGATGATGGATCATTGAAAATGGGTTTGTTGGTTTCTGTATTGTTATCGAACCATGTACTTGGTTCACTTTTTATAGAAGACTTCGTCGTTATGATACTAGATTTCGTAGTATCTTCATCAAGATCAGTAACTGTATTAGTTTCTTTAGTATAATGTTTAGTGGAAATATGTTTACTGTTCTCGGTACGGTCATCTGATAATCTACTAACCTCATTTGCTATAATTGTCTTTACGGTCGAAGGGTCATCATATATAAACTCACTGGTTTTTGTAGTGTCAGCGTGCTGGATCATTGTGGCTGTATTCTCTTCAGTTACTATATTCTTACTTACTGTTAATGTACTTATTTCACTTGTTACATATTTATCTGTAGTTGTTCCATCTTCTTTGGTAGAAGGTTGAGTGGTAATAAGTTTGGTGGTTTCTGTAGCATCATCTAGCAATGTACTTGTTTCAGATTTATCAGTTTTTATAGTTGTTCCATCTTTAAGCTTGTTGGTTATCGTAATGTCATCTAGCGATATACTTGTTTCACTTGTTACAGATTTACCTATACTTGTGGTTGCTGCAGCTTCTCTGGTAGAAGGTTTGATAGAAATCAACTTGGTGGTTGCTGTATTATCATATAACATACTTGTTTCACTTGTTACAGATTTGTCTATCTCTGTAGTTGTTCCATCTTTTTTGGTAGAAGATTTGGCGAAAATTAACTTTCTGGTTGTTGTAGTGTCATCATATAACATATGTACCTCATCTGTTATAGATTTGTCTGTCTTTGTAGTTGTTTCATCTTCCGTGATAGAAGGTTTAGCGGAAGTAAACTTGCTGGTTTCTGTAGTGTCATCTGGCAATATACTTGTTTCAGTTATTACAGATTTATTTATGTCTGTAGTTGTTCCATCTTCTTTGGTAGAAGGTTTAGTAGAAATAAACTTGCTGGTTTCTGTATTGTCCTCTGGCGATGTATTTGTTTCTCTTGTTATAGATTTATCAATATTTACAGTTGTTCCATTTTTTTTGGTAGAAGGTTTGGTGGAAATCAGCTTGCTGGTTGCTGTAGTGTCATCGTCTAATATACCTGTTTTATCTGTTACAGATTGCTCTGTCTCTGTAGTTGTTTCATCTTCTTTGGTAGAAGATTTGGTGGAAATCAGCTTATTGGTTTCTGTAGTGTCATCATATAACATACTTGTTTCATCTGCTACAGATTTGTCTACCTTTGTAGTTGTTTCATCTTCTTTGGTAGAAGATTTCGTGGAAAACAACTTACTGGTTGTTGCAGTGTCATCATATAATATACTTGTTTCAGCTGTTACAGATTTGTCTATTTCTGTAGTTGTCCCATCTTCGTTGGTAGAATTTTTGGTGGAAATCAGCTTGCTGGTTGCTGTAGAGTCATCGTATAACATACTTGTTTCATCTGATACAGATTTGCCTATCTCTGTAGTTGTCCCATCTTTGGTAGGTCTGGTGGAAATTAGCTTGCTGGTTGCTGTAGTGTCATCGTGCAACATACCTGTTTTATCTGTTACAGATTGCTCTGTCTCTGTAGTTGTTTCATCTTCTTTGGTAGAAGATTTGGTGGAAATCAGCTTATTGGTTTCTGTAGTATCATCATATAACATACTTGTTTCATCTGCTACAGATTTGTGTACCTTTGTAGTTGTTTCATCTTCTTTAGTAGAAGGTTTCGTGGAAAACAACTTGCTGGTTGTTGCAGTGTCTTCATATAACATACTTGTTTCAGCTGTTACAGATTTGTCTATTTCTGTAGTTGTCCCATCTTCGTTGGAAAACAACTTGCTGGTTGTTGCAGTGTCATCATATAACATACTTGTTTCAGCTGTTACAGATTTGTCTATTTCTGTAGTTGTCCCATCTTTGTTGGTAGAATTTTTGGTGAAAATCAGCTTGCTGGTTGCTCTAGAGTCATCGTATAACATACTTGTTTCATCTAATACAGATTTGCCTATCTCTGTAGTTGTCCCATCTTTGGTAGGTCTGGTGGAAATCAACTTGCTGGTTGCTGTAGTATCATCATGTAACATACCTGTTTTATCTGTTACAGATTTGTCTACCTTTGTAGTTGTTTCATCTTCTTTGGTAGAAGGTTTCGTGTAAAACAACTTACTGGTTGTTGCAGTGTCATCATATAACATACTTGTTTCAGCTGTTACAGATTTGTCTATTTCTGTAGTTGTCCCATCTTTGGTAGGTCTGGTGGAAATCAGCTTGCTGGTTGCTGTAGTGACATCATGTAACATACCTGTTTTATCTGTTACAGATTGCGCTGTCTCTGTAGTTGTTTCATCTTCTTTGTTAGAAGATTTGGTGGAAATCAGCTTATTGGTTTCTGTAGTGTCATCATATAACATACTTGTTTCATCTGCTACAGATTTGTCTACCTTTGTAGTTGTTTCATCTTCTTTGGTAGAAGGTTTCGTGTAAAACAACTTACTGGTTGTTGCAGTGTCATCGTATAACATACTTGTTTCAGCTGTTACAGATTTGTCTATTTCTGTAGTTGTCCCATCTTTGGTAGGTCTGGTGGAAATCAGCTTGCTGGTTGCTGTAGTGTCATCATGTAACATACCTGTTTTATCTGTTACAGATTGCTCTGTCTCTGTAGTTGTTTCATCTTCTTTGGTAGAAGATTTGGTGGAAATCAGCTTATTGGTTTCTGTAGTGTCATCATATAACATACTTGTTTCATCTGTTACAGATTTGTCTACCTTTGTAGTTGTTTCATCTTCTTTGGTAGAAGGTTTCGTGGAAAACAACTTGCTGATTGTTGCAGTGTCATCATGTAACATACTTGTTTTAGCTGTTACAGATTTGTCTATTTTTGTAGTTGTCCCATCTTCGTTGGTAGAATTTTTGGTGAAAATCAGCTTGCTGGTTGCTGCAGAGTCATCATATAACATACTTGTTTCATCTGATACAGATTTGCCTATCTCTGTAGTTGTCCCATCTTTGGTAGGTCTGGTGGAAATCAGCTTGTTGGTTGCTGTAGTGTCATCATATAACATACTTATTTCAGGTGTTTCAGATTTGTCTATCTTTGTAGTTGTTTCATCTTCTTTAGTAGAAGGTTTAGTAGAAATCAGCTTGCTGGTTGCTGTAGTGTCATCATATAACATAATTGTTTCAGCTGTTACAGATTTGTCTATCTCTGTAGTTGTTCCATCTTCTTTGGTAGAAGGTTTAGTGGAAATATGCTTGCTGATTTCTGTAGTGTCATCTAACAATATATTTGTTTCACTTGTTAAAGATTTATCTATGTCTGTAATTGTTCCATATTCTTTGGTAGAAGTTTTAATGGAAATAAGCTTGTTGGTTTCTGCCGTGTCATGTAACAATATATTTTTTTCACTTGTCACAGATTTATCTATATCTGTAGATGTTCCAGTTTCTCTGGTAGAAGGGTTGGTGGAAATAAGCTTATTTATTCCTGCAATGCCATCGACTTTACTACTTTCTGTAGAATTAACACCGTTTTCTGCGATTGAACTAGTTTCATCGCTAGAAAACTCAGTAGACATATGTTCTTTTGTTCCTGTTGTGTAATCGAACAATGTACTTGTTACTGTAGATTTTTTTGTTATCATATTGTTGGAGTCTTCATTGGTCTCTATGATTTGACTATTCTCTCTGTCTGAAGTATATGCTGAAATAGGTCCGATGGTTTCTGTACGATTATCTATCGATCCATTAGGTTGACTTGTTATAATAGAATTTTTTGTTGTAGTATTTGTTTCTGATGGATCCATATCACTCTTGGTTGTCGTAATGACTTCTTTTTTTGATGGACTTTGATCGGATAATGAATTTAATTGATTTTTTATGGTAATCTGTATTATGATGGTGCTAGTTTCTGCCGAATCTTTACTGTTCTTCGTGGTGGCAATACTTTCTTTCTGGGTCGATGGATCATTAGAGGGATTAGTCTCCGTTGTTGCAATGGATTCTCTGGTCGATGAGTCGTCAGAAATATGTTCACTGGTTTCAGTGGTATCGTAGGACAATGTGCTTGGTTCACTTTTTGTAGTGTATTTAGTTGTGATAATAGTTTCTTTTGAATATATACCGGTAGTCATGCTTGTACTAGCTTGTTTTATAATAGACTCACTAGACATAGATTCGCTGATTTCCGTTGTGTCGCCGAACAAACTATCTGCTTCACTTATTGACGTCGGTTTAGTTATTAGGATATTTGTTTCTGTGCCATCTTTATTGCTCGCCATGGTTTTTCTGTTTTCTTTAGTTGAAATATAATCAGAAATAGGTTCTGTGCTGCTATCTGTTAATCTACTAAGTTGGCTAGTTTTAACCGACTTTGTAGATATAATACTTGTTTCTGTTGCTGCCATATCACTCTCCGATATTGTAGTGGTTTCCGTTGGCGAATCTTGATCTGATAGTGATTGTGTGGGGATTAGGGGATATTTTGAAATAGGTTCGATGATTTTTGGATTGTCATCGGTCAATGTACTTGATTTATTTTTTGTAGTCGATTTTGAGATGTTTGTTTGTGTTGAATTAATATAGGTATCCTCGATTGTATTAGCTTCTTTAGTGGGTGGTTTGCCAACCTCTATGTTGTCATCGGGCAGTGTACTTAGTTTACTTGTTACAGTTGACTTTGTTATATCAGTTTCCATAGGATTTTCATCAGTTCCTGTAGTTATTAGAGTTTCACTCCCAGTAGAAAAAACATCTCTAGATTCTGTAGTATCACTGGACAATGTATTTGTTTTACTGCTGGTAGCATATTTTGTCATTATAATGCTAGTTCCCGTCGAGTTAATATTGGTCTCTGTGGTTGTATTAGCGTCTGTGCTAGAAGGCTCCCTGGTAACAAATTTGCTGGTTTCTGTTGTTTCATCCACTTCACTTGCAACAGTAGACTTTATTATTATATTTGTTTCTGTGGAATTTTTATTGATCGTCACATCTTTGCTATTTTCTGTAGATAAAGTATAACTAGAAAAAGGTTGGCTGGGTTCTGTACTACCAGGTTGAGGCTCTTTTGTTGTGACACTTGTTTCTGTGATATTTATATCATTCTCCTGTATTGTAATGAGTTCCTTGATTGGTGGATTATTAGAAATAGGTTCGCTGGCACCTCTATCGATCTTTGTAGTCATTCTAGTTTCTCCGGTAAACGTTCCGGTGGAAATAAGCTCGCTCGATGCTGTAACATCGTCGGGCAACATGGTTTCTTTATTTCTCATGGTATTCCTTGTTATTATAGTAGTTTCTTTACTTTCTGAAGTACCGTTTAAGTTATTTAAATCTATGGCATCCAAATCTATATCTGTAGTTGTTTTGATTTCTCTGACGGAAGTGTCATTAGGAATAGTTTTTTCGCTAGTTGTAGTTTTTTCGGACAATATGCTTTCCTCGTGTTTTATAGATGACTTTATTATTATGGTACTTGTTTCTTTAACTATTTCACTTGAAATAAATTCACTGGGGTCTTCACTGGTAGCTACGTCACTATTTTGGATGGGATACGTATTGTTTTCAGATATTTTGCTAATATATTCAGATGATAGACTACTAGGAGAATGTTTGTTTATTTCGGTAGAATCAGAGAATAGTGCACTCGTATCAGTTTCTATAGGATATATATCATCGGATGTGTTTGTAAAAGTTTCTTTAGGTGATGGATGTGTCGAGAAACTATTTGTTACATTATATGTAAAATCACTGAACGGCGTGTATGTTTCATTAGATGATCTGATACTACTTGTTTCCGAGTAATGTGTATCATTTGTTCTGATTGTTGTACTTGTTTGAAGTGATATATTTGCTATTTTAGAGTCGCTGGGCTTGGAAAATGAATTAGTTGTTTCGTTTGAATTTTGTTTTAAGTTGCCTTTAGTTATGTTACATTTATGCACTTTATGTATTATTATTTTCAAATCACCTGAAAATGCACTTTCATTAACCATTTTACAACTTAAACGATCAATACTTACATATATTTACTAGCAGGACTAAGTAAAGAATTGTTCGGAAAATCATTATAGATTGGTATTAGCATCACGAGACCACGCACAAGAACAAGTTCACTCTCTCAATGTATTGTAATATCTAAATGTTTTACAATGTTTTCCGCTGTTACAGGATCTTCTGCTGTAATTGTATTTAATCCATTCATTATTATCGTTTGGTTATCATTGTTTATCATTAGCGTCTTATCATCTATGAGCTAATTGTTGTTGCATAGTATTTTTAAAGATTCGCCAAACTATATGTACCAGTAGTATATTGTGTTAACACTCAGCATGATTGTATACTGTTTAAGTAGTTAGTCATATTAGACAGTTTTTATTATTATTATTATGCGTGTCAGATTTGGTCCATATGTTAAGCACAGGTTGCGGAGTAGAATTAAAATTTATACATTTTTAAAATACCATTCTGCGACATTAAAATGGATCCACATAGTCTTTTTACACAAATTATAATTTTTATTATTACAACAGCGCTAAACTTAAAACTTTTACATTTTTGCAAATTAATTAATTTCATAGACCCATTACTGTACTTTTATCAGAACCATCCATCGGTCCATTGGGTTGGTATCCAGATAATCTGTCAGTCAAATATATTTACTCTTCTTTTTCACAAATAACGATTTCTTTGAAAGATGTCGACGTTTATTTTTGCTGAACTAGAAATCTTGAAGAGATATTAATAGCCAGCAATATTGATACAGATGTAAACCACCTTAAACCTAATGTTAGGTGCTTGCACTTATCATGCTGATTTCACTTTAAAAGGCATTTATTGCAAAATATTGGTGGTTAGCATTTTGAAACTGTGTGCCAGCCACGCTGCATTGATCTGAAAAATTGGTAATTAGAAGGCGTTATGCCTAGTGAGTTCGCTGAGCGCGGCAGAACTTCATACTCGAGCTGTAACAGTGTACGCTTTATAACTCGTGCAACATGCAGCCGAGCGTTGCTATTCAAGAGGGTAACTACGTTTTTTTTCTTAGTTTGAGCTGAATTTTCGAATAATATAATTTCCCATTAAATTAAATCTATTTTGGCGGGCATTTTTTATTTCCATCATTAAAAGCACTACTTTACAGAAATTAATATCAGCTCGTTATATCTGTCAATGTGCAAGGTTTTTGGTTATACTGCAGTCATGCTTACTTATATACAGGCGAGAATTAATAAAGTAACTTGACTTTCTTAAAGTGCTCGACTTGAAGTTCATAAATAAACTATTAATATAATAATCTAATATGTTAAAGTCCTTATTATCCTTATTTCCGTTATAGTAATCTAGAATCGTCAAGAACAATGAGTTTTTCCGCCCCAAGCGCTATAAATATGGAACATTCTGTTGTGAAATTTGACACCGAAGTAGAAAAATTCCATGTAGCAAGACGCCAGAGTGAAAACCATGATGATACAACCAGCCAAGATAGTGTCCCAGTCCATGCAGATAGTACTGCGCATGATTGGCAGTCTCTTAGCTGCTTAACCGATAGTACAGAGCACAGTGCCCCTATTAATTTTGATATGAGTAACAGGGTAAGAAGATACTTAAAATAAACCAACTTAAAATTTCTTAATATTTGGACGTAACAAAATTAACATGTTTAATGACAAATTAAAAATTATCCACTTAATTGATATATGTCATTTTGTATGGAATAAAATGGTGGACCCAGACCCGAGCATTCGGCTTGAACTGATTCGGAGCATTTACCTTTTTTCATTAATGCGCAGAATCCGCTCGAACCGAATATTCAGATCTGTATACACCATTACATTGTTCAAATGTCTATCGAGACTTCTTATTGTCTCTGTCACATAAATCGATTTGAAACGACTAATGATGAACTTTATTATTTGAAACAGCTGCTCAATTGTGTAATTTATCATATTGGTTCACAAAGGGTGTCAACATCGATCTTTGTTTATTATAAAATACTATATACAAATTGAAATTTCAATAGTTGTAATATTCTGCTTATATGCTTCATTTTAAAGTTTCTCTAAATTTTCCTTTCTAAGTTTCAAGAATAACATTGTAACCGGTACTGTAATTCTTTTTCGATTTTCAAAAGACATTTCAATAATAATGATGACATTTAATTTTCATGTATTTCATATATTTTTATTCTAGGCTAAATTACCAAGAGGTATCGACAAAATTAGACCACATATTGAGCTAATAGACAACGTACCATTGCTTGTTTCATTATTTACTGACTGTACACCTTCAGCTACTAGGGAAATGTTAAGAATTATGCAGGATTATCATGAAGTAGTGTGCATTTTAGGTTCTTCCCAGAATTGCGATAATGCGGGAATTTTTATGCAAGCTGACGCATCGTAAGTTTATTAAATGTTTACTTATTTCATGTTAAGTATTAAATTACATATCATACAGCTTTTTTGGTTAACTTCAAATATATGGAATGGGTAATATTTAGTTGAATTTTCAGCATATCAGTTGAACCTTTATATCCCCAAGTCTGTCAGAAAATACAACCATTCAAGAGACCAGACTGTTTAAGTCCGACCGATCTTTCTTGCCTTTTAAATTCTATAGCATGCTCCTTGACAATTAACAGGGCAGATCCAATTTCAATTTATCATTTGATCATGGAAGCCCGTAACTTCGCAGCGACCTTATGGAGTTCAGGTAAGTAATAAATAGAAAGATAACATAATTATAACAGTAGGAATATTTTGCTCATGTAATTAGTATTTAGTCCCAGATATCTTTATCTTTTATTTTTTATAAACCTCAATTAAAAATGAAAATTAACTGTTATGTGTTAACTTAGTTATCAAACCTGTTTATACATTATGTGAAATTGTTCAGTAGTTGTATAACCTTTTACATTTATATAATAAGAAAACATAAAAAGCATTTTTTAAAAATTAAATTTTATAGTTTCAAATTAGATTCATTTGTTCTTTCGTAGTTGCTATATATAACATTATAATGCCAACTACCTATAATGTACTGATTACTGGAACCCGAGTTTATTGTATGATTTATTGTTGTGCTAGTTTAGAGCAAATCCACGAAGATAATTCCTTTTGCTTTCCAAAAAAACTGATTATAACACCATCTTAGTTTTGCTTATTTTTTTTTTGAATCAGGACGATGATCTCTGAATCAAATTCGCATTTATATGTGATTTATGTGAAAGCATGCACAAATTTAGTAATATAGTTTTTGTTCTGTTGCCGAATCAACTTATTGTACACCAGACTTGTTGAAATCCAAAATTTCAGCAAAAATATCGCTCACACTGCTTTATAAGATTCTCAGGGCTTATACCAAATCTCGGTTTATCAACGATCCTTCAAAATCGCATCCTACATTTTTGTTACGATGTGTTTTTGGAGGTGATTAATTGAAGGTGAATAATCGTTGTACACTGTCAATTGTTCATAAATTTTTTTTTGATACTACAGGTTCAAAAAGTAACAATTACTATACGATATTTTTTCCATCGTAAAAATATTGCCGACATAACTGTAAATATAGAAATGAGCTGACAAATGTGAGATTTTAAACAATCTGCTCCGTTAGTTTGAGTTTGGCCGCAAGCAACTTCTCGAATTTTAACAAAAATGGAAAAAATGGTTTTCGTGTGCTCTTTAAGATTTTTTTTGTGCGAAGAAGTCATCACCGAAACCATGGAAAGACTTGGTTAATACCACAGGCACGTTGTTTACTGAATTTCGCTGTTGTCGTACCAGCTCAAATATCACCGAGCGTTCAGATTGCCTAAGAGGTCGTTACGCCAGAAATTATATATATATATATATATATATATATATATATATATATATATATATATATATATATATTATTTATATTATATATTTATATTCATATTATAACCGTTGTTCGTTAGTCTCGCTAAAACTCAAGAACGGCTGGATCGATTTGGGTAATTTTGGGTCTTGAATTATTTGTGGAAGTCCAGGGAAGGTTTAAAAGGGGAATAAATATGAAAATGCTCGAAATTAAATAAAAACAACAATTTTGTTTTTTCTTTGATGTCGACGATCGAGAACTTTCTTAACTTAGGTGATCCTTTGTGATAGTTACATTTCAAATTATGTGCTCTTTTTTTGTTGATTTTTTGTGATAGTGACACTTTACTGCTAAGTGCGCGAAAACTTTTCTCACTTTAATTAAGTACGAGGAGAAGACTACCTGACTTAGGTTGTCGCAGTCAATCAAATGTGCGAAGAGCTATCTCACGTGCTAACCGCACTGATGACCAGAGAGAGACAGATCAAGAAAATAGTCGAATTGCTATGTCAGAATTGCGTTCTTTAGAGAGTGACAATAAAGTAGATAGGCTAAGAATGCAACGAGTTCGTGCACATCAAACACAACAACAGCGAGCACGACATAATGAAATTGAGCGATTCCGCAGACACAATGCTCCTGTGATCCTGGAACGAGCTGCATTCCACTATGATGCTGCAATAGATTATTGTTCCAACAAATCGGTAACAATTGGGGAAATGACAATAATTTGTAATTGTTGCAAGGCGTTAAAATACAGTGGTGAATCTACTGGATTATGTTGTGCTTGAGGCAAAGTAAAATTGCCACAATTGGTCCCACCACCAGATCCTTTACACTCTTTAGTTTCTGGGATTGGAAATAATTCTAAGCACTTCTTGGCCAACATTCAGAAATATAACAGCTGTTTCCAAATGACATCATTTGGCGCTACACATATTATATGTATATGCCCATTTTCCCACAGTTGACCCAAAATTGCATGCAGTAGTTACCAAACACATGATACATGGATGGACCTTGCGGAGTTTTCACCTACAATTCACTCTGTATGGTTAACGGCAAGTATTCCAAGTGATACCCAAGAGACCTGATTGCTGAAACCATAACGGGAAATGATGGATACCCATTGTATCGTCGGCGATCAGTTGTGGACAATGGGCGATCGGTAGTTGCGAAGGTAAGAGGACCTTAAGGTAAGAGACTCACATCAATGTGGAATATCGTAACTCTGTGAAGTCGATAAAGTACATATGTAAATATGTTAACAAAGGTAGCGATATGGCCGTCTTCGCTGTAACCTATACAAATGACGAAAGATCACAGTACCAGATGGGTCGCTATGTAACTAGCAATGAAGCAATTTAGCGTATCTTTTCAATTGCGATCCATAAAAGATACCCTACAGTAGTCCATTTGGCAGTCCATTTAGAAAATGCTCAGGAGGAAAAAAGTCGAGGATCTCAATGCAACCATTCAGAATTTTCTTCCGAGGCAGTTGGTTTCCTTCAAATCAGTCGACATCGTTATGAACCAGGACGACGTAGTCAACTATCCCACGGAGTTTTTAAATTAACTGGAATTATTTGGATTACCACCTCACAATTTGAAGTTAAAAGTAGGATCAGTTGTCATCATGCTACGTAACATTAATCAACCTCGACTGTGCAATAGAACAAGACTGTGAAGAAGACTGATGATAAATAACGTCATTAAGGCAACAATCATAAAGGGAAAATACAAAGGAGAGGATGTCTTGATTCCGCGTATACCGATAATTCTAACGGATATACCATTCGATTTTAAACGTTTACAATTTCCAGTACGTCTGGCCTTTGCGATGACCATAAATAAATCTCGAAGTTTGCGGAATCAACTTGGAGTTTCCCTGTTTAGCGCATGTACAATTATACGAGTGTCGCATGTTCGCGCGTCGGAAAACCGTCATCTTTGTTTCTTTATGCAACACAAAACAAAACAAAAAATATAGTTTATCAGAAAGCTTTAAATTGATTAACAAACTGTATCATAACTGTGTTTTTGTAAATATCTAATTGATGCCTTATAAGTAGCCAGTATTTCAGGAAAACTCTGTTTTTTAAGAATGTGTAATTAATCGAAAATAATAATAAAATTCATTCATACCGAGCATTTTTTTATTAATTACGGATTATTAGGTCTTTTATTTATCGTTTGAGGCAGTACGAAGTCTGCCGGGTCAGCTAGTCGTTGATAAAAACGACCGCATCTGTTGAAGAAAAAAGTTTTGTTTCATCAATAAACGGTGCAATGCACAATGAACATGTGTAGTCACTATGGCAAAAATCTATAAATTGGTTTACGAACTTCTACCTCATCCAGCATATTCTCCAGGTTTATCCTCCAGCGGTCATTTTCAGTTTCCAAATTTGAAGAAATTCCTGGGTGGTAAGATATTTGGGTCGAATGAAGAGATCACTAAAATAAACGCCTATTTTGAGGGTCATGGGAAGACCTATTATTTCAAAGGAATAACGGAAAATAAACGTACTAAATTGAAAGTGGATGTTAAGAAAACCGCGTGTTGTCGAAAAAAAATCTTATCTTTCATTAAAAAAACCACTCAACTTATCAAACTGCCTTCGTAGCCACTAAATTTTTTAAACTTATCGTTTTAAGTAACGGATATACATTACATGTACATTATTACCTTTCTATTTACGCTATTTTTTATATTTATTTCAGCTACGTAAGAGCATGATTCATTTGGAGATATTCTATGCGGCATTTAACATAAATTTTATGATGGTGCCATTAAAACTCTACAATATAATATTTGCGCTAAATATGTTTATTGTTTTAGTATTTTATTATGATCAAATATTTATATAAGAACTTTGTTTTGAGATTATTTCGAACATTTCCTAGGATGAAACACAAAGTATAAATAGTTTCTTTGTTTTGGTTGCTGTGTATTTCCAAAATTGGAAATGAGTCGCGTTCTAGTTTAATATTTTACTGAATTACTAATATTTTTAATATCTTATTGGTATCACCAATACGCTTAATTTAAACCTAATATGATTCAATTGAGATGATGTTTTGTTCTGTTTATGCACGATAAAGTCATTTTTCGTTGTTATGACAAAGGTGAAATATTTAATCGCCATTTCACACTGGAATAAAAACAATAGTCACCTATTTTAATTTCTCGGCATGGGCAAAACAAGAGAAAACTGTTAACTGAATACAACCATATAACCCTGTCTAGAAAAGTTACGTTCTTCATACTCTGGAATGTTATTCACTGACTTTCAAAGACGCACAATTAAGAGTAAAAAAATCAGTAAAAAAAGTATGATGTTCCAATTTTAATTAATACTTCGTTACTTACTTCTATATTCATGAGTAAACTGTTTTTTACTTAAGAAAACTATTTTTATTATTTAAATTGGAGACTTTTTAATCTATTTATTGTGTTCCCGTATTTTAGTGCAATATTGGTTGTCTTGTTGTGTAATTCTGAGTTTAATGCAAGTGGCAGCTGTGGTCCTTATGCTTCCTGAGCTTCTCACTACTGGTCATAACCTTTGGCTAGCTGGTGTTGTAATACCTGTGATTAGCATGGCCCTATCCATGAATCCTGTTGATCCTGATGTGATGAAAAAACCAATTGGTAAATCACAGGCAGTATTTAGATTGGATGTAAGTATTATGTAAAAAATTATTATATAAATTTATCAATATTTCTTAATATTAGTTAACATTGGCCAATACAACTTTATAAAAGATGTTTTATTTAGGGATATGTTTTGTATATTTATGTCTATAATGGAATATTTATTTGACTCTTCAGTTAATATTTAAAAAAATATTCTTTTAATAGTTAAAACAGATTACATACAAGGAAAGTTGCCGTACATTAATCTTAAAAAGTTTAGTTTTATATATTTTGTGTATGGGATAATTGAAACGAACGAAAATTATTATTCCCATTATTTTAAATCACGCAAAGTATGTACATACAAATCCGATGCTACCATAAATGAAATACAATCCTGGAGAATAAAACATATTACATATAGCAATTTTATTATGCACAATTATTACACCTAACGATAAAAATAACGTTGAATTAATGTATCTTATGTATGTTATAGACGGCAGTTTTTATATTTTGGTGTTACGGCCTTAAGTTCCTACCAACCGTTATTACAGTATTGGTATGTTACGCTGGTATATTAGCCAGTCATTGCAACCAAATGTGTTCAGAGCCTTTTACAGAATTGGGACCCTGTAGGTAAGTACCTTAATTTCAAATGATCTTACGGTTACTCTTATTTTTTAATGGTCGTTTTCAGATGTGTATTTTTTTATAATCCCACGGGTTACCGAAACATCACTGACGGAGATGATGTAGGTGGTTTTGAGGAAGGAAGTTGGACTCTAATGACTTCTAGACTGATCGTTATTTTTATTGTCTTGTTACATTTTGGTAATGTATTAAATATATTTTGTGTAGTAAATGATTTTTTATATTTCAACGGGATTTATTTATTAGTTAAGTAGCAATTTCTGGGTTTTTGACCATTTGAATATAATTTTTATTTATTATATATGTTCATTGTCAAAAATTTTTTATTTAAATAATTTTTGGTTTTCATATTTTAGTGGTGATATCCATTGGTTTTGTACATAGAGATAGACTTAGTTATAAAAAGTCACCCCATAGCAATCTAGTTTGGTTAGTCACCATCTTCATATTGTAAGTATTTAAATATAATGTATAACTATTGCTAACTTTATGCTATTTATTATTTTAGAGTTTCTTTACAAAGTGTGTATTCGATATATTCCTATAGGGGGTTGATGAATAGTCAACCGAATTTAGAAAAATTTAGTATGCCCATATGGGTTATTTTATTTGGAGCATTATCACCACTAGGGCTGTTTTTCATTAATGAGTTGGTGAAAAAACAGGAAATCATGTAAGTATTAAAATCATATTATCAAATAATAAGTATATATTCCAAGTTCAAATCATCCTATTTGGTGTTATATTAAGTTAGTATTTTAATGGCTTATATGTTACTTTATTGATATTCAAATATTGAAAGTTTGATCAGTTTTAAAGTAAAAATAAAAACTAAAGTAATACTGGATAATAGTATCAATAACATCAGTAAATAAGAATCAATTAAGCTATCAGCCCTGACAAAAGAGACAATCTGTAACGGCTGTAAAACAATAAATGCTACTCCAATTTGGAAGTTAATAGTTTAATGTCAGGGGCTGCATAAGTTTAGAGGACTCTGTTGTTCTTTATTAAAATTTATTATTTACCATTAAGTCAAGATATTCTGATCAGGTCTGTCGTCAATATATCTTTTTATACCAGATATCAGTTTTTCGGATAACTCTCTAACGGATTTTCTTCAATGTCTTTCTTGATAATGATTATTGAATTTTGCATACAAAAAGTCCGCCAATTTACGAGAAAGTCGTTTGTTATTGAACACATATGTCCAAACTGTATTAACCGTACTATTCATTGAGAAGATCTAAAATTTATGCCTCATTTGTCTCTTACGTGACTTCTTATTTTGTTTATTGACTATAAGTAGATTCAAAAAGGCACACTCAAATTATCATTCAAATTTATTGAAGTATGACTATTATTAGTAATTATTATTCTAGTAATCCATTTAAGCACATTCGTGCACCTGTTTCCAGTTTAATTTTATCCTATCTACGTTTTTAGTTCCAAGTACTATTTCAGTACATCATGAAGGACTCGTGGCTGATTGATATTGACATTTCCTGTGTTCGTTAAAACAACAGCGTTTTGATGGCGCAGAAAAATTGTTGTAATCAATGATTTTTTAATCTTTAATTTACCTTGCATAGCTTTTGCAGTAAGCATATCATCAAAGAAATAATGTTGCTTAAGCTATGATTACTACTGACAAGGCAAAGCATTTAACATTTCTAAAGCCGTTTCATATTCATCACTTTATTGAGGAAATGGATGGCAGAAATCTTGTTTGTATATTAACTTATTATGTCATGCATTTATGAGTGTTTTTTTTATTGTATTTACGGCCGTTCCACAATTATAATGATTTTCCTAGTTTGATTCAATCCAGAACAATATTCAAACCTCTCTTGTGCAAACTTACTAGTGATAGGTGTATTTTCACGATTCATGGTTCAGCAAAATTTTAGTTACTTCTGTACCATCAAGTCCAATTAATATCAGAATTTACAAATTGTTACAATGTCAATGATAAATATCCCTTTTAAAAAGCTGATATTATCCATTCCACCCTGTAAGATATATGTCGAAAAATTGAAACTTTTATTTTTAGATAAAATATGAAACATTTCTAACTATATATTTTTTAGGGTTAATAAACGCTTCCTAAAACGCGCTAGACTAGACTTTGGAACAAAACTAGGAATGAATTCACCATTTTAATTTAGAAAAGTTACCAAATTTCATACTATTTTATTAATTATAAGGTAAAATATCTCTGATAATACTATTATTTGGAAATATTGTGTTTAAATACTATAGTGTTCTAATGAGATCCACAATGTGGTATTGATGTATACTTAAAAAGACTGGACTGTTTCTAATCGATCACAATATTTTAAAAATTGTACGTTGGAAGATAAATACAATGCCTGACATAAATTTGCAAGTTTCGTTTTGTTGTTTCTGTTTTCTTTAATTAAGGCAAATTTTATGACGGGTATGTGTTAATAGTTGATGTTTTAACTTTTTGGACAATTTACATAGTTAATTTTAAGTTGTATAATCGCAGTATTTTTACATGGAAAATATACAATTGCGTAAAAATTTAGTAAATTGGTTTTATTTACATAATACTGTTACCTAGCCGTTATTTTGCAACTATTTAAAGCGTAAGTGCAAACTATTTAATATTGAAATTTCTATTCCAAGAACTAAGAAGAATGTTGATCTGATACTCATATAATTTTAAGAAATTTATGTGAACGTTTTGCAATCTCAATAATACAATAATCATATATAAAAAAGCAATTATCTAGAGAAGTGTAAACTGCAATTACATAGTATCTAAAAGTCTGAAGATGAAAAATGCAGAATTGACAGGTCAACCAACAGATTCCTTTTATTGATTTGATAAGAGGGTTTAACATACGCGGCATTTTTTATCAAATTTGGCACTATCAGACTACCATTTGTTCCAGTCAATGCAGTACGCCTTAGTTAAAAAAGTTTATACAAAATGCTAGATGGTTTGTCTAAGCTCGTTGATGATTTTATCTCATGGAAGTTTCTTCCGCAACGGCTTGACTACTTGCGAGAATTATAGAAAACAATGGACAATTTTCAAGATTAAAATCTTTGTTTACTTCTAACTGAAATTAGTAAAAATCAAGTTATACACTTAATATAATAATAAAAGATGTTATTAGTTAGTTAGAAAATTGGATTTTATAATTCAGCTAATAAATGGTTACATATAGTTTTTGATTATATACGGCAAAAAAGGTACTTCGTGCAAACAATTCAGTTGTTGCAGATCAATGATGTTTTATTTTTGAAATTAATTCACTTAATTATGAAAAAAATTGCCCTTTTGTAAAAATTTATGAAAAAAATGACTATGTTGCTTGTAAAAAACTAACACTAGAACATTTTCTTGACACAAAAATACATTAAAAATTATTTTACCCATAAAGGTAACTCTTTGCTGTGCTTTATACACACTTTAAGTAGAATAATGTATACAAATGACAAAAAATATTTACAGGGTATTTTTAACAAAAATAAAACCCACTGAAATTATGAATATTTTGATAAATAAGCTTGTCTACAATTCATTTTTAGTTGCAAGAGTTATAAATTTTAACTTTCTTGAATAAGTATTTTGAAATCAGACTAAAAATTAAACTTTTTTGGACAGTATGATGATGTAGGAGCTTTAAAAAAATGTGCATAAGCATTTCAAATCATCAAATGACAAATTCATCTTTTTTCAACATTTTTATGATGCAAAAAAACAGTTTTCTATGCTACATTTTTATTTTCTACCTTGCATTAATACACTATAAAAAGGAACCCTTAATTAAATCCTAAGTTTCTAATAATTAAATAATATTGACATTCATGGATACATACACAGAACTTCACAAATTCAAACATGTATACAATGCAAAAAACAGTTATTCTATGCTGGATTTTTATTATCTGCCTTGTATTAATACACTATAAAAAGGAACCCTAATTAAATCTTAAATTTCTAATAATTAAATAATATTGATATCCTTTAAGATAAAAAAAGGTTAAAACTGTTATGTGGATTTTAAAACAATATTAAAAATATGTATATATGTATATGAGTAGAAATTGATATTTACATTTTAACAAGTTGATAGTTTACAGAAAAAAACATTACCAGAATACACAATAAGAGTATTGTTTTGTCATCTTTCATCATATTCAGATACTATTTTTAATAATAGACATTTATATTAAAATTCCGTGTATAATTTTCTGGTGATGTTTTTGTGAACAAAATAGGTATGGTTACTAAATGGCTCTCATCAGTCTGGTTAATATTAGAACTACATTGTTTATACAAATGTGATGTCTCCCATCAATTTATCTAAACTATATCTATTAAGGAATATTCACCCTTTATTAAAAACGGGTGCGTATAGGCTTATCGGCGTTGTTTTTCAAAGTAAATAATACTTACTCATATCATTCTGAAGAAATTATAAAAATACACTATCCAATAGATAAAGCTAGTTACTGTACAATGTAGCCGTGAATATTTTACTCCATAACTAAATTTTAGTATGAATATTGCCAAGTTATATTTTTTACCTATTTGTATTATTTACTTATCACACATGAGAAATATAGTTTTTGATTAACAAATGGGCCAATATTAACAGGAATTGATAACTATAATATATAACATTTGTAAATCTACCCTGTTCCATCTGGTATTTATTATGTATGAACACTAAGTCATATATTTTTGTACTACATTTAACGCAAATACCGATAAAAAGGGCTTACAGATCAGTTTGGATTAAAACATTGATTAATTACACTGAAAAATGAAAATGTGTCTATTATACAAATAATTAATATAATCAAAGATAATACAAAATAAGAAAGAATTATTTATGCATAATGAACTTAAATATTATCCAAACTTTTGACCTGCACATATATCATAACTTAATTGTTATGCTATACACATGCCCATGAAAACAAGTAACACCATTAAGTTTCAGAATTTCTACGATAGATATTGATAGA
This sequence comes from Rhynchophorus ferrugineus, assembly GCF_030347505.1. Taxonomy (NCBI): domain Eukaryota; kingdom Metazoa; phylum Arthropoda; class Insecta; order Coleoptera; family Curculionidae; genus Rhynchophorus; species Rhynchophorus ferrugineus. The sequence goes on along the minus strand of NW_027472580.1, from coordinate 28,171,266 downwards.
TTATGTATTTCAAAACAATGACTAGAAATTTGGAAATAAAATTCTAAATATATATAAATGAAATTTAAAAAATCGTTTTAACAATTTCTAATTTGCTTCAAACTACCAATAACAAAAATAAAACATTTAATGAACAGAGGCAATAACTTTTTTTAAAAAGCATACCATAACTAAGAAATGGAACATGAATCTCAAGGATCTGTTTCAGGTAAGTCTAAAATCTCTCCAATAAAAGTTGAAATATCTGTGTTTAAGTCTCTATGTTTAACTAAAAATTCATGCTCTAACAACTGGCTATAATTCCACCTGAAGTAAAGAAACTATAAATATATAATATATCACACTAATATTTATACAATTACCTATCAGTATAGTTCTTTTGCAAACATTTGGAAATAAAATCTTGAAATTCTGGAGAAAACTCATGATTTGCTGGGAGTCTAGGAGGATCATCAGCAACTACTTGTTTTAATTGTTCAAATGGAGTACCCCATTTGGGATAAGGAAACACCCCAGTTGCTAATTCTATCAATGATATACCCAAAGACCATACATCTGATCTTATATCATAATTTGAGGGGTTACCTTGAGGATCAATTCTCTCAGGCTATAATAACTAGCATAAAGAAATTATTAAGAATCACTCAATAGATTACTTACAGCCATGTATGGTTTACAGCCTGCATCAATAGTTTTAGCTACAGAGTTTACTAAATATCCACTAATACCAAAATCACATATTTTAATTTGTCCTTCACGATTTATAAGAATGTTTGATGGTTTCACATCTCTATGAATAACTTTTAATTGAGAATACAAGTAGTGAAGAGCACTAACAACGGCAAATGCAACTTTACCTGCAATCATATTGTGTCAATAACCAAATTATATTTAGATATTAGATCCAACCTAAAACATTTTCAGGTATTGTTCTGTTGTTTTTATACACTTTAGCATAGAACTTGTCCAAACTAGTATCCATCACTTCCATGCAAATCCAAACATCACCTTCTCTGAATAAAGCACCATAAAATTGAACTGTATATGGACAGTCTGTACTCCGCATTGATATATCCCGATCCATTAATAATCTTTTATGTTCCACAGTATTTACTGTTGCAGTTATTCTCTAAAAACAAATTGACATACTAATATATATATATATATGATATAATTACAAACACAGAGCCCCATACTTTTACTGCCATGATTGTTCCACTAGGGATATGCCTCATCTTATCAACTACACCATAAGCACCTTCTCCCATGTTACAAATTTTTACTAAATCATCTGCCTCTACCTCAAATGTTTTATCATCTATTGTAATAGTTGTTCGAGAATCTAAATTTCCTGGAGGAAGACTGAAAGTAAACAAAAAAATCATAGCATATGAAATTATATTCATAATTATAACTTACACAGGGGTGGCCTCTTCCTGAACCACAATTTTTAATCCTGGTTTCTTTTTGCGGCCTGCCATTATCACTATTCGCAAAAAATAAGGGTTTTAAAATTAATATGATTCTATTTATTATTTAGTCAGATGTTAAAAATGACTATGAAGACTTACAGTTTTAAAAGAATGGACAAATTACAACTATTTAAACAGCACGAATTTATCACTTCAACTTTTAAATAAATTAAATTTTTTCGATATGAGTTCCAAACGTGACCATAAAAAGCGTCAAGACTTTTGAGTATGATAATTTTCGAGGTTATTTTAGGAACTCCAACGTTGTTTATTAAAAAAAGGTTTAAATATCAATATTTTAAAAGTGAAATATAAAGATCTTGAAACAGCGGATTCTTACTTGTAAATATTTTATGTAATTTAAATAATATATTATTTTAAAAGTTATTAATTTTAAAGATTTTACCCTATATTTACTACTACCAATATCTATAAACGACACAATAAAACTATTTGTCTCTTTCTACAATTCTGGTTAATGTGCTTTTGTTATTTATTATCTATCTTTGTCTAAGAATAACAGCTAATTTTATTTTATATATCTCTGATATCTATATTATATTTTTTATGTTGTCAGTTATCATTTAGAACTTTTAACATTAAGTAATAATATGGTTTTATTTGTTTTAAATTATAAGAGTGAACTTAAGATCATTTAAAATAATTTAAAAAGATTTATTTTTAACCATGTATGTTTTATATGTAACTCATTATACAATTTCATAAAACTTCTGCAACAAAATAAACATGTTTATGTCTATGTCAAAGCATCATATATTAAGAAATGATTGTTTATTGTTTTTATATTTTTTTAAATTATCGATTAACCAGTTAAAATTTAGTGAAAATAACATGTGCATTTTTACTAATTTTGGCTTCTAGAATATATCTCCGAAGGGTTTAAAGAGGTGGCTTTTAAAGAAGTGAACACTGTATTATAGTAAAATTTAAGTTAATCAAATGACTGTTTTCAGTAAATTAGGAGCAATTTTCAATCCAAATATGTGGATTATTCAAGATCTATTCCCACCTTTTGGTTTTACTACCTTTGCTGGAGTTGCTGCCCTATGTATTATAAGTTTTTATATTATTAAAAAAATAAGTGGTGATGTAAACATAGATGTTCAAGATCATAGTAAACATCACAGTTGGACTCCAATAAATATGACTGCAAGGGTATTGAAAATTGCTGTTATTGTCAATATCATAATTAATTCAAAAATAAATAGGCCTGGCACTGTTCTATATGTGAAGAACTCCTTATACATGGTATTGGAGTATACTGTGATTGTTGTGGCATCTGTGCCGATCCAGAATGTGTCAAGAAAGCAGACCAAATATTAAAGTGCAAAATTATAACTGGCAATTATGTAATTCATGTACATCATTGGGTTAAAGGTATCTAAAATACTATGTTTTGTTAATTTTATATCACTGTTTATGTTATTATATATTTATATCAATATTTATTTTTAGGAAATTTACCTCTAGGAGCTACCTGTTGTGTTTGTAATGATGATTGTTCAATGGAAACTGGTTTGATAGATTTTCGATGTTGCTGGTGTCAAAGATGTGTTCATACAGAGTGTCAGAAATTAGCTGATGAGGTGTGAATTGTGTAATCAGTTTCATCCAATTAATTTTTATTTTAACAGATATGTGATTTTGGACCATATAAGGAAATGATAGTGCCGCCAAATTGTGTTCAAGTTGCTAGAAGGAAAGGTGCATTAAATAAACATCTACTGTTAAGGGGAGTTAAAGACCCAGGTTGGGAGAAATGGAGTCCATTGGTAGTAATAGGTACTATATTATTAATAATTGTAATTTGTTTAATTCATTATATTTTTGTGAAGCAAACAAAAAATCTGGAAATAATGATGGTGCCTTGGTTTTATCAGAATTTAGAAAGTTTCTTAACCCAGCACAAGTTATAGATCTGACTAATCGTAAACCATCTGCTGCTTTGCAATGGTGTGTTTTATTGGCACCTAAGGTGAATAGTTTTGTATGTAATGTGTTAGTTGTATAAGTATAGTTATTAATTAATTATGAGTAATATCTTCGATTCTTGTTTGTAGGTTGTCAAAGTTTTAGTAGCTGGAGGTGATGGTACTATAGCATGGGTGCTTACTTCTTCACATAAATTAGATTTAGATGTAAGTTTTACCAAATAAAAATAACATGTTATTATATGATATTTCTGTGCAGGTGTACATTTTCCCTAAACTATGTTCTAATTTTTTTAGCCAGAACCACCATTAGCAATAATGCCATTGGGTACAGGTAATGATTTATCCAGAGTTTTAGGTTGGGGAAAGGAAAATAGTCCAGAGCCAGACATCCCAAAAATTCTATCTGATATTCAAAATGCAAGGCTTTCACAGTTAGACAGGTATACTTTATATTTACACTATAAGAGTAATGTTTACAATTTGTTTACATTTATGCAATTACTGATATTTTATCGCTGAGATATTTTCGTTATTTTACATTTAAGTTTCAGTCCTATTCTTTATTGAATTTTTTTATTGTATTAATTATATGAGATTTATAAATATTATAGGTGGCAAGTTGAAATGATATCTACAAGACATCTGGGAATAAGAATGCCGAATAAAACATATTATATGTATAATTATCTTAGTGTTGGAGCAGATGCTCAAGTGGCTTTAAATTTTCATAAAACTCGAGATAGTGCATTCTATATTTATGGCAGTAGGTTATTTAATAAAGTAAGCTGAGAAATAAGGTAAATTGGTAAATACATTCTATTATTTATTACTGTCTGCCAAAAACAATTAAATTGCCTTTAAACAAATGTAAATTTAATATAATTTTACCTAGAAAAATTAATAATTATTTGATCAATGTGTTTGTGAGAATGTCATAAATTGACTACTAGCATTGACATACAATAATCACTTGCTTTTGATTTCTGAGAATTTATTTACCATCTATGCTTTTAAAATATTTTTATTAATAACCTTATAAACAAGACATATTGTAGTTGTTGTATTTTTGCTTCGGAACTCAGCAAGCTGTAACAGCTGACTGTAAAAATCTGGAGCAAAGACTTGATCTCTATCTGGATGGAAAACATATACCATTACCAAAGTTGGAGTCTATAGTTGTTTTAAATATATCATCCTGGGGAGCTGGAGTTAATCTATGGGGTAACAAAGTATTTTGATTGTAAAATTACAATATTTATATAAAAATGTTATTTGTAGGTATGAGTGAAGACCCAAATAAGAATATTCACTCGTATCATGACGGTATCTTGGAAGTGGTGGGAATATATTCCTTATTACATATCGTCCAGTTGCTACTTGGTATTTCAACACCGATCAAATTGGGACAAGCAAAGCTAGTGGAGGTATAATATTTTTAAGTTGTATATTATTTCAATGATATTTATTGCCTTAATATATAAGACAATATTGAAATTTCTCTGAGACCAGAACGGCTGCGACCAATCATCAACGGTGGCGGGAATTGGCCAAGCATAATCGAAGTTATATTGTACTAACAACAACTATTCGCCATCGTATCAACATTAAAACAGTGATCGAACGGGGTTCAACATTCCTTTATACAACCTCGTTATCTAAGGATGACGTTGATTTGAATCTGATAAGTCTACATTTGATTGTGCTTCTTCCATGTTAATTGTCGTACTAGATACGTGCCAAGATATTAGTATCTTCAGTTTTTATCTCTCATGTGGTCATGTCTAATTAGGCACTCGTAAAAAACTTTAAAACGTTGGTTGCTAAATTCCATTCCATCCATCATGTGGACCAGATATTTTCCCCTGATTATTATGTATTTTTATACTTGCTTAACTTTTTAGCAAATAAAAAAATTACAACTTTAAGGATATCATCCATTACTATGATTGTGAATAAAATTAAGAGGCTAAGGAGTGGTTCAGGCCGAGTGTTTGGAATTGAGTTAAAGTCTATAAATTGACCAAGATGTTAGCAACAGTTTTTATGGGATGGAAATTTTATTTGTGGTTCGTTCGTGCTTTGAATAGTTAAAACTTAGCAGATCAGATCAGATTATTTGTGCTCATTAGATGTAAAACTTTAGGATGACCTACAGAAATCTTTCTCATATTTTTAATTAAAATATAAATTGTTGCAACAATCAACCACATTTTCCATATATAGTCTATTTTGATTTTTGGTGGACTAATTACTGTTCTTATATTTTAAGATATTTAAACATGGAAAATGGTATTCATTTAATGAAGGTGTAATAGCAGCTGTGGGTGGAACTTCTATGGAAGCTTAAGGATGCTATGTTGAACAATACAATGTTTTTATAATTGATTTAAAATTATTTTTCATAGACATCTTAATAAAATGTTTTTCTTATTGAGTGATACAAAATTTTAAATGAATCACTATTCTGTAAAAACTAAAATACTATTTTTTTTGTTCTAGATAAAATTAAAAGAAAAGGCTCCGATTCAGATTGATGGTGAACCATGGGAACAACATCCTGGTGTATTGAAAGTTAATCATGTGAATACCTGTCCAGTTTTAGTTAATCAAAACATTGACTAGTATATTAGTATATTCGATGTTCAGTGTTCCAAATCACAAGGTACTTTGTATGTACTTTGTATTCCATATTATGTGTTTTTGATAATCAATAGCACAGTTTAATTTTTAATTTTGACGTACCTGATTTTATTTTTATTCATTATGATAAATGTTTTTCGCTTCTTAAGGTATAAGGCCTTTTATCATAGAAGCAAGTATTATTATTTATTGTTGGTCATTACCAGTTGCATTTCTTATACTTGCTAATAATAATATAGTGGTATTTTATCTATGTGATAGTTTGGTATTAAAATTATTTAAACTATTTATAATGTTTAAAGTTTTAAAAACTTGAAATTTTTAATAATAAATAAGATTTAGATGTCATTTTTGTTTTTCCTTTTAATTTTTTAATATATAATTCTTGTAGATATATTGGGTATTGGAATTAACTAGCAGCTATTTTTTAATTAAACAATTTAAAATTAATTGGAATAAATTTATGGTATCTAAAAAGAACTATCTTCTGGTCAAACCGAAGATATCACCAGTTAAGTAATGAGAACCTTGTTGGTTCAAGCCGATTTTTGATTCTGAAAGGTGACAACGAAATTAAATAAAGTACATCGTAGCGATATCCCTAAGTAAAGTTATAAACATTCAGTTAAGTTGTTATAACTGCGTTTTCTACGACTTCTAGTTTCCGATGCGTTAAATTATTGTTATTTTTTATAATTAATTTATAAATAAAATAGAACACATATTAATTACATTCAGGTCGAGACACACACACACACATGTCTTTTTCGGAACTGACGATTTACTGTCAATTTATTGAATATTATATATTAGGCCCCAGAGACACAGCGTTTTTTACAGTTGGCGGAAGCTAAGCATTTTAACGATCACATTTGATTTTTTTTCTAACGATTATTCGTTCTAAAAATTATTCCAGAGGTAGAAAGCGTCTACTTGTAAATTGGCTTGTTGTTCAGAATCAGAGGAAATAAGCAAAAACAGAAATACTGACTGAGCACACTAGTTAGAGACTCTTTCTGTCCTAGAATAGTTATCGATAACAATAAAACAAGAATTTGCACTCTTATTGCAGGTCTTTGACAAATATACCCACCAGTGTGAAATTTAAACGTCAATTTTTATAGTGTGGATTAAAACAACGTTTTTTCAAACATTAAATATTGATTAATGAAAGAACATTTTTGGTAAGCTTTTTAGCGGTTTGTGATAATATATTTTTAGCCGAACCTTGTTTTTTTTCAGTTTATTAAATAACGATATTAAAACTGTTTTTTTTTCTTGGATTTTGACAATTAGTGTTCTTGAAATGTGGGTCTGGTAAAAGCACATCATCCGAGTTTAATATCTATACTTTTATTAATGTTTAACAATATTAACAGTAATTATGGGATGTTTTTTCTCGTGTTGGAATTTGTTATGTTGTACTAAATGTTTTTTCATCATTTAACTGTAAAAAAGTTCCCAATACTGGGATGTAACTAACTGGGAAAATAACCCTGGATGTTCCCCTGGATTCCCAATGCGAGCTAGGAATATGGGGATTCCTAGAGTTGTGGCGTGTGCTGTATTTTTAACTATTTATATATATATATTTTATATATCTTTATATTATATTTATAATTTACCGATGGTAATCTAATGCAAAAATCTTCATTTTCTACCTGAGAAGCAGCAAGTCGCAAATAAGAAGAAAGAAGCAAGCAAGCCAATTATTAATATGTTATGATTAATTATTTTCTGAAATATATTAAATGAAAGTAACTCCAATCCAGCACTTACTCTAGAAGCTTGTGGATTAGATATTTTTCTCTTGTTAACCGCTGTCAGGGTCATTTTGAAGTCGAGAAATTTCAGTCCAGAAAGTTGAAAAAATCGATTTTCTATTCATGTCATCTTATATTTCTATATTCTATATTTCATATCTTCAAAGCTTAACCCTTTAAGAACATGGTTTCAATTTTTTTCTACTACTCGAACTACAACTACAATTTCGGGTTTGACCCTGGTTCTAGATACTAAGAACTCTGTTTTGTAAAGGTGAAGAATTTTGTTGTTTATGATTTATTTGTTCTTGTATTCTTCATATTTTGATTATAAGCGGTGGACAGTAATAAATAAATAATTGGTTTGTGAATATTGTCAAGAAAAATATTATAACATTTTTAATCTGAATAGATATATGAGGACATTCAATCTAGGTCCGTATCCATTAAATTTCTATTTTAATTTTGCAAATTGGATTTAATTATGTATCAAATTCATTATATTTTTGGCATAGTCAAGCCACGGAAGTAAAAATACATACCACTTCTATATTTCAGCGTATTCACAAGAGTGTATCAATAGGTGAGAGATGAGAGTTATTAAAATCCGATAAAAATATGATTGCAGTCAAACTTACTGCTAAAATTCTATGGATGAAAGCTGAGAAAATTTAAGCAGTAGCAATTTAAGATTAAGAAAGAAAGATTAGGTTCATTGACTTCATAAATATTTATATAAAATTTAGCAAACCAATTGAATTCTACAAAACATAAAAGTGACGCTACTAGTGTTGAAGCTTGGGAAATTGAGGTCAAAAATACAGGATGTGTGTTGTATTTAGAACAGTCTTAGTTTCTGGATACCTACCCATGCTTTAAAGAAAGAAAGGTTCATGTTAATCATAATAAATGAAGGACAATCTGAAATTTTAAAAGAATATAGCCATGAATGATACGTGTATATTCTTATCCAAGCTTAATTCATATCGATTTGAATTGTATTTCTTGCTTTTATTGAATGAATTAAGAGAGGGTTTTCCATACTGTTTTTGCACATCCAAGAGATTCGATGAGGAAACCATGAAGGTATTTTTTAGTTCCGTGCAAGATATATTATTGAGTAATTTTAAAGATAAATTGGTGCTTGTGTTTTTATATATTGATAAATAATTTAAATTTGTTAGCTTACGTGTTGTTTTATTTTTTTCCTTTTAAAATTAAATATGTTTATAAGAGGTCAAATAACTTCGACATATACAAACTTGAGTTTCAAGTGACATTTTAGGTTAATTTGTGAATTCTAGAATATATATTATACTCTTCAATTATACGAATAATTTACAAGAACTATAACATTATTTGTTAACGTTTATATATTGATAAATAATTATAAATTGTTTTATATTCCCTTTTTTCTTTTCAAAATTGTTTTAATATGACAAATGTTTATAATAGGTTCTTCATATTACATTGTATATATTATAGGAGATAAAAATAAGATTTAGATGTCATTTTTGTTTTTCCTTTTAATTTTTTAATATATAATTCTTGTAGATATATTGGGTATTGGAATTAACTAGCAGCTATTTTTTAATTAAACAATTTAAAATTAATTGGAATAAATTTATGGTATCTAAAAAGAACTATCTTCTGGTCAAACCGAAGATATCACCAGTTAAGTAATGAGAACCTTGTTGGTTCAAGCCGATTTTTGATTCTGAAAGGTGACAACGAAATTAAATAAAGTACATCGTAGCGATATCCCTAAGTAAAGTTATAAACATTCAGTTAAGTTGTTATAACTGCGTTTTCTACGACTTCTAGTTTCCGATGCGTTAAATTATTGTTATTTTTTATAATTAATTTATAAATAAAATAGAACACATATTAATTACATTCAGGTCGAGACACACACACACACATGTCTTTTTCGGAACTGACGATTTACTGTCAATTTATTGAATATTATATATTAGGCCCCAGAGACACAGCGTTTTTTACAGTTGGCGGAAGCTAAGCATTTTAACGATCACATTTGATTTTTTTTCTAACGATTATTCGTTCTAAAAATTATTCCAGAGGTAGAAAGCGTCTACTTGTAAATTGGCTTGTTGTTCAGAATCAGAGGAAATAAGCAAAAACAGAAATACTGACTGAGCACACTAGTTAGAGACTCTTTCTGTCCTAGAATAGTTATCGATAACAATAAAACAAGAATTTGCACTCTTATTGCAGGTCTTTGACAAATATACCCACCAGTGTGAAATTTAAACGTCAATTTTTATAGTGTGGATTAAAACAACGTTTTTTCAAACATTAAATATTGATTAATGAAAGAACATTTTTGGTAAGCTTTTTAGCGGTTTGTGATAATATATTTTTAGCCGAACCTTGTTTTTTTTCAGTTTATTAAATAACGATATTAAAACTGTTTTTTTTTCTTGGATTTTGACAATTAGTGTTCTTGAAATGTGGGTCTGGTAAAAGCACATCATCCGAGTTTAATATCTATACTTTTATTAATGTTTAACAATATTAACAGTAATTATGGGATGTTTTTTCTCGTGTTGGAATTTGTTATGTTGTACTAAATGTTTTTTCATCATTTAACTGTAAAAAAGTTCCCAATACTGGGATGTAACTAACTGGGAAAATAACCCTGGATGTTCCCCTGGATTCCCAATGCGAGCTAGGAATATGGGGATTCCTAGAGTTGTGGCGTGTGCTGTATTTTTAACTATTTATATATATATATTTTATATATCTTTATATTATATTTATAATTTACCGATGGTAATCTAATGCAAAAATCTTCATTTTCTACCTGAGAAGCAGCAAGTCGCAAATAAGAAGAAAGAAGCAAGCAAGCCAATTATTAATATGTTATGATTAATTATTTTCTGAAATATATTAAATGAAAGTAACTCCAATCCAGCACTTACTCTAGAAGCTTGTGGATTAGATATTTTTCTCTTGTTAACCGCTGTCAGGGTCATTTTGAAGTCGAGAAATTTCAGTCCAGAAAGTTGAAAAAATCGATTTTCTATTCATGTCATCTTATATTTCTATATTCTATATTTCATATCTTCAAAGCTTAACCCTTTAAGAACATGGTTTCAATTTTTTTTTTCAAAATTTAAATTATTTTCAGAAGATAGTTGTTTTAGTGAGTAATTAATAACTCACCTTTTTCTATTATATTGCTTGTTTATTTTACTCTCTGTTTTTGTATCATAAATCTCTGTCTTTTTGTTTTTTATTTTTTATATTATTTTATTTATTTTATTATTTTGTACACTAATTCTATAAGGATTTTGAATACTATAAAGACCCAATCTGTTTGAGCGGGAGGAAAGAGATTCTTAAGGCAAGCAAAATGTGTAAATGTCAAAAACTATAAAAAATTGGCGATTTAGCAAAATTTTAATGCCTCATTTATCGGAAACCAAAAGAGATAATTCAAAATGAGGGACGATTTCTTAGTTGGTTTTCTTTGGGGCATAAAATAGGTGAAAATCAGCGAAATATTTTTTTCAAAATTTTACAAAGCTGTCTTGGTTCAAAGGGACAGGACGGTGCTCCTACTGTTGCGATAGTTGTGGGTTCAATCCTACTAGAGCAAGGTTGTAAACTTATGATTGTGGTTGTTTATAATTGTGATGGTTCATAAGGCAAGGCTGCAAAATCTGACAAGGCAAATCGTTCCAGTCGCGCCAGTAACCAAGCTAGGTTAGGCCGGCTGTCTTTTGGTATGTTTTAGTATGTTTGTTACTTGGTAGTCGGTAGGTTTAATGTTGAGGATTGTGATTCGGAGCCCACGTTAATTAGTAGGTCCAGTCCTGATATACCCTAGTTTGTGTAAAGAAGACTCTAAAATATCAACAAAAAAAAACAAAGGGTGGACCATAGAAGCTTATTAAAAAGTCAGAGGTCTTGAGTTACTTTATTCTAGTGAATTACTACATGACATTTTTTCTCTCATTTTATTCTAGTTAAAAAGAGATACATTGCTGCCTGATTAGTTCGAATACGTAAACGAATGAGCCTGTCAAAGTCGTCCGGTTGTCAGACGTATGCAAAATTCTTAAAAGCAATAGTGATAAGAGGTTATAACTCTAACCTATAAATTATTGTGGCTGAATAATTAACTGTTGTTTTTAGATATACTATAATGTTAAAATAAATTATATTTGATAACATTTTTGTTCAATTATTTTATATGTCAAAGTTTTGATGTCACAAATTTAAATGAGTTATGTACAAAATAATTCTGAACAGACTATAACCCGTCCAGTAAAACAGTCAATGTACGTCATTGATGACGTCGAATATATTGTCATTTGCAGTTTGTAAAAATGTCAAATGTATTTTAGATAATTGTGGCTGGATTTTTCTTCCTAATTAAAAATAGATAGAACGCTGTCTGATTTCGTCAAAACACCACCCGAAACATCCTATAAAATTCAGTAGTGGCTATTTTTGGAGAATCCTAACCGGTATTTGGTAAACTTCGGTAGCTTCCGTCTGATTTTGCGAGGTTGCCCTTTACAAACAATTGAGAGGGAGAATTTAACGAACTACAACTACAATTTCGGGTTTGACCCTGGTTCTAGATACTAAGAACTCTGTTTTGTAAAGGTGAAGAATTTTGTTGTTTATGATTTATTTGTTCTTGTATTCTTCATATTTTGATTATAAGCGGTGGACAGTAATAAATAAATAATTGGTTTGTGAATATTGTCAATAAAAATATTATAACATTTTTAATCTGAATAGATATATGAGGACATTCAATCTAGGTCCGTATCCATTAAATTTCTATTTTAATTTTGCAAATTGGATTTAATTATGTATCAAATTCATTATATTTTTGGCATAGTCAAGCCACGGAAGTAAAAATACATACCACTTCTATGTTTCAGCGTATTCACAAAAGTGTATCAAAGGGTGAGAGATGAGAGTTATTAAAATCCGATAGAAATATGATTGCAGTCAAACTTACTGCTAAAATTCTATGGATGAAAGCTGAGAAAATTTAAGCAGTAGCAATTTAAGATTAAGAAAGAAAGATTAGGTTCATTGACTTCATAAATATTTATATAAAATTTAGCAAACCAATTGAATTCTACAAAACATAAAAGTGACGCTACTAGTGTTGAAGCTTGGGAAATTGAGGTCAAAAATACAGGATGTGTGTTGTATTTAGAACAGTCTTAGTTTCTGGATACCTACCCATGCTTTAAAGAAAGAAAGGTTCATGTTAATCATAATAAATGAAGGACAATCTGAAATTTTAAAAGAATATAGCCATGAATGATACGTGTATATTCTTATCCAAGCTTAATTCATATCGATTTGAATTGTATTTCTTGCTTTTATTGAATGAATTAAGAGAGGGTTTTCCATACTGTTTTTGCACATCCAAGAGATTCGATGAGGAAACCATGAAGGTATTTTTTAGTTCCGTGCAAGATATATTATTGAGTAATTTTAAAGATAAATTGGTGCTTGTGTTTTTATATATTGATAAATAATTTAAATTTGTTAGCTTACGTGTTGTTTTATTTTTTTCCTTTTAAAATTAAATATCAATTATACGTATAATTTACAAGAACTATAACATTATTTGTTAACGTTTATATATTGATAAATAATTATAAATTGTTTTATATTCCCTTTTTTCTTTTCAAAATTGTTTTAATATGACAAATGTTTATAATAGGTTCTTCATATTACATTGTATATATTATAGGAGATGAAAAAGGTACCAAAAAAAATGAGTCAACGGAAACATTAAATTAATTTGTAAATTCAAGATAATGTATTCTATTTATATTATATTCTTTAAATGTATGTATAATTTGCAAGCACTGACAACGTTGTAAATTTAAATCATTATGCGCATCCCAAAATTCTCCAGAATGAATTTTTGTATAAAATTCGATTTAGGTTGGTACTGGTTGGTTGGAAATGTTTCCAAAATTCGTTCCAAATATTAATGATAATTATTTAATAAAATAATTATAACCTGATGTTGAAATAAGTTGTATTTGTGTAATTTATCTCATAATTCTGTAATCTTTTTTAATATTCAGAGTATAAATTATACACCGGAAAAGTGTTGAAAAGTAATCATAGTTGCATCATATTAAGCTAAACTGATATATTATATTTATATCTGTTTGATTTTGATATTTGTTGAAATTTTATTAAACACGCATTACTATATTATATATACCGAGTATAACAATTTCATAATTTTACTTTTTCAATTGGTATATCGATCACACAATATAGTGACTTATTTCTAATAAATATTTTTCTACAATTTTTTAATAAACTTCATACGTATTTCAAATAATAAACGCACTTTTTGATTTCGCTAGTTTGCTACTAAGTTAGAATTTATATAGTCTATATTCCATTTATAACAGTATCGATATAAACTTTCTCTTTCTTCAGATTATTACATTATTTATAAAAAGAAACTGTAACAAGTATAATTTTTAAAGGTAAATCTGTTTTTCAATTAATAAACTGATAAAATATTTTTGAGAATACTGTCCTAATAAACTATAGCCTATTCAAAGAAGTTATGAACATACGTCATCTCAATTTATGACGTCAAAACGTCGCAGTGTTGCCGCATCAACTCTGAGTTTTAGTTTATTTTGTTAAATAAAATAATGAAACTAAAATCTTATTAAATATAATTTATTTTAAGATTATAGTACATTTAATCAATATATTATCGAATAATTTAAACTATAGTTAATTATATAGCCACAAAAGTTTATAGATTATAGTTGTTTTATTATATTTACATTTACGTGTTTTTTATATGTAGTGGTATCCCCGGAGATCTGTACACTATATATAGATATGGTTCCTATAGCACCCTGTATAAAAATCTAATATATCTATGGATATTTTCCCTAGTGAAATCACTTACGAACCCTTTAGATCGAATTTTCATGTTGTCTGTTGACCACACAGACTACCAAGTCGCCAAATTTTACATAGGGAATGGTTTATTTACCTTAAAAATATTTAAATATTTAAGAATAATTGGATTTGAATAAAAAATTGCCGAAGAGATTGAGCATTTTTTGAATAAATTTATTTGAAGAAAAATATTAAATCAGATCTGTACACTATATATAGATATGGTTCCTATAGCACCCTGTATAAAAATCTAATATATTTATGGATATTTTCCCTACTGAAATCACTTACGAACCCTTTAGATCGAATTTTCATGTTGTCTGTTAACCACACAGACTACCAAGTCGGCAAATTTTACCTAGGGAATGGTTTATTTACCTTAAAAATATTTAAATATTTAAGAATAATTGGATTTGAATAAAAAATTGCCGAAGAGTTTGAGCATTTTTTGAATAAATTTATTTGAAGAAAAAGACGAAATCAGATCTGTACACTATATATAGATATGGTTCCTATAGCACCCTGTATAAAAATATTAATTTGAATCATACAAGATTTAATATTAGTAAATGG
The DNA here is from genome assembly GCF_030347505.1 of Rhynchophorus ferrugineus. NCBI lineage: Eukaryota > Metazoa > Arthropoda > Insecta > Coleoptera > Curculionidae > Rhynchophorus > Rhynchophorus ferrugineus. Next base: position 28,155,918 of record NW_027472580.1, on the reverse strand, counting down.
CTTCCAAAATATGTCAAGCTGTTTATCCATTTACCATCACTTAATATCACGCCCACACGTAGTAGGGTTGGACAACTCAATCATCGGAATCATGTGTCTCATATGCCGTATTCCTCCTATTCCGTCACAACAAGGATGAAGATAAAAAAATCTACTGTTATGCGAACGTATTTGAATTTAAAATTCGCTTATGTAGACCGTTCTGAATGCTGCTCCCATATCGCGAGTAATTCCTAAAAGGAGACTGGTTTATGGCAGTTGCAGATTTGAACAGTTAAAAGCCCGAAAAAAGTTTGCTATGCTGCGTGGGTCCGAATATAACCTTATTTTTTTATGTCGTTATCGTCGGTCACGTATCGCTATCATTACTTTGTTATTAACGTCCCTTGATTCGAGTTTCATTGAAGATAAAGCAGAAACTGATGGAATACTGATGACATAATTAATGTTTGCTTTTATAAAGAACTTTTAAAATGGTTCATTACATTTAATACATTTATTATGAGCTATATTATTATAAATGTCTAGCGTGTTGGTTTTATTTGTTGAATCTTTATATCTTTGTAAGAAAATATAGAACGGCATTGTTGACGAATTACGTAGATGGCGTGGTATCGAGACCGGGCGATGGGAATGCTGAGAATGACACTTTTGGATGTAAAGGCCGGCGCCTTGACTGGAAATAAGATAGTTTCTAACCTAGAGTATATATAGAGGTTTTACTTATATATAGAGGTATTGTGTAGTCCGTTCAATGCTGGCCCTGAAACCACTTTTTTGATTGGTTCATTTTAATTGACCTACAAAGGCATTTGTATGTCTCAATTTTTGTGTGTCTGACATAAAATACAATTAGCATTTTTGTGTCTTAAATATAATCACTATTATTTGATTATAATGTATCTTCATCCTCAATAGTGTTGTGTATTCATTGTATGTGCGAAAATAAAAAACGAGACGTAGTTTTCCTTGCAAAATACAACTCAAGTTAGCTAAATTAAGGATGTGAGTATGACTTGTATGAGCATTGCTTTTACATGGTACGTCTACAATTATTTATATAAAGCATTTGTGTTCATATATATTATTATTTACAAGAAATCATGAAAATATTGCATACAGTTTAAACATAAAATCCGTTCAAATAGGGCGATGACAAAATGATATTGAAGGTAAATGTGATTATACCACATGAAAAGATTTTGTTACCGTTTAAAAAGTTGTTTGCAAAGTGTCATTAATTATAAACCTAATTATTTTGAAGGGGTTCATTTACATGACACAAATGTATATTGGTTAAGATATTAATTAGATTTGTTAAGGCTTCTTAACCGAGATAAACTTTTCAACAAGGATGTTAGCAAAATCCATTAATACAAAATAATATAATACAATTTGTAGACCAACAAGATGAGCTTGATTTTATAGACAAGAGATTATCATTCCTGTTTTATTATATTGTTAACAATAGATGCTTAAGCTGTCTTTTTAACTCCTCGATTTTACCACAATAAGAGCATAGCAATAATTTTGACATATATCATATTTTCATTACAGGTGCCTGTAATAGTAATTTAAACTAACCAATGAAATTTAGCGAATTAATATTCTCAGCGCCTTCCTGCTGAGACCATGTAAAACAATTCAGAAATTATTTGTATTAAGTTAACACTCTAGATATTACTCTATGGCTTCTAAGAGTCTCTCGAAGAGTATGTTTTTGACGTAATTGATACCCGAATGTTATTTTTTGACGTAATTGATACCCGAATGTTATTTGTGATATTTATTGATATTCATTGAGTGATATATTATTCAAGATAGTGACCAATATAATGTTTTGTTGAACATTTGTATTTTATTTACTAAGAAATAAAAGTATTTCTTACACTTTCTAGTTTTATATCTTTATAAGGGTATATTATAATAATATATTGATTATATAGAACAATATAAAGGTTGTGATTTATAGCTGAGCAAGCAAGCAGCTGTTTATAAGTTAAATTGAAGGACTGAATGCATATCAGCAGCCTGTTTTCGAAATATTCAAAAATTCATTATTTTACTATTTTTGATCATTCACGTTCATTTATTATTATTTTTTACAAATATTTCAAAGTCTCATTTTTACCAATTAGGGTTTATCTAGACTGGACCTACAATTTAACGCGTGCTTCAAGCCACGGTCCTCGGCATTAACCCTACCGACTGGCCAGTGACCAACTTAGAGACCGTCCCAATAGATACCTCCGGTCTTACCCAGCCTGGCTAATGGCGTGATTGGGATGGTTATTCTTTGTCGAATTTTCAACTGTTGTCTAAAGACATTTTACATCACAAATACACATCACATCAATCGCAAACATAAAGTACCACAACAGTATGAGGACCGTCCTGTCGCCTTAACTACTCCGCCAACGAAGCCAGCACGGTTATTTATTGAATTAAAATATATAAATCAGAAATGAACAGAGGTTGAACTGAGTCTTTTATACTGTGGACTACTCATCAGGCTTTCGTTCTAAAATCTTTGGCATTGTCTTTCGATTTTAGCTATATCTATGTATAGAAAGCAGAAGTTGTATTTTTAAAAACATTTGAGCTCCAATCTTGGGGTAACTTTATAACAAATTATCGATTACGTGTTCGTAATCCGGTGATTTGTGTTTATCGAGAAAGTTGTGAACGAGACTTTGAAATGATGCTCACGCTGCTGCTTCATCAGGGTTTGTAAACCTTGCGGTATTTATTAGTTTTCAAATATCAGGTCCGACAAATAATCCTTCTTTGATTTTTGCATGTGAGTTTTGGAAAGAACTTGGTTAAGTACTAGAAAGTCGATTCTTCGTGATTGAGCCCTTTGACAAAATTCTTAACAAAGCCAAGTTTAACGTGAAGAGGTGGCAATATAAAGTTCTGTTGGTTCACAAGTGGTATAGAGTACACGTTTTTTTGTCCTGGTTCGAAATGGGTACGACTTGGTTACACCTTTTTTTCATAATGATGATCAACTGCACGGCTATTTCACAGACACAAAAAACAGCAAAATTTCGTGAAGCCAGATTGCATCCCAACCAATAGGTGAATAACCTGTAATGTAATTGAAAATGTAATTCAATTAATATTTGGCAATTAAATACAATTAATGTATTTCTCAACCTTTATATCGCCACAAATATTCCATTGATGCTCATTGTATTTGATCTTGCCCAGAATTGTATACACTGTCTCGCATTTTTTATTTTGTGCTGCGTGAGCAATCGGAATGGATGGTTTTTTTTCCAATATGGAGAGCAGCCTTATAACTGTACTTAGAATCATCTATGATTCAATGTTTTTCTTTCATAACGAAATAGCTTTCATTACTCCCCGATAATGAAGACTAAGTTCTTAAAGAATTTTTGCATGTACATAGGTGAAACCGGCTTCGACATTGATGATTATATAGTCAAGATATTTATACTATGCTATTTTTTGCATTCATATCGAAGACATTCATTGAGAAAAAGTAGCATACATTTACATTTTACATAATTTACATAATTTTGTGATTCTCTCCATAACGTTGGCAACCTATTAAGAATTCCAAGTTGTCCAAAAGTTGACTCGAATTTGTAAACTTGTATGATTTGGATGTACTAGCTCTAATAGGATATTATGGAACTGGAAACAGCTTAGCAAAGTTGCAATCTTAAATAATATTCCTTAAGACTTTTTTGAATTTCGGTTGATACGAATAATAAAAAAATTATTCGTATTAAACATAGGAGATATATAGGAGATATCTCATATTTCATATTTATTTATATTATGTCTTCTGTATATCAAAATTAGATTTTATATTATATTACATACATTATATACATTAATATTTATATGATTTCATATTTACATATTTATTTAGCATATTTCGATTTTTCAAACTAATTTTCATTTCATTTTCCTATTTCTTATCATATTTATATTTTTATTCACATTTGAATCACTTCATTTTTGCAACTATTAATGTGTTGCGTTCCAACCATACTATTATACTATTTACTATTTACATATATCGGGTTCTATCTAAAGTAGAGCTAATACAGTGCAGCCTAAATCAACTTTCGTAGAAGTTTGTGTTTTCTTTCTTTATCTTTTTATTTTTCAAACCGCCCGGCTATTCCATAAATCTTCTCTATATGACGTAATCATCTAATCGTAAGGTGGCTGAAGGTAATCGAATGCTATGTGTGCTTTATGTTAACTGCTCCTATCATTCCATTATGTGAATACAGGTTCAGACGTTTTTAAAGAGATGATTTTGACATCGAAGGCAAAGAGCTTCCTGGAAAGCTAAAAACATTTGAAGATGAGGATTTGGAGGCATTACTAGGAGTAACAGAATTGTTGGGAGAAACACAAGAAATGGTTTTTAATCGTTTCGAGAACATAGGTGTGATCCAAGAGCTTAGGTATTTTGTAGTGTATGAATTGAAGCCAAAAGAATTTGAAACGCGTTTGGTCATGCGTGAAATGATGCTATAACGACAAAAGAAAAAGAATCATGTGGACCACCTGGTCATGCATCAACATCAACGGCAAAAGCATGACCCCAAGCTAATGTTGTGCATTTAGTAGGATCAGTTTGATGTGGTATATTATAAGCTGCTAAAATCTAATGTAACCATCAATGGAGATCGCTATCAATGGAGATTTTAAATATATAACAATGTTATTTACTTCAAGGAACCTAGGGAGTTTAAGTAGGTTTTCTGAGGTGAACAAGTTTAATAGGCAGTGAGGGAAGTTAAGTTCGGTTCTTAGCGTAGACGCACTTTTAAGAGTAAATGGCATACTGAGATGGCATATGGGAATGGGTGAATCTACAATGTCCCAGCATGAGTCGGTTAAGGATAACTTGGCAGGGTTTGGATTTGAGTAGTAGGATAGAGGAGAAGAAATAGTCTTTTATTAGGCATAACTTGTTACTATCTTCTATTAGGTCCCAGCTCATTTGGGTCATGTCACCTAATTCAGATTCAATACCAGGGAACATGTCTTTATATTGTATAATATGTTGATAGTGATAGTCAGTTAAAATGACGTCCTTGGTCATTTCGTTTCTCTTAATTCTCTTATGGTTGAGAATGCTCATTTTTGTGCTCTTGGAGCATAATTTTTTTATTTTACTTCAAACATTATATTATTTTATTAATGCCGGAGGCGATATGTCGAACGGTGATATGAAATTATACTCAGGATGTTTATTAGAAAACAAACCAAGCTCCTTTCGACGTCTATTTTAGACCATTCAGTCTTAAAACTCATGATTCTGTTTTCTCGAATATCCTTCGAACTGCTCTGGAATATTAACATATTTTAAATTAATTAATACTATACTAATATAATAATAGCATAATTTCTGTTATAATACTAATCTATATGGATATACAAAAATCAAATGTCTTCAAAAATCATAAATAGAAACATTGCTGGAATTTACATCATGATTAAATCAGGAATAGCTTTAGGTCGTTGCATCCGTAAAATATGAATATGTTATTGAAAACATACAAAATAAAGTAGTATATCATCAGAAGAAAAAAATAATAATATTTATTTTTTTGTACACGAGAAAAACTTATTTTTTGAAAACGTATTTTTTCAGAATTTGGAGACGTAAGAAAGAAAAAAAAGCTGGTGGGACCAGGTGGGTAGTACATCAGACGGGACGTCTCTTTTAATAAAAACAAACTGATTAATTAGTTTATGTGTTTTTTTCCGCGAACGCAAACGAGGAGGTCTCAACAGAATGTTCAGTTCGGTAAGGTTTACCTTAATTATATTATTTAAATAGTGTTTTTTTTATATAATATTTTTTGGTTATTTTTCATGTCCACAAGATTCTTTCAAAATAACCACTTTCTATTTATAGGTGTACAATTATTGAATTGTTATTTTTCTAAGTTTTGATTAAATAATTTTTTCTGTACGAAATTTTAAAATGTTTTTTAAATTAATAAGACTAACTTTTTGATTAATCCAATCTTAGATTAAATATCGACGAAATATCCAAAGATTTACTTTATATCTGGAATAATTTTTAATGAGAGAATTTTAACATTTACTTTAAGGAGAATTATTAATTTTTAATGATATAAATAATTTTTCTTGTTTACTAGTTTTTTAAATAGTTATATGGGTTAATGCTAAGTTATAGTATTTTCAGAAAAATATTATCTATGTAACTAAAACAAATTGTTGTAGACAAATTTAATAAGAAAATAAAGGAAAGTAGGAATACAAGGCAATGGAAAACAAACAAACATAACCAAGTTTTTACCAAAAAATATAATTGTTTCAACATCGAGGATCTTTAGCTTTTCTTTGACAAACTAATTAGTATTAAATTCAGTAATCGTCTGTTGTTGAAAATAAATACCAATCAATTTCAATTTACGCCAGAAGACACTTAAGTGAATAGAAAATACATACTACATACCAAACTAAGAAACCCTTTATAAAAAAAAACAGACAAGCTCACTACCCCTTTATATTCTTAATTTTTAAAATACCTACTACATATTTCTTTTTGGTTCTAAAAGTTATAATTCAGGATATTATGGTGGGGATTAGGTAAATCACAAGAATGAAATTTCATTGTACGAGCAAAACGTGCCATAAATATAACATAAACTAAAATATAATATAAATAAACAATGCGCAGACTCACTTTAAACCAATCACAATCAATTTAGGTTTAATTTTTGTGTCGTGTTTTATTCACTTGTATGTATTTCCCAAATTAAAACAAAACTAAATTGCGAATACACTATACTCCGAATAAGAATACGGGGTAAAGACGACAGGACGGTCCTCCTGCTGTTGCGATAGTCGCGGGTTCGAATTCTGCTGGGGCGTACTCGTTATATTTGTGATTGTTTAAGATTTTTGATTGTTCTTAGACAAGAGTTTAAAATCCGGCGAGGAAAATGATACCAGTCACACCGGTAACTAGGCCGGGTAAGACCGGATGTATTCTGGGATGATCTCCAAGTTGATAGCTCGCCGATTAATGCCGAGGACCGTGGTTCGGAGTCCACGTTAAACAGGTCCAATCCAGATAAACCCTAGTTAGTAAAAAAGAAGAGGTAGTATATAAAACTAGAAGTAGTTAATTAATTGATGGGGTTTGACGATCTATTATAGTAACAAAAAGTGGCTTTTTTATTGTGCTTGGTCTTGTTTATGGTGTTGTTTAAATATATGGTTTTTGGAGTTCATGTTAATTATTTAAATATGCAAATTAATTTAAATATGGTATCTTTATAACAATATAAAGGCCGGACAGACCTTAATTATATTTTTGTTATTTTATTTTAATTAATCATTTTTTATAGGAAATGTATTATTTCAAAAACTTGTTTATTTATGTTTATTTACCTCCTTATATATAGTATCAACATTAAATCAAATATTTAACAAATTAATTTAACATATACACTCGCAGAAGAATTATCTACATATTAATCGGCGTAGCGAAAATTTTGCTTCTCTTTTTAATGAAAACGGAGGCACATGGAGGCGTGAAATTTAGCTCGGTTAAAGCTTATATCGAGGAAGAATTTTTAGGTTTAATATTTTTATATTTTTATAGAATATGCGCTACAAATATATATATATATATATATATATATATATATATATATATATATATATATATATATATATATATATATATATATATATATATATTCCACTAAAACGAGAAACGTTCAAATCAAGCAATCAAGAATGATCGACGACACAAAATATATAGTCTTAACAGGCGGGTAGCCGTGCCGGTTAAGAGTTTGGCTCGTCGACTATAATGTACTAGGATCAAATCTCGCTGCGGCTAAAAAAGGTTTATATTATAAAATAAGCTATATAGTGTTCCTTAAAAATAAGTGAGTAATTGAAGTCGCTAGATAGCACAACTTTGTTGTACATTTTTAAATGTTTATACTAAAATATATATATTTCGAGTCCTGCTGCGACTTGGTCGTAAATTTATGTTTGCGATTGTCTTAGGTAATACGAGAAGGAAAATGATCCCAGTCACGCCAGTAACCAGTTCGGAGCCCACGTTAAATAGTAGGTCCAATCCAGATAAACCCTCGAAAGTTATATTTTTAATTACTTGCAGCGAAAACAAATTAACCTGTCTGTGAAAGAAAAACCCCACATATGTGAACATTTCATCCCATCATAGACTAATAAAATTCAAGAATAACAAGAATTGTCCGTTTTCTTTGCTTAAAAGATATTTAGATTTTCAGAATCAGCTTTTGATTTAATTTGATATCTGGTGAACAGAAAACAATTGAACAAAGAACTAAGAAAAATTGTTCTTGCTTAAGGGCTGTTAATAATTGATATGGTTTTGGAGACATAGTATCATTTATCTAGGTAATTCTAAAGTTTGTTAAGATTTTTCTGTAAATTTTAATGATATTACCTTCTGATTCATTTCAGGTTTCATTAGTAAAGGCATATTTTAACAATGAACTAACCGAATGTTGCATAGAATATTAACATTTATCAAATAGTTTCATAACACTTTAATTCCTCTGAACTACTAAAATTATACATTACAGCCAGAATGTTTAGAGTTGAACAGGAGGAAGTTTACTCTACAATAAAAGAAGTTAAGCAGGTATACTACAAGGAAGTGTACTACTCTACGCTTGTGATATACCATAAATAGAGACTATTACGATAGCTACATTTGCTGATGATACTGTGATTATAGCTGTCGGAGACAATAGTGAAGAAGCCACATGAAAACTACAACAGGCAAGTGACAATAATTAGACACAAGCTTGGAAAATAAAAATTAACGAAAGTAAACCTGCGCATTTGCAGTTCACCTACAATACAAGTACAAGCACTAATAACATTAAAGAATACCATCATTACATATAGCAATAACGCTAAATATCTCGGAATGAATCTAGATGCAAAACTTCGCTGGAAGGAACATATAAAGATGAAAAAAAAGAACTGAAATTGAAGTATAGGAAAATGTATTGGCTAATTGAAAGAAAATCACAATTATCAGTACATAATAAATTGATATTATATGACCAAATACTGCAACCTATACTGATATACGAAGTTATAATTATGGAGATGTTCTGCAAAGAGTAACATAAATAAATTACAAATTTTTCAAAACAAAGTCCTGGGAAGTATTGTGGGTGCATCCAAATACTGCAGGACCTACATCGAGATCTTCAGAGACCCATAGTCAGTCAAGAAATCAAGAGAATTGTAAGGGGGCATGAGGAAAAACTCCATTCTCATGAGAATATTGAAGTATTACAACTTTTGGATATCACCATAGCAGGACACAGACTCAAAAGAATTAAGCCATCTGATCTTGTGTAGTGTTGTGTAATGAGGTGCAGTTAATAAAAAAATACAGTATTGACATGTATAAACATTATTCCACCAGAGACTGAGTTATATATCTAGTTATATATCTAGATTTAAGTTATCATAAAGACAAATTGTAGATTAGTCGGAAACGACTAGTAACAATGTAATAATTAAATAATAAAAAAATTAAATCGTTATTTGTTGGAAAAAATAGGAAGCAATAAATCAACGAAAGCCATAAAAGACAAATTAAAGATGAGCGATCTGCAAGGGCGAGATCGAAGGGAGAAATAAATGAACAAAGAACAATGCAGTTTTATTTTAAAATTTAGGTAAACAAATTATTCTTTTAATCCGCGTGGTGTATTTAGTATTTTTGAAATATATATTTTAGAATTATAGATAAAAGATAGGGACTTCATAAATAAAGCAATAAAAATATGCAGAGTTTAAAATCAAAGTACATAATTTGCAAAGATGAAACACATGGGACAAATAGAAGAATTGATGAATTACTAATAGTACATTTGTAAACATTTTAAAGCACTGATAAATATTAAGCTGTTTACTGATTAATGCAATAAGGTATGTGTATTGTATCTTGTATCAATTATTTTGATTATTTACTTTATAGACCTAAGTTTCCGAAAATCACTAGTTAAGTTAATGATTGTAAATACATTCCTTTAAAATACATTTTCACAAATTGTAAAAAATAAATTACCGAATTGTATTCGTTATTATTTTAATAAATACGCTGAAGTCAAATATCAATATCAAAATGGTTTTATTCATATATTCTCAGTTTTAATATACAAATATCTATTATTTCATTTATTACTCCTTACTTGATGCTCTGAAGTTGTTACAGTTCAGAAATAAATAATATTACTTATGTTAGTTTGTTATAATGTTCAGTGGCGTAATGTACACTTTTTGATAACTAAATGGAAATTAGATTTAGTTAAGTACCATATAATAAAGTTTAGTAAAGATAGATAGTTTACATATATTTTAATATGTTTTAATATACAGACATTTATTATTATAATTAATGTTATGTTTCAAATACATTTCTGTTCTTATTAAGTCTTAGTAACATATCATTTTTAAATTAGACTTTTTACTCTATTGTGAGAGAAACATAATTAACTTAACAAATTGTGGTCGAATTACGATCATAGGGCGATCACTAGTATATTTAAAGAGGTATGTAATATTGGAGTTTTTTTTATGGAAACTAAATTGATAAATAAACTTATATTTACTCATAATATGTTATTTATTATTTAGATCCGAAATCTTTTATCCAACGTGTTGTCCGTAAGAATTATACTAATTGCTAAAAAAGTTTTCTTAAGCGACGAGAAGGTTCTCGAACGAACCGTCCGGCTTCAAAATATTTACGTTAATTATACCGAGTGTTGGGCCTTTCGAAATACTTTTTCGTCATCATCCTCTCTGGCGAAAAATGCCCTCCGAATATAACCAGTCCCGTCTGTTTATATATCGTACAGTTATCCAATAATATTTGTCGTTTCGAGATGGCCCTCCGCCTTTTTTTGCGAATCGCAATAACGATCCTGAAGCACGACCGTTACATTGTTTAATTGTGTCGTTTCGGAATGCCCAGGAACAAGCATAAACGGAAAAATGACGTGTGCACTTTATGATAATGACGCCGCTCGAAATGCAGTTAATGTATTCGCGATTTCGATCGTCGATAAGTACGCACGTTCTTGTTCGGGTTCGTTCGTTTCGGATGCGGCGTTGTTTTGTTTTCCGACCTGGCCCACTTTACAAGCACACTCCCAGATGACTGAACGAAATTCTTGATCGGAAGATTCCCGAACAAGGTTATATTTGAACGATCGAGACCCTGGTTGCTCTATGTTTTAATCAAACCAACCATTTGGAAAGGTCTAATGCTGCGTACCGGGCCAACGAAGGATATTGAATGGGTTTGTTGGGATATTTTTAGTTCTGTTTGGGAGGATTGTTGGCGTTCGCTTGCAATCCGTAGAGCAGAGGCTCCTAACAACAAATGCAATATGTACGTTTCATCGAATGCCAACGAATGCTTCGTATCCAACGCTGGATCTCATTTTCGGCGCTTTTACATTTATTGAGTTTCCTTGTTTCCCAGATCTTCAAATGTTCTGCGTATATTTGTAAAATGTAAAATTTGTGTTTTCAAATGTTACAGATTGTTGTCTTCGAACATCATGTTTTTTGCCAACTGTGACACTGTCGCACTTAGTGCAACTTCCTTTATGATTTTCGGTTTTTAAACTTCAAACACTTTCGTTTATAGGACACGGATGACAGTCGTAAAAATGATGAATGTGTACAATAACTAGCTTAAATTTAATGTAAATCAAATGTACTTAAACTATTACACGGCCATAGAAGGTTTGTTGGCATTCGTTTGCAATCCGTAGAGTGTCGGTAACATTAAAAGAAATGAATGCAATCGACGAATGCGATATAAAAGGTATTATATACACTGTAATCGCTACTGTCGTTGAAAAATACGGATTCACGCCCAACGAACCATGGTTCCTAACAACAAATGCAATATGTACGTTTCATCGAATGCCAACGAATGTTCGGTATCCAATGCCGGATCTCATTCGCTGTTCGTCGTTGGCCCGGTCTGTATGCAGCATAAGAAGAGGAACCAGCAACAAAAAGAGGAAGATGTTAGAATATCTTTTAATACACCATCGACCATTGTTGGTTAGATCTACATTGTAGGGCTAATTTTAACGCTAATTAGAACCATTTACCATTTAAAACAGTATAACATATCAAACGAATAAAAAGAGAGATCAAAATAAACGATATAACAGCTACTTTCACAATAAATGGCAAGTAAATTCTAGGCGTACGAAATATTGATCTTGAGATGAACGGGTGTAAGTTCTGAAAACGAAATAAAAGCATACCTGAGCAACAAATGTTCAATTGCAAGAGTGCAATTAAAATACATATGAAATATAACAATTATTGGTAATCATCACGACAGATAATTCAAAGGCCGGGAAATAATGAGATGTAATGATACTAACACTATAGGCAGCTAATAGTAATAGTAATTAATAATGCTGAGAGATCATAGTATAGATATATCAGTAATAGACAATGACAATGGTAGCGATGACGGAATAACCATTATGGTTATCAACAATTCTCCATGCCATATTTAAACATTTTTACCAAGTAATCATTTTCGTGTTCTCGATCACCAAATATGGCTCACTGGACTAAAAATGTTAACAAAATGCGTTCTCATGCCGATCTTGGAGACCCTTTGTTTGTATTATTAGCGATTTTCAAACTGACGTTATTGACTTTGAATTTGCCTTGATTACTCATAGCCGACAATTTCAGCTAGACTTTAATGTAAATTAAAGCACTCACTATACTTGCTACTAATTTTTTAATTATTCGTATATGTCTGTAACTACAACTCCACTCTGAGAGAATATTATATTTTCCAAGAACCTTACTTCATCAATGCATTTACTAGAGCTCCAAGTAAATACGCATAAACCCTGGAAAGGGTTTTTTGGAAAAGGTCTTTTCTGTGAAATAAACAATATTCAAGGTAAGGTGGTGGTGGTGGTGGTAAAAATGTCCCGAAAAAGGGCTAAATATAAATTTACAAGACGTGACCTACGTTGGTCCATTAAAAAACGTACACACTGCATATACGTCAGTGTGTTTTCCGTATTTTGCAAAATGAAAAATGCACGATAATATGAAAGAAAGAGAACTTGATTCATTGAATCTAAAGTAATATTTTGTTCGGTTTGCGAGCGGATGAATATCATGTTCATTTTTAGCCACTGTGTAAGTATTGTTATAATTTTATAGCCAGTTATACGGATTTTATTGCTTTTATAAATTCATAATATCTCCGAAATATGATTTATGGTTTTATCAACTGTGACAATCATATTTTTGAACCAGACTGGTGCTTAGTGGTGGCATACATTTTCTACTGGTCGAAAACATGTCACTTTTTAAGTTCGTTGAGCCATTGAATCTACAAAATGTTTTACTAGTTCAACTGTTATATGTGTGACCTAATTACGAACAAGTGTAGTTTCTTAACGGATTTCAAGTGTATTTTATTTCAATTTATATAGGAAAACATAAATTAATTTTAAGACTTATAAACTTTTATACCGTAATATTGTATAATAGAACATATTTTCGTTGGGTTAAACAATTTTTACGAAACAAGTTTTTAAGTGAGTGCGGATTTTTTACTTTTCCATTATCATTAGCTTTACTTTGAGTAAACCATTAGCACTAACACAAGCTAGAAAATGTATCCATTGTTTTCTATCTTTTATATCATATCATATATATCTATTTATATATAATTATATCATTTATATTTCTATCCATGTATTTCTATGTTCTATCCATTGGCTTTTTACCAGAGCAGATTTTTGAAATGATGCAGTATATATTTTCCTGGCAATATTTTTAAATAAAGGCCACTTTCATCACCTTTATAATACAAATACAAATAGCAATCAAATTTCATATCTTGTTTTAAATCGTTGTAGCCAGCCATCAATAGTTATGAAATTTCTTTTCAGTCTCTTTCAGATTTTCGTTTAATAGCTTTCCCTTTCTTTAATTATTTCTCCTGTAGTTGGGACCTGTTTTTCCCGTTGTTTCGAAAACCACTTCATTTTTCCATTTTTTAAGTTTCAGTCTTTCCCGGAGCTTCAAATGTTTTGCGTGCAAATGTAAAATGAATTTTTTTTATATATATTTATAGATCTTTTATAGATAACGTAACATTTATTTAAAAATTCGTACAAGTGTAGTTATAGATTCGGTCAGCATGGTATAAAACAGATTACTGCTGAAAGATATGCAGCTATTTGAGGGATGTAGTACATCCCTTCATACACTGTTGGGTAATATAGGACTTAAATGATGTAAGATAACCGACAAAGCTGTTTAATAGAACTTCCAGACATTGCGTTTAAAATAATGCGATTTTTAAAAACATATAACAAAATTATGGAAGAATTATTATATCAACTTGTATATTTGGATGAGACATGGATATTTACTTGTTACCCTCCCTATCACTGTATATTCAATCAAATCGAGTGGATTATATCAAGATGACTTGACAATAAACACACAATCGAAGGAAATCAGAACTAAACGTAAAAATGTAAATATGCTCTTGAATGAAAGTAAAATACATTACCTTGATATATAATTGTTAATTAGGTGGATTAGGCCTCCCGGTAGATGCTCTAATGGGGCTGGAACTCTACTTCATGTGTGGTGTAGAAATCAATAGAAATAATAAAACAACTTTAACCTATAAACTATTATACCTATGTTCTTAATTGTAGTTTTAAGTCCTTCGATAATATAAGAATTAAATGTACTATAATGTTAAAATAAACTATATATGTTTGATAACATTTTTGTTTAATTATTTTATTTAGATTTGAATTTTGTTGTATGTCAAGCCAAACTGAACTAAAACTCACAGTTGATGTGGCAACATTGCGACGTTTTGACGTTACAAATTTAGATGACGTGTGTACAAAATAACTTTGAATAGACTATATGTATGAAATCATAACATTACATATTTATGGATAGTGAAATCTGTTACAAAAACCGGAAAGTAATTATAGCCACAATGCCTGATTAACAATGCTTTACAACATAGCTTTGCATTTATATAAAAAAAATCAAAATTAATATAATCTTATAAAGTAAAAAGAATATACTGAATTAATTTTTATTAGATATTTTAATTATACAGCAACTATGTCAAATGTGACTTGACAAATATTCCAGCATATATCTTACTGTTAACACTACTAACATCATAAGCAATAAGGTTTACTCAGCTGTAAAACAGATTATTGTTGATAAATCGTCTAGTTTTTGACAATGCTGGATGAAAAATTATGATCAACACATCTACAAACAGAGTCACACGTTGCGCTGATCTTAATCTTCCTCTGTAAATCATTCGACGCGAAGTGAACATATTTTACGGTTGGTAGCTGGAAGAAGGGGTTTGTCAAGTTGAAGATTTTTAATGAACCATTTATTTATTTTGCAGTTGCTTGCAAGCAAGCGGTTTTTCTCGTAGGAAAAAGACCTTTATTGCTATATGTTCATTTTAATTACAATTGAGGCAGTTGACGTTTCTACTAACGATATGTTATTGATGGCGACTTACGTAGAATTTAGTTTAGTCGTAGATAAAACGTATATTAGTACGCTAACAGAAACATAGTTAAAAATGTAATTTATCAAGTTACGGGTATATTGTATGAGTATTAAACTAAATTATAATAACAACACTTAATTAAAGTAATTTTAGAATTACGGTGAGCGGGATTTGGATCAATTAAGTGAATTTATCGTCTAGTTACGGGATAGAATAATAACGCTTGACTAATGATGTAAGTATCGATGTATCGACGCGAAGAAATATCGATATTTATTAATAATGTTTTTTTGATTTACAGAATGATAAGAGCGGAAACAACTAAATATATGTATAAAATTAATATAAGATAATTGTAGAAAATCATGTATTTGTAATCTTCGTATGCGTAGATATGTGTGTAATTGTTCAGAATATACATGAACACTTGGTTGAAATGTATGAGGGGAGAATGGATACTAATTCTTTTACAGATCATATGATAAATATTTTAGTGGAACCACATTAAAATAAGCTAAAGCAAATCTACCATAAGGAAGTGTATTGGAGCCAATTCTTTAGCTGCATATATGACATACCACAAACCGAAAATATCACGACGACATTTAATGATACTGCGATTCTTGCTGTCGGAAACAATACCGCAGAAGCTGCACGAAAATTACAACAGGTAAGTGACTATAAATAATTGGAACCAAACTTGGAAAATAAAAATTAACGAAAGTAAATCTATCTATGTGCAGTTCAGATATAATCAGACCACACAAGCACAAAAAACAACAGATAATACTTACATTCAAAATAACAGCAACGCTAACTATCTTGGAATAAATCTTGATGAAAACCTTCACTGGAAGGATGATCTAAAAAAGAAAAGGAAAGAATGAATTGATTAATTGGAAGAAAATCACAATTATAGGTAAATAATAAAATGCTTTATGCAAGCAAGCGGTGAAATCTATATGGACATATGGAATTTAATTATGGGGGTGTTATGCGAAAAGTAATATGTATACAAAACAAGTTCCAGAACAGAATTAAGTCCAGTTCAATCCAGAACAAATTCCTGAGAGGTATTGTAGGTGCACCCACATACTGCGGAACTGTACACTAAGACCTTCGGATATTGATTGATACTCAGGAAATCAATAGAATCGCAAGGAGATATTATGAGAAACTCCATTCTCATATTAATACAATTGGAAGCATCACGTTAGACTAAAAGCAAAATACATTAGAACCAAAATAAAACAACTATACTGGTTAGTCGGAAGATACTCTCAACTTGATCTTAAATCAAAGAGGTTGATCTATAATACAATTATAAAGCCAATTTGGACCTATGGGGTGCAAATATGGGGTTGCACTAAAAATTCAAATCAGTTAGTCATACAGCGCTGTCAAAACAAGGTTCTTCGATTGATTACCAATGCCTATCGCTATGTAACCAATGAAGAACTGCACGATGACCTGGAAATCAAATGGATTTGCAAAGTTGTGTAGGATTTCGCCTTAAAACACGAAAGAAGATTACTAAATCATACTAACGTGGAAGCAATGCAACAGCTGGACAGCGCGCAGGGTGTCAGGAGATTGAAACGAACAAAACCATACGAACTTGTGTGAACATTTAGTGTGTATTATTAGTGTAAACTATAGCTATAAGTTAATAATTAATTAGTAATTATAATTTTATAATTGAGGAATACATACTGATGTATTTTCTCGCACTCGTTTTACTTGTTAATTAATCCAAGTACATAGAAAAAGTAGTAATAAATTAATTGTAAATTAATATTGCACTAAGCGTATCTAATAAAGATGTTATAAAAAAAGATTAATACAGTATTGCAACTGTTGGGTGACATCAGAATAAGACATAGACTCAAACGAATTAAACTATTTGATCTTGTGTGACACATAAACATTATTACCCCAGAGATTAAGATATGGCCGACGGGTCCTCCTTGATATGTACTTGATTTTATTGAGTTCTGATTTATTGTAAAGTCAAATTGTAGGTTCAACTAGTACTAGTAAATTGAAAAAAATAAATCCAGAAGTCGAGTTTTCTGAACAACCTAGTATATTGATGGAACAGATAAACATACTTCTATATACTATTAAGAATCTTTGGTGTTCTACAATCCTTTTTATGTTTAACATATTTTGTTGATAAAATCAATTTAAATATGCCAAGATATACTTTGTTTATTAATATATTTTATATCTATTACAGTTCCAAGATAGCGTTCGAGGAATATTAACGAACCACTTATTGCTTTTTCAGTTGCGTGTCAAGAAGTAATTTCTGATTCGGCGAGAAAGAGAACCTTAAAGGAGATTGGTTAATTTTTAATTGTGCTCGTAATCGACGCCTTTTTTTACGAATTATCATGTGTCTTTTAGTGTGTATATGGCTGTAATTATTATAAGAAGAGCTAATGATATAAGGAGGAATAATATAAAAATATGAGTAGTAAAATAAGGTTTATTTTTCATTAACATTATTTTTCACTCTATGTTTTTTTAAATTTAAAAAATGAGCGTTTTTTCCCTCCAACTTTCCGATGGCTTAGTAGAATTATTTATTTTAGTGGTTTTAGAATCCTTTTTATTTGAGTTAGTAGTAGATTCATATTTTATTTATTGTCGCATGCCGATGTAAGAAATCTTTCTTATCTCGCTTGAACAGCTTGAAGTAATACTAGTCCAATAAAACAGCCAATGATCTTCATAGGTGATGCCAAATATACTGCTAAATGCAGTTTGTAAAAATGTAAAATTCGTTTTAAACTCGGATCGATCGTTGTGTGAAATTTCCTTCCAGTTCCTTCTCATTTTACCTCAGTAAAAAAGACAGAATGCAGTCTGATGTGTCGGAACATTTAATCTATAAGTCTATAATTAAATTTGTGTTGGGACTGGTCCACACTATTGTTTATAATAATAAGTAGAGGTTAACAGCTGGCAAACGCTGTAAATAAAAATTCAAATTTAATGCGGCAACATTGCGACGTGCTGACGTTATAAATTTTGATGACGTGCATTGGCTGTTTTATTGAATAGAGTATATAAATATCTCTTTGCGAAATTGTGCCAAAAACACTCTATCTTTTAATATCCCTAAGGCATTAATTATGTCAAGAAGCTTGTTAACTGTTTTCTGGTATAACATTAATACTATATTTTATACTTCATAATGTTTTTAAAACCGTTGTTTGGCTTTAGCAGTATTTTTTACTATTAAAATATAATGTTTACGCACAAAATTATTTTTAATTAATTGTTTCAATTGGTTGCACTGTGGCTTGATAAAGGTTACTAATTAATTTTTTGAATTAAAATAAAAATCTCTTAGATTATCAAAGTTTTGTTCACTAGTAACTAATGAGAATTGAATTTTGAAAATAAATTTAATATATCTTTTTTATTGCAATATAAATTATGCTTAATTATATTTACTAATTGCAAGAATTATCATAGAAAAAGGCTGTTCAAACCATTAAAAGTATTTTCAGATAGCTTGGCAGTTAGTTAATCAATTCCAGACCTTTCAATGTAATGAGAAGAATCAAAAAGAAGAGGACTACTATTTCACGAATTGACTGAAAATGCCATTTCGAACCGTTTCAACATTGCTGTTTGGCTGAAGTAAAAAAAAAATGTTTTTTTTTGTAAGTTGCTATGTCAATTGGATCTTCTATGATAATTCCAAGTGCAAAAACTTATGGGCTAGTGCAGCACAGCTATTAATATCGTCACCGAAGCGGAATATTCATATCCATAGTCTCGCTGGGCATATCGTGTGATCAGCAAGGTGCGGTATATTAAGAGATGCTAAAATCGAATGAAGCTGTTATTGCAAATATCTACCGACGTTAGTTGAACAAATTGAACGACGCATTGTTGCAAAAAAGATCGACAATAGCTAGTAACACACGCAAACTTATCCTTTTGCATGACAACACACGGGCACACGTAAAATTTGTGAAGGATACGTTGTCAAAGCGCATTCTGATTATGACTTCTTCAGATCGATGGCACGCGGTTTCGAAATGTGGAAGAAGTTGGGAGTTGGAAAAAGTTATAAAAAACGATAGAAAATATTTTGGTTGATATATATTTTTTTCAATAAATGCCTTTTTAAGGTGAAAAAATGGTCATAATTCATGCAAGCACCTAATAAATACATATTTAAGATTACTACATATTAAATAAACATATTTTATTATATTGACTGTATTTATGGTGAGAACATATTGAGGCATTAATAATTTATTAAAGAAACAATCAATTCAGCTTAAACGTTTAAAATAAATCACAACAATAATCAATAAATTTTAAAAATCAGTGGCTATTTGTCAGCACGCCTTCGCAAGCATTTTATATATGTCTTACTTGACCTATCCACATACGAAACATTAATTTTAAACTAACGTCTTAAGATAGTATCAGCATATGATTAAAAATATAATTCTTCGTCATTCTTCATGCCGAAAGCATATATAAGGTGCAACAAAATTTGTTTTAAATTGTTAAAATATTTCTAGAGTCGAGTCACATAATGATTTTGTTTTGATGGAGATTCGGTTAAATTTTAATGCTTTTGAAGACTGACGTTTTCCATCAACCTATTATCGTCTTCGTTAATATCCTTTGCCACTATTTCTACAATTCTCTGTTTGCATGTTTTTGTTGAATACTGACCGAATATTGGACGTTACGAAACTTTTCTCCAGAGACACCTAGTGAATTTTTTTTCTACGTCTATTCTATGATAATATTCTGGTTTTTTACTATCTAGCTAATTTGATTCCTTTGTTCTTCTACATCCACTCAAATTATTTCTTTTTCCCTTTTTGACTTGACAGGATACTTACTTTCAGCAGTGCTAAAAATAAATTTATAATTAATTACGTCTCTAAAGTTTGGTCATGCAACTCTTGTCATATTGATATAGATAGTTTCCAATGAGTCATGCTACGGAATCAACTTTATATTATGCTTATTTGATGCACCCATATTAAGATACTCTAACTGATTCTTCTATACAATTTTTATGCTTTGCAACATTAATATTTTCTGTTTCATCAACAATCCATTTAATTTTTTTTTCCTTAAGCTCATTATGTTTAAGTTGTAATCGTACACGGCCAACAGGAAGGGATTATGAAGCCCGAAGATCACCATCTCATTATAGAGCTCGGAAAGAGAAAATATTTTTCGGTATTTTATAGTTTACTTTGATTTGTAGTTTTTCCTATCATTGCTATTTTAGTTATTTACATTTTTGTGGATTAATGGTTCTTAATAGATTAATGGATCAAAAATAGACTCATGGATCACCATTGATTAAGTATAGAGAAGTAAACTAATGTAAATTGGTGAGTGCACAAATATTTTTATTTCAATTTATCCCAGAATCTTACTATAGGAATGTTAGTATAACTGTGTAAATTTAAAATAATTAGAGTAATATAAAAACGTATGTCTATCATAAAATAATTATATTAATTGTAATATATTATGATATATATATGATATATATTATCTAGTAATGAAAGAAAATCTATAAACTATACCAAAATGAAATAAAATGAAGCAAACTTGCATACGCACCTAAAACCAATTAATATATATCATGGCTTCCGCCAAGTCGATTTATGAATAGCGCTAATTACATAGAAACTAGAGCTGTTTTAAATAGTAGTTAATGGAAATAAAATATTATTATTTAATCCCCTCAAAGAAGTAAAATTGGTTTTAGACTTACAGTTTTAACAATTTTTCTATTCAAAAATAAGGTGCTCCAACTTATTATATTTCAGACTTAATGGAAACATTTTATGAGAGCGTTTATTTTATCTAAAAATGAAGTACCTCCCATTAATCATCTCCTATATAGAGCTTTAAGTGAGATCTTTGTAAACTATAGGAAGTTTCTTTTGAACATTAATTTGAGTAATTGCAACTATAATGTCGCGTTACGTAGTCAATTGGTTGAATGTGATTTGTTTTCGAAAGCGATCACTTCTTTTCTTTAACCTGGTGGTTAATGATGAACATTGAACAATAGAACAATAACAAATAGAAGAACAAAATGAATAGTTGGTTATGAATAGGAAATCCCTATATTTAAAAAACATGAATTACAATTACATCATAACAATTACGTATGGTTTAATATGCTTTGATATGGTTTAAATATGGTTTAGTAATTTAGGCTGCCGCTTATCAATGATGATAATGAACCATCTAATAAACACACATTTAAGATTACTACATATTAAATAAATATGTTTTACAATGAAAGTTACGTTTGTAATCTATCTGAAAAAAGTTGAAAGTGCATATGAATGAGCATTGGTTAACAAGTCGCCAGTTTAGTAAGAAAAAACAGGAGCAGCAATGAGAGTCTACAGAATAAAAATGATAGTATATAGCCCAATCTGGTCATACGGCCTTCAACCATAGGGCGCAGCAAGCAGTAGCAATATTGAAATATTAAAAAGAATCAAGAGCAAAGCACTAAGGAACATGTTCAATATTATAGATCTCAATATAAGAACAGTGAAGCAGAGAATAAGTCAGCATAGCATAAAATATCGGGGAAGACTTGCACAACAACAAACGAGGTGGCACTGAGTGGAGCGAGAGGAAACGGCACGCGAGGCTGAGGAAACGTGACATCTCCAGTCTCAGCGATATATTCACGAAAACGTATGGGAGCTATTGCTTTGAGACAAATTGCTAGGGTGCAGAATGGAGAAGAAAAAAATATGAATGAGCATAACATGAGGAGACATTTTGAGAACCACTATTATGATACAACAACTAACACGTCAATTGAAAAGTCTCAACCTACCGACTGGTTAGTGACCAACTTAGGTGACTATCCGGTCTTACCTAGCCTGGTTACTGGCGTGACTGGACTGATTATTCCTTGTCAGATTTTCCACTGTTGCCTATAAAGACATTTACAATTACAATCACAAGCACAGGATTCGAACTCGCGACTATCGCAACAGTAGGAGGACGGTCTTGTCGCCTTAACCACTACGCCAATGAAGCCGGCTCTCATGTCTTTTGTGTACGCAACGCCATCTTTGGAATAATTAATAAAAAATAGTACAGATAATAAGATAACACAACATAAGACTTTGATTTCAAGCCAGAACGAGGTTTGCCAGGTGAGCTAGTTATATTTAAAAAAATGGAAAAAAAAAATTAAATTCAAATGGATTCAATGTTGACAGGGACAATTATAAATCGTAATTTAATTCAAAAGATAGACATCGACGAGTAATATCTCCATCATCTAAATTTATACTAATCGTTCGTCTAAGTCTCGTACGCGATGACATCGCGGAAAATTGGCCCATTGATATATATCAATCGGGTACGTCGTACCGACATTGAACGTACCAGCGACGAAAACGAACCGACCGAGGTGACGTACTGAATCCGTAATGCGACGAGTAATTTGTTTAAAATACCGATATATAATATTTCTGAAAAGATATATTTATTTACTTTTAACAATGACATAGTCCGCATAGCTTTATTCGCTTCGGAATAAATCAGGAGTAACGGTGTCCGAACCAATTTGAAATTTAAATTTTATTGTGCATAAAACGTCAGATCTTTAGAAGATAAATTATAGAAAGGATATTTTTCGATCGGTTGTATATTTTATTTGGATGTGTACGTATTTTTTTCGGTCGTTTTTTCGGTGGTTTACTTTGAATTTAAGGTAACGTTATCCGAGGTGCATTTAATTGCACGCTCTTTATAAATAACTCACTCTCATTTTAAAATTCACTAAAAACAATGTGTAATTTGAATGAAACAGTAGTTCGATTTTCCGTTAATGTATAATATATGTGAGAATTGGGGTGGACACATGGCATTTTCAAAATAAAACTATAGGGATGATTGATGGTTTATCGACCTACTGATGTTCTATAATTAACTCTAATCGTTAACCTAGTGGATATTTTAATTATTAATAGAATCATAAATTAATTTCGAAAACTTTACAATAGATGTCGTAACTATAGTTTCAAGGTTTTAAGATACTTGTAACTTTGAGACATTTCCATCAATGACAATCTGGTATCTGACCCAAAGTTTAAAGTTAAGCTTTACGTCCCTGATGTATGGCAATTTGATTATTATTAGGTGTTGGAAGTAACTCGTAGCGCAACTCGCAATCGTAACTTTGCAGCAAAGTTTCTCCTAGAAAAAAAGTTATCGTTTTAGTTTAATGAAATTCATATGTAACAACCTTGAAGTATCCTAAGTAAGTAAGTCTATCCAAAGTTATTTTGTATATACGTCATCTAAATTTGTGACGTCAAAACGTTGCCGCAATGTTGCCGTATCAACTCTGAGTTTTTGTTCAGTTTGGCCTTGATATACAAGATACTGTTATCAAATACACTTTATTTTAACTTTATAATATATTATAACATATATTATCGAAGGATTTAAAACTACAACTAAGTACACAGTTATCATAGTTTGTAGGTTACGGTTCTGTTTGATTATATTTACATTGAACTACATACCACCTATGAGTTAGAGTTCTAAGCGCATTTTTATGTAGTTATATCCCCTGGAAGCTTAATCCACCTAATTAACAATTGTATATCCAAGATATTATTTTACTTTCATTAGAGGGCATATTTATCTTTTACGGTTAGTTCTTGTGTCCTTCGGTAAAGTGTTTCCTTGTAAAGACATTTTGATATCACGGTATTTCTCCTTCGTTTGATCTGTTCATACATCTTTCTTGGTAAAGCTAGATTTAATCATTGCATTAACCATAATTCGTTTGCCATATCTGCAAAATAGTTCTCATGTATATTCTGAACAATTACAGTCATATCTGTGCACATAAATATTTTACACCCTACAATGATATTTTCTACAGTTATCATATATTAATTATATACTCACATCTAGTTGTTTTCACTCTCATCACTCTGTCTTGGTATTATCAGCATTGAATCAGAAACTTGTTATCATAAACCCATATTCAGAAAATTTCAGATTATTTCAAGAAAATAACTGAGCTTTTAATTTCTTCATTCTATCTAACATTCGTCTATCTAACATTCGTCTATCTAACATTTGTTCAAAATTCCATCATTTCTCAATATCTTCTTTATTTGTTTGATCGAGTTCATCCAAACCAAAGGTGTTATTGATAATTCCTGTTTCAAGCATAAAGTACAATATATCTGCAATGAATTATTAATAAAACCTAATCAATTGTTATTCCAACGTTCACCTTTGTCCATCAACTTTTGTTGTCATAGCACTATTTTTATTATCATTTTGCCATGAGTGACCACTTTGTATATTGGTACCGTTCTGAAATATTCATGTCTCATTTAAATACATAAATTGAAATAATAAGTCTTTCTTCATTTTATTATTCGCATTCAGAAATTGTATTCTTTTAAAATCAATATCCGATATCCGTTCCATTAGACCTTTTCGATACTTTTTAGACTAAAAGTTTCCTTTTCTGATTTTGATTCGTCACCCGGTTCGTATGATGATGGTTTTTTTTCGGTGAATTTAAGAATATATTTTTAATTTTTTGAGATATTTCAGCGCCCATGCTAATATGCAGTGCAACTGCAACACGCTAAAAATATTTTCAATAAAAATCGCAGCAAATTAATATTTAACGGTAAAAATGCTTCTCTCTCTAATGAATTTTACTGTCAAGAGGGGCCTCCATTATCTCGTTCCTGTTCAAAGTAACTGATTAGAGTCTGGCTTCGGAATTTTCAATCAATCGGAGTAAAAATAAGCAGCGATTTGAAATTGATGACAACAAGCAACGCATTAAAATAACGTTTGCCGGTTTATAACCTCTTATCACTGTTGTTTTGAAGAATTTTGCATACGTTTGACAACTGTACGACCTTGACGGCTAGTACGGTTACACGTGCGAACTTATCAGACAGCATTGTGTCTATTTTTCCTTAGAATAAAAAGAGAAGGAAAATGTTATCTGACTCTAAAACGAATTTACAAATTGCGACAGGCAATATATTAAATATGTTGATGGCGTATGTATAAAAAACTTTGGATAGACTATATGTCGAATTTTATATTATATCTCCAATCATCGATCCATAATCCCTAAAGTGGTGACCCTGACGTGACTTCACAAAATAGTGGTCGAACTCGCAAACGAAGGTTTTGTGTAATTGGGTATTTTTCAAGTGACTGTTAGTTCTTTTCTATGGTTCAATATGTTCTCGCATTTTCATTTAATCTTTTTTCTTCAATATTTTTGTATTGTTACAAAAATTATTTTATCATTAAATTCAGTTTTAGCGCTGAAGTTTCTTGAACGACAATATTTTGAAATCTAAGGGCCTTCGTTATCGAGAAAATAAGCTACCACGTCATCGAAATATCAAATTCTATAGCGTCGATTACGGAGTCATGTTAGAAAAGTATAAACGTCACACGTCAGAATATTCCGTTTCATCACCTTATCTATCAATTAACCTTTTCGTATAATCCTGTTTCAAAGCTTTTTGTACGTAGTATATATTTTTTTATCCTCATTTTTACTGTTTTAATACATTAGTAGAGCTTAGTGTTTTGTATTTAGTATTTTTTCCATAATGTTTTTGGAATGTTTTTTGTTAATAATTTTATATTTCACAATCTGACAGAGAAATGTTGTAGCGAGGGCATGTCGAATTTTACCTCCTATTTCTATTCACCGAGCCACAATCCATAAACACATTTTACCTGAGTAATATATAGAGTTTTGCGTTTTAAAAATGGAGATTTTGATTTGTTAGATAATAGTACAGGAAAGAATTATCTCAATCGTCACAACATGACTTATCGTTAGTAGTCAAATATGTGTAAACTCTATAAATAAGGAAGGAAAAAACTCGTAAACAAAAGATGAAGAGGTTTTTGCGCTGGATTATGATCAATGATTTAAAATTTATCTATTATAAACATTTCAAGCGTAGATTTTTATGATTTAAGTTCGGAAAAGTATTATATACTAATACTATATATAAACATAACTGGTTATCTATGCTAGCTATAGTTAATGCACTTGAACTGTGACTTATCTGTACAACTAGGAGCGCTGGTAAAAGTTGCGTTGTGAATTTTCCAAGACAATATAATTTTTTCTATTATCTAGTAGATTAATATTATCTTATATCTCCTAAAATATGAACTTCCTATCTAAACAATAATTATTGGACTTAGCAGCATGTGAATAACAATTATATTTATATTAAAGCAAAGTATTTTAAGTGTGAAGATGTCGATTTATAAGACACTAACAACAATTAAATTAACAATTAATTAATTATTTAGGTACATCGACTCCAACCGGCGCTTTTGGGTCAAGGTCTTAACTGGAAAATCATATTTTTTAGACATTTATGGAAATTACTCTATTATTATTTTACTTTTCGATTATTATTTCCCTCATTACTTTGACTCAAAAATATATATGTCAAAATGAGTGGAACTGTGAATTACTTTAAAAGAACTAGTAGATTTAAATTTTTGATACAGTTTACATAATTTTTTAATCGGAATGAAACTTATTACTTACTGAAAAAATATTTAAAATTAATTCGTAATTATTAAATATATAATATATGGTTTCTATTACAACAACTGTCTATTATATTATACATATCTAATAACTACCTACACACTAAAAATAAATAACATAGCAGAGTTTTTTTGTAGATATTTAATAAACCTGTTGCAGGCTGTCATCATCTCAATATTTGCATATGAAAATATATTATTGACTTTTGTCGACAAGCAATATCTTCTAATTTGACCATTATTTTTGTAATACGATATATTTGCTCCATTATATCTTACTGTAGTTCGGAATGCTGAAAAACGGTGGCATATGATAAGAAAAATATTTAATTTTTCGCAGTTTTTTAATAAAATTGTATCGTAGAATTGTGTGTAAAAACTAATTTTTTTGTTGTTTGAATGTTGTATTCTCCAGATCTGGATTGAAAGGGTTTTTTGGTTCTGATTGAAAAAACGGCTCAAGTAAACTGTTGTAACGGAAACACATGACTATGACTTCGACTATATGAAATAACAACATGACAAATGAATGTTTGAAAAAAATTATGCGTAATTCTATAAATAGAAATAGAAATGTTGGAGAATTGTATTGCGACTTCAGTTCATTCAATGTTCAGAACATTAGAATCTGCCGTGCTGACAATATGTTTCTGTTAATATATATGTATTATTGGTTTATCAGATATGTTGTTAATGGAATTTATTCGCTGGTATATTTTTGGTGTATTTTGACGTTAATGTAAATAACGTTGTTTGATGACGTAATGATAATTGTTATGATACATTGTATCTTTCATATACCTGTTGTATAAAATCATATCTTCGTACCCTATTAGTTAAGTCTAAAAACAGCTCTACAGTAATTTCTATAAATAACCTTGAACCACTTAATTATTGTAGCATTGTTCGTTGAATATCAATTTCTAAAAAAAAACACTGTTTAATAACTGTACCAAAATGGTGTCTGAATAAACAATAATCCCAATTTATGGTGTCAGGCTGGTGTATAACTAGGACGTCAATTGTTTGGTTGACCTTGGATATTCCAAAATAAATTTCGACATATTTTATAAAGCGTGAAATACTTTTTCTCATTCATCGACAAGTTATTATTATTAAGCATTTATTTTTTCTATCCCATATCACATTGTGTACAGAAAAGAATATTAGTTGTGTAACATAAAATTTGAAGCTTCTATGGTGTTTTAAATGCATTTTTTATTAGAGATGATTTAATGTCACAATATTTATCAAATTATTATTAAAATAGGTTCGGAATTTCATAAATTTTTGACTCAATTTATGATATCATTTATTGTTACAAATTTATTTCACTTTGTCATATTTAACATAATCTCCTTTATAGCATTTGTGACAACCTGTATTTTAGTCTTGATTGTTGGTTATTGAATTTGTTTACTGGACAGGTCTTTAAAGCCTTCTTCGGTTCTAATTGGGATTTAATCACACATACGATAGAGTTAAATCCGGCGAATGAGGAAGTTGCGGAAGGATATTAAATGAATTAAAAAAAACGAGCAACTAATGTTTGCGAAGAGGCGTATTATTATAACGAAAAAGGCAAAAGGTTAGGACCAACATCATAGAAAGTAATTTGAAAAATAGGGGACTAACATTGTACGAGACGAGAACAGTTGCGGATGACTGCCAAATGTGCCGATATTTTGTGAATAATGTTCAAAACCCTATGGCATCAATAGAAGCATATTGGTTTAGAAATCGACACTGTCCCCAAGCGTTCATTATGGATTAATAATGATGATGATTTTTAAATTAAACTAAAATATATAATTTTTCTTAAACTAAAAACAAATCGGTTTAGTACTTAATTCGAAAACTGCCGATCATTCAAGCGAATATTGTGTCAGAAGTGGTCATAGTCGAAAGAAAGTACGCCAATGTAAGTCTAAAATTTAGGGTGCCTTTTTCGTACTGGTATTCATTGTTGAATTTCTTTCCTATAGATTGTGAAAAACAAATATTAACTATGTGTGAGTACTATAACATAAAAATGTACACAATTTTCTTAATATAATTTGATATACTAGTATTAGCACTGTAATGCCATGTTAAAGTATTATTAACACAGAAGTATTATGTAATCTTTTTTTTAAAGTGTTTTTGGATACTCAACATTTTGTATTTTTTCTAGCGTTAGTCAAGAAGTGCTTAGAATCATTTTCCAGTATGAGAGTGGAGTAACGGATATTGTGGCGATTGTTCAATCAGTAAATATTTGAAAACTAACAAACTGTACTGTAGTATATTGTAGGTGAGAAATATGAGTAAAGGAGTTTACTTAACCTACCCATTGTAATACTTAATAAAATAACTCCGTCATTTATTGAGCAAATATCTAATACTAAAAAGAGAAAAATACAAATTAACAAAAAAATTGAAACAACTTCAAAAAATAAATAAGGAGCTCACTAAAAAGTAAAAAATAATCTTACTTACTAATAAACTTAGATTTTTAACATACAAAAAAAACGTTTTGAAATAATATATGTACTTAATAATCGTTTTAATAAGAAAATAAAAACCTATCTACTACACGTATTTTATATACTACTATATACACACAATTTAGCTTAGTACCTACCTAAACCGATTTATCTATATTTTATTTATACAGATTTACACAAAATTAGATTACGAATAAAACAAATTTAATTTTTTGCTCGGCACCGACTTCAAACTGATCAGTTGGTAATTAAAGTAATATTGAAAATAGATAAATAGGTTTGTGATAGTAAATAGATAATTGTGTGTAGGTTGTAAGTTGTGTGTATATAGTAGAATATAAAATATGTGTTATAGTTAGTTTAAATAAGGTTTTTGTTTATTTTTATTTAGTTGTTACATCGATTATTAGGTATATATTTTATTTAAAAACGTTTTTTTTTGTGTTAAAAATCTATGTTAATTTTTTATTTTTTTAGTTAAATTTTTTTGTTAAAACTTTTTAAAATGATTCCCTTCTCTATGTTGTGGAAGAAACATGATTAATTTAATAAATTGTGGTTGCATTTCTATCACGTGACGATCACTAGTTAACATTAAAATGCTTCTTCTTCTTTTTTTTTATACGGCCCATACTTCAGCTATAAATATCTACAATTGTAAATGTATAACAGTTATTCTCAATGTTTAAGTTCACCCCCGTAGTGAACGACGTAAACAAGACATCGCCCAACACTGTACCAGATAAAGATCTAGATGGGAAAAAGGGTTTCGGTGCCACAACTGACACTGACATATGAGCGAATATATTCGGTAACGGGTTGAATTCTGATGAAGTCTCGGCCCCAAGAGCCGGCGAACGAAAGTTCGTTTGCGGTTTTTGATGCTGTGAGCATTTTTTTAAAATTGCCCGGGAAATCTGGTAGGATTTATCGTTGATGGTACTAAGGCGCGACCGATCTATGATACAATCGCTTAAATTTATTTCATGTCTTTAGTTCACGGTAATTTTTGGACGAATTATTTCGGACAATTTAGACGAATGGCGATTTATGTTTTGGCAAAGAAGTGGCAGGATCTAGAGATTCAAGTATCGTCTCGTAATAACGGTGAAAATATACGGCGTCGTAATGTTATGGGAAATGTTATCACATATTTATTGTCAGAACCTATGTTATTTATTTTATTATTATTTACTGTATATAAATGTTAGATTTGCTTATCTTGAAATCTCTAACGAATACGGTAAACCACTGAATAATTTTTATTTATAAGTAGGATCAAATTCTTAGAATAATTTGTTACACATATTTAAATTATATTAATTAGTAGGTTAGCGATAAAGTAATTTACTTTATGCGTATTTTGAATTTTCGTTAGATGGCAAACAAGTATGTTATTCTTTAGAATATTTTATCAGGAAGGTCCAAAACTAGTCCATTATTTTCTTATTTATGAACGAAATAAAATTTCTGATGTAAAATCGTAAAACATATGGTTTTCTCTATCGAAAACAAATTCAAGTATTTCATTCCTAGGAAGCTTAATTTTAGTGGAATATAGTTTTAACATGACTATATCTCTGTTAGGATTTATTTCTAAATTATGAATATATCTAATCATAATTATAAGCTAGGAAGCTAGTATTTTCTTCAATTAAATTCAAGTAAAATTCTTTCAAAATTAATTTAATTCAGTTTAATTAGAATTCAGAAATAAAATTAATGCACAGATATAATCTAATAGCTGGTTAGGAAATAAATAATTATAATGTATTATATCACTAATTCTGAACAAGTGATAATCAGAAAGCACTATATCTGCAGAGTGAGCTAGATAAATCAGAACCTACATTCAAGCGCCTACAATGTAACTTTCACAACTCTTGCAACATCTGGATGAGCGTTATCCTGCAAAAGAGTTACTTCACGTCTCGTTATTGCTAGCGTATTTTGCAACAATACATCTACGTATGCAGAAACAGTTTCATTCCGTCTTACTCTCATTCTCGCAATACTCTACAGTCTGTTGATCCCACAATACACAATGTGGCTAACCTATGACTATTTGGTGTTTTCATTGTTAGTTCCAACAAGGCACAGAAAACTCTTCTACTTTTTCCATCCAAGCAACAAAACCACGATGCTGAAACGGGGCTGAAAATGAATTGAGTTGTTCTGATGTGGTTATGTTGCCTCCTTTCGGATTGATCAAGTGTTAAGTTCTTGTATTTCAATGATAACGACCATTTTTGGTGCACCAGACGTTTATTTATCGTTTACATTAAAATCACCACGAATTTTATTGTTAGGTGTAATATTCAAATTTAACATTTCGCATCAATCGTCGATATTTGATTGAGTTGATCAAAATACATGCAATCATTTAACAAATTAATCACTTGACAAATTGAATCTGAATTAAAAACAGAAGAGAAAGTTGAAGGGGGCACTAGAAAGAATGTTACAAGCGTATAGTAGATTGTTATAACAAGTATTGTTTGTTTGATTATTTTATACAATTGTGGATTCTCTCAAAGATTTTAAACTCATGTGTAAAGTGAGCAATTCGGAATTCAGATATAGTAAACCACCTAATGTTAATAGAGTTAGTGTAATACCAAGAAAGGTTTTGATTAAAAAACATGTTTTAACAACTTCTCTAATCCGATTCTAGTTCTCTGAAGCACAAATAGCGACTTTCCCAATATAGATTATTCTTTCCATCCTAACCTGATTTTTTCCTCGCAGAAAAATATTATACTATATTATATTATATTATTATATTAATATTATAATAGGTTGCTATCACAAATTTGTAAAAATCAACCATGTCTCCAAATGATCTTCCCTCCAGCATTGATACCCAAATTTAACAAATTCACTAGTTTCTTTCGCTACTTAAAAAGTCGCCCTTAAAATCAACGACAACTCAGATATCAGAGAACTCTTTATGAGCATCTGTGAAGAGTTGCCACGGAAAGCAATAATCATGTTGACATATACATATTCAATGCATGTTTGAGACCGTAGTATGTTCCAGAATGTCTAAAGGTTATTCGAATAATTATGCTTAAAAAACGTGACAAACTGCGATATCAAATTTATTTGAGAAATTGCTGTTAAAACGTATTAAACCATTTATTGAAATACCAGATTTCCAATTTGGATTACAAACTCAGCACTCACCAATTGACCAAGTGCATAGAGTAACAGCGGTTGTTGAAAAGGTATTCGAAGAAAAGAAATACTGCCCTGCAATATTACTGGACGTCTTATAAGCTTTTGACCGGATTAATTTGGGATTAATCTACATAATGAGCAAATGGCAGATCTCGCATGAAGGGGAATTCTCAACACTTAAATCTATTTCGGCTAGAATTCCACAGGGTGGTGTCTTGTGACCTCTCCTATATCTGCTCTATACTGATAACAATAAAAGAAACAGTACTTAGATCATTTGCCGACGACACAGTTATAATGGCAAATGATGTAACCCTGTCTAAGGCCGTAGAAAAATGATGCTAACAAAATAAAAAAATGGACTAGAGACTGGAAAATATAGCTTAATAGCTCCAAATCTATCCAAGTTAATTTTGCGTTGCGGCGAAATGACAAAAAGTTAATTATATCACTTGACGAATGCCCGACTTCTCAAGCAGAATTAGCTAAATTCCTCGGAATTTATCTCGATGGTAGGTTAAATTGGAAACATCATGTTAGGAAAGCAGAGCAGATTATACTCAAAGTCAAGCAACTGTACTGTATAGTCGGAAGATACTCTTAACTTAATATACTCTTATCAGTCAATCATAAGCCAATTTGGATCTATCAGGTGCACATATGGGGTGACACTAAAATATTAAACTAACTAGTAATCCAATGCACTCTAAACACAGTTCTACGATTAATTACCAATACTTATCGCTACGTAACCAACGAAGAGCTACACAATGAACTTGGAATCAAATGGATACACGGAACTGATCCAAGAATTCGCCTTAAAACATGAAGTAAGGTTGTTAAATCACAGCTACTTGGAAGCAATACAACTACTGCACAACACGCAGGAAGTTTGAAGCGAACCAAACCACACAAACTTGTTTAGTGTATAAATGTATTCATAACGTCAGCTTAAGTAGATTAGTTTTATTTTAATTTGGGAAATACATGCTAATGTATTAATCCCGTACTCGCCTTGCTTGTGTACTACAGAGCAGTACAAGTACTACAGAGCAGCGGTAATACATTAATTTATAAATTAAGATTGTTCTAAGCATACCTAATGTAAGATGTAATTAATAAAAAAATCCGCGAAGCTTGGGTAGGCGATAATATATACAGATGGTGTGTGTGTCTACAAGACCTAGATACTTTTCTCACCTCTACCTTTAAAAAGCTAGACCAATTTAATTGAGTGAGATTGATGTGAGAAGAAAACACACTATGGGAAAGCAAAAGACCTATCATCAATATATATATATATATATATATATATATATATATATATATATATATATATATATATATATATATATTTTAACTCCATAGATTAGGACAATGCAAATTCACGCATGAATACCTAGAACCACCGCCTATTTAAGATGAAAGTGGAGTGGGGATGACCTCTGAAATAAAAATAATACCTGATATAAGGACTAGAAAAGCAGAATCTTGGAAATCAGAATTTACCAAATATTTAAAAATATGTAACTGTATTATGTTCTGCGTGATATATACTTTCCTGCTATTTGTCTACCCATATAACGATGAATATACAGATTGCTTCTGTTTTCTGTTGGAACTGAACGTGCATGGAATATTGTCAGAACCACATTGTAACCACAAGGATTTCAGATTAAGTGTAAAAAAATGCAGATGACATATATGATTTCCACAGAACGTACGAGTAATTGGAAAAAATTGATGATATTTAAACCTCAAATATTCAGTAGCCGTGTTAGTATTATATCAATTCATTTGTACTAATTTCGTTCAGTTATCTATCAAACAAAGTAACGATATATTATTAATATCAAAATTTATCGTGACATCAAATTTTAAGGTGACATCTTTTTAAATAATTGGAGCCAAAACAGATAATTGGGATATGACGGAGGCAATCAATTTAATTTTATTGTTATATTATTTTGAAAAATTGATTTGTCTATCTGACGGATGACAGGAAAAAACATATAAAATATACATAAAAATGAATAAAAATCTGAACGATCAGTGCAAGAGCTTAAGTAACAGCTAAAAAACAGACAACAAACAAGTTACGTATAATTACCTTAATTACCTCAACGTTTGAAAAAATATCCTATTTTTTTATATGTGAGCATACTCTATCAGAACGAAATCATATACATAGCCCTTCCAAGCAAGGATATATTACCAACAAAGTTTTTACCAACGAGGGTTTATCTGAACAGGACCTACTTAACATTGGAGCCAAAACAGATAATTGGGATATGACGGAGGCAATCAATTTAATTTTATTGTTATATTATTTTGTTTTATTGCTAGTGTTAAAAACAGAAGAGAAGGTTGAAGGGGGCACTAGAAAGAATTAAAAAAGAAGGCGTGTAGTAGATTTTTATAACAAGTACTGTTTGTTTGATTGTCTTATACAACTGCGGATTCTCTCAAAGATTTTCAACTCTGACTCAAGTGTAAAGTAAGCAATTCAGAATTCAGGTATGGTAAACCACCTAATGTTAATAGAGTTAATGTAATACCAAATAAAAAGGTTTTGATTAAAAAACATTCTTTAGCAACTTCTTTTAATCCAATACCGGTTAACCCGATAAACAAAGTAACGATATACTATGAATGTTTATCTTTTTTTTATGAATGTTTTACTTTCCATATAGAGCATACTCTGTTATATTAATTCATATAATATCATTATATTTTGGCTCTATTGTCTAGAAGAAATTCTACAAGCGCTTTCAAAGCACTTTAATCTCTGTCTATGAATTTATACCTTGACTGTATATTGAATGTACTTCATTTAGGAATTACATTTTACACCTCAGAACACCTCAAAATTACAAAGTGTATATGAAGTAGTGTTATTGAATGTCCTGTTTTGAGTTCCTAGTTTTATTTATTTTTCTTCTAGGCGTGTCATCTCAGGGAAGCTAAAGCTGTTGTAGTTTGGCCGATTTAGCTTATTACTTCAGCTTATAGTAACATTTTTTTTCCTTATTGAACACTGGATACTGTTGATATGTACAATTGCTGATGATTCATCTACAGTTAATATAATTGTTTAATTTATGTAATTTTTTTTATATATATTTTAAAGTCTCTTTTTACTAACTATGGGTTTATCTGGACGGGGCCTAAAGTTTAACGTGGGCTCCGAACTACGGTCCTCAGCATTAAGCCTACCGACTGGCGAGTGATCAACTTTAGAAATCATCCCAGAAGACATCCGGTCTTACCCAGCCTGGTTACTGGCGTGACTGGGATCATTTTCCTTGTCGGATTTTACCCTCTTACCTAGAACATTCACAAATTTTAAACAATCAGCAACATAAATTTACGACCATGCCCCAGCAGGATTCGAAGCCGCGGCTATCGCAACAGTAGGAGGACCGTCCCATCGCCTTTACCACTGCGCCACCAAGCCGGCTTATGTAAAATTTATTCTTAAATGCGAATAGATCGTGAAGAATGCTCAAAGCAAAATATTGAAAGCAATCAAGTCAGTTAAGAACTTTGTTTCATTGTTTTGTATTCCCCACTATGTTGAAAGACAGTGGAAATACAATATCTTCTTGACGAACATTAATTAACTGGTAGAACCATTATTAACTTCCCGATGTTAATTATTCACAGTAAAATAGTATTGTGAATAGTAGTACAATCGCGATTAGGTGGAAGACCTTTATACTCATCTCGACTCAATCCTTTGCTAGTCTAATTTACATGATTTTCATAAGCACTTTTCCGAAAATTGCTAGGAAACTTATTCCCCGATGTAATCTTGACACGCTTCTTTCATAGTTTCTTTTATTATAAAGCGTTTAGGTCTAAGAAATAGCTTCTGTGAGTAGGAATAAATTAAACTCAAATAAATAAAATAAACAATGTTTACTCTAAATCTGGGTAATTTTAAGAAAAATAAAGCTAATATGGTTTCTTAAATATACACACAAATCGAACAACATTTATAGACTAATCTTAAAATTATTCTTATTGTAAATTTCTCAAGATTTTATAAGACAATTTGTATGATATTTGCGAGGAATACCGTTAATAAACAGATGCCTGATAGCCAGACGACCTTGAACCTTGCAGAGTACACGTAAAAGGTCTTACGGGTAAACGACAGGCGATATTAATCTGTTAAGGCTGCAAGATTTATCTTCCATGTCGTGATATGACGCTACGGGTGTCACGAACACTCATAAGGAAGTTCCAACTGAGGACTCTATTGAAATATGTTGACTCGGTGGATACTGTTCGCATATCGGGTTATTTCATAAAGTATCTTCTCCGTTTCTAATTAGTAATGCATTATTTTTATTGTTTTCATTTATTTTGAGAAAATATTAAAAAATAAAATATTCATGTGAACTATACAATTGACTGAAATAATCTTTAGATCACTTTTTTGATATATCGACGACTATAATTTAATTGAAAAATAAATTTGTTTATCTGACGGATGACAGGAAAAAAACATATAAAATATACATAAAAATGAATAAAAAACTGAACGATCAGTGCAAGAGCTTAAGTAACAGCTAAAAAACAAACAACAAACAAGTTCCGTACAATTAGCTTAATTAGCTCAACGTTTGAAACAATATCCTATTTTATATATGTGAGCATACTCTATCAGAACGAAATCATATACATAGCCCTTCCAAGCAAGGATATATTACCAACAAAGTTTTTACCAACGGGGATTTATCTGGACAGGACCTACTTAACTTGGGATCCGAACCACGGTTCTCGACATTAACATTACCGACTGGTGACCAACTTAGAGACCATCCCAGAAGACATCCGGTCTTTGACAGTCTGGTTGCTAGCGTGATTGGGATTGTTATTCCTTGTTGGATTTTCCACTGTTATTTATAAAGACATTTACAATTACAAACATAAAGTATAGTTTATTCAAAGTTTCTTTATAGATACGTCATCAATATGTTTAATGTATTGCCTGCAGCAATTTGTAAATTCGTTTCGGAATCAGACAATAGTTTCCTTCTCATTTTATTCTAGTTAAATAGAGACACAATGCTGTCTGATTAGTTCGAACCCATAAACAAATGAGCCTGTCAAAGTCGTCCGGTTGTCAGACGTTGCAAAATTCTGGAAAGCAATATTGATAAAAGGTTATAACTCTAACCTATAAACTATTGTGGCTGTATAATTAACTGTAGTTTTTAGATATACTATAATGTTAAAATAAATTATATTTGATAACATTTTTGTTCAATTATTTTATATAGATTAGATTTTTTTTGTATGTCAAAGCCAAACTGAGCTAAAACTCAGAGTTGATGCGGCCACATTGCGACGTTTTGTCATCACAAATTTAGATGACGTATGTACAAAATAACTTTAAATAGACTAAGACGATGCTCCAGCTTGATTCGAACCCGCGAATATCGCAATAGCACCACAAGCCGGCTGTTTATTTTTTGGCATCTTATGTTTTATGATAATTTATGGTTTATAATCTCAAGTTTGATAATAACCACATTTAATTAATATTGATTGTTTTTCAATATTAAACTTAGCAACCAATAGTTTTAATAAAATCGCATTTATAAACAATTTATCATATACAATTTATGTTTACTATTAAACAACTGTAATACTTTCCAACACCCATACTAAAATGGAATTGGGCTGGGCCCAAATCAACAACTGGTGACCGATCATTCGCCAAGGAAACTAAAGCAAAATTAATGGACGAGATCAGGTCAGAGATTAGAGGAATGATTTATAGTAAATAAATATTAAAATATTAAATTTCAATTTATAATAGAAAGTAAAAATAACCAAACAGTAAGTCGAGGAGAAAAAAAACATCGAACTCGACGTGATAACCTATTATTTATGAACTGGAGATGTTTTTATTTGTTGTGAAATGAATCATGCCAAATATATTTGACCGGTTGTCTATAATGAAGACAAAAATGTTGATGGCATGAAAATAATCAAGTGGAATTAAAGAAATGAACTCTAGAAAGGTAAGACATGTTTTCACAGTTAGTATGCAAATTTATTAATGGATATTTATGATCAAATTTAATTATTGAATTCTATTCGCTTTAATAACATTAAATTGATTACATAGTTAAAGATGTGGAATATTTTCCTCGGAAACATTTTTTTTTATTATTTAATTAGTACATTGTTGCTAGTCGTTTCCATCTAACCTACAATTTGTCTTTATGCTAACTTAAATCTAGATATATAACTAGGAGGACCCATCGGCCCTAACTCAGTCTCTGGTGAAATAATGTTTATACATGTCACTGCTGAATCCTTTAATATATGCACCTCACCACACACTACTACACAAGATCAGATGGTTTGATTCTTTTGGGTCTGTGTCCTGTTCTGGTCTCCAATAGTTGTAAGATTTCAATATTCGTATGAGAATGGAGTCTTTCCTCATGCCCCCTTGCAATTCTCTTGATTTCTTGACTGACTGTGGGTATCTGAAGGTCTCGATGTAGGTAATCAGTCCTATAGTATTTGGGTGCACCTACCACCTAATACGGTATACGTACTACGTATTTCGTCAAGAAATATTAATCAATATTTTAAAAGTTGTATAACATTACAAAAATATTAATTAGGTTCGTTTCAGCCACTGTGTTTTTTAAATATATTTCTATTTCCAGTGTAAATAACAAGTAGTAATCAGAAGAAGCAGGGCCTGGATAATATGGCGGGTGGGGAAGCACATACCATTTTAAAGTTCCAAATATGTTTTTATTGGTTTTGCTACATGTGGTCAAGCCTTACCATGCTGAAGAATATCGGGTGAGAATTGGGCGTTTTCACATCTGTCGGCACCGACACGATACCGATATTGCTGAACGCGTAATCGCATGTGAAATGGAACAATTTCAAAGCAAACTCGCCGATATGTCGGTATCGTGTCGTTGCCGGCAACTGCATGGCGGCCGGAAGCAATAGCTCCACTCCGATTTTTATTGTGTACAGAGATATTTTTAACGCTAAAAGAGGAAAATGCTAGCTTTAAATATGATATTGTAACACTAATTGAATTAGTAGAATTAAACTATTCTATATGGGACAATACTAATGAAAATGACAAAAACAAAATACGGTGCCCTGTCGGCAGATGTGAAAACGCCCATTGTTGTATCTTTGCTTATATTTCGGCCACTTTTCGCATAGTGCTTAGCTCAAACCCATCAATTGTAGTCATTAGCGATCCTCATTGATGGTTTCACCAAGTAATATTTTGAAACCTTTGTCTTTAACAATTTTTGGTTGTCTGGGACGCTTTTTGCCTTCAGTGTCAAAATTACGACTTTTAAAACGGCGATACCATTAGTCACATTTTGAAATCGATGGAGAATGGTTACTATAAGCTTGACATAGTATTCAATGACCTTCAAGTCACCTTTTTCTTTAAATGGAAGTAAAAATGTAAAATTTCCTGTCAAAGTGATTTACTCGATACAAATTTAAGGCATTGCAAAAAAGTTTTGTTTACAACTAGACGAAATGACTTGTATCAAGTTATCAAAAAGTGTGGTTGGTAAAAATTTGGTCTTTTAAATTTAAACCATTCCTAAACCAGAATGCCAATTGTACTAAAAGACGCACAGACATAGTTGTGGAATGACATGAGTTGGATTTTTCATGGCAAAGCCAAGAAAAACTAGTATTAAATCGCAATATCGTCATGAAGAAAACATGATTGATTGGTGTTATGGAATTGGAATAAGACACCGCACTCAAATAATATTTTTTGTTGATAGTTTGGCTGGGCCTCCGTATCACCAGAATGTGATTAACTGATAGGCAGTTGCTGGATTGTGTGACTATTTGATGATGAAGTTGATGACGCTCCCTATGATCATGTTAATAGCCAAGAACCAGAGTGAAATGTATTAATACGGCTATTTTTAATGAAACAATGGTGCTCTTTTGGTGCTATAAGAAAGAAAGTTTGCTATAGGTTCAAATTCTACAAAATTGATTGAGTTAAGCTGAATGATGACAGCAAAGTGTTTTGTCACTCGACGATTTATGAGTATCAAATCCTTAATTTGCTTGACATATTTCCCATTAATTAGTTGTCATTATAAATTCGACGGAGTCTTCTATTAGTTTTTTACCCTCCTTAAATGATCAATTATTCGCTGAATTTTTTATTGAAACTTTGAATTTTAGTGAAACAAATAGATTTCTGTAACTTACAGAAGTTAAAAATATAGTACGAATAAGTGCTTGCTTATCTTAAACAAAATTATAAAATATTCTATCATTATATAAATGACGCGTTAAATCAGATTAAAACAATAACCTTAAAAATATTATTTTTTATAAAGTTTACGAGCCATAAAA
Organism: Rhynchophorus ferrugineus; assembly: GCF_030347505.1. Lineage (NCBI taxonomy): Eukaryota > Metazoa > Arthropoda > Insecta > Coleoptera > Curculionidae > Rhynchophorus > Rhynchophorus ferrugineus. Next base: position 28,114,590 of record NW_027472580.1, on the reverse strand, counting down.
TTTTTACAGTGATCGTTCCTGGTTTTATAGACTTATAATGATAGATCATTAAGTTAAAATAGCCAGTTATCAGAACCTATTAAATTAATTATGTTTCATTAAGTACAAGATGATATTAGGATGAATAGCAGGCAAAAATTAATTATAGTAATTAGAATCTATTAATACACATCTATATTATATACACATAGTATAAAGTAATATACATAATATACGTACTATGTATTTCGTCAAGAAATATTAATCAATATTTTAAAAGTTGTATAACATTACAAAAACATTAATTAGGTTCATTTCAGCCATTGCGTTTTTTAAATATATTTCTATTTCCAGTGTAAATAATATAGTTTAATCGTAACTAAAGATGGCAGGCTGATTCCGTTAGATGTTCGAACTTATCAGACAGAACTCTATCTATTTTTAAATAGAATAAAGTGAAAATGTTGTCTGACTTTTGAAAACGAATTTACAATTTAGGACAGGCACATATTAATGACGTAAGTTCACTGTTGTTTTGAATATACTATATATGTTATTAGACAATGAGGTCATCACTTACTGCATTATAGAATGTAATCTCTAAAGGTAGTGTTGTTATTAAGAGTTTCAGGGAATTACGCTTTTTAAACCAAAATGAAACTAGCTGTCGGAATTTCTAACAAAGTACACTTATTCAACTGGTTCAATGTGATCTTTCGACCGACCACTGCCCATTCATCACACCTCGCAACATTAACATTCCAAATTGATATTTATATGTTGGACTTTCATTAGGCCGCCCATGTCGAGAGCCGAATTCACGTAGCTCGAGTGTCGGTTCGCAAAACGAAGAAGAGTTTCCTATCTACCGCGATTTTTCTTCGTTTTCCTTTTCTTTTTGGTACTGGGTTCCGATCTTCTAGATCTCGATTGCCGACATTCCTTCGAAAACAAATCGGCTGGGTGAGCGGGATGGTTTTCGAAAGGTTGTCTTGTCGGGTGTGGCGGCAGCAGGGCTTCGGGAGATGCTCTTAAAATAGTTCGCGTTGCTTTTAAGCTGTCCAATTCTCTTTTCTTTTTTTTACACAATCGAAACGTTCGACGGGTCGATGTCAATCGAGAGTAGCCGTTATCTTTTTTATCTTATTCGACAGTTAAAGCTATCTGAAAATTATAGTGAGATATATTGCAGTTGCAGTTGAAAAATGTCGATACTTTAAAGCTATTTACTCTATTTTTAATTCAATGTTACTCGACGATTTTGATGACTTGTTGATTCTTTATTTACAATTTTGACTAATAATCGTACAAGAGCAAATAGTCAATTACAATAATAACACTGTATATATATTGAATAAAAAATGTTAAAAAATGTAAGTCCTGCATGTGTGCATGTGTGGATGTCTTCTAGGGTGATCTTCGAGCTGGTCACTCGCCAAAGCTTATTACTTAAGAACCGTGGTTTTGAACCCACCTTAAGCAGTAGGCCCAGTCCAGATAAACCCTGGTTGATAAAAAGAAGACTAATATATATATATATATATATATATATATATATATATATATATATATATATATATATATATATATATCTTAACATATATTTATAACACAAAAACTTCGCGCTTTTGTCGAATCGGTCGACATTTATCGATCAAAAGAATCAGTCATTCATTTCTTAGGGTACTATCTATTCCTTCTGACCCTTTATTCAGTTTTGAGTTTGTCGAATAGCATCGCAGGTCGTTCACCGCAACTACGTATTATATTAAAATTTAAATTAAATATCGATTTTGATATACAGTAACACTAAGGCAGTCAATTTTTTATTTTTATTTTAATTTGTTTCTTCAAAATATCACCGACTAGAACTACGAACAGAGATTGAAGAACTGGCAATGCTGCAAGTCAAAGATAACATATATATGAGCAAATGAAACTAACAAGTAGCGCGAAACGTGAAATGAAGCTGATGGAATCAAAATCAAGAATTCACAAATATTGCGGTTTAACATAGTTAATATAAACGCATCGCACCAATGAACGTTGTGTGTATACATTGCAATACCCAGTACGGCCAAAGCACTATGTATTTAATCGAGTTGAGACGCGAAACTCAATACAATTCATGAGGCAAATCAGCAACAAAAATGCACCTACGATGCGCGCATGAAAGGCAATCCAAGACATCCAATCCTTTTCTGCGAAAATGCTTCCTGTACTGTAGAGCCCCAAAAACATTTTTAATATAATTGATGTTTCGTTCACCACTTGCTTCATCAGATATTGCAGCGTCGTTGCGTAGAACAGTTCATTCGACATTCAAGTGCTATTGAACATGCAAACTAATGTAACCTCAACTTATAACCTTTCAAGGAATTCTGCGATGACCATACTGTCAATTTGTTAAGTAAAGTGTCAAGTGATATTCTATGAGTTCTATAATCCCTATAAGTTCCGTATTCCAGTGTGGATTGCATTTGTAATGACGATAAATAAATGGTAAGAGCAGTCGTTAAGTATTTCTGGCATCAACCTTGAAAATTCATGTTTTTTCCATGACCAGTTCAATGTCGCCGCGCCAGAAAATAGAACTGTCGTGAAATAATGTTGTGTATTAAAAAAGCATTACAGTAAACACACACATGTTTTTGAATATTTTTTTCCGTTATTTATTCCAGTTCGAATGGTATATTCATAGCTGAAACATTTTATTCGAAGATAAGGTATTAACAGACAGACTTCAATAGCCACTTGTTAATTTCATATTAATATCAACCTTACTCGCTACGTTATAGTTATTTTTGCTCTTACTTATTTTTGACTTTATTCATTTATGATTCTATTTTATTAGATATTATGTGGGCCAAAAAAACATGATGATATTGGGTTGGCAAATGTTCTGCATTTACTTGACATTCCTTGACATAATTTATGTTAATAATGCTCGACAAAAGGTTAATTGAAGCTACCCGATGTCCTTTAGCTACGAACTATTAGAATTAGAAAACTTGCTTATTGCTGGTCGTGGAAATACTCCGTAGATTAGGCACAAGAATCGCACTTTTAAAGTGTAAAGCCACCAAAGACAGACTAAAGTAATTGTAAGCTAAAGTGGACAGAAGCTTCCAGTTCAGGATGTTCGGCCGCCAAAGGTGAATTTTGGTAGTACTTGGTAGACTATCCCAAGGAAATGTATAGCATGACTAATACGGCTTTGAATATTATAAGAAATAAGTTTAGTTTCTGATAACATGATATGACCAGTGATGTGTTAATAATCAGTTATTAAGTTTATGTTAAAAATTTTAACAAGTCGACACTTATTTCCATTAAATTATAACTATTTGTAGTAAATTAAAAGTTTTACTTTAAATCCTACACGTTTCATATGTAAGACATACGTGAAATTTCCTAGAGGTGTACAGTTCCCAGAAAAGTTATACAATGTAGATCAAAAATTCTTTGAATACCATTGAACAACATTCGTCAAAATCCCGTTTTATAGTGACACATTTCAATACAACAACCTACATTTTAGAAAAGGTTAGATGTCAATGTTGTCTAACGATCGAGTTTATCTCGCTACCGACGGTCAGATCGCCATTTTTTCTCTTTAATAAAACAGTTGGTGATAAATAAAATAGCAGGAAAAATGCTGCGTACGCTGGCCTTTATCTAGGACCTGTCTGGTCGTTTGTCAAACGGCGGGATAGCTTTTCCGCAATTTGGTTGTCGGAACATTTCTTCACCGATAACATTTATCAATTCGCAGGAGATAGCATACAGCACTAATAAGTGTTATTTCACAGATTAGTAGCGAACGGTTGGCTGAACGTTTACTTGTTCGGAAAACTAGCTGGACAGGCTGTATTTTAGATATTTAACACTTTAGTTGTTTGGGAATATAAATATTATTCAGTAGCGGATCAAAATATATACTTTTAATACACTTGTAATGTGACTATAGATAATATGAATATATGCACTAGGAATATATCGATATTAAAAAAAATCCCTAACATACACATTAAACTGTTGTCATTACACTGCAAATTTGACATGCAGGCAATAATCCAATGAAAATAGCAGTTTTTTGATTAAATATGATTTAAAAATATGTAGAAAATAAAAAAAAAACAAGTAGTTTAGGCAACTTGTTTTAATACAGCGATAAAAAAATTGTGACAGCCGGCTTGGTGGCGCAGTGGTAAAGCGACAGGACGGTCCTCATGCTGTCGCGTTAGCCTCGGGTTCGAATTCTGCTGGGGCATGGTCATAAATATATGTTTGTGATTGTTTAATATTTGTGATTGTCCTAGACAAGAGTGTAAAATCCGACAAGGAAAATGATCCCAGTCACGCCAGTAATCAGGCTGAGTAAGATCGGATGTCTTCTGGGATGATTTCTAAAGATGGTCACTCGCCAGTCGACAAGCTTAATGCCGAGACCGTTGTTCGGAGCCCAGGTTAAATTGTAGGTCCAGTTCAGATAAAACCCTAGTTAGTAAAAGAAGACTTTATTTTTGATTTAATTTTGTGAGAAAAAAAGACTTAAAAAAGAAATAAAAAGTAAAATTATATTGTCCCCCCTAAACTTGGATATAACATATTTCTGTTATATAATGCGACCTAGTTTAAAAAAAAAGATATATTTACTTTGACTGTTAAATAAGATGAGTGAAGTTTTAAGAATTAAGGGTTTGGTTTACGTCGAAAAAATATTATTAGGACAAAGAGCAGTATTGTCGGTAGTCAGTAGTTGTTCCAATAAGTCGCCACTGTTTTCGTTAATAAAAATAGTTTTCTAATAATAACTTATTTTCTTAACCAGAATCATCCTATTTATTAAAAAAAATCATTGTCTTATCCAGAAAAGAAGATAAGTTGAGGTTGTTGAATTGCACTTCTTCGCATGTAGCATGCAGTTCAGTGTAGTTTGGGTTAAAAGTATCGCAGGAAAATTTGTAAAGCCACCAAATGTCGATTGAAAGTACTTCAAGTCCCTTAGACATCAAGTATTACAATTAGGAAACACCCAGGCGTTAAAAAAATTCTCTTGGATCCCGGTAACAGTATAGATGTTCAGGGTATACGACCAGTCAGGGCTGTTTCACGTAGCTCATTTGTTCAGGAATTTGTTATATACTACATTCTAGTGCTGGGAACTGTCGACTGAAATCGACTATCGACTGTTCAGTAATTGACTGTTTCAGTTGCTATTTTTGGTTCGATTGATTTTGCTACATTTTACCAGTGACTGTTTCAGTCGCTATTTTTGGTCCGACTGATTTTGTTATTATTTACTATCGACTGTTTCAGTCGTGTACTTTTAGTTACTATTTTGGGTACTACTAGTTTCATTCGACTGATTTTTAACGTTCTGGCTCTGTCGCCCTGACCTTGACAAAAATATACCCAATTTATGCTTACATAGATTTATATGTAATATATATAGTTTTATGATTTTTTTGATAGTTTGCTTGTAAATAACAATATATTGTATATTAATATAGCAGCATTTTGGAACGATCTTTTTCAAGATTGTTAATGTAATAGGGTAAACATATTAAAATTGTGAATGATAAATAGTAAAATACTTTTGACTGTTTTTATGGCAATAATAAGTAATATTACTCTCTCGATTTTTGTTAAAAAATATTTCCGTTCAATAATAAATAAAGCATTTACTTTATTTAAAAAAGCTCTAGTAGTTATTGTGTAATCATTTTTAATTATGTCATGAATTGGTTTTTTTTCTATGATTAGGTATTTGTTTAATTTTTATTTAGTATTTATGGTTATTGTACATCTTTGGTTTTAGGTTTTGTTTAAGTTCTATAGAATTGTTTGTATTTATTATATTATATTATTTGAAAGTAGCAATTAACATATGAAAATACGATAAAGCCTTGGTGGCGTATTATTCCATTCCATAGAATAATTCTGTTCCTTTTTACAGATCCACAGAACATTCAAATATAAAAGTAATTCTACTTCCTTTAGAATGAAATTATTAATTACATGTTAATAGTATTCATTAGTTACTTTTTCGTTATAATTTCCTTATTATATTTATTCTTTAAAGTTAGTACGTGATGGGATATGTACATCTCCGTCTCGCTTATACTACCGTTGGAAAATATATGGAACATATAAAATTAACTGTTCCAAGTATTTATCTCCGTCCTTTCCTCTCTCATAATTGATATCATAAAGGGTTCGATCATCTTCGTCTGACATCATGAATTGAACAAAACAGTCGGACCCTGCATTTGACTGTTTTTTACATAGAAATTTATCATATTTTCAAAATGAAAGAGAAAAGCGAAAAATAATTCAGCAATGCCTCCTACAAAATTATTTCAGTCAAGTCTATGTCAGAGTTCAAATAAAAATGTCGAAGATGAAGGATTTATATTTTAAAAGGAACCACCAAAACTCCATTTTACCATCTCAGAAGATGTTAATGACTTAATTTTAGTGAAATTTTCAGTCTTAAAATATTTGTTACAAAATTATTTGTAAGAAACTAGGTGAAAGATCTGAAACTTTATAAGAAATTTTTTCCAAAATTGTTTAGCTCGAACGTAGTCAACAAATTAAAAAAAACCTTTATGAATTTTCAAAATTATTAATTCTCAATATAAAAGTTTGGATAGTCTTAAAGGATTAATATCTAGATTTCTAAGGAATAACTAGGTTGAAAATCACCTAGAGTTAGTTAATAAATTGTTACAAGACTTTAATTCAAATTATGGGTTGCAGAATGTCTTCAAAAATACATATACTACATGCTCATATAAGTAAAATGGGTTCTGAATAATGTTGTCAGACCAATACTATAAAAATATGTTGGGGAAATACATCTGGGGTTTTAGTGAAGGACATGAAAGAATAAGGAAAATAATAGGGTTCCCTTTTAAACACTTTGCTACTATTTTTTTGTTGGATATAATAGTAAAATTTAATAAAACTATATATAAATGTTATAAAATGGGAAAGGATTTAAAACATAGAAACTATTAATTTACTAGACGATAGAAAACGACACTGAAGGTATTTATCTATTAGAAAACAGATAAAACTCATCACACTCGTTCACCATTCAGGTAATTTTAAAACAGATGGCTCCTGCCTATGGCCGCGACAGCCAGGTCCGTAACGGTTCTATTATATAACATATCCCTCTTAAAGGATCGTCTACAGGGATGTATATGGTCATTTTCCTGTTTGTACCCAAATTTCTAAGGTATCACTTAACAGAATAATTTTCCAAATGTTGGTGTCTCCAGATTTCAATAAATTAGGGCTAAGAAAGAATTGAACTACAACAGTCTGCCTTTGGTGATGTTTCAGTGGAATACGTTTCACACATTGATGTGTGTTCCTGGAATCCACGGACTATGGCTGTTTTTCAAAGCTTGAGTGTCTCTCATTTCGAATCATCTCATTTCCTCACTCACCTATTGTGACATTACAGCTTCAGCTGCTATACTTTTGCCCGAACTCCACTTAACTACACCAAAGAATGGTTCGGGTAACGAGTATCGATTTATCGATAAATAAGCTATGATGATGAATATACGATATATATGATATAATATGAATTAAGCTACGAATTTTCTAAAATATTGATCGATATTTTTTTTTCACCTAGCTATCGATAGAAATTTCATCTAGCAAAATTTCATACATCTTTATAGTCAGAATTCACGTTAATTGGGGTTATAAGCCTGTAGAAACTGTAGAAAAAATAGAGGTTTTGTTTATTAGTATTTATATTGTAGTTCGATTGCAGTTACTACCGTGTGACTACTGTAATAAATAAAAACAATAGGTATTTAAGTACGCCAATGGCCGGCTATAGACATATTTATTATAGGTAGAACAGCAGGAAACCACTTCATTATGCTAATTAATTACGAAAATGAAGTGCCTGGCAAGTTAAGACGATCGAGCGTTCAACTAAATTGAATTTCCGTCAATAATAATCAAAATATATTCGCCGTCATTCGATAGTATCAGTGACGAACTATAAATTTTAACGATAATAAGTGCCACGTCCCGTTAGCGTCCAAATATTTTGGTCCTTCCGAGTAATCCTGATCAATATACAGAAACAAACATTTTTATTGTTTCATTAAATTACATTAAATTATATACAAGGCGGCAGTTGACCTAACCGTCCGTGAGTCAGGATCCACGAGGATCTAGCTTGACGACAGAAACAGATCCTTTCTGGGTCAAGTTCAAGAACTGATATTTTACGTTAGAGAGCCTGTATCTTATTATATAATAAGATAAAAAGGTGTTCTTATTTTTGTCATCCAGAAAGATGAGAAACAATGCCTTTACGATAATTAATTACGTATTAATCTATAAAAAAATTATAAAATAAAGTATATTATTGATTATATTATACATTCCAAACTTGAAAAACAGCACATGAACACTAATGTTATAGAATGGTATATAAAGTATTTTAATTATTTAATTATTTTCTAAAAGTTTATATTATTTTATATTATTTATTTTAAATTTGAATATTTGAATTGGATATTGAAAAGAAAATTATAGAGGGAAATAATCTAATCTAAAATCTGCTTATTAGTTTGGTTTTAGGAACAAACATTCAACAATTGATTAGATGTATACAATGAGAGAAGCTAAAAAGTCTCCTCATCTACTCTCTTAGATGTAGCTTAAGCTTTCGGCAAGGTTAAGGCTTGAAGGACTCTGACATTATGTTTGGAGACAAAAAAGAGGAAGCCTATTCTAAAATAAACGAAGCTAAGCAGGTGTACTTCATTCAGGTATATTGCGGCCAATAATGTACCTACTTCACACTTTACACAATATACCACAAATTTAATATATGCTCATAGCTATATTTGATGATAATGCTGCCATACTGGTGATAATACCAGATAAATAACATCGAAGAAGTAACCAAGAAGTTATAACGGGCGAGTAACAATCTAATTAACTGGACTAAGACTTGAGGAATAAAGGTTAACTAAAGCAAATCGGCGCATATTTCAGTATATATCATTTCGTCGAAGTGTGAATAAAACATTATTTTAGTGCTTTAATAAAAAAGTGAAGTTTACGCTTATGGTTACCATGTTCAATCGATTTCAATGTGAATACTTTTTTCTACATTTTAAAAGTGATGACTGACAGTGAAAACAAAAAGAGTTCTGGGCCAGGACCGTTAAACAAAATTAAACATGAGATTTGAAAACGTCGCTCGATGACACCATAAATGCTCTCATCAATGATCTCTACATGATCAATAATACATTTTACTGATTTTTCACAATAGAAATTAAAAAAATCATTTGGTTATTTATTTATTTTATTGTTTATTTGTACCTATAATTTTAATTATTTGTTCTCTTTCATTTGTATACTTATATTATAGTTTCAAGTTAATAGAGTTTTTTTTATCATTTTTATTCAAAAACGTTATATGTAATCTGTGAAAATGGATTTATCCACTTTTAAACAGATGTTAATATTTCATACTAGATGACTAGATTTTTGACTTTAAAGGGACTTTGAAGGGTTATAATTTCTCCACAAAACTGATTTAATAATGTAAAGGATGCTACATTTATATAAATAAATTCGCTTTAAAAAATATAAAATGGCGTAAAAATTACTTTATTTTAAGATAATCTTATAAGTTAATATATATTTGATAATATCTTATAGGTTATAACCTTTAAGTATAGTTTAATTGTATATCTAAATTTTTTTCCTGTCAGATCATCTTATTTATATTTTTACTATTCGCGATTGATTTCTATTCTCAAGTGATGGTTATTTGTGTTCAAAATTATTGAAATTTCAAGTAATTATTCAAGTAATTAAATTATTTAATAGTAAATTAAATGGATTTATTAATAACATTTACATATCAAATAAAAAGTTTTTACTTTTAATAATTGATTAGTTTCTTATTAAAGCGTCGGTTGATTCGATATCTGCCCTCTGAAACTACACGGTATCATCTTTTCTCGGAACCAATAGTTCACTTATAAGGGTTTTTCCTTTTCCAAATAAACTAGAGGCCAGGCAATGACAATAAAATGTCCTGCCAGAGAGACCCAAAATACAATCATAAAGCTGTTATATGTATTTTGGGAAATAAATATAAGAATTTTATAAACATCTTTAATTATGTTTCTTATATATCTCTCTAACATTCTGAACAGCATCTTACAAAATCTTGACTTTTTGAATATTGACATTTTCTAATATTTGTGCATTGTATTCTCATATAACAGGTCAATTAAAGAGTCCCCGGCCTACCATAGTAAAACACATTTTTGGCAAAATTAGTTATTTCTATTCAACATAATTTCCTTTAAGGGTGATATACTGATTATGTCGACCTTCTAACTTTTCGATACCATTTTTGTAACACGATTTGTCCTTTGTTTCAAAATAGGTCTCAGTTTCGAAGATCACCTCTTCATTTCTTCCCAGCGAGCATTCGTTTGAGATTTGAGAACAGAAAATAGTCGCTGTTGGCCAGGTCTGGAGAATACGGTAGATGAAGAAGCAATTTGAAGCCCATTTTTAACAAAGTACATTGTCTTGGTGAAGCAGCACTTCCTTCTTCTTCAAATTCGGCCGTTTTTCGGCGATTTCGTCCTTCAAACGGTCCAATAACGCTGTTTAATAGTCGCTGTATTTGGTCGTTCCTTTCTCAAGGTAGTCAATGCGCATTCCAAACGTCAATCAATTATTCCATGCGCATCCCTAAATACAGACGCCTTAATATTTCCAGCCGACTGTCGCGTTTTCTTACGCTTTTGAGCGGGTTCATCGGGTGTAGTCTACTCGGATGACTGTCGATTGGACTTCGGAGTGAAATGATGGAACCATGTTTCAATTATTGTCACATATTGATGCAAAAACTCGGGCTTATTACGCTTGATCATCTTCAAACACTTCTTCAAAAGCTTTCTCATACCCAAATATTCGTGAATGATATGATGTACACGTTCAGTTGATATCATTAGAGACTCGGCTATTTTATTCAGTTTTAATTTCAGGTCATTCAAAATAATTTTGTGGATTTTTTAAATATTTTCGTCGGTAACAACCTCTATTGGGCGTTCATTGCGTTTACCGTTTTCGGTGCTCATTTCACCACGTCTAAACTTAGCATACCAATTCTTGATGGTTGATTTTCCTATCATTTATCATTATTAATTTATTATTTCATTTATTATTATCATTATTAATATTTTATCAACACGCGAAATTCCATTTTATCCATTTTTTTCACAATTACAAAAGTTGTTTCACTCAAAATGTTATAATTCAGAAACTAATGATCCGACAGCTGTCAAAATTATACATGCATCTTTTGAGGATGAGGGCTATCTAAAACAAAAGGGATTTAATTCTAGCGGCGCCATCTATGTGTCAGGCCGGTAACTGTTCAATTAACCAGTTATCTCATATATTCACGTACATTATATTTGTTATATTCCTAAGCTCTTATTTCGAAATACAAACGTTACAAAATTAATAAAAGCAATCGTAAAATTTGATAAAAATTATATTTATCAAATAATGAAAAACCTGATATAAATCGCTATACCCCAACTGTATTCGCTTGTATTGCAATGAACTTCACAACCGGCAACTTTTATGTTCCAATTATATGGTTTTATGTCCCAGTTAATTGGATTCCAGAAATTATAAGTGTGGTAAATAAAATTTTTTGTTAGCAAATTGCGGAGTGATATTATTACTTATTATTACTTAGTTAATATAATTTGAATTGTTATTTATAAAAGTAAATTGATCATTGATTGTATTTTCCTTTTATTCTAGTACATTTCTTTACGTTATGACTAAGAGCCAGAGGGTGCTAAATCTGGTGAATAGGATTAATTCAACAAATTATACTTCAGTTAACTAATGTTTAGGTGTGACTTATATGGAGTACGTTCTCTTGATGATAACATGTTATTTCTTTATAAATCGGGCCCTTTTAACTATTTTTTGCATCCAAGTCGAAGAGTCTTTCATCTAGTTGCACCAAAATCTACGGTTAAAATTTTGGAAAACTTTTTCAAAATTGCATATGAAGTATCTAGTATATATGTGGTTGGATTTACCATAAATGTAGCAAATGCGTTAACCATTGTGCACTAGTTGTATCTACTAAATTTTCCAAAGCTTTTGCTAAAGTTTCCTTAGTCAATCGGCTATTTTTGCGACCATTTTGGCACTGATACTATTTTTGAACCACTTTAAAATCAATAAGTCTACTTATAAAGCACTATTATTGAAGGAAGATAACACATTTACTATCATACTTTGAATTTCTGTAGCTTTAAAATCATATTTATAAAGAATTTAATCACCAAAACAATATATTTAATTATTGCTAAAATCAATAGAAATAATGTTATCACAAAAGCCATAATAATTACTACATATACCTTCACTGTAATTCAATAAGCCTTATAATTTTAAGCTCCAACTGTATCGTTGCTGCTAATTGGATTGTAAATATCGTAAATTGAGGTAAGCGAGACTGGCTGAGTACAGATTAATTTTAAATGTTCAGTTAAAAAAGGTTTACCATACATTGAAATGGTCATATCAGAAGATTGAAATGTTATTTATTTAAATTGAACAATTATTAATTATAGAGAATTTTAATGGTTTTCATTAGTTTGTTAGAAACTGACCTATATGTAGTATTTTACAATTATATAGTATTGTATAAAGTTGTAGAAGGAAGATGATTTTAATTTATTTGCCATATATATTAGTTCCAGGTATATATAATTTTTGTTATCATTTTTGTTATAGTTTAATCGTTTAATGTTGGATATTTTTAAATACTTTCATTCAAAGATAACTGTTGCTTTTAATAATCAAAAGAACTCTTTGTATTAGATTATAATTTTCTATCGTCACAAGTAATGATATAAGCTATCAAATATGTTATCATGAGAAATAATGGGTGTAGACATATATTTGTAAAAATTATCAATGTATAAAACAATTTAGTCAAACTGTTAAAATTGATATTTTTAACATTTGTCTTCATAAAATAATTATTTTTATTCAAAAATTTTATCTTCGACATTTGTTACTTTTGTTACTTTGTTACTACAAAGTCCTTCAAAAACTTTTAGTAGCATATAGTGTTACTGCTCTATCATATCCTAATTGCTGGTTTTCGTTTCAATGTTTTAAAATTGGTTATTTTGACGCCAACGTCTTAAAGGACCAAAAACACTTCGTAGACAATGAATTACAAGACTTCAAACAAACAAAAAACTCAAACTCTCAAAAAAAAAATTATGAAAGAAACCATATCGCTTACTGTCACTTAACGTTTTTTGTAAAAGGCTACGAATTTATTACCTACATAGTCTATTAAAAGTTTTTTGTACATACGTAATCAAGATGTTTAATGTTTTGCCTGCCGCAATTTGTAAATTCTTTTCAGAATCATACAATATTTTTTTTCTCATTTTATTCTAGTTAAAAGGAGACACAATGCTGTTGGATTAGTTCGACCACGTAAACGAATGAGTAAGTCAATGTCGTCCAGTTGTCATACGTATGAAAAATTCTTGAAAGCAATTGTGTTAATATGTATAATTAACTGTAGTTTTTAGATGTACTTTAATGTTAAAATAAATTATATTTGATTATTTTATTTAGATTAGAATTTTGCTGTATATCAAAGCCCAACTATGTTATTTTATATTTGCTAGTCGAACTAATTCTTAAGGTTGTTTAATTTTTACAGTGGTACATGGCAATTTTGTATTATTTTACCACTTGTCTTTTACTACCGGTTGGTAAGCAAATACTCACCGCGTACTCATAATTTATAACAGAAAAAGTTTTTTTATCTCTATACTCTTGAGTTGATAATCTATATTATTAGATACGATAAATCCTTGTCGTTAATTGCACTTTTTCATTAACATAGTGAACTTTTGGGTTGCAAATTAGGTTTAAATTCATTTGGGTGTGGATAGAATTTTCATTAGAAATGTTTACAATATTTGGATAATAGATAAATATAAAAAGCTCAGACAATAAATCGAATTTAATTTTGTGCTGTTTGTCATTTGCTGTAGAGGATATTTTGATTGAAATTACATTAATGACATAAACAGGGGCAATGTCTAGAACCATTTAAAGTTTTATACTATACTTTATTTTTATTAAGCAATAACACAAGAATTATTAACTTGTTTTTTACAAGCTGAGAATGAAACTTGAAACTCAGTGTAATACCATATTATATAAAGCGTTTGATTACCTATCACTTATTTTATTTTATCGTAAAATCGTGCGTATCCGTAGATAGTGCATGATAAATGTATCAGGTTTAAATCCCTGAATGTATATTGCTTTTATTTATTGACCGATTTAAAAGTTTTACTCTTCTTGGTATCTTTTTTATGATACTCGCTCGTCTTCATTAAGCTTATAAAATAAAATAAATAGAGTAATATTAGATGAGGGTATAAAACCAGCTTTATACTTAATCTTAAACAGGGCTGTTAAATATGACCATATCTGGATTATATTGGTCGCAATATAATTATTATCAATGAGTTAGATCTTGTATATTGTTGGGTTTCTCATAAAACAGTCCAAATACGATTCGATAAATTAAGTTCTTTTTCTCAAATATTTAAAAAATTATTATGCTGACAAAACATTTATAAGTTTATCTATGAGTTATTGATATGATATTATTGATGAGTTATCAATAATTAATAAAATGTGAATTTAAAATTTAATATTGTATTATAGAGTGTGTTGAGGGGAATTGGAGAGGTTTTATAAACATTAATAAATATAATTCTCCAATGGCCAAACTAATTCGTATTTGTATATACTAATTTCAAGTGTGTAAGTGTAAGTGTCAAATTGTTTATTAAAATGTCTTAAATTTAAGTTAAAAATTGAAACAACGCGGATTTAATATATATATATATATATATATATAATAGAAAATAAAAAATAAGACTGAAGTTGTTTGTTTAGCTTTTTTCCTAACTACACCTGAACGATCTGAAAAGAGACAGTCATAGAATAAAGAGACACCACTACCATATATAAAGTCATAACTGAATTATACGCTTCCGAATAATACTTTTGAAAACATATTGTAATAAAAAAATATTTTTGACAAAAATATCTTATCTAACAAGTGACGTTTAATAAATATGGAGAATTCTTCTTTAGGCCAATATTTTGAAATTTTATTTTTTAAGACATTAAATATAACACATGTTTGTCTTCATGTAACACATTTTTATTTCTACAAAATTTATTATTAAAATACATGTAAAGTTGCCCTTAGAAGTTCTCATGTCTTCTCTTATCTGCCATAACAAACAATACTTAAGTAACATATTATTACCACGTTTACATAACTTTTGGTCTTTTTGGGTGTTGTATTACCTGAATATGAAGGGGCAGATGCGTATGTTTCTAAAGAATCAGTGGAGAAACACATGTTATAATGTCCGGATCTCAAATATCTACTTCTAATTCCTTTTGAATATTCTAATGCAGAGTGGACAACTACTGCTGATATCGATATTGAGTTTATAGGGCCATATTTTCCAAGTCGGAACCATTTGGATCTATAATCATCCGGTCTGAGATGCAAATAACAAACCTTCCTGTACTTATGTAATAACTCATAAGACAATCCCTTAAATTCATCAATGTTAACCGTTATAACCCATTTCTGGGCTAGAGCAAGACTCTTTAGACTTTAGACTCTTTAGAAAAGAATGTTAACCTTCACATCGCACACACATTACAATAAATACTATAAAAATAACATTTTAAAACAAATTTTGTTAAAATGATACATACGAATAGGAAAGAAAGACATTTTAACAAAGATAAATTATGAAGACAATCGTAAATAGGTGCCGATTCAGAAGCTTATGGTTCCGATGGATTCTCTAGTAGAATAGTAAGATGGAGGTGTCTCCATTTTAACGTTTTGGCTGAGTGAGATGAGTAATATCTAAATACGGTGATACGATGTGAACATTGTTTCAGAGAATAATGCTGGTATGGATTTTCGGGTACTTTCATATTTCGGACTAATGGGACTTATTAATCCCGACTCCATAGATTGTCCATGATATTCCGTGAGTAATAGCGATGTTTTGGAAAATCCGATGCCAGCCCATCTGTGCTGGAGATATTAACTGATTTTATCTGCAGATGAGTGGATTGAGTGTTTTGTTAGACCGTAACCCTTGTTGATTACGAGCTGAATTTGATCCGACTACTGGAATCTGTGAGGGACGGTAAATGATAATATTTTATTCATTATGTTGTTTATATTATGTGTTCGAGTACAGAGCTTTTATAGAAAATAGTAATAAGTAATTGATATCAATAAATAAGTGAAATAGACAAGGACATAATAATGCATAGTCAACTAAAAATGGTCATATACATTTTGGACAAATATTTAATTGGCCTTTTAATGGTGATGGTAATTCATTGAACGTATAATGTAGTAAAACATATTCACTGTTTCAAAAAGAGTTTCTTCAAGATAAATAACAAATTATCATTTTTTATTTAAGTTTTTTTTAAACTATTGTACCAATTGTTAATTGTAGCACAAAACCTTATGTAGCGACCTTGAGGCATGTCGAATTTTACATCATGGAATAACGGTCCACAAAGTACCCAGAAATATAATCCCAGATGTTGAACACAGGCGGGGTGCCAGCAGCGACAACTACCCCGAGACGTTTATCTGGGATTTTATTGAAGGGTATTTTGATTATTCAGTAACCCACCATCGTTTGGTTTAGACGTGCCACCATCGACTGCTCAAGCCTCGTCTCCAGGTAACACCGCTGCCATCCGGTTTATCTATTTTGTATTTTCTACATTATTTTATATTGCCAATAAATAACGATCACATAATGTAAACACCACTGTTTAATTTCGTTTTACATCCATTCACCGAAACCCTACACTTACATTTTTATATATTAATTAATATTGTAAATAAAACTAATCTCTTAAAATAAAGGATGAAACATATATTAAAAGTTGGCTAATGAACAACAATTAATTATCTGGGTTAAGGATGTTACGCGAGAGGAAAAGAAAGTTTCAATGTCAAGTTCAAAAGCTGAGATCGAGTTTAAGGCTGATTGTGCAACAGTATGAAATAAATTATGCTGCAGCAACCAGGAATGGAAAGTAAAAGCTGCGAGTCGTTGAACTTGGCATTGCTTGACGGCTTTGATGCATATCTGCCTATTTTATGGAACGCGTAAGGTCAGAAGAACTCGAAAATATTGTACCATAAACTTGGCGAAATAACGAACCATGTGCATTTATTGGTGTAACAAATTTTACGCCTCATTTGTTCGTTTTATTGCAAACGATTTTTATTTTTATATAGTGCTGCATTCTTCCAATTAAGACATTGTTTATAGTGATGTATAATAGCTATAACAAAACAGCAGCAACAATTTAAAGTTTGTTTTTACCTTCCTGACATTAATTAAGACTATATTTTTCGATATATCTTATATATTAAAAGTTGTAGTTAATTTTTTCTTTAGTGGTGTATCTGGACCAGATTGTGAGATTTTACACTCTTGTCTATGGATGATTACAAACATGTCACAACCATGTTTCGGTGAGATTCAAACCCGCGACTATTGCAAAAGTAAGAAAGCTATCACCTCTTCGTTATTTAAAATGTATATTATTTAATATCACATATAACCAGCACCATATCAGTTAAGATACCATAAATAGATGCCTACAAAAGAAATAAGAACAGTTAATTATTTCTTGTCTTTCTAAGAAAAGAACGAATAATAACCACGATTCGTTTGATTTTAGCCTGAATTTGTTTGTTGACATATCATTTTGGACAAAAACAAGTTATTTTTAATAACAAATATTTTAAAATTAAATACCGTATCCAATATATTGTTGTTGTGAAATATTTAGAATGATAGTATTTCAATTACTGCAAATGTAAGATGAGAATATTGTTTGTGACTAATAAATATTAGTCAGAGGAAAAAAACACATTAACATTAATTCGGTTTATTTGTAAAGAAATATGCTTACATACAATACATATTTATTTAATTTTAAATTGAAAAAAACTGTTGTGAGCAAAATATTCTAAGAATCAGTAGCTAATATATATGCAATTTTGCACAAGTGTACTTTATACAGTACGAATAGCCCATTGCAATTTAAATTTTTTATTTGTAAAAATGGTAATTGGATGGGATAGGTTCTTTGCGGAATTATACCGAAATTAATAATATGGAATTGTACATTGTACGACTGATTGTCAGTAATAATAAAGTACAGTTTGACGAATTTAAAAAGCTTCGAAAATACACGGGTCTATGACATATAACCTAACCTGTCAAAAAAGCATTTCAGCGATTTTTCTAATGATTGATTTGTTTTTTCGACAATTTGTTTTTATTTCATTGATGAATAAATAATCCTCTGATGAATACAGTCTTAACTATAATTAATATCAGTCAATAGCGCACATTTCTGAGTCGAAAATAAATTTCACATTCAATTAAATGTGAAAATATATCTTATAAAGCTCAATCACGCGCTGATATATCAATTATTGCATAGTATATATTTAAATTGATCATGTACTACTCAATGGGAATTATGGAGGTCTTCAATCGCTGAAGATATTTTAAATGAATTAATTCACATCCCACATTCTTAAACACATTGCAACTGGCTATAACATATATAGTTTGACATGGAAGTATGAGTTGTATAATAATAAAGTATAATAACAATAACAGAAATCGAAAAAATATGTCGATTGAATATTTTAGCATTAGAATTGTTGACGATGAACATTTTAATATTAATTCATTTAGTTGAATGTATTAATAAGGATCTAATATATAATGATATAATATATAGGTAATAATAACAATTGAACGGCCTACTAAAAGTACGCACGCGCATTGTTATGGATGTGGAAGTATTAACTAGATAAAACAAATCAGTACGATATTGAGTTGATATAACTCTATGATGTACTTCACAGAATATTATGATCATATACGATGATCTGCTTACACAGAAGGAGTTGTTCTAATTGTTTTTTTTTGAAGATGTAGTTTTGTTTATAACAAAAAGGCTCCTATGTATTTGTGTTATGTAATACGGCTCTGACTCTCCTGTCATATGTTCTAATACTACGTGAATGGTGAACAAGCGTTACGCTTTTATCTGTTTTCCAATAGATAAGAACCCTCAGTGTACTTTGTATCGCTACTACTTTTTGTTTTCTATACCCTTTGACATATTATAACTTTTGTAGATAGGTAAGTATAGAATGTAAGGTTAAGGTAAGCTTAAATTTTTAAAAGTTATAAAATCCGAACGTTTTAATATTTATGAATTTTAAAGTTAATCAAATTGTATATACGCATGTGCCAAAATCAAGTTATTTTCTTTTCCTCCTGAAATATATGGAGCCTAATGTATGCATGAGATAAATTCTAATTAACGTATCCTACCAAATACTGCCACATATTACGGTCGGTTACCGCTGTTCTGACGATGGAAAGTATTAGTCTCCTACTTTTCAGATTGCTTTCTTCATCTTGATCGGTACCTTTTTTCTAAGCTGTTTGTTGTGTTGTCACTGTCTGTGAGAAATTCGTTCATCTTGCCACCTTCCATTCTACAGACTCTGTATGATAAAAGTTGCTATAATAACATATATTTGTATATATTTTTATTCGATATTTCAGAGTTTTTTAACGTTTTGGTGTTACAATATGCGTGATATGGTGATATAGGGTGCACTGGTGTTAGCGATTATGGCGCCTAAGGATAATTTAACAATGAAAAGGATGTATTCCCATAAGCAGATAATCAATAATATCAAATAATACAATTTTGAAAGAATGAGCAAATGAGAGAAAGAGAAGAACAAACATTTAGATAATACTTTGGATCTCTTAATATTCGCCGTTTTACTATGGTCAACGCACACTCACTTGCAGGTGTGCTATCCTGGGGAAAGATTTCTTTTTCATGCTAGGCGTTTTCCAAGTCCACTGCAAAAATTTATGTAAACAAACCACTTGAGAAAATAAGCCGAAATATGTTAAATTATCTAATGGCACCTATATCCAATCAGGAAATGCCATCTCTCTGTTAGGTCGAATAATTCTAATCTAATCTTCGTATGTCGTATCCTTAATAAATATTGCATTATTTTGAGCCATTAGCCATGATTAACATTTTTCCTCATATTGATTTCATTTATGACTCATATGAATGTAAACATGTATCATAGATATATCTGAATAATAAATTCAATGATTTCTTATTCAGATGCCAAGAGATAAAAACTGACTAATATATTAAATAATATGGTTAAGTTCATTGTCTTCTGAATTGTATTTCAGAGAACTGCACTGTTACTTAACTCGCCTTAAACTTGATTTAAACTTTCGAACTTGACATTTTAAGCAAACATTGACGCAACGTATTTATTTTGTTGTTATTACGGCCTTCGTTATTTACCTCAGATATAACGCATCACTAGAATGTAATAAATATTTTAAAATGATAATAAATTCGAAATATTGAACAGTTTTAGGTTTTGGATGATTTTTTTTTCTCTTTTAATTGTTATTTTACATACTCTTTATTGACGTATGGGAATAAGGAGTATTACGTACTCATATATAATATTAATATCACACGTATAACCGTCACGCATATTATCTTTACATTGGTATCATAACAATAAAAGCATTTGGCGGATTTTTCATTTAAAAATAACTGACATTTTTAAAAGCATCGATATAACAATTTCGATACTAAAAAAATATATATTGGTATATCGACGAACAAAAAATGTCAATACCAAACGACGTAAAATGGATATCAAGTGAACTATTGATCTTTTTATTCTTATTGATGATTGATATCGAATTTGTTCCACTCCAGTCTTTCAATACTCACCCTCGAAACCCCTAGTTTATTAATATCAATATTTTACCTTAAACCAAAAGTTTTATACCCTCTTTTACAACTATCCATGCATCGAAAAATATATTGAAAAATATCGATGTAAATTATCGATCCAAAAAACTATCAATCGTTTCAAAAAAAGACAAACTATAAATATCATTCAATATTAATAATTACATAGTTTAACACACTTCCTAATTATAAAAGAGAACTCTTATAAAGCAAGAGTTCTTTATATAATAATCCGTATATAATAATAACGTACATTTTTGGAGCTATACTGTGTTCATTTGTTTGTTTGGGTAGTGAACAATAATAAAACTAATAATAATGTTATAATCGGTCATAATACCTGGAATTGATAGACGGTGTAAATCGGTTTATATCGTAGATATATAGGACCTCCCAGTAAGGATTTCATTTTGTTTTCGTTTTGGGTCCTCTAATATTTGCTGCTGAGTTGTCTTGATGAGCGATAATGCTCTTATAATTGATTATTTTGACCCTTTTATCTGAACCTTTTGCTTTTGTCATTTCAGTTGACAGTAGAGATTTAATAAATTAATAGTTTGTGTAGGTAGCAACATTATACAATCAGCAATCCCATCATGCACTCAATATATCTAATTTGATATTAACCTGGAACTTGCAGCAGCTTTTTTGTCTGTCTTGTTTTAATCTCTGTAAAAGTTACAATCTCTGTAAAAATTATTTACTCATCTTTTAACGCTTCCTTTTATATATTTGAGTTGGATAAGCGTGTGATATATCGAACCGAAAAGGTGATATTTGGATGAAGCCAAGTCAAGAAAATATGGCGAGTGCGATACATTTTTCGACCCAAATGAGTTTAACACTTCTTTGAAGAGTTTTGCTGTATGAGATGGTGAATTGTAATACCTTTTCATGTCTTATGTATGAGCCTATTAATTATTTCTTTAGGTTTCCATAGTTTATAATATTTGACATCAAACTGGCCCAATCAGACACAGAGCATGGTCTTGTTACCAAAGCAATTTGGGTTGTCAGGTGGTAATCATGAATTTTTCATTTCGGATTTCTGAAATAAAGCCTTTTTCATTACCCGTTACCATTCAGTGCAGAAATTATTTTCCTTCATAACTTTGAAGCAGAATTTCACAATTTACACCCAACCTTCCATCTTTGATCTTTCTAATCGCTTGTAATCGTTCACAAACTACGACTCGCAAACTCAGAACATTCAACTTTTCTGCCAATTGTTTTTGAATTTATGTTGGTGCAATAACTCCTGTCATTCAATGTATCCTCAAATGTTTTAAGCTCACCAAGACGTTCTTTGTCTTGACTGTTGAAATCACCCAAATTGAACGGTCAAAATCACGTTTCATATGTTCTTGTGGTTCGAGTATGTTCACCGTAAGTTTCTAACAACAACCAATGAATTTCATCAGCTATTTTCTTTTGATGAAACAAAAGTAATGCCTGCCAAATATACACGACACTGTCATTATTGAGATGGATCTTCGAACTATCGCGTGGGGTCTTTCAAATCCCAAATTTTAGAAATGCATACTTAGAATAAGTTCGCGGATCTATGACTGTAGGTAAACTCCTCAAAACGTTTACGCTCGACGCGCATGCCATCGACACTTAGGATGCGCGCACGCATCAAAGTCTACGAACGTGTGTTTGTACGCCAGGTTAATTTTTTCATTGATCATTTTTTTGATCATTGATTTTTTTGTTGTAGTGTTTTTATTTATGTCTTTTTGCTTCAGAATATTTATTATAATTTCAAAATGGACGATGAAGCTGAGAAAATTGTTGGCGGTGATACGAAACCAGAGCAGGATAAAACGATTGTCTAAAGCCTGTTATCTGTAAAGTCAAATAGCGATGAAGATGATATACCATTACAAAATATTTCATCGTGTGAATTTTATATTGACAATAAAAACAAAGAGATGGTTTTTACACAACTATTTGCAAATGGAGGAAGACTCCATACCCACATGGTGTAAGAACACGTTAACATAATACAGTGACAGACCCAAAGATCTTGGTCATTGTTTATGGATGCAGAAATGTTATAGTACATAGTGACTTGCATAATATATAAAAATAATATCAACGCAAGTAAACTATGAAAGATAACGAGGCTGCGTTCTTACAAAGGTGATTGAATTGAGAGATTTGTTTGGTATTGTGCACATAATTGGGCTACCTAAGCGTTGCACCTTGAAACTGCTTTGGATTTTGTCGTGTCATGATGTCTAAACAATGTTTTAAATTTTTACTTAGAGCTCTTTGCTTTGATAACATTCATACACGCATAGAGAGAAATGTAAGCGATAAACTGGCACCAATCAGGTGCGTTTATGAACTATTTTTCAAAACTTGCGAGAAGCGTTACAATAATACTGACTATGTTACTATAAAGGAAATGTTAGAGAGTTTCAGAGAATCTTGCCGATCTCGTCAGTATATGCCCAGTAAACTTGCTAAATACGACATCAAGTTATTTTATTTGGTAGATGCTGTTTCATTTGATAGAAAAAAAAAGAATTTTATTTAAGTAAGCAACCAAAAGGACTTTATGATCAAGATAGTTCGATTAATGCTCCTGTCAAGCGGCTAGTTGAATATGAATAATTGCTTCACCAGTGTTCACCTATGGGAAGAACTACATAGAGATCACAATTTGACTATGGTGAGTACAGTTCCTAAAATAAAACTGAAATTCTAAATGAATTCAAGAACAAAAAGATAGAAGAATATTCAAGGGCTTTTGGTTTTCAGCCGAAAAAAAAATGGCTCTCTTATAGCTCAAAGAAAAAGAGATAATTATTATGCTTTTAACAATGCGCCACAATTGCGACGTCAAAAATAAACCGAAATTATAAATTTCCATAATAAAATTAAAGGCGATGTTGATGTCGTAGACAAACTTATTGGTTACCACTCGGTTGCTCGAGTTTGTCACCGCTGACCGCTGCAGCTTCTTTTTACTTTCGTTGATGTAGGGGCACTGAAGGCCCATATAATATTGGATACGGTTAACCCAACAAACAAGATCCAGTGAAAGTATACTTGAAATCATTGGCGTTTGAACTGTATCGCCAAGAATTACGGTCATGAACAACACTAACAACTTCACCTCGTGATTTGAAACAGCGTACCCGACGATTTGTATCTCCTCTTCAGGACGTGCCTCCTGATAACGCTCAGTTGGCACCTATGAGAAAGCATCGCATTCACTTCTCAAGACGTACAGATAGAAAATTTAAGTCTTTTTATTAGTTTTGAAAGGGTAACATTTGGCCAAATCATACCAAAGCTGTATGTTTTTTAGGTGATTTATAATTTATTTTCAATTTCAGTTCATTGATCTCAAATTATTATTTGGAAATGGACATTTTTTATATTAAACTAATTTTAAGGTGATGTGTTCAAATATAAGAAAAAAATGTAACTGTATTTTTCTTTGATTTGCATTCTATTTTTCATTATTGTTTTTTACGATTCTGTCCAATAACAATATGTTATAAATTTAGGTTAAAATATCAATAAATTGCTGTTTATTCGTGGGGTCTTTGAAGACTCCACGCGATTGTCCAGACCCTACAAGCGTTGCAATAGGTGAATGGTTAATAAAAATAATATTGCCTACTTATGACCAGTGAAAATCTGTGTCGTGAAACAAAAATTCGTTAGTAACGTCGCTGTGTTTAAGAAATAAATAATGATTACGTTAAAGCGAGAGTCGTTCATTCACTCGGTTGCTTCATAAATGCATCGCAAAATAAAACTAATTAAAACCTTTTAGAGCAGGAAGTATATTTTCGTGTTAAAATTTTATACAAATAAAGCTCCGCAACCCCCACAAGAATCTACTTCGAGCGACGTAGCAGACTGGCTCGTTAGCATCGCATAATCGCAGATTATTGAACTCCGGAATATTTTGCCGGTAAGCATCGCAGAATATTTTGTGTACGTCTTTAATGACACGCTAATCCGCCATGCGACCACAGCGCTCCAATAAGATACCGGTCGCTAGAAAAAACAAGCAAAAGCATTTTATAGCTAGACGCAAACGGGTGACAATATTAAACGCAGTGCGATCGAAGAAAAGTTTCACAAAAACAATAATGAATTCAATTATGCGGGATTTTAACGTTCTCGTAGGCGATGCTATATCAGTTTTATCCGATGTACGAAACGACAGAACGTGTTTTCATCCGTTTCTAAAGGTATCTGGTTAAATTGAACGGTTTTATGATGTAGCGATATGTTTGAGATATTATGCGTATTAAATACATCGAACTGACTGATGGATTTGTTCGTACTGGAGGGTAATGATCGGATAACATGATATTTTGTTGGATCGACTCATGTTCTGATATAATATTTCGTCTCCAAAAATTCGTTGTATCTGAAAAGAATGCAGATCCCGTTATTTGCTGTTCATGGTCGTATTATTGCTAATTTTATTCACAAGCTTACTGATTCATTATGAGATAGTTCAATAAAACTATAAATAGAATGGATAAAATATCACCAATGCATATAAAATGCAAAAAGAAAATTAGTGGCAGACATGCGAAAATAAGTGTATAAGGTACGGATTATCAGTAAAATATAAAATAAATGTTAAAATTTTGTAACACCAATTCTGTAGAGTGCAATAGAACAACATATTTGTATGTTAAATAATATGAAAATAGTACTAGTTTGAAGTTTAATTATTATTTATTTCTTAAGCATAGCGACGTTACTAACAAATTTTTTTTCACGACACAGATTTCCACTAATCATATTGTAAAGGTAATAATGAAATATGGCCATATTTGTATATATTTTTTAAATTTCCTTATTCATAATATACTTATAACATTCTGATTTTATAGATCTTTCAAGAGATTAATAAAAGCTAAATGTTTAAATGAAATATCACATCATCACTTCTATGTTATTAATATGTCTCTTCTCTTATAAATGTTATTCTCCTGATTTGGTTCTTCCGCTACTTAGATTTTGTTCTATTCTTTTATAGGCTTATCTCGATGGTTATTGGCATTTGGTTGGTCATTCAAAATCCTTCTTCCTTCTTTCAAAATTAAATTATTTAACGAATCTAATAGTTTTTACTATTGCCCTAGAATTCCTCTCTAGTGTATTTTTTTTAGAAGATATTGATAATTGTCTACCGTTATAGTTGTGTTTATTCTAAAATTTCCAAATCTGGTAAGATTCATAGAAAATATTATTTAAAAATTTTTGTTCGATAGAAATTTATCAAATTAGTGTTATAAAGTTATAACATTTACTGATAATTCATACCTTATACAGTTATTTTCGCATTGTTTGTCGCTAATTTTCTCTATTAAATATTAAATAATTACTTAAACAAAATGTTTAGTTTTTAGCGTTTGAAATCCTTTCCCATTTTATAACTGATTCAGTCATTAGGATTCCGGGAAAGGATGTTCTATTTTGAATTTATTCAATTAATTGGAATCAAATTAATTTTCAAGAAGAAAAGACAGGTTGTCAAGTTGTATTGTTAATCGTTAGCAGTTACTAAAAGCATTCGCAGGTCCAGTTAAGTGGAGTTCGGGCAAGAGTGAAGCTCTGTTGAATTATTTTTAAAACAAGCTGTTCAAACCGACATGTACTGGTGAAGTTTAATTTTTTGTGTTTGATTTAAAATGAGATGAAATTATCATCAAAGTCGCACGGAAAATGTGGTACATTGAGTGTGATTCGCTAATCGATCTTAACCACCAACTGCTATTAAATAATTTACACTTGGTCAAATTTTGTTACCGATGCATGTCGATGAGCTGCGAAACAATTGATCCTTTCCGCATTCATGCTTGTTAATGAACTGATAATGTTGTGGATAAGTTTATTGGTCAACTTGCAGCTGCAATTAGATACCCTTGATATATATTTTGGATGGGAATATATTAAAGACCGTTCTTTCACCATGTATTTTAACAGATTACAACACGGCTGGGATTAAAAAAAAACTATTAATTCGCTTGTAAACTATTTTGTTTTAACTGTGTAATTAAATAGTGGAAATGTATTAAATTGAATGTACCAAGTAAGCTACTTGTCCCCTTGTAATATAAATACACCATTCATCCCATTACGTTAGATTCTAGACCGATTTCTTAGATTATTCAGTGGCGTAGTAATACTTATTTCCTAAAGAAACGGCCAAAGTTTTGGTGATTCAAAATTCAAATATTGTACAACTCAGTAACTACTGAAATCCGCTTACACCTTGAAAGACAGCTTCTGACCAAATTTCAGTAGCCTATGTTATTCCACAGCAAAATCAATTGGCTTTTGGTGGCCTTACCTCCCAGCAGCGACTATTATGCAGGAGTACAGGGATTAGGGGTGTTTTAATATCCATAATATTCTAAACATCTAAAGCTTACTAATATGAAATATTCAAAGTATCTTCAAAGCTCTGAAAACTGTTAATAGTTAATATTTTTAAGACAGTCAATACTATTAATGCTATTAATGTATTCAACATTTCAAGTACTTTCAACGTATATTAAATTTAATGTTAAATATTATTAATACTCTAAATATTTCAAAATCAATAGATATTTCACCATAAAAATATATTATTCTTAAACTATAATGTAATTGTTCTAGCAACTCTCGATTTTTTTGAGATATATAAATATACATGTGTAATATATATTGTAATATGTAAATGAAAATTAAAGAGAGTTAAATGATGTGAAGAGACTGAGATCACTCGACCTTTTGACTAAGCTAACCGATCAAGTTTTGATTACTTCTCCAAAATAACATTGTATAATACTTTAGTGAAGGATTATTTATCACAGCTTATTTTACGAAGCAATAAGTGGTGAAAATTTGATCAAATGTGAGACTTTTGTCCACAACTTCAATTTTATCTTTACTTCATACAAGTACGAGCTTTGTACATATACTAATAGAAAATATTTGGTTTTTCAATTTCGGATGAATCAGCTACCAATTATCCTAACAGTGTCGAGATAACTTTTTTTGAGAGGTCAAGGGGTGTCATGGGGTGACAGTGGCTGATTTAAAAAGCGCATCATTTCTATAAATATAATTTTTGAATGACGCCACTTTTGTAACAACAGTATCAGTTTCAGTAAGTTTAAAAATTTTAGATTTGTTTCAGGTTACTTATGGAACATATCAACAAGCTAAAATATAGCAATAAATACGAATTAAAAAAACAATATGTCACTCGATAAGAAAAACCAGCGACGTGATTTAACCGTAACTGACATTTATATCCCCCGATTATTTGCTCAATTACATCTAAAGTAGCACTATCCATCATACAGCATTATACAAATTATTATAATACCATCATTTTCGACAGATTAGCCTGAATAGACTAATAGAAACTCGATAACGAGCCACGATCAATCATTCATAACATCAATAGCAAAGTAAGAAGCCGCAGAATCTCGCTTCAGGCCAGAACATCTTTATTGCCCACTCACTGAAACAGTAGCTTATTCCGTGGTTTTTTTTTTGATTCTTCGGCAACGCCTCGTAATGTAATACTAATAATGTAAATAATTAATACTTATCAATTATGCGAAAATGATCGTTATTTTATTTGAAATTGTGATACATATCGCGATTAAAAAAGGACGGTACGTTTGACTCCAAGGTTGTTACACTATTTCTTAATGACATTCATTAGTGTTTCATATTGAAATTATATACTGTTGGGATATTTTAAGATATATTTAATTTATAATATAAAACGCGGGTGATACAGTCTGGTGGTGTGATATGACGGGTGAGGCATTTAAGGGGGTGTTTGGATGTTGGGTTAGTCTAGCAAAAATTATTTATTTTTATATTTTCAAAGCTTAGCTCTTTAAGCCTTTAAATTATTTTCGGAGATATAGCTGTTTTAGGGAGGTAGCATCTAAATGTCAAAGAATATTGTTTTTTATATTTTGTGTGAGTTTTTAAATGTTGTTTGATAGCAGTATTTTAATAGCCGTCTAAGTTGGTGCAGCGGTAAAGGCGACAGGACGGTCCTCCTGCTGTTGTGATAGTCGCGGCTTCGATTCATGGCTGGGGCATAGTCGTAAATTTATGGTTATGATTGTTTAACATTTGTAATTGTCCTTAGGTTAAAGTGCAAAATTTGACAAGGAAAATGAACCCAGGCTGGGCAAGACTGGATATCTTCTCGGGTGATCTCCAAGTTCACCAGTCGGTAGGTTTAACATCGTGACCGTGGTTCAGAGTCCACGTTAAACAGTAGGTCCAGTCCAGACAAACTCTAGTTAATAAAAATGGGACTCTGAAATATTTAAACTAAACTAACGTCTCTAGGTTAAGAATTTTTTTGGATTGGAACAACATGTTGGCGTTGGATTTGACAACCGTGTCGCAGTTACTCCTAGCGTTCTGATGTTCTTATTTTCCCCTTAATAACGATTTTTTAAGGTTAGTAAACATGTAAGATTTGAATAACACCCTTAGTAACTGGACAAATACAAAGCAGTTCGGCAAATATATATTACAATATATTTTAATAAAATTATTTAAAATAGATGTTGATTGGGTAGCGATCCATCAATCAATCATCGTCAATTAATTTTCCCACTTCTTTGGTATTTTGAAGCCATGTACCATCCAAGCCACGTTATATCAATGTGAAAAAGTAGTGATCAGAAGACAGTATGTCTGTTTAGTAAGTTGGACGCGTGTACGTGAAAGAGCATGAGTTTATTTGTTTTTGTTTTGTTTTATTTCAATTTATTCAGTAGCTGTTGTTTAATTCCATTTTAACAGTTACTACATGTATTACATCTTGTTGACCTGACCATGTGCACAAAAATACATTATGGTTATGAATGTTCTACTTAGGTGTCTCTGTGGATGGTTTTGCTGGATTAACCCATGGGTTTTTGCATCTGGGATTGTGATGGTATATTCTTTTTTCATCGCCGGTCACAACGCTTCACAGAAAAAATATTTTACTCTAGCTTGACAAGCAATAAAACTACTATATTGCAACTATTCGAAATCGCATTGCTAGTTAATTCATGTGGTAGACATTTTCCCTCATTTTGGATCTCCTATCTCATATAAAGGTCTAAAAACAGTTCATTTATCAAATGATAAAATGCCTGAGAGATCTTTGGAAGTTTCAGCTGGGTTATCGTCCAATAAATCTTGGAATTGGTTGAATTCGAACTATTTTGGGCCTACAGGCCGTTCTTTGTCATTGACATCTAAACAACCATTTTTAAATTGTTGAATCCCAAACCGAGAAATGATATATGAGGGAGCAGTATAATCATGAGTATAGCATGAACGAAGTGTTTAGTGGGCTTCGGCAGCAGATTTGATCAAATTAAAGAACAATAGGAATTAATTTCCTACATGTAATTTTGAGTTTTCCATAACTAGTATGTGTATATTCTGAATAATTTAATAGTACCAAATAGAATACTGTTATTCTCTGTAGAAACTTGT
Organism: Rhynchophorus ferrugineus; assembly: GCF_030347505.1. Lineage (NCBI taxonomy): Eukaryota > Metazoa > Arthropoda > Insecta > Coleoptera > Curculionidae > Rhynchophorus > Rhynchophorus ferrugineus. Next base: position 28,084,029 of record NW_027472580.1, on the reverse strand, counting down.
CAAAACCATTGAATTTAATAATTAGGTTTTCGATTGAAATACATGAAAGTAGCTAATATTATGTTGCAATTTATTCCTCCATTGATAGTATTTCCAACAAAAAACATGAAAGCTTTAATGAAGGAAGGAATTACTTGAAGAAGCACCTTCAGGCATCGCTGATGGATGCCATCTATCTGGTTAGATCCAGCCTAAATTATTCACAAAATGGTGGAAACATTTCCTGTCGATAGCAAAACCATCTGAAAAAATCACATTGTGTTGGAAAATAGTGGCCCATAAAGAAATTTAGAAGTTGCATCGGCAATGCATTGGCACTGACAGAATATAACGAAAATGATGATCTTGAATTCCAATCCAGTTGTCATAAAATCTTTTCCCAAGACAAAAAGGGAGAAAATTGGTTAGATTAAATGTATCAAATATTTTTAATAGATGTATGAAGATTGCATAGAAAATCTATCTCTTAAATTTATTTGTAGAACAGCCACAATAATTTATAGGTAAGAGTTAAAATCTCTTATCACTATTGCTTTCAAGAATTTTTCATACATCTGACAGCCGGTCGCCGTCTGGTTGTCAGATGTACGCTAAATTATTCAAAATATTAGTTATAATTACTACAGGTTATAAACCGGCAAACATTTTAGCCCCTTGATTATTTTGATAATTTAAGTAGCTGCGTAATATATTATATTACTTTCTTTGAAAATGCAGAAAACAATAGATATTCAGGGTCACAAATTGATTGCGGCTTTAATAGGTTATCTTGAAAAGGAACAAGATAATGGAGGCCCCCCTTTGCTGGTAAATTCCGTTAGAGAGGTAATTATTGATAATATTAAATAATATAAGTCCTTACAATTTTAGTGAAAATGTTTTTAGCGGGTTGCTGCCACGCTAAATATTACTGTGATTATTGTGAATAACATCACTTACAAAATGAAGAATAATAAGTTAAATTCACCCAAGAAAACCCGTCTACATACAAAGTGGGTGACGAATCTTGACCATCTTGATATTGGCTCTATTAGAGACCAAATATACTAAATGTATAAGAACAGTAAATACACAAACTATTTAATAGATATAAACATAATTTAATAAAATTATTTTACAGAAAATTGCCTGTCTGAAAAGTGTACATAAAAGAATTAGGGACATGCAGCTTTTTGAGGGATGTAATACATCATTTTATACACTCTTACAGAGCATAGGGTTCAAATAGTGTAAAGATAACCCTCGGAGAGGTTTAATATAACTTCCAGATATTACCTTAAAAAGAATTAAATTATAAGAATTATATAAATTTAAAGGCATAAAATAAGACCAAGGAAGATAAACTATTTGAATTTGTGTATCTTGATGAAACTTATATATTTCAAAATGGTTGATTGTGGCACTCTTGGCAAGACGGTAACAAAAAAAGAGTAAAGACAACAAAAATTGATTGAAAAAGGTAAAAGTTAAAATAGTATTCGAATAGGTTTTGTTGATCATTATATTTGTTAATAATTAATTGCAGATATATTGCTGGTTGGGAAGGATATTCCATCAAAAACTGTTTGGATATGTGGAAGGAAGCATTGTCAACCATAACACCTTGGGTTTGGATGGACTCGATTAGACATACAGAGGAAGTAATTGATAAATGGTGGAAATCTGAACATGTTTCAGACAGATTAGAATTTAACAGTTTAGTGATTGAGTTGGACAATGAGTGGGAAAGTGAAAATGAATGAAGGCAACTTTCAGGATATGTGATAATGCTGTGCAATGCTAGAAATTCCCGAGACAGAGTGATGATAGTGGAAACAACTAAAGGTACGCACATAATTAATTGAATATAAGTGTAGAAAATGGTATTTTAGGGTGTGAAAGATTTGTGTGCACAGATATGATTGTAATTGTTCAAAATTAAACATGAGCATTAGGTTACAACGTATGAGGAGAGAATGAATACTAAGTGTTTTGTAGATACGGTAAATGCATTAGACAGAGTTCGGTGATTAATTTTATGAAGAATGGTGTACTAAAATGACTTGACAAGTAAACACATCATTGAAGGAAACAAGAACTAAACGAAAAAAGTAAATATGCACGCGAATGAAAGTAAAATACGTTTCTCAGACATACAATTGTTAATTAGGTGGATTAAGCCTCCAGGGGGATACCACTACATAAAAAAACGTGCCTAGAAACTCAACAAAAACAAATCTAACCTACAAATTATTATAGCTGTGTCTTAATTGTAGTTTTAAGTCCTGCGATAATATATGTATTACATTTACTATTATGTTAAAATAAATTATATTTCATAATATTTTTGTTCAATTATTTTATTTAGATTAGATTTTTTTTGTATGTCAAAGCCAAACTGAACTAAAACTCAGAGTTAATTCGGCAACATTGCAATATTTCGACGTCAGAAATATCCATGATGCATTACTAAAAAAACTTTGAATAGACTATACCTTATTTGATATAGGTAAATCACAAGCAATAGAAATAACTCAGAGGAAACTCCTAATGACCTGTTGTCGACAAGTTATTGCTATCAAGTCACTGCACATTGTAGTTTACGCATGTTTAATCTATACAGAACCAAAATAATTAATTTCTATAGTTAAAAGTAAAGTAAAAACACAATATGGAAATGTTACTTATGTCACTAATAAAAATAGTTAAGAGGTGTTTTAATCAGTAGAAAAATATAATGACTTCACCACAAGTCATTATTTGCAAATTTTGATAGAATTTATGATATAAAATTAAATTAAAACGTACATCTTCAGCTCCAAAACGTAGTGTGGTAAAAAAGTCACATCTGATTTATCGTGTGATTAATTCTAACATTCTACTGTTAATAAACTCCTTCCGGTAGACTTAATCAGTTCTATACCTCCTATACCAAATGCAAAATAGCTTATTCGCAAAGGATATGGCTTCGGAGTTAAAACATCATACATCTGCGTTAATCTTGATCTTGATTTTGACGGTTCACGAACAGACCCACCAAAAAAAGAATATCTTAAAAAACATGACAAAGCGATCTTCTCACAAAAAAACGTTCGGTTACGAATTAAAATTACACCATACATTAAATAAATTTGTTCTTATTAACGGTTTTACCTTGAAACAACGCTAATTCCGCACTATAATTAGATATAAGGAGCAATTGTTTTTATATTTTTCATTTTGTGAGTCACACGTGGTTATTATTTTCGTATTTATTATATGGAACGTTCCATTTTACAATGCGTCTTATTTATTTTTTGATAAACTTGTTGCAGGCGTTGGAGGACTAAGTGTTGTGTGTCTAAGTTTGTCTGGGGATCCGAGATCATAATGCTGGTCTCTTTGGAATTCATTTGATTAAAAGGAATCAAATTACTTATTCAAAAAGGAAGACTTCTTGACGTTGGATTAACATTTTCTTCGCAGTTATTCAAATAATTCTAATTCCTTGATATAGTAAAGTGGAGGTTGCCCAAAGTATCGCCAAAGTTGTCACTAAAGCGGATAGAAGGTTTTCAAACTCATCTAGCTATAAAATATTGGGATTAGAAAATGCCATGTTTATAAAATACCAGGATTAGATGATACATGTTTTGAAATATACTACTAGTACAAGTAAAAGCATGGTAGTTTAAGGCGTAAGTTCAATAATAGATAAAGACTAAGAAGTTGCTGTAATTTAACATACCGAAGTTTTGCAGAAGCTTGAAATTTGAGACAGAATTAGGGGTGTGCTGTTGTCAAATATGGGTTGCAGTGACTCAGTGTTCAACCGTAGACGATTAGACTACGGACTGAATGGTCTAAGGAGTGAAACGTTAAAAAATGGAGGTCGAGATAGGCTTTATTTTGTAATATATAAAAATCCTCAGTGTAAATTATAAAAACCCTGAGTTTTGTATTGCCTTTCAAGAAGTCGCAACTTCTTTCATAAAATAAAATAGAAAATCCAAATAAATGTTTTTGTATTTAAAAATTTTTCATATTTCATAATTGACGCAATCATTTAATTAACCAGAAACAATTTAATTATCAAGAAATGAGGACACGTTGACTATGAATTGGCAATCGCTTCGCAGTTATTTGAAGTATTCATTGGTGTAGTTACCGCTAGGGGTGCTTATCCGTGAACTAACCTCTGAATTGGAAAGGAGCGGCAAAACTATCACCTTTATGTGGCTTCCTTCTCACTCTGGGATCATTAAAAATTAAAGAGCGGATTATTTAGCCAAGAAGAGGGAGGGATCACTTGCTGAAAATTTCCTCTTCTGGAGTAAAAGATATGAAGACCACTCTACTAAAATCTTTAGATATCTAGACCGATTCAGATGGAATCTAACAGAAAACAACACGCTTTGGGAGGTGAAAAAAGAGTATTATCAGGGCCTTAACACCACTAACATCAGCAGGCTCAATTTATTCATATTAGCTTATTCTCGGGTCTCAGAATTGGTCACTGCAAACTGACCCATGAGCTTCTCATTAAGGGAGGAAGTATACCATTGTGCGTCGAATGCGGTTCCTCACTGTCAACCAAACATATACTAATCGAATGCCGATTGAATGCCGATTGAATGCCGATACTCGCAAAAACGGTTGGACGGTTGGGCAACCTGGGAGAGACGATGGACCGACCAGTGCCTTAGGCTGGAGAACCTGGAGAAGCTGATTAATTTTCTAACCGTAACAGGACTATTACTAGAAATATAATAGTGTGCAGTGCATCTGTGTAATATAATGTATGTTCGTTTGTATCTTTTGTATCTTGTATCGTTATCGCTGTCATGGGTTATGCGACCATTATATTGTAGCATTTATATATCCATGTATCTGTATGATTTTACATGTTTTGCTTGTGATCATGCAACATACCTGTAATAACATTATATACTTTAACTGTTACTGTAAATGTGTTGTATATTATATAATTGTAAACCCTAAATAGTCCTGGTGGCTGATAGGTCTATAATATACAAATAATTAATTTGGTGTTGTTAAGTGGAGTTCGAGCAAAAGTATCAAAGATCTCTAGCCATAAACTATTCCATGTAAGAAAAATTCAAGCTTTGAAAAACACACTCAATTTATGGATTCCCGGTATTTGCGTTTTAGTTCAGAGTGCGAGATGGCCCAATACGGATTGAAGTAATTCAATTTTCCTAGACTATTAGAACCTAGAGTCAACAAAACTTGAATAACCATTCCACAGAGGGACACCATAGAAATTTTGGTTATTTGGTTACCATAGAATTTTAGGCAGATCATTACAGTCACAAAGTACAGGCGATACATAGTTTTACTATAACTAGAAGCTGTCCAGGTGGGAGACCGTGTGATCGTTTTTTTACGAGGGAAGGTTTATGTCGTGCCACTGTTACTGCATTGGTTACGAACTGTCAATTCAAGGAATCGAGGCCACGTGTTAAACTGAATGGTGTATTGGATTATGTATTCAATATGGTAATGTGTAGGTGTGTAGTAATATACAAAAAGCTTCAGTGTCGTTTTTATCATCGTTCAGCAAGTTGCCTCTTTCTTAATTAAAATAATTAGTTTTAATAGCAAAATTAAAGTTTCTGTATTTTAAACTCCTTCAAATTTTATAACTTAAGTACATACGAACTTAAAAGACTATACATTTTTATTATTGACGTAATTTTTATGGTTGTTCTTGGTCAGGTTTTGCGCTGAGATAATTATAAACATAACAAATACAACATTTGTATCCTGAGCGGTATTTTTTTGCCAGATCTTCTATGCTAGCATGTCAGCTGTAAAAATAATATCAATTAAATCTTAATTTTCAGATATGAAATACAAATAAATTTCCGCCATTCGACAAGAAAATAGGTCAAATATTTCTAATATATTTTTTCTTCTTAAAATATTTATCTTGATGGAGAGTTAGTAAGCACCTTTTGGGAGATTTTTAGCCGACTTTAAAAAAGGTGGAGGTTCTATATTCACCGATTTCTCCATCAATTATGGACCGATTTTCAAAATAATTCCACTTTCGAGGTGGTCCCATTTGAACCAAGTCAGGATCTGATGGGCGGAAGGGTGGAAATCGAGAGAAACCTTCAAATTTCAAAGATACGTACGTTAACGTTTTCACATATTTTTTTATCTAAAATAATCAGATATTTCTGTATAATATTACTTCTGAACTGATGTAACGGAAGACCGGAAGTTGTTCAGAGAAAGAGCCGTTTAGTTTGCTTTTTAAACACTAACTATATCGTATGGGAAGCCGTAAAAATATTGCAGCGACCTGCTTTTATGGTGTAGTTGGAGAGTTCATCTCGCATGCTGAGATGCATAAACATTTCTCAAATTACCTAAGTTAGGTAGTAGACCTCGGGGCCTGAAGCGTTCCTTCTTTCAATCATTGTTTCTTTATTCTTTATTTTATCCTTTATTCTTTCCTATTTTTCCTCATACGGGCTGTACCTTTACTTGGGCAATCCATTGTAATACTTAATAAATTTAACTGGGTAATTTATTGACATCTAACACTAAAAAGAGAAAAATAAAATATTTTTAACAAAAAATTGATCCAACTTCAAAAAATAAATAAAGAAATTAATAAAAATTAAAGAATAATCAAACTTAGATTTTTAACACAAACAAACGTTTTAAAATAAAAGAATATCTCAACATAATTCACAATTTTTCCAATGGACGTCAATACAGATGAGCTGAGAGCAGAACCTTCAAATATTACCGCAGTATAAGATCGCACAGTCGCACTTGGATTGATTATTGGGTTAAAAAACCTACACCGTTTTAAGTGCAGTATGATATCTCAAAGAAAAATAAGTCATCATTGACATACAATTCGTAAAAGAACATGGAATTTGGGAAAAGCTTGTTTATTTTCAGAGTCAAATGCTCTATTTTTCCAAAATAAATTTCACACAGCTTTTGATGAAAATATGCTTTTCTGTAATTAAATATTAGGTATATAATCTACGTATATAATTATTGAGTCACTTTATACTACCTACAATATATTGCCAGTGTTGAATATAAGTAATTCACATATTATAAAAATAACTAACAACTAAGAGGAAACCCCTAATATGTAATTTACTGGTGACAAGTCAACTGCTGTCATGTTATTGCAATTTGCAGTCTACGCTTTGGTATGTACTATGTTCTTTTTGTATGGGATATGCGAAAAATTATTCAAGTTGGTGACTATACGAAACCAATATAATAAAATGAGTTTTAATACCGAATATAAATATAGTAATTAAATTAATGTACCTTAATAAACGTTATTATAAGACCACAATAATTAATAGCAATTAATCACACACAATGTGTTTGTTATATATGTGACAGTATAATGCATTATGACTCAAAATACTTCAAATACGAATTTAGCATAACGAGCTGAAACTGAGAGAATATAACCAAAATTAGTTGGTGAAAATGGAAGAAGCATATAAGACCATATATTCAACAAATCGATATATGAGAAAAATAATTGAAAAGTTAAATATTTATAAATAAAAGTTATTAATAAATATAGATATAGACCGAATAAGAAGATACATATTATGTAAAAAATTGAGTGAAAGAAATTAAGAAAGAAATTAAATGTAATTTAGGGAAGATAAAGGATATGCACAAATGCTATAATTAGAGACAATAAGTTTTAAAATGCCAAGTTAATCACTTAAATATCAAATCACCACAAGGACTCCAGCAGGGCTGAGGCAAATTCGGGGTACAAGGAGAGCTTCTGCTGATGATGTACTGATAATTACTGATATTCTAGATAAAACGCTATATGGAACAGGTGACTAAGGGAATATGGAACTATACCTAGCAAAATCAAAACAAAAGTTTTGAATAGAAAAAGAAAACGGGTACATTTATTTAATGTTTGAAAATATAAATTGAAGATAACGAAAGGTAGTGAAAGGAAATGAACGCCATAGCTGGAAAAGTTACAAGAAAAAGGAAAAGATATAAATTGTCGTCAATAATAAGCTTATTGACAACAAATTGATATCAACCAACACATTAATAGAATTATACAAAATGAACAATTCTAATGTTCAGAAAGACAAATTCCAAGTAGTGGAAATGGACAAGCGGTAAAAGAATAACAAAGATGAACAGGATGAGAAACACAGAAATCGTAAGAAGAGTACATATGAAAATGATATGAGCGTAGTTGGTGGGACCATATACAGCGTATAGAAGAGACAAAACAGATTAAAAAGGTCTGAGTAGCAAAGAGGTAATAGAGAAAAACCAGACGACGATGTAAGAGAACTTGGGACAAAGTTATCAACAAAAGACTGGAGGCAGGAGGAAAAACTCCTTCTAAAGCAAGTATATTGAGTACACACATGGAAGAATGCGCTGAATTTTACACTTAGTGTCACAAAATATTTTTTATATAATTATGAGGATTCAATATTGAGTACCTGCTGCTTCGTGGATATTTGCTTTTGAGGCAATATAACAAGTCAGTTGAAAAGTACCTGGCCTATCATAGTAAAACTCATTTTTTTGGCAAAATTAGTTTTTTTCATTCAACATAATTCCCTTCAATGGCTTTGGAGCGGGTTCACCGTGTGCAGTCCATTCGGATGACTGTCAATTGGACTTCGTAGTGAAATAATGGAGCCATGTTTCATCCATTGTCACATATCGACGCAAAGAATCGGGTTTATTACGCTTGATCATCTTCAAACACTGCTCCGAATGATCAACTCGTCGTTGTTGTCGGTCAAAAATGAACTCATCAAATGAACCACTTTGCACAGAGCTTTCTCATACCCAAATATTCGTGAATGATATGATATACACGTTCAGTTGATATTTTTAGAGTGTTTGCTATTTTATTCAATTTCAATTTACGGTCATTCAAAATAATTTTTTGGATTTAATGTATTCGTCTGTAACAACCTCTTTTGTGCGTACATTGCGTTCACCATCTTCGGTGCTCATTTCACCACATCTAAACTTAGCAATCCTTGATGATTTTCCTGGGGCAGGGTCCGGAAATTCGGCATCAAGCCAAGTTTTTGTTTCAACTGTATTTGTTGCCTTCAAAAAGCAATATTTTATCAACACGAGAAATTCATTTTTATCCATTTTTTTCACAATAACAAACAAAAGTTAATAATGGTTAGGGCTAACTAAAAACCATATAGATTTAATTCTAGGAGCGCCATCTATGTGTCAGGCCGGGGACTTTTAATTGACCTGTTAATACACCTAGGCTGAATTTATAGGACTATTTTACTGGAATAATTAAAAATTAACAGTAAAGGTTAAAGGAATAGTTACAAAATTAACATAGGGCATTAATCAGGGTTGGCTGTGGCTGCGTAGTGTAAAATTTATATTACACATTATATTGAATTAATCTATAATAAATAATTTAATTTTAAAATAGATTTCTTAATTTCAATTGGTTATAATTGTAAATAACTATTGATAAAAATAAAAATAACTATAATTATAAGTTATACTATAATATATACTATAATATAAAGAAGTATTAGTTTTAATTTTGTTTAATTAGTTATATATAATTAATTACTGGATTATTAAAAATTGTTCATTGTTGTCAGCAATTCTTGTGTTGAGAAATATAATAATGTAGTTCAACGAAAGGTGTAGTTCTTGAGGTAGTTTTCATATATTTTGATATGTTATGATATTCAGATATTTACTGTTTTAAATAATGTTGTATCTCAAATATAGTTTTGATCTTATATATTAAAAATACCGTGAAAAAATTTTTAGGAACACATACTTTTTAAATGATTCTCTTTACTCTGTTATGAGAGAAACATGATTAACTTCGACTACAGGGCAATCACAAGTACCTATAATTATGTACCTATATTATGTTATGTATAACTATGTTAACTTAATTTAATTATTTATTAAATTAACTTGTTAATTAAGGAAAACCCTTAAGGCAAAAGTTGTAAATTGTCCATTCAAAAAATCACCTCCGCTACAAATAAGCAAGTCAGCAAACCGAAAAACCGCAACTAAAGCAATTACGACAATTTAGACAATCCGTCCGATCATCGGTAACTGCGGCTCGCCGAGTGTCGTCGGACCAAAAATGAAAATGGTACTGAACCCAAAAATGAACCGTTTTCGGTGCCACCGAAGAGAACTGTACCGGTGTGCCCGTGTAGCAATTGAAATTTTCGCGGTGTCTTTTACAGCGCCGCAACATCTTCGTGCCATCTTTCTTCGCGAAAACCGACCTCACCTGGTGGGGAGCACTATAAAGATGGGGGGCAAAGTAGCAAGTGACCACAAAGTCGCCAGCTAAGTAAAATCCGGGGTATCAACTGGGGTTGATACTTTAACGAAAGCACTGAGATTAACTCTTTTTTTCTTAATTTGGTTTAGTGTCATAAAATATTGCTTAGTGTTAATAAAACTAGTGTTTCTAAAACAAGTGATAATTTTCTAATCAATTTTTTTATATTTCGGTAAGTCTTTTTATCTATTTTTCTATATTTAATTTAAAACTATAATTTTATTGATTATTTTCTTTTTAATACTATTAAATATTAATTATTAATTATTTTGTGACATATATATAAAAAACTGCAGTATTATTTAATTCTATTTACAAATTTCACACTCTATATTGTCAAATTGAAGGTACTTAGATTTCTTCCCTATTATGATCAAAAAGTAAACAATATAATAGTAGTCTAAGTAGTAATTCTCATCTCAGTTGACAAAAACTATTTAAATGACATAACCAATTTAGTAATATTTAGTATGTATAATTAATATATAATTAATGTTCCAGAAAAAATAAATATGAATAATTTTAATATGATTTTTAATATATTTCTGACAATTTTTATGTAATATTAAGTTATTTTATAATAATATATTTTTGTTTATTTATTAAATTGAATAAATTGAATTTCAATAATCAATACCAATAACGAGTGATTTCAATAACGCCATTTAAATAAATTTTAATATATAAAATAATATATTGTTTATAAAACATATTTTAAAATATGTTTTAATTAATTTGAATATTTGAAATAATAAATCTGATATTTTTATTTAAATAATACTAAGTTACTGCCAGTTTCAAGCGTCATCAAACCAAGGGGAAGTTCCCCCTGTTGATGGTATAATCATTAGTCTGAATTTAGCTAGTGCTGCTGTTTTTAATTTATGGCAGTAAATGTGATTGTCTATAGTAGGTGTAAAATCTGATATCAACTATCCTATTTATACTATGCAATCAGGCTGGTTGAGACACCGTATTAGATTTGGTCTTTACCACCCGCCAGTAGGTTGGCTCAATGCCGAAAACTATAGGAACCTAATGTTCTAATTAATATTTCACAAATAATATAATTATTGTATTGGAAAACCAGATAATAATTAATTAGTATTAAAATTAATTCAGCTATTAATAATGTTTAATTTATTTTTAGAATAATAATAAATTAAAAAATATTTAAATATGATTTAAGTGGTAATATTACAAAGCAAATAAATTATAATATTTTTTCTTGAACATAATTATTTCTTGAATTAGTGTTGGACTATATTAATATTATAATTAATACACAATAATTTAAGTTATATATATTTTGTGTGTTACTACACGTGACAATATAAACGTTTTAAGAACTATTTAGATACGGTAATATGTTTGATTTGAATTTAAATATAGTTATATATTATTTTACGATAAATGTCTTAATATTTCAATCGAATTGCAACCTTGAGTAAAGTCATACAAAAATGCCGAGTGTGCTTTTAATGGTTAATCGGGCATCGAAAATAAGCATCGGAACAAACTTATACATTCAATAAATGTATGAATGAATTAAATGACACGGCATTCATACGATATTTCAACATCTCGAAAATTATTGAAAACAAGCCTTGGATTTATTTCCTAAAGCGTATGTAACGTACCACTTAAAAATATATTTGTTATGATGAATAAATAATTAGTTTTTATGAACTATTGAAGAATAATAAATATTTATAAAAAATATTTTTTTTTATTTTAAGGCTTTATAGAAAAAATCTATAATTTTTTTTTAAATACTGTATTTATACAAAAAATACTAAATGAAGATTATTAAATAACTAATAGAGTACTAGGTAATAATTAATAAGAATATCTACCAATTATTATTTAGTAGCTATTTCAGCTCAAATAAATTCTTTAATCGCTATATGGGTTTGAAGGGAAGAAGACTAATTTATTTTCATGTTAAACTTTGTATTCATTTATTTTGTTTATGGTTAAGTATAACCGTAGTAAAGATGAAATAAATGTACATGAGTATGATTATAAATAAAATTAGCTTATACAAGTTTGAATTTCTAACACATTCTATTCGAAATTCGAACACTTGCTCTATGGAGACGTTTCAAGAATTAGCTCAATTTTTTTTCGTCCGGTTTTAACAATTGGAAATACAGCACGCCGAGTTGAATGAAGTATTGATGTGAACATTTGGCTTCATCTGGAAACGTGTCTGGGTATCACCAAAATTATTTGTACGCAGGATTGTTACAGTGAATGTTCCTTTATTTCGTTACCAAGGCTTCTATTTGTTAGCTTGTTGAGTAACCTCAAACAGGATTTCTTCTGGACTGACGTCGACTTTGATCATTCGCCAGCTAAGACTTAGGCATTATTCAGAGCTCCCATGAAGTAGTAATATTAGTCTATATAAATCTTAATATATAACTCCTTTTGATAAATTTTTAAAATACATCACACCCCATTATATCGAAGTATTGTATGTCGAAGAAACAAATTGTAGGATAAAAAAGCACGTATCAAGTACATGATGCTCAATTGTTAAAAAACTATATTGTTTTCCTGAATGGGGCTATTTTTTATAATAGAACTAAAAAAACTGGCTTAATAGGTCATCATTTCTAATTATTATTTAACAGCTTGTCAATATTTTGGCAACTAATTAATTTAGAATTTTCTGCCACGGGTGAAAAATAGAAGAATTAAAATAACCACTTGAAAAAATAAGAGTTCCCCTTATAATAACAACGATAGTCACCAACCACGAAAAATATACGTGAAAATATTCCGAAATAACAGTTAAAATTGGGACTCCATATCCCTACATAAGATACTTATTTGAAAATACCTTGTTCTCTATCCAAAATAATCTAATACTATTAATTAATGCTTCACAATTTATATTTTAAAATTTTGGTTTTTATTGCTTTTTTGATATTTTATTTGTTAATATATATTATAATATAAATATATATTATAGTATAAATATGAAATTGTTGCTTAAACAATATGTCATAGATTACCTTTAATTTCAGTGGATATCATTTTCTCTCAAACGTTTTGGTCAAATTGCCAACTTCATTCATCATTTCTGATCATATCGAAAATATTTTTATCTAAAATTATAATTAGAGCTATTCAATTTACATAATAAGACTCAGAAATGTTTAGCATTATTTATTACTTCTCAACTAGGACTATAGGACTACCCAACTTTTCGAAATTGTAAAAAATATATAAACTTCAGTAAAATGAGACATATAGTCTAACCAAAAAAGCAGGGAACTCACGTCAGCTCAATTTATTACGTCAAAAGGGTGCAACGTTGCCGCATTTAACGTTAACATTTTAGACATTTAATTTATTTTAGCTTCGATATGTAACAACATTCTACCATAAATACAATACGAAACAAAAATATATATTATAAAATATCATTTATTTTTAATACTATAGTACATCTAAAGCATATATTATAGGAACTAAATTACGGTTAATTCAGCAGCCACACTAGTTTGTAGGTTACGAGTTATTTTATTATATTTACATTGAAGTTTTATCTAAACCACCTATAGCAACTCCTGGAGGCTTAACGTACCTAATTAATAATTGTACATCGAAGTAATGTATTTTATTTTCATTGGATAACATGCTTACCCTTTATGCTTTGTTTTTGTTTCCTTCGTTGCTGAGTTTCCTTACCAAAACATTCTGATATTACTGCATTTCTCCTTAGTCTCTTCTGTTACTACCTCTGTATATTTTTCTTGATAGAATTATATTTAACTACTGCCTTCTCCCTAATGCTTTTACGATATCTGCAAAACAGTGATGTATTTTAGCGAAATGCTCATATATATTCTGAACAAATACGCACATATATATTCAGAAAAATCTTTCACACTCTACAATACTATTTTTACAGGTATCCATTATTAATAGTATTCTCGCCTTTAGTTGTTTACACTCTCATTATCTTGTCTTGGTATTGTCAGTGTTGAATTGCTGAAGATGTTAATTTACAATCTAACACTTGTTCACAATTTCACCATTTGTCATTTTCTTCTTCTGTGTGTCTGGTGAAGTTCATCCAAATCGAAGGGTATTATTGTAGACAATCATTTCCCCATATCCAAACAGTTCTTGCCTCTATATCATTTTGGACCTTCATGTCTACCATAGTAGTTCTTTGCCACATCCGATAACAATTCGATTTGATTGAATATGCAATGATAAGGCGAAATACATTACACTCTGTAGCCATATTATTCAACCCTCTGCCATCTACTAGTTATGTATCTTATTTCGGATCTAAGTAAATTACATAAAATACAATTAATATTTTATATATATTTATCTAATGATAATTTGAAATATTTCACTTTTTAAGATGGTCTTTAATTACAGCCTTTGGCGATATAGCGTGTTCCTAGCATGAAGAACTATATATAGCTGCAATCAATTATAAAGTAAAATTATGATTTAGAAAACCTAATTAAATGTTATTCTAAGTTTTAAATTTTTCCATCAACTTTTGTTTTCTTAACACTCTTTTTATTAGCGTCTTGTCAAGAATGACTTTTTCAAACGTATCAGATAGCATTGTATCTCTTTTTAACTGTAATAAAATGAGAAGGAAAATATTGTTTGATCTTAAAACGAATTTAAAAACTGCATTAGGCAATGCATTCTACATATTAATGACGTGAGTTCACTGCTATTCTGGATAGACTGTAATACTGAAAGGACCGATAAAAGAGTTTTGATTATAGTTACAGAAATATTCGATGCGATGTAACAATATTTATGTTATCTAATACAGATCCCTCAAAATTAATTTATAGTCAATAACAATTTACAGTACAGCGTGTGTTTGAATGATCCGCTATCTTTCGTTGCTCACCATTCTATTCGAAATACTTATCATATATTAAATCATATATTAAAACGGAGTCTGAACAACACTGAGTTGGCATTATAATCTCATAATTTTTGTTGGCGATTTATTGCTATAAAACCAAAACGAATTAACGTTCGTCTTAATGTTGTAACTAATCTTTTACGGTCAGATAAAAAGAAAAAGAGAACGGGAGAAAAAAAATTCGTCTCAACCCAAATGGTTAGTTGCATTATCAAAAAAATCGCATCATCTGGGACCAACCGATGCAAAAAAAGGAGAGGATCATCAGGTACAATGGAGGTAAAAGGTTCGTTACCTTATACCCTTCATTTGTTATGTTGGTGATTGATTATGCTCTTATTTTTTCTTTCTTTTCACCTGGAGAGATGGAGAGGGAGGTTGGTGGGTTTATAATACCAGTCAAGTCATTCTCGAAACTAAAATGTGAAACCCAATATTGGTAATCATGAATAATAAAAAAAGTCGATCGTTGACCCTGATGATAATGAATCAGCCTGAATTTGTTATTTAAATTTTTCTCAACCGCAGTTATTATATGTGATGTTCGTAAAAGAATGGAGAATTTGTTCCTGTTATTTCCGATAATAATTAACACAATAACATTATCTGGTTAACGTAAACAGGTGACAACCTTGACTGACATAATTTCAAGCCTGGCTATTTTTAAAGGAGTTTTTAGTCGAATTATTGACCAAGTGTGTTTAAATTGTTTTAATAAATCGAATAGTGTCATGATAACAATTAGTATAAGAATTCGTGATATTTATTAACCTTTCTGTAATACCATTTGTAATGAAATATAATTAGATAAAATTCAAAATATTTACATAAAAGTGACTGATATTATTATGACAAACAGTGTAACAATTGAAGTAACAAACAATTATTGATTTAGAACGAAAGCTAGAAATGAGGCTTTAATATCGTTCTATAATTTTTACATTGATTAAATAAATAATTAAATACCAACTTACTTAGTGCTTTGAGAGTTTGTAATTTAGTTTTCCAAATTATAATATCGATCAGAAAATAATAATATTAAGTGGACAGCTTGATAAGTCAGTGCCGTTTTGAATTTCCCGCTCATCAGTAACTTTAAATGCAAATGCAAAAATGTAAATGTGTTCCATCTATTAATAGACTACTGTGAGATTTTCTGTTGCGTCATTTAGTTTGACAGCGATTGACAGCAGATAACTTAAAAACGTAATATTTGTGTGCTGAATAAGCATTATTTTTTGCTCAAAAGACATCATCGAAACCATGGAATGGCTTGATAAATTCCATGGGGACTCAATTTAAATCGGTAAAAAATGGTTCACTGAATTCTGTTGTGGTTGTACCAGCATAAAAGTTCGTCACATTAGAAATCGGCGATGAAGCCCATGAAATCATATTAACTATTCGAATACATGAGGCGGCTGAGGTTGTACGCATATAAACTTAGCGGGTAAATCATATTTTATATGAACATTTGGGTCCTTCATCCATAAGCACAAACGTGTGGCCTCTCAAAAACTGAATGGAAAAACATCGATAAATAGTAAATCATCAGAGACCAAGGACTAATCAAAACTGTGAGTTTCTCCGGGTGGACATGCACCAAAGAGGGTAAAGTTGCTCTTCTCAGCCAACAAAGCAATCGTCATGAGTGCACATGTGTATAGTCATCATAGAAAAAATCTATAAATTAGTCTAGGAACTGCTACCTCATCCAGCATATTCCCCAGATTTAGTCTCTTGTGACTATTTTCTATTTCTAAACCTGAAGAAATCGGAAATGGTAAGAGATTTGGGTCGAATGAAGGGGTCATCAGTGAAATAAACGCCTCTTTTGAAGGCTTAAAAAGACATAATATTTGAAAATAATAAAATAATTGGAAAAAGGGTGAAATAAATACATAAGTGATATAAGTCAACAGATTTTAATATATTTATTTTTTTATTTTTATTACTTTTTTATGTTGATATGTGTGTTTCAATCGAATCTGACTGAACATATGCGCTACACCTTTTATTATTTACACTATTTATCTTTTTTATCCAAAACGTAATTTGTAAATTTTCTTCAAATTAGCATTTTAATGTTTAAATCAATAAAGTGTAATAAATTATTTTTTTTCCTGCGAACCTCTGTTGGATTGTAATTATCATTTTTGAGGCATCATATCATTGGATTGCAATTATCATTATTTGAGGCATATTATTTTTTGTTTTTATTATCATAAAAACATTTTAGTTTTGGTGTAATTCAATTAGGTCTATGCTTATATTACATATATATTCTCTTCAGTATAATTTCCTTTAATAATAAAAATAGCTTCTTAGTATTAGTTCATCGCACATACTATATATATAATTAAAAAACCATTACAAACAAGAAACGACATTATTCTCTCCATTTATGTCCTCATGGTAACCGTTACTCTTGATACGGTCCAAACCAAAGAGGAATTCTTTTCTTCACCCATCAGAAAAAACATCTTATTGACCAATTCAACCGGTACGAAAATGACCATCCCCGATGGACAGGCAAAATTACTGTTATTGTCCATATAAAAACTGGTTCTTTCAAGTATTCCTTGATAATGAGTGGTCAAAATCAATGAGCGATCCACCAAACAGGCCACTGTCGTCCGAATGCATTTTTGGGCACCGTTATTGTAAATCGTCTTCCGATATCTGATATTGTTTGCGTAATCATTATGCAGCACATTGGGATGATGGTGGAATGCCTTTTGCGTTTATGTAAGTGTTTCTTTTGTAAGAATTAAACTGGTTGAACCTTGAGGTTTCCAAAATAAAGATGTTAATTTATTTTGGCAAATTATCATCATTTTATTACATCATTATTATTTTGTAAATTGGACAATGAATTAATCCCAATTATTATCATTTTAGTTAATATCTTTAATTTTCTTCTAAGAGTCTTTTATTAATATTTATTATCTATATTTATAATCAGAAAATAAATTGTGTTTCAATGAAAATATTGTCCATTGTCTAATCAGAAATCGTGAAAGATTATTATTCGAAATTCAGAAGAGGTATGCAGTATGCTTTACAGCTTTTATACTGCTTAGGCTATACAGCAGATATCTAGTAAATACGTAAACATCTGAGAAAAATTATTTCTAAATCATCTTCAATTGAATTGCGAACTATGTGCATCGCTTTTCATTGTCAGTTGTTTTCATTTCTCTTCTTTAGCAGTATTTTAATTGTTTTATATATTTCTAATATAGCCTCTTAACTCGATTTTGAATAAATACACAGAACTAAAAAATGAGAAATCTTTCTTAGATTTTATAACATTTTTTAATCTAATTTTAATTTTTTTTACCAAATAATCTTAAATATTTTTTTATAGATGTTTAATTTTTTTACTTTTTTAGAATTTCATATGATAAACCGAAAATAATCATTATTATTACATTTCTGAAGTGGCTTTTAGTGTTTTCATATTGGTTAATTTATGTAATGGGGATTTATAATTAATAACGTAGAAAGTTAAGATAGGACAAATAATTCAGGATAATCTTTATTAGCATAATTAATTTATTACCTTTAAAAATATTGACGTTAAAAATATATAGCTTGTTTCTATTCGTAGACAAAAAGTTTCATTTTTCATTCTATCCATAGAAATTTATTTCATGCAATATAATGCCAAAATAACTTTCTCATTATAATTTTAATAATCATACAAAATTATGTTAAATCATTTTATCGTTAGCTTTTCCCTTCATTAAATTTTAACTGTGTTAAGAGATAAGATATGCTGTTTTGTTGCATTATTTATTAATGACTAATATTAAAATATATATCGATAAAACCAAGAATTATTTTTCTTTATTAACTCTAAGTAAATATTCTACATCAATGTTTGATTACATTTTATAGTGATTAATTTAATTAAAGCATATTCATTATGCTAATATGCTACAATATATAGTAGCAAGCCATTTTGCTAATTAATCTACAACGTATCCTTTTCAGATCTTTTTTTAAAAAACATTGTATTTCTATTTACTGAGTAACAATTTGAAATAGCTCATCTTTTAACATGGCATCTTTAAAATATAATTTATCTTTAGCAAGCTATTACATAATTACAGTCTCTATACAACTACTTGTTGTGATCTTTTCCAACTTTTTTATGTGTATGGTGAATTATCCGTAACAATCATTTTAACAGGTGATTTTCAAAGAATAACAAAAACATGTTATACTTCTCTGTGGTAGTCTTGGACTGGGAAAAAAACATTAACTCTGCTTCAGGAATACAAGCATTCCAGTGTCTAGCATGAGGAACAATATATCTGCTATAAATTACCAATAAAATATGATGACTAAGAAAACCTAATCAAATGTTCTAATTTTTACCTTTATCCATCAACTTTTGTTGTCTTTACATGAATAACATTCACAACATTCCATTTTGAAATATCCATGTCTCGTCTATATACACATTTTTTTATGCATTTTAGTCACAGTAATCTCGTCGTCAAGAATATTTCAATTCAATCTCGTAGAAATGTTATTACATATAAGTTTCTTCCTTATATTGTTTTTCTTCAAAAATGTTTAATAAGTTGGACCGACAACTTTGTAGCTTACTTAATGTAGACTACTTAATGTCACTCAAGATAATTAATAAAAGTTTCAATGCACAAAAACTACATTATGTTTCTTGTTCCTATAGTATATGGCGACCAAAAAAGAATCATTTCACGTTAGAATGATATCATTTTAAATCGTTTAAAAACAGGACACACTGCGAGAAGTTTTTTTGCATCGTGCAAGCCAAACAACTTTTTTTTCGATTTGTCAACGATATTTACCATAAAAAGATGTTAAATTTTAAGAAGTCTGACACATGAAAAGTCTAATGCATGGTTTAATTTATAGCTTTTATCTCGCTGTCAATGAACCGATGACCGTTTTATTCGAGTAGATGGTATGTTTCAACGCGCATAAAGTGAAAATTATATTATGTTTTACATTACGCCTACTACGACATAAACTAAGTTCTAAACATATCTGACAATTGCAACGCTGATGATCAGGAAGCCTTTCCAATTTACTTTGTCGCAACAAATCAACAATTCATTTCGAAAAAGCCACCTATGTAATAAAGTTGGAAGGATAAGTGGTAGTTAAGAGAATTTATGGATATTTTTGACCGAAAAATATTCGCGTATAGCCCTTTTAGTCATTTTTATCGCCGCAAATGTCCATATCCATCAAGTATCTATAAAAAGCCTTGTTGTTATCTTGAATTATTGTTATCTGTACTGGCCTTTGTTTATGTAATATTGAATTGGGTTATATAATCATTTGTTTATGCATAAACTCAGACAATGATGTTACTCTATAATGAAAATAAGAAATATTACCAAATTATAATATTATTCTAGAAATTAAAAGCATATTGAAAAATATATACTTTTTTAATCATTCGATGTGAAGTGAAATGATCTATATTAAAGTTTTTAATTATGAATTATATGATTATCATTAAAAAATATCGATTTTAACAACTGATATATTTTAAATAAGATCGATTATGTTAACGTAACTTAAGAAGTGTCAAACAAAAATTTTAATGAAGGTAATGTTATGACATTCAATCGAAATTTGCGAGTATGTAAAATGATCATTTCGAGAATCGATTGTACCGATTATAATATTATTAATTGTAGTCTATGGTTGCAATAAATTAAATAAATACTTGAATAAATGGCTATTTTAAAAATTATTTCTATGGCTTATTAATTGGTTTCAATAATACAATTAAGTGTTCATATATTTAAAGTTATTAATAAATTACAGCTTGTATAAGATTACTTAATTATTTTATTAATAGTTCTGAGCTTCATTTTTACATATTTATTCATAATCTGTGTTCTCTTAATGCGTTTTTATATTAAAAATCGTTGAATTATTAAGATATTTTGCTTCATTTATTAACTTCATCTTCATCTAATTAATTAACGCAGGAGACGCTGCTCTAGGTGCAGTAGGGCCTGAAATATTCTTCAGTAAGCCACTAATAACGATCGGATGTAATTATTATAGTTTCTGATTTTGATCCATGTCTTTTTGGGGGTGACTTGTTCTGTTTTATATTCAGTACTCCCATATGATATAATATATAAAGAAACAATTAAGTGAACCATATACATTGTTGTAATTAGGATTTCGAAATTATGTTGTTTATTACAATATATTTTTGTTGCTATTTTTCTTTGTTGAGTCAAAATATAATTTTAATGAAAGTAATGTTATGACATTCAATCAAAATTTTCGAGTTTTTAAAATGTTCATTTCGAGAATCGATTATACTGATTATAATATTATTAGTTGTAGTCTATGGTTGCAATAAATTGAATAAATACTTGAATAAATGGCTATTTTAAAAATTATTTCTATGGCTTATTAATTGGTTTCAATAATATAATTAAGTGTTCATATGTTTAAGGTTATTAATAAATTACAGCTTGTATAAGATTACTTAATTATTTTATTAATAGTTCTGAGCTTCATTTTTACATATTTATTCATAATCTGTGTTCTCTTAATGCGTTTTTATATTAAAAATCGTTGAATTATTAAGATATTTTGCTTCATTTATTAACTTCATCTTCATCTAATTAATTAACGCAGGAGACGCTGCTCTAGGTGCAGTAGGGCCTGAAATATTCTTCAGTAAGCCACTAATAACGATCGGATGTAATTATTATAGTTTCGGATTTTGATCCGTGTCTTTTTGGGGGTGGCTTGTTCTGTTTTCAATTCAATACTCCGATATGATATAATATATAAAGAAACAATTAAGTGAACCATATACATTGTTGTAATTAGGATTTCGAAATTATGTTATTTATTACAATATATTTTTGTTGCTATTTCTCTTTGTTTTTAAATGCATGTAAGAAATTTTTCCAAAATTATGATAACAATACTACACTTAATTATATCTCATTAAATTAACAGTTCTATTGTTCTATTGTATATGTTGGTATACAGATATTATTTATATAATAAATATTTCATTTAAAATAATTGATTATTATGTAGAAAATATTTACAATAAATATATGTTAAAACACTGACAACACACGTTTAAATCACGTTTTTTCGTGCACTATGGAAAATAAATCTCAAGAAATGTTCAAGATTACCAATTCAAAAACAGTATTATGTTTTATTAATATGTTATTGTTTTAAGACACTATTTTATCTTTACATACCTGATAATAGTATTGACACATGAATATAACCCCAAGAAGTACAAGCCGTGCATGACAAATCAACAAGGTCAAAATAAACTTGAAAGAGACAAATGGTATAATGATGAAATGAATATCAATTATAATGGAGTGGTATTCAAAGAAAATATTAAATGAGATTATAGAATAGTATCGTTAACCTCCTAGAAAACCAATAGTAAATATAGTATGGTAAATACCAATAGTAACAAATGTATATTTTGTATCAATTAGGTGTACATTTCAGTGTAAAATGGCGTAATGGATGACTTGACGGATGTCGTTATTTCACAACTATAAAATAGTAGGGTGTTGATATAAGGTGAGGAGTGTTTAGGTTAGACATAAAATATATATAAAATAATAAATAAAATAAAATTAAAAACATAAACAAGAGGGACTAAAAGTGTAAAGAGTGTATATACAATTTAAAAATGGGCACACATTAAAGGAAGACATTAACAAATTAAAATCAACAAATATAACCATGATAAAGTAGATACATCATCCAGACAGCACACACTAGCACCCATACCGAAGTGGTAATGGTTATTTTTAACGTTGGAAACTATCGACTGAAAACAGTCGAAACAGTCGATAGTCGCAAAACAGTCGATAGTCAAAAAAATAGCGACTGAAAATAATAATTACTATTAAATGCACGGTTCGAATGTTTTTTCCATTCGTGATCTCAGACGAAGATGTACGAATTCTTGTCTGTATAAAATGTAAGATAGGAAAGGATGGAGATAAATGCTTGGACTAGTTAATTTTAAATGTCTTTATATTTACAAAGCGGGACAGAAATGTATATATATATTCATTCCGGTGATAACTTTAAAAAAGAAAAGAAAAAAAAATTAATATATTATCACGTAATAAATAATATAATTTTAAAGGAAGTAGAATTACTTTTAAACTGAATGTTTTGTGGATGTGTAAAAAGTCGAAAGAAAATAGCGACTGAAAACTCTTACTAGTAAAAACAGCCGAACCAAAAATAGCGACTGAAATAGTCAATAGTAAAAAGTAGTCAGTTATTGAACAGTCGATAGTCGATTTCAGTCGATTGTTCCCAACACTAGTTATTTTGTCAGCAACAATTATCTGCACTGTACAAGCTCGTGTGATTTGGTTCGTTTGAAATGTTTGATTTCCTGTTCTGTATTACCTCCACGCTGCTGTGATTTAATAACCTTCTTTTATGTTTTAAATAGAAATCTTGGATAACTTCGTTAATTCAATGTCGATATTTGCAGCCCATAAGTCCAAATATATTTTATAATTGAGTGACTAGACTAATTTATATAATCCTGAGTCAAATTGGAAATATTTTAAGACAGTTCTTTGATTTTCAGCCCGATTTATTCAATTTTTTGTTTAATATAATGCTTTGAGATGTATGTCGAGGTATTGTGCTGATTCTCCTTGAAATATTGGGGATCCCTCAAGTTATATAATTAAGTTTTGATCATATTTTGATCTATTAAGCTGTATTATCAGCTGTTTACAATATTTAGTCCATTTATTGATCTTACTGACTGTCGCTTAATGATGATAGTTTCGTGGTGGTTTAGCGGTTTTGCTTATCTTGTGTAATGCCGATAAGATACCTAGGGATATTGCATGGTAGTATTTTTTATCTATATCTTCCTTTTCAATAACCACCTGCTCCTCTATATAATTGGTCGATTGTTAAATGGTGATTTCGAAATTCAAACAGGAAATTGGCTTAACACGTTTTAACTGTAGTTTCTAAAATAATTTCTATATTGAAGGTAGCCTGAGAAAAATTTATCTAGATGAAAGAGAATATGGTAAAGAGATATGGATAAATAACAATATTGTATTGGTAAACTACTTTTTTGTTACATGTTTGAAATGAAAATAATGTAATAATGCATAATAATAAGTATATTTCTATACAAAAATATAGACACGATAAATTCTCTGCAAAATTAATAAATGTAATTCGTATAGATAATTTATGATCATTTTGGTGTCATAAAAGCTGCATCTTGCGGCGGCAGCATAACTCACACTCTAATTTGTCGTTTCGCACTTGGTGCATAAATTGACCATTGCAAGCGTTACTTTATTGAATTATACCGCGGCAGTTTTGAAAAATCGACACATATATTCCTATTAAATGCGGTTCATTATTCAAGAAATAACGGCCCCATTCGAAAATGCGGGGTTCCTAATGGCTAGATAGCCGGGAACATTATAAATATTTTCAGTATGTAATTATATATGTTTCGTTCCGTGTAGTAATGTAATAATAGAAAAGTAATTAAATTTGTATATACGATATATTGAGAGACATGGTGATAATGTTTAAATGAAATATGATGTATAATTACAATTAAAATTATTTAATTATTAATTATTTCTTTAAAAAAAATGCAGTGTCTAAAAAAATATAAAATTTTGTTTGTTTTATTTGGTCGCTCTATTCTTATTAATTTTTGGATAAGAAAAATGAATTCAAAGAAGAAAAATATTCTATTAGCTCTAGTTCTTGGTTTAGTGCTTCGTAAATATTAATTAGATATCCTCAAACATTTAAAGTGCGTTCTTTTTTCAATAGTATTTACATTCTCAATTGTTGAAAAATACTAATCAGATTAGTTGATTTGTAAAAGAAAAATCGACCGCTCTTTATATCGTCTTATTTATCTCTCATAGGAAATCCTGAAATTATTTTTCAGAAAATGTTATTATTGTAACCTTCATCTTACAAGTCTTATCTTCTGGCAAACTAATATTTCGCATGAGATTACATGACTCAACCCTGCTTGGCACACAGATTGGTTGATTATATTTTTCTTCAAAATTAGGGTCATGGGATATTAAAGGTCTTTTGAGCTATATTTTTTCTACGTTGTATTTATGTTCTACTTTTATTTCATAAAATTAGGCTAGAATAAGTATTAGTGAACTAATTTACTGTGAAATAGGTCAGATATCAGATCAAGGAGACGAAGTTTTTTTTTGTCATATGGTTTGTATATTGTAGCCAAACCATAGACATAGCAAAAACTATTGGTCGTTTTACATCTTCCATTCGTTCTCATAATATAATTGAGCATATTTTTTTAACAAAAATATAACAACAATGTTTGTTTCTAGCCTTTAAAATACTCTATAGTAAAATGTAGTGTTTACTTCTCAATAGTACACTGAGGCCATGTTCTCACAGAATGCTAGTGTTTTAGTTTCAAAATTACTCTTTTTATCGCAGCTACTTGTTGCACCTTCCATTTTAAAATTTGATTTCGTCACACAAATCCGGAAGGAATTCCTTCACCTTTTGTTCTCCATCTCCATGATATTCGCATCTTAATCAAATAGCTTAATTTTTAATAATATCTGGGAGAGAAACATGCAGAATTTTAATTTGAATAAAATTTTCATTCCGAATATTCGTATATGAAAGATTTCAAGGGTATAGAAACAGCAACAGTATCATCGTATATAATTTTTCTGGTGTGCAGGTTCGAAAAATGAAAATAAAAACGGGGAATATAGAGAAAAATGAATGAGCCAGTTATTTTTAGAGTGATTTTTGAATTCGTCAGGTGTATATGCATTAAAATAGGTTGTTTATTGAGTCCTAAACATTTTTTTTTGTTGTTTTTGTGTTAAATGTTATTGTGCTTATTAAATGGATTGTCATAAGATTTCACATTTATAGTGATTTTATTAAACTTGCTTTGTGTTTTTAGGTACTTTAAAATAATTCATTTTATTAAAAATGCTTTAAAATTATATTCTATGTTTAATATTTTGAGTTAGAAAGATAATTAATTATAAAAATTTAAACGAATTACCAACGAAGATAAAATCCCATATTGGTAAAACCGTGAAAAAATATTGACGTGAATTGTATTTGAAATATTGTTTTCTAATTGATGATTTTTTTGCTCGTTTTTCAGTAATTTTGCTTTTTACTAAATCACTGGTTGAATGATTTCTAGTAGTTAAAAGATATTATGTGATCGCTGTTTTATAATTAGTTTTATATACTTGTCTTTTAGCCTGAGAAGAAAAGTATTAACAAAAACAAAAGATCGATACGAACTTTATCCTGAATTGGAAAAATACCCAGAATGATTCACTTCATCGGTATGCTAACTAATATGATATAAATCGCAATGATTTTGCTAAAAGCCAGCAGAAAAATGGAAACCGCACAAATTAAAACTTTAACCGCTGAAAAATGAAGCGTCTCATTTTGAATGTACCTACCTTTGATTCGATGACAAAATATCACTACGTAAAAACAAAAACATCTCTCGTTTTTAATTAAATCTTCTGCGGTAACTGGTGCACTGATACGGACCGTGATGGATGGATCTTGTATCTTGCTTTGTCACCAGCAAATTGATTTATTAAAAGCTCTAGCTTGTGATTTTACGCAGATTTATCGTCACTTAATTGTACAAGGCCAGATTAGCCCGTCGAACTTTTTTTTTCCGTTCTCCATTAAATATTCCGAGAGAGTCTATTGAGCATGCTTTTCGGCTCGGTTTTCGCTAATGTCCTGGGACGTTGAAATGGGATACGGACCTGTTGAAAGGGGAACGAGGCTGATAAAAAACGACAGAACTTGATTTTGAAACGAGGGTCGGGCGGCCTGTTAATATCGTCTTTAATTGTATTGCCTAAAAGAACGACGATGAACCATCAATTTTAATGGTGCTTTCATGAAAGATATGCATTAATTTAAGAAAAATTAACGTAACAAATGCGCTGATTACGGTAATTAATGTGTTATAACCGAATAATTCGAGATGGAATTCCATTAGGTATTTCTATTGATTACTTTTAACACACTTCTTTTAGTGATACGCAAAATTTAAGTTTATTTTTGAAATAAATATATCCTTCGAATATTTATGGGAAGTATATAGCGTTTATTGAAATTAGCACAAAAAATAATAAAAATGGAAAAAAGCTACATAAAAAAATTCAGGCAATTTATGGATGCATCTAAAAATAAAACGAGCAATTTTTTAACTTCTTCGAAATTAACGAAGTGCTGCTATGTAAGCGCCTGTCCCATTGATGCAAAAAATAGATAGAAAACCCCTTCTGATGGAAAAGGTATGAAGGACATGGCGGGTGCGACAATATGTCCCACTTGGATGGGTTTTAAGGCTTCCTTGGCTAGCATTTCTTCATGAGATGGTGCTTTATCGTGTTGCCAGTTGATAACCAGGATTTTTGTCTATAGGGTTTTCAAAAACTCAAAAATCCACTTTTCATCACCCGTTACTATTCGATGTAGAAATGACTTATACAGTTGATGCAACATTTTACAGACGATTTTTCGATTCTCCATTTACCTATCTTCCTATCTTTCGGATTTACTCCATTGTTCGCAATCATTTCTTGGGCCACATTTAACGCTTCTGCCAATTGGTTTTGAGTTTGAGTTGGGTCATCATCATATTGCAGTTTCGCATCTTCTAATGATTTCGGTTTGCCACCACGTTCTTTGACTTGCGCTTCGAAATCAATACTTTTAATTTTTTGAAACCACGCCTCACATGTTTTTAAGGTTAGAGCAAGCTCACCGTAAGTTTCTACCAGCGAACGATGACTTTTAGCAGTTTTTTTCTTTTGATCAAATAAGAAAAGTTATGCGTGTCGCAAATTCATATCAGACACGAAACTTGAAAATAGGTATAAATTTATCACGGTATAACTTTTGAGAAATATATCATCTTTAGTTTTGAAGCTTGATGTCAGTAGAATAAAATGACATATATGTGAAATCAAAACATTGCATAGTCCTAGCGACATCTGTAATGACAATTTCTGTAAGGACCGGTAATGACATTCCGGTACATGTGGTAATAATTTTGCCCAATTGACAAGAGAGGGTAGCTCAAACTTTATCCTTAAAATTTTCTTTTTACCATGTTTCATTTAGTAGTCTGTAACTAGCATATGTTTCTTTACCAATCCAAATACGATTTGCGGAAATTTATGATATTCTTCTTTAATTAGAAGAAATTTGTTGCTAATAGTTTCTGCTGTAGTAGCAACTAATTCCATCGATTAAATTTGTTAAAGAGCAATTTAGTTAACTCTGAGAGTCTAGATAAGGGCTGATCTTTTCCGAATTGGTGAATTTTATAATAATTTTTTTCAAACACCCAATAATAAGCATAAAAAATGTTTTTTTGCTAATATAAAAATTTGTATTTGATTGGACCCGTTTAGTGTGGTGTACTTTAAGCTAGTTCGATAGAGTGAAACATTCACTGGTGAATATTAGTAAATACAAGATG
The DNA here is from genome assembly GCF_030347505.1 of Rhynchophorus ferrugineus. Taxonomy (NCBI): domain Eukaryota; kingdom Metazoa; phylum Arthropoda; class Insecta; order Coleoptera; family Curculionidae; genus Rhynchophorus; species Rhynchophorus ferrugineus. Next base: position 28,055,202 of record NW_027472580.1, on the reverse strand, counting down.
AAAATAAATATATAATTTGAGCATTATCATTATAAAATAAATCTTCAACAATCACAACATTCGACTAACATGATTTACAATTATTTGATCGTAACTTTAATTAATGAATGCGATTATTTCTATTGAGAATTAAAAAATACTTGATAACCCTGAATATGATAATTTTAAATTGAAGTTATTTTTTATATTATATTTTCAACTTCTAAATGTTTACTATATTTATTTTCAATAGGATGTAATTGTATTGTTTGGAAACATATTATTTAATGAAAAACGCAATAATTTAAGAAATTTTATTAGAAAATCAACATCAACAATTAATTCAAACAATGTTACGCTAAGTTATATTTTAGCATTTAACAATCGACAATCTTTACAATTTATTCTGTTGGTTAGAATAATCTTAATATTGTTCAGGATGTCAGAGTAATACTTTAGAATCATTGTTAAATGGCTAAATATATTTTGGGTCTCTCTGGCAGAACATTTTATTGTTACTGCTTGGCCTCTAGTTTACTTGGAAAAGGAAAAAAATCCTTATAAGTAGACTATTGATTCGAAGAAAAGGTGATTGCCAGATACCGTATAGTTTCAGAGTGGCTGTGACATACACACCACATTAAATAGGGCGAACCTTGGTTCCTCGACCTTGGAAATCTCTTGATTCGCAAGCTGTCCAACTCAACCAGGCATTTGCGTGGTACAAATTATGGCGGCTGCAGATTAACCCGAGCAAAACTCCAAATCGAAAAAGTCCCCATCCGTTGGCTCCAGAAGGTATCATACCTCGGGTTTCAGTTAGACCGTAGGTTCCAGTGGTCAGTTCAAATGAAAGCAACATCAATGGCGTATATAATCTACTTTTCCCACTCTTCTGGCGACTCTGTATAAGATGCTAGTCCGTTCGAGTCTAACTCTACGGAGCACAGGTGTGGTACAGGTACGTCTCTGAGAGACAACTTGCACTATTCCAAGTGTTCTAGTCCAAAAAAAGTCCGCGCGTTACTCAATGCCCCATGGTTTATGAGGAACGTGAACAGTCACCTTAAATCAGGTATCTCTTTCGTGAAGAGTTTCACGAACATGCTCAGTGTAAAACAACTTGATCAAATCTCTACTCATACAAAAACCCGGTTAGTTAAATCAAGTACAACAATCGCTGTCGTACCCCAGGGTCTCTGTTGCCAGCAAAATTTCTCTATCCCGAACCCGAAGCTACATCAGTAAAAGACCATTTGGTTCTAGTTGGTCAATCTGGAAAAAGAGAGGTTCGAAAGCATTCACGGTAGCTATTCGCAAAATATTCATGAATATATTCACGACAATCCGTATGATCGAAGATAATTCAAGTATTTTATAGTGTTGCGTTATATTGTAACTGTATATGTTAGATAAGTAATATAAGCAATTACGAAACAGTTTACTTTTATTTAAAGAAAGATAACGAATACCCAGGATCTAATTGATGTTAGTTTCGTGAATCACTGACATATTTAAGAACAACTTATTTTTGTCCTTATTGAACTAGCATTCCGGAAATTATTTAACAATTAATTAAGTAATTCAACATGGTCCTTCGAGTCGGACAGAAGTACCAGATATCGGATCAACAAATATAAATAGAAAAAGTTTACATCCGCCCATATACTAACATCACAATTTCATGTTGAAGTACTGATGTAGATATTGTCTTAAACATATTAAAATTTACACATGAAAAAACACTTGCTATAGTTTTTTTCTGTTTCCGCTATATCGGACTTACTTATATCTATTGCAAAAAATTGCCAGGTCGATGAGCTCATTGAAAGTTCATTTAACCTATTACATCATCTCATTATTACTAATTGGTTTTATCGTTCACAAAAATGTGTTTGGACAAAATCTCAAATTCACATGTCTTTATAGCCTCTAGCCAACTAACCATATTTCCTCAATAAAAAGTATTGCTAGATAACATACAAAGATGGTAATCTGCATAACTACTGAATATAACAAAAATATATTTATTTTTCAGAATTATGAAATATATTATTCATCTTTACTAGATTCCTTTGTTCAGTGTTTAATTTTTCCCAAAGTACTCGTACCAAATCCGCATATGAATGAGGCATTCCTATTTTATTGTTTATGATATTGTTTCATTATTATGTCGACCTCGTTTGATTGTCCATCTAAAGAGGTGTCCAATTTGGAGGGAAATTCCGATGAACATTGTACAATTATTATCAGACGTCATAAAATAATTGAGTCATCTTCAAGATAAAATTTGTTTTTTATTAACAGAAGGTTGTCGATTGGAGTGGGTGGTGGAGTTGATGTTAACTGCATAATTGGTCAGTTTAGTTATTTTGATATTTAAGTGTATTCAAAAGAAACCGGTAGATCTAAGATACATCAATTAAGGTAAGTTTGTCGGCCCATAATCATGTATTATTTTATATAGGTTATTATCTAACATCGAGGATTAAAACATTTTGTTTCATTTTATGGTCATTTTACTAATTTAAATAGCTGTAGGTTTAAATTTAAATTCAGCTATAACATTTAAATTTTATTTGGGGAAAACAAGATAACAATTTACAATCCTAAATAAAAAAGGAGATCAAAAAGAGAACTAAATAATAGCTATTTATCAACAACATAAAACGCTTATACTAGTAACATTAATTATAATGCATGTATAATGGGTAATAGGAAGAGAATCACTAGAGATACCCTGCCACCCGAGCTAACAGGCCTTGCTAGGGTAAAGCCGCAATAAGTTGTCGACTTACTTCAGACGTTAATACTAATTATAATTAACGTGTAATTCCTAGATAAAAAAAAAACAAACACGCTAGATAGGCTGCAACTATAATAGTAAGGACAATGAAACAAAATAGTGCGATTTTAACAATAAAATATCTCGTGAACGATAAAAAAGTGACTCTTTCAATATCAATAGATGCTCTTTAAATTTGGCAGCATGAATGAAGTAAACTTCTAGTTATTGAATCTAGTCATCGTCTGAGCTATTATGAAACTGTACTGACACTTTGATATAACAAATATTACACTTACTTTACTTTATCATTCGCACCAAATGTACTAATATTGTTGTAAGTTGTAGAACGATGTAAAACTCATAGAATAATAGAGATAACACTTAATAGGGATCTTTGGATAAACTCTATATCCCCCGTTAGTAAAAAACGTAAATTATCTAGTTCTTCTCCTTGTTAAACCATTTTGATCTTTTTCCCAATTTCATTTCCACAAGGCGAATAAGATGAGAAAAATGAACGTTTTAAATGCCTTTTCAAACACACTTGTTCAAGGATGTATATTCCTGAATCTATGAGCTACAATGGATCCAAAAATGTGTCCAAACTGTCTTGGATATGTACCCTTAAATCAATATATTTATTCGGATACTTATTCAAAAAATCCTTTAAAGAAATGAATCCCTTCGAAGTAGTTATTAAATTTTTAGTTGTTGGCAATTTAATACATTTGTTTTTAGTTGGGCAATAAAATATTGCCCTATTTGGGTACTGAATCATTTTGCACTACAATTCCTAGTGTATTGAACTTACGGTTACTCCTCCCTTAAAAGGATTATATTCAAGAGCTACTCTTTTAGTAAAATTACAGTTATCAAATAGTTGATACACAAATAAAAGAATACCTCCTGTTTGCATTAATATGAATACATTTAAAACAACAAAATAAGCGGTAACGATCATACATTTCTTTCATACTCTATGTAGTCAGTTCGGGATTTTTAATATTATAAAACCATTTTTAATGATAGTCAGATACTTTTTCAAATGAACTCGATGCTGCTTTTCTTTACTATATGTGCATAAAAGTAGTATCAAGTTCAAAATAGTGAGATCTAGATATTGGATAGCTCGAAACATTTCTCCAAAATCGCCTGTAAAGTTATATCTCTATTTTCTCTGTGATAGAAACCTAGAGTTGACAACCCATCATGTTGATTTCATATCATCGCTTAACCCTTCCCAGAAAACATAAGTTGCTTGCATATACCGTAAATATTGAAATTTAAATTTATAAGATTTTCTTGATTTGATATGTTTTTATTTCTGTTTTAAAAGATTCATGTAAAAAAAGAAAAAAGACTTAATTTAAAAATTTAATTAATTAAATTTAAAATTATAATTAATTAATTAATTATTAAGTTTAATTTAATTATTTTGCTTTAATATGGACTATTTATAATAGCAAATATATTTAAAAAGTTTTGGTAAGATTGGCAACAAATTAATGAAAACAATATTAATCTACTAGTATCTACGGCTACTGACTACTTAAAATAGGATGGGGCAAAAGTCCCGCTACTATTCTATTCTGATTGCGCGCCATATTGGTTGTGTGGCGTTTAGCTTAGTCTTGCGTTCGCCATTGTATTGTGTAGACGTACATATTTTATTGTGGATAAATATACGCCTTAACAACGACCAGAAATAATGAGAATATTTATTGAAAGTTATCGTTCCATTACTGGCACTGCGGAAATTGCTTCAACGGTAGCGGGACTTTTGCCCCACGTTGTGTATGTTTATAATTTCAAGGGCATTTTGCTTTATGATATTATATATATATATATATATATATATATATATATTATTATATATTATATAATTGATATAACTGATATATTTTAATAAGTTAGCCATTCTTTGGATAGTGAACTTTTTCTGTGATAAAAATGGGCACTCAATTATTATGGTTATGATATCAAAACCTCAAATTTATGGGGATTGGGCCATTAACAGATTCTCTAAAAAGATAAGAAAGCATATATGTATATGGTATTTTTCGTATTATTTATAGAAGAAATGTTAAAAAAGGCAATTGGAATTTTAATAAAAAGACAAGTTCAACCTCGCCGATAGGTGATATCATCGACACAGGTTAAACGACCTCTCAATGTCCCCCGAAAAGAGAAAAAACCGCACGCAACATCCGACGTTCCTTTTTTTCCCGCCTCTTTTTCTACATCTCGTTCTTTTTTCCATCATTAAAAACATTTCTTTATATCCGTTGTTGTCCGAAGTGGTCGCCGATAATTCGGCTATTTTATAGCCGCCCGAATCGGCTATTATAACATTTTCGAATGCGCCATTAAGAACAGAAGAAAAGAAAAGGGACCCCGACCGAAATGAAATGCAACATAATTGCACAGATAACTGTTATCTAACTGGCAATAAGGAATTTGGATGGGCATATTCAGAACCACCGAAGAATGAACGTAAGCCGAATGGCACGATTGTGCATAAATTAGGACGATAATGATTGTTTCGGTTCTTCTTCTTTTAGGTTTTTTCAAATTGTGAGAGTAAAGTGGATCTTAATTTATAACAATTTCGGGGACAGGTTCCGATTGTTTATCTATTATCGGCTAATTGTTAATTATATTTAATTGTTATTTTTGCTTTCATTGAAAAGCTTTACATAATATATATGTATAAAATATATATATATAATATATTATATATAATATATTATATATATATATATATATATATATACAATTACAGCCTTCAGAATACATATAGTTCTATATATACACGGCGACTGAAAAGAAAGTTTATAATTTAGTCATTGAGGTTTAAAAAAGGTTTGTCTAAACAATGTTAATTAATTTATACTATTTCGGTATATTCTTAGTGAGTTAAAGCCGCTCCCAAAACAAAATATTTTTGGTATTAAAGGTATTTTCTCTTCAGCAGGTATACTTCATTATGGCTGCCATTTTGAATTTGATATTTTCCTCAAAATGTGGCAGGAAAGTTGAATAACTGAAGTAACTGAAATAACTAAAGGAAAAAGTCCACAGTCCGTAGTTCCGATTGAAATCTTGAGGCTTTCATTCTGGTACCAATTGAGATTTTGGTTGGAGATCACGAGGACATTGATCTTCATTATCTACGGCATGTTTCTGTTCTTGAGGACATTAAATATTGACTTCTCCAATATTCTTACCATTCTTTTTTTGGATTCATATTTAAATGACAAATGGTTGCGTTTAAATATGTTTATGTTAACATTTACTAATAATGAAGTCATTGGGAAAATCTTTAAGGTAACTCAAAAATTAGTACGCTAGAAATTGTTCCCATCAAGAGGTCAAATTTAATTCCGCTGTGTAAAAAGGGTCAAAAATTTAGACACACGCAAAAGTATTGTGTGAAAGGGCAGGCCTATATTCAAGAAAATATTAGATATGCAGACGGCACTGCAATGCACTGCAGAAGTTATGCAGGACTGAAAAATGGTACATCAAAAGTCAGTATAAATTCACAATTACAATCAAGCACAAGCCAGTAATAAATCAGCAAGTAGTTCCGTATGATTCCTTGATGTTAAGTTCAGGTGCTTAACTCACATGTTCAGAAAAAATGTGAAGAACTCAAGCAGAAGTATAAAAATTATACTAATTATTTTTTAAATTAATTATATCTTACATTAGATAATGATATCGTATCGTATAGTACAATCTTAATTTACAATTTTATTACTACTGTTCTGTTGTACTTGCATTAATACACAAGCAAGGCGACTACGGGATTAATGCATTAGTATGCATTTCCCAAATAACTACTGATCATTGAGAAGATATTCTGCTCTGTCAGTATATAATTAGTTTTTGCTTTACCAACGTAGAACCAAAGTCTTTAAACAAGTGTAAACTTAAGGTTAGGGCTCTGAGGTTGTACCAGCCAGAGCAATAGAAATATCGTACAATGAGTCCAGAACAAGGTACTGAGAGGTATTGTTAACACTCCATGGAATATTCGCATACTATATATTCGATAATCTGCATAAGGACCTGAAGGCAGAAAATGTCGATAACGGTATCAAGGGCTTAAAATAACAGAATCTCCAGTTCCTAGATAATGATGGCTTAGTCAAAACATTAAAATAAAGTAAAACCGTTTGATCCAGTTCAGTGAGGTTATAAATAAATCGCATTGCATATTAAAAACAGTGACATAGCGTCTGTTATGTTGTTACCAAGGCGTCTATCATTGATTAGGTACTTAATTTTAAAACCGTAGCTAATTAAGATAACGACAAATAGCTTATTCTACTCTCTTCGGCGGTACAAAATTGGAACCATACACAGAAGATTAGCATGGCCCCTGCGCAAGGATGATGCGCAAAATCGTGAAGCGTTCCACATTTTTATGACTAAAATGGATAGTCTTGTTCAACTGGAGTGGGACTTGCTAGAGGGCGATAATAAATTGTGGTTTATTAAGCAAGACTTTTTTGCTTCTATAACATTATCTACTGATAGGTATAAGCAGGTACTGTTAAATAGGCTAATGATCGGGCATTGTCAGTTCTCAAATTCATATCTTATGACTGACGATGTTCCTCCGTTGTATGATTATTGTGGACTAGTAACTACAGTCCGACATGTTTCACAATCATGTGAGGTCTATTCGAGATAGACATAATTTACCTGGAAATCTGGAAACTCTTTTGACTTCAAACCACATCAATAAAATATTTGATTATTTACATTAATTTCTTATCCCACATTAAATTTTATTTTGGAGAAACCAAACTATTTTATATTTGTAACCTTTACGTTATATTTTATCTATTGCTTTGGTCTCAATATATTAATATACTAGCTGACCCGACAGACTTCGTCCTGTCAAAAAGATTTGTAATGTGGCAGTTTTTGTGCCTACGTATTTTAAAAAATTCTCCTGAACAGAACCATCACCCTGGTGATAGGGCGTTGTGAATAAAAAATAATTAAATAAAACATATATAAGGATTGAAAAGTAAGTAATCGCTTTATTGTTAATCATGTGAATCATAATTATTATTATTATTATCATTATATTGCTTTGTGGTATACGATGTTTTTTGTTTGATTACCTGGCGCATAGATAAACAAATCTGATGGTTTTCCAACACGGGAACAGGCAACATACAATTGACCATGTGAGAAACATGGGTTTTCTAGATTAATACCACAAACACTTAATGATTGCCCCTGGGACTTGTTTATAGTCATAGCAAAAGCAAGCCGTCAACATGTCTATAGGAAATTTGCCATTACCAATGTCAATGAGTTGTTTAGAGAATATGTTTCCAGATTGGTCATTTTGCATCTCGACACGCATATTCTTGCTTAAATGAAGTACTTTAACATGTTTCCACAAATTGGAGGACTTTAGACATGCATTGAGTTCATCAGCTGGCGTTGATCGTGGAATCACTGGCAATGTTTGACGAAAATCTCCTGCTAATAAAATCATTGCACCACCAAATCGGTTATTATTGCTACGTAGATCTTTTAAGGTTCTGTCTAAAGCCTCCAAAGATTTTTTATGTGCCATCGTGCATTCATCCCAAACAATCAATTTACATTGCTGCAAAACCTTTGCCATTGCAGAGTTCTTCGAAACGTTGCAGGTTGGAGTTTCATTGCTTTGCATATTTAATGGCAATTTTAGTGCTGAATGGGCTGTTCGACCACCTTCAAGCAAAGTTGCTGCGATTCCCGACGAAGCGAGTGCAAGTGCAATTTTATTTTGTGAGCGAATTGTTGCTAATATTAATGAAATAAAAAAAGTTTTTCCTGTACCACCAGGTGCATCTAAGAAATAAATCCCTCCAGTTTCATCATTTGTTACTTTCATAAGAGTTTCAAATACATACTTCTGTTGTTCATTTAACAGTGGAAGATTTGTTTGAATTTATTCTTTCAAAGCGTTGAGATCATACAGTCTTTCTCGATGCAACTCTTGGTTAAAAGCGTCATGCATTGGACGATTGGGCGCGGTCAGGCCTAATTGAATTAATAGTTTGTTTGACATTATCAAGCACATGTCCTCAATTGAAATCAATGCTTCATTGTAAATTTCTTCACTGATTTGTATATTTGGATTTCTCATTCTATTCCGTATTTGATACAAAATATCATCACACATATAATCTTTGTACTTCATCCACAAATCAATTGGGTTTGATGGGAAGCATGTAGATATGATTATAGAAAACAATGTTCGTATTTGATGAGTGTGTGATGATATTACAGCATCATTGAGAGTTTGATCCCAATGAGCGTCATTTTCAAGCAATTGCAAACGTTGACAGGCTTCTCTGTAGGATCCACACAATTCACCATCAACAGTTCGTAACTGTTGGAATGATGTTGGGCCACGTACATTGACTAATAGCAGTCGTAAATAAAAACATTCATCATTGCTTGGATGTACTGAATAAATCCGGCCAATCGCATCGGTGGAATATACATCTGTATATCCTGGAACTGGTTTTCCTTGTTTCCGTCGTATAAATCTCCTTGAGGATTGATTCCAGGTATAATATTTTGGCATTTCAGAATATAGCAATGTTAGTGCGAAATCATCGTTTTGGCATGTCTCAAAAAAACTGGTTAATGTAGTAGATGGTGGCTGAGCAGCTCTTTGTACTGCGTTCTGTGCTGTAAAATACACTCTTTGTCCATTTTCTAAATGCACAGCTATGTGAACAACAGAAGGGTGTCTCTCATGAATAGGAAAAGAAAATATTCGCCAAACTGCTTCATTACTACTGACATAGCGGCCCATTTGGTATTGGGTAACTTCATCATTAGAATTCCCTGCACCAATTCCAATCACAGCCATATCACTCCCTTTGGTTACATATTTGCAAATGTATTTAATCGATTTCACTGAATGGCAAGATTCAACGTTGATGTGTGCTTTGAATGTCTTTGATAAAATGGGTGAATATGGAACAATCCAACGATTATCTATTTCAATATCTTGTTAATTTAATTTGACAATTGTTGATTTTCCATTGTCTGCTGTCGATCTGCGACGATACAATGGATAACCGTCATTACCAGTAATTGTTTCCGATATTAATGTCCGTGGATATCGTTTTGAACATTTACCATCCATCATACACGGTGAATTTTGATTAAGAGTTCCACAGGGACCATGTATCATGTTTTTGATAACTACCTCATGCAATCCAGGATCTACTTGTACATTAGGGATTTCAGCTGATATCACTGCATCAACTTCATTTGGCCTTATCTTTTCAACCAACCAAATCAAAATGTGTGCATGTGGCAATCCTCGTTTCTGCCACTCCACAGAATACATCCAGCAGCGTGTCTCACCAAACACATTATGTTTTGCGATGAAATTCATTAAAGATTTCAACTTTTGTCTAAAGACTCTGGCTGTAATATCATGACGATCAATGGATGATTTCCCAGGTAATAACTCCTGCTTAATTTCTATCCATTGCGGATTGCATGTAAATGTGATGAACAAATCTGCTGTACCATAATGACGAACATACGACATGGCATCTTGAGCATATTCGTGCATATGCCGAGGGCTTCCGATGTATGTTGCTGGAAGAATAGTCATCCGACCGACATTCTGTGCATTTCCATCAGTATTAATCGCATCTCGAAGGTGAATATACTCTTCAGATCGGAGTTTGGTTTGATTCAACCTGATGAATGTTAATCTCTCCGTTTCAATTTTAACATACATGTCATCAACATATTTGTGATATAATCGCCGACATTTCAATATGTGATTATCTGCATTTTCCCGAATCATTAGGCGGTATGAATAATAGTTCATTGAACTGACTTTTTTGTTGGTTTCAGAACCTGTAAACAGATTTTGTTTTAATAACATTCAAATATAAAATTAAAATACATAATATAGTGACTGAGATATTATCGCCATAGCTAAACTAATATTTTAGTTACCTGTAATGGGATTTATCATTTTTATTGATAAATCGTAGCCATCTTCACCTTGCCAAAATATAATGGGATATTGCAGTGCATCATATGAGCGGTGTGTTTCCTTTATAGGTTGTAATTGAAAATTCCGACGATGTAAAACAATATCACGGGATTCCAAGTTTTCTCCAACTACAACGATAGCAACTTCATCAATAGTTGGTGCATTAAAACGTCTTGTATGTTGACCTGCAGGTGTTTTATCAGCTCTGATTACAATTTTGTGATTATCGGATGGCATCAGATCCAGGGCAGTTTTAAACAATATAATCAATTGATTGTGTTGATGAAATAAAGTTTGTAATTGTTCTACAATAGACCTTTTTACTAAATTGTTATGTGCACAACGCAGATCAATTTCTTGTGGTGAATTGCCCATAAAATAAATTTGCAGGAATTTGTTGTCGCTATCTGACACTGGTAACAGTGAACCTGCTCTGTGATATATTTGCCCTTGTATCTGTAAATAAAAAAAATATTATGGTGTGGTATAAATTAATGGATTGTCAATGATCAAACTTAAATAATATTTGATCTTAAAAAGTATATATTTAGTTTTAACTAATATCTATCAAATATAAAATATAATAAAAGTGCCACTGAAACTGAATCACCATATAATATGATGACTAAGTGATATATTTCGTAATGATTAAGAAATTGAAGATTAGTAACACATCTTAACTTTGGTGACAGAAAATTTTGTTCGCTAAAATAATTATGAGTAACTGCTATAATACATACCTTGAAAGTTGGCATAAAATTTTCCCGAACTGCATTTGTTGCCCCAAATGAAGTCATTTGAAAGCAATTGTTATATTGTTGAATATGTGTCAAAAAGTGTATAGAATCTGTTCCTATTCCTGAAACCAATGAGTACAATGGTTCTGGTGGTGGATCCAATTGTATCAATTTCACTTTACCATTTGCGCAACACAATCCATTGGCTTCGTTTTTGTATTTTAATGCCTTACAGTGTGAGCAAACCAAGTTCATAGAACCAATAACAACACATTGGTAGTTACTGTAGTCAATTGACACATCGTAACTGAAAGCAGCTGGATTCAAACTTGCGCGATTATTAGTTGAATGTCGCGCTCGCGCTTCACGCGTTTGTGATATCCGAATTCTTTCACGTTCATTTCCGTCGTCACGTTCTTGTGCAGTACGATTAGATCGGTAATTAGCTTGGTTTATAGCATTTCTGGTTCTTCTACCTAAATTGCTTCGTCTTATAGGAGGCATATCAAATATAAATTATTTTTTCACTAATCACGAACTAAACAAACACTAACTAACTAAACACTCTGCACAAAACACGATATACGAATTTGTTTCGTGTATCACTTGACAATTCATCTGTCATCTGTCAAAAGTCATCTGTAACAGACAACTTTTTTTTTTAAATTTGATATGACTTGAACTCAAATCCTTTTAATCCGTACGAATTGTTTTATTTATTTAAAATTTGAATTAAATTTTAAACAAATAAAAAATTTTAAATAAATAAAACAATTCGTACGGATTAAAAGGATTTGAGTTCAAGTCATATCAAATTTAAAAAAAAAAGTTGTCTGTTACAGATGACTTTTGACAGATGACAGATGAATTGTCAACTGATACACGAAACAAATTCAAACAAAAAGGGCTATTTTTAGGGTTTTTCCAGCAATAATTCTAATTTTTCTCGCCGTAAAAACCATCCCTGAACTTCAACGAACATTTTAAAAAAAGATTTGGCCAAATTGGTCCAGGCGTTGTTGAGTTATGCGCTTAGGAACATATTTTGCGATTCATTTTTATATATAAGATTATTGTTTTATATGTGTTTTTAAGTTAATTTTATTTATTTATTTTTTTATTTTATCTATATTTTTATGTTTATTCGCTGTGTTACATATTCTACTTTTTATATTGATATATTTTAAATGTATAATATTTATTTATGTTTTATCCCGTTTTATATATAAATTGATTATTATTTTATTTATACAATTTGTGTTTGTATCGTATATGTATTTTATACACGTCTATTCTGTTTTGTTTTTGTCAACTAGGCATACTTAATAATATATATCATAATCCTAATAAAATAAATATAAGTTTCAGTTACCAAATAACACAATAGCGTTGAAGGGACTATAATTAAAAAAAAGCTTATTACTGTTAAATTACTAGAGTGCTATATTAAATAATAATTTTAGAAAAATCGCATTTTTTAAGTGACGAAAACCATTAATACTACAGTATTGTCGCATCATTTCGTCAATCATTGTTTTTATATAACTCTCTCGTCCACAGATAATGTCAGGTCAGTTTCGATGATCAGTTGATCGATTAATATTTTCAAAAACCAAATTAATATAGTAATAAGTATAATCGATATCGAGTACCTGTGACACAATGTATCTCTTTACGAATTAATAACTTCTAACGGCATGTTATTGGTATCATGTTTTTTACAACTCTACTGTTACCACCAACACCAACACCTCTACAAAAATATTTATCTGGATTGCTTCTTTTACAATTCATTGTATTGTAATTGTACCTCCACCGAGATATAAGGACATAGTACAGTTTTAACGAGGTTTGATAGCGATCTGTGATCGCACCCATTTCGTATGCATTGCCGTATTTTCGGTCAGTTTAAATAATTTTATTCCAACGTGGGTTTTCCCCAGGTTTCGCGAACAAACAGGTTCATTGAAGAGGCAGATAAAGCTATATTGGTTGTGATTCGGGCTTTAGTACTTTAATTCATAAGATTATTACGATTTCATGCATGAAAAGTACAACGGAAATGTCGATTTCGTCATACTTTATGAACAAGTTAAGTTACCGCAAAATCCCTTAGGAATTCGATGCGCGTACGAGGATTGAGTGATAAGTTTTTAGGCGCGAAATAGATTTATTCCTCAATACTCCAAAGCATTATTTTTTGAAAAATTTCTAGAAAAATAACTATAGTTTTAATAATTTCCAATTTTCTAAAATTTGGCAATATAAATTAATCGCCTGGAGCTGGATCTGATAAGTATGAAAATTATTAGTGTCATCATAGTAATGAAATCGACTCGTTTTTGAAAGGATTGATGATTAAAACAAATTGTTTGTCCTGCGTTTCTTGAACTTGGCTAAATCATTATGTCGACTCTCTGTTGTCAACAACAAATGCAACTGGATCATGCGATTTAAAAAAAACTGCTAGATTTGATCATTGGGAAAAGTGGTGATGTATCCATTACATAGTCTGGGTCTTTTCTGTCCGATTCCAATTTGTTTTAGTTCTTCTAAAACTGCCTTAATAATACAAAGCTGGTTTTTAAAAAACTATTTGAAAGTTATATGATTCAATTTTTATTAAGCAAGAATTTTTTGCTTCTATAACATTATCTACTGATAGATATAAGCAAGTTTTGTTAAATAGGGTAATGATCGGGCATTGTCAGTTCTCACATTCAAATCTTATGACTGACGATGTTCCTCCGTTGTATGATTATTGTGGACTAGTAACTACAGTCCGACATGTTTCACAATCATGTGAGCCTCTACGGTCTATTGGAGATAGACATAACTTACCTAGAAATCTGGTAACTCTTTTGACTTCAAACCACATCAATAAAATATTTGTATAAATATTTTAAAATATTTAGAGATTATGGGAGATTAGCTAGAGGGTGTGATGCATCCATTATATAGTCTGGGTCTTGTTCTATCCGATTCCCATTTGTTTTACTTCCTCTAAAACTGCCTTAATAATACAAAACTGGTTTAAAAAAAAACATTTGAAAGTTATATGGTTCAATTTTTCGCTCAGAAATCTAATCATACTGTACAGTGATCGAATTGTCATTGTGATCAATAGTGAAAGGTCGATCGAAAGAGCGCATATATTATTGAAAATTATAAGGCTTGTACCAGTCAGGTATAGTAGCTATGCGAGGTTTTTTTTGCGAGAGAGAACACATATTTCAACATTATATGGCGATTACGACGTTAGTGTATATCGTTACGATACAATATGGATATAAAAGAAAACTAACTTTAACAAAATGTTATAGTACAAAAATTAGAGAATAAAAAGGGATATAACTAATCACATATCTGTATATACAGGGATTTATATAAGGTACCAAAATATGATAGAATTTGAATCATATTGATATTAGCAATTCTCAATAATGATTATATCGTTTGGTTAAACTTGGTCCTTATAAATACACACTTTTGAGCGGTAAATATGGATATTCTATTTTAAGTACTCTATTTGTTTTCTGATTTTATATTTTGAATTGAAATTATCCTATGAGATTCAATTTTAATCAACAATTACAGACACTAAAAATCGTTCTTTTTATATGACTAGCAAATACATTCTTGGTATTCACTCTAAAGTTGTTTCCAGTAAATTCATGTAGTAGCTTCCCAATTTCTTTATGAGAAATTAATTTATATTTGATTGTAATATTATTACCAGTAAACCGTTGAAATGGCAAATAGAATATCATGGAACAGCTACGAATTCTTCTAATAGGTCGGTCTTTATTTATGTGGTTTGGGAGGATATTATAATGCGAGAACAATAAATAAAATATTAGTAACAGTGGCGATATGATACCATGAGTGCCAGAAGAATTTTAAACTATAAAAAGTTACAAATAAATAGACTATTATCAGAACTTTAAAACAATAAAGATGTATTTGTGCTATAATTATTAGTTCATTAATGGATTAAGTCTTTTATCAACACTACGATATATATATATATATATGTATATATATATATATATATATATATATATATATATATATATATATAGAAAACTTGGTAGTTGTTGAAGTTGAACATTGAAGTTAAAAAAAACGAAATCTGAGACGATAATAAATCTTCCCTTTGATTTTCTTCCCCCAAATTTATTGAAAATGATTTCGATAATTGGAAATACATGTAGACGATATGATAATCTAGTCTAATTATTACTCTACACCGATGCAATAGAAAAGGAAAATGAATATGTTGTCCCACACTTGACAGTTTTATTTCAATGAGATTAGTTGTTACAGAGTAACTCTTTAACTATTTACATTTCTAAATTGTATCAAGCCACTTTATATAATGTTTAAAAATAGAACTGCGACTAGACCGCGAAAACATGCTTCTCATTCTCGCTTCTAAAAAGTTACGGTAACATCGGCCGGGACTAATTTGTTAAACATATTCCGAAATTTTATTGTCATTTTATGTTAATTTTCATAAATAGTTATCTGGACTATCGCGCAACTATCTACATACGTAAATATATGTTTTTGCAAACGACCAGCTCGGTTTTCGTCTTTAACGGTACTCTGGTATAACCTTTATTTTGATCATTGCTGCTTTACATATTATATGTTTAGCGCGTATATATACAGGGATAACTAAAATAACATATTTATATCTAAAAGTTTTTTTTTTTTTTTATTACTCTTCGTGAGTCCACAATCTGCCCTATTGGCAATAAGTATTTCTTCTGTTTATATTATATATACATGGCATGTAGAAAATCACTTCAATAAGCAATCTTCTGTATAAAATATTATCTTAATTAATTAGACTTATTCTAATGCTTATTCTAAACTCTACATATGTCCAGTAATCAGATCAGGTGGTGTTAAACGTTTTAGTCTACGCACTTCACTATCACGTCGCATATTGTCGAGTTGACGATGATTGATATTTACTGGTGGACGTGTTCTTCTACGCAGGGTAAACGTTATATGCGTGGATTTTGATTCATTGGCTTTAATGCGCCATGTCTTCAACCATAATTGTATTTGCTCCAGGTGGGTTTGTAGGTTTATTGATGCTGTGACTGGATCTTCATGGGATGCTAAGATTGCTGTATCGTCTGCATATGTTGCCACAGTAGTTATTTTTGTGGTGGGCAGATCAGCCGTATACAGAAGATACAGTACTGGACCCAGTACACTACCTTGCGGAACTCCTGAATATATGGGATTTAATTCGGTATGTTCATCGCCTTGATTTACAATAAAATGTCTGTCAGTGAGATACGATTTTAATAGCTGATAGTCCGGATGAGGGAGAAGTTTCTTTAGTTTAACCTGCAAGCCCGTATGCCATACTTTGTCAAAAGCCTGGGATATGTCTAGGAAAGCAGCCGAACAATATCTTTTGGCATTTAGGTCAGCGTTTATTTGGTTTACAAGTCTATGCACTTGTTCTATAGTCCCATGCTTATTGCGAAAGCCAAACTGATGTTCTGGAATAATTTTTCTTTTTTCTATTATATAGTTTAATTTTTTTATGTATAATTTCTCGAAAACTTTCGAGATTATTGGTAATAAACTTATAGGTCGGTAGGAGGTCACATCTTCTGGTATTTTTCCTGGTTTAAGTATCATTAATATTTTAGCTACTTTCCAGATACTAGGGAAATAATTAATTCGTAGCATAGCATTAAATATATATGTTAATAGTTTTATAGCCTTTTCTGATAGTTCTTTTAAAATTTTGCCAGTAATTAAGTCATAACCAGGAGCTTTTTTAATATTAATCTCTCTCATTATTGTATGTTTAACTTTTTTGACCGTTAATTTCTCGTGCGGTAAATCCATTTGAAATGGCGAATCTAGAAAGCTAGTAATTTTATTTTCGTCATCTTTATGTAGCTGAGACTGGAAAGGTTTAAAAACATTTTTTAAGTGTTTTGAGAAAATGTCGGCCTTCTCTTTATTGCTTCTCGCCCAATTATTTTCGCTTGTTTTAATAGGTGGGTTATGCTGCTGGGATCTTCTAAGCTTTTTTGTTGCTTTCCACAACGAATAGTCTGTAGCCTCAGTTGATGTCAAGTTTTCTAGGTATTCTTGAATGCCTTGGTTTTGTTCAATTTGAATTAGATCTCTCAGCTCTTTTATGGCTCTATTAAATTTTCTTTTATTCTCTTCAGTCCTTTGCTGTTGCCAATTTCGTCGTAACTTTCTTTTTTCTGCTATCTTTTTCTGTATTGTACATGATATATGTGTATTTTTTCTTGGAAATGTTTCAATGTTGGGAGTCGCGGAATATGCTGCCTCCTGTATATTTTTTGTAAGATTTATTGCTGCTATTTCTATATCCATTTCAGTTTGTAACGGTAAGTTTAGAGAGATATTTTGGTCTAAGTTTTCTCTAAATGAGGGCCAGTTAGTTCTATTATTGCACAGAGAAGGGGGTTTATCTTTGATGGTAATTTTTGAAGAAATTGTTACTATTATTGGTGAATGATCAGAAGACAGGTCGAAACATGATTCTGCCTGACACTTTTTTGGATCAATATTTTTTGTAATACAGAAATCTATTGTATCTGGTTTTTTATTTCTGTCTGAAGGCCAATATGTTGGTTCACCAGTAGAGATATGTTGTAAGTTATCTTTCCTTATGGCTTTGAGCAGTTCTCTACCTTTTGAGGTTATTATTCTTGAACCCCACATTAAATGTTTTGCATTATAATCTCCTCCTGCTATAAATCTATTACCTAGCGTACTGAAGAATTCTTGAAATTGTTCTGCCTTGTTGTTATGTTTGGGTGGGCAATAAATCGCAGAAATTGTTAATGGTCCATGGGCTTCCTCTATGGTTATACTGGTGGCTTGCAGGTAGTCTTTGCGGAATTTTTCTTTTTCGAAATGCTTTATATCATCTCGAATTATTATGGCTGTACCTCCATGTGCTTTATCATCAGGGTGATTTGTATGATAAATCTTATATTTAGGAACTTTCAGATAATTCTTGTCCGTAAAGTGTGTTTCGGAAACCATCATAATGTCAATATTTTGTTCATTTACGAACATTTTTAGTTCCCTGGCGTGTTGTTGAAGCCCATTGGCATTCCAGACGGCGATTTTGTAGCTATTGGTTTCAGGCATTAGGCAAGTTTGCTTACGACGGTTGTGAGTAGACCAAGCATCGTACTCATTTGATCCATTAGTTTGGCCATCATATTTTCTAATCTTGAGATGTTGCTAGTTTCAGTAGGTTGAGATATTGTCTCTCGTTTTTGTGCTGAACCATTTTCAACTATTTGGGCATAAGTTATGTCTGGTTGACTTGTTCTGGTGGGTAGTGGTAGATTAGTAGCAGTGGATTGTTTTTGTTGATGCCTTTTTTCCCTTAAGTCAGGATAGAGTTTCTGCTGCAGTTGCTTGTGAACTGCGCAACCCTTGTAGTTCGCTGGATGATTTCCGTTACAGTTAACACATTTCACTTTTTCATCGCGAACTTTACGAGTACAATCTCCTGTCTTATGTTCTCCTGCACATTTTACGCATCTATATGATTTGCGACAGTAAGTCTTTGTGTGCCCGTGCGCTTGACATCTTGTGCATTGTGGTATAATTCTTTTTATATGTGGTGGTTCGCATTTAATAATATTATTTTCCAATTTGGTGATTTCATACACCGCCTTATTATTTCCATTAGGTTTTATGTCTATATAAAACATAGGCAGAGGTTTTTTTGTTGTGTGATGTCGTATATTGTGAATATTTACGACCTCGTGGCCTTTTTCAGCTAGTGCTACCTTGATGGTGTTAAAGTCCGTCCCGTGATGTAATCCTTTTAATACGAATTTAAATGTTCTCTCGGATTTTGGCCTGAATGTATGGTATTGGGTGTTTCTTTCATCTAATTCTTTTATAAGAACTTTAAAGTGATCCGCTTCGAACAATTGGATTTTAATTGTTTCATAGCTCACTGTTTTAATTGTGTAGTTCGTAGTAATGGTTTTCAATAAGTCATGGATGTTTTTTATTATTCCTACCTTATAGACTGTTATTGGTGGTGGTTTGGGAACAACTTTTTCAGGGCTTGGTTGTATGTTCTCTTCAATTTCTTCCGACAGGTTGCTAAAACTGTTTTTTGTCTCTATCGGTTTCTGCAACCAATAGTCACTGATTCTTGTTTGTTTCCTCGCGATTTCTTCTTCTGGACTTCTCAATCGTTTTTTATTAATGACTGTAGTCCATTCTGATGGTGGAGTTTGCGTTATTGCTGTTTGTTCTAATCTTATATCAAAGTGTGCAGGTGATTTGGTTGAATCGCTGTGGTTTGCCATTTTTTAATATTTTAATATTTTATTTTATTTACTTCCAGATGATAAAAAAAAATAAAATAAATACATTGTTTATTTCACGCACTTCATTTTTCACTTACGTTATTTTAGCACTAGTTTTTTACTATAAATACTATAAATGAATTTCAAAAGGACTGTTGTAAAATAAGATGAAATAATTTTAAACACTAATAAAAATGAGATGCAGTCCTTTTGTCAGGTCCATATCGAAAAGTAATAACAGATATAATCAGACTATACATTGTTATGTACCAATATCTGTTGTACCTCTAATTAGTTTTTAGTAGTATTATAAAGGGGATATTCCAGTCTAATGGCGCGCATTTTAGACATTTTTTTTAGTTTTAACTAAAATAATAAAAATAAACAATATTTCTACTATCCATATTTTAACTATATATTTTATTAATGTGAATATAATTAAATGTTAATGTAATAATTACGGCTGTTTGACAAAATGAGACATTTTTTACGTTTTTTATATTTCTGAATTGTTTTAAAATAGTGAAAATCAAAATTCTGTTATATCTTATGTAAAGAGACCAAATTTTAAGACGAAGTAAATCGGTTCAGTAGAATTTGAGACGTCATGCCAACTGCCTCGAAAAAAGTTACACACACTCTAAGCCTTACAATTGTATTTTATACTAATACCTTTATTATCAATGCAAACTGCTATAAAGGTACAATTTCAACTGTATGAGTTCCAGGATGGATATGGTTAGGTGCAAAAGTCAATATTAATGAATTCAGACATTATTATTTTGGATATCGGGTTGATGGGGTCACGTTCGGTTAGTTTATTTTAAATTAAGTACTTAGAGTACGAAGAGTTTTATGGGGGAACACGATCGTAGGTAGACGGAGAACTATTCTCTATTGTTAGATCCCTTTCAGTCGAGCCGCGTTGGACATCGCGTCACTACAACAGCTATATCTCCGGAAATAATTTAAATTTTGAAAAGTCGGACTCTACATGGACTTACGGGAGCATTCTAGACTAGTATGCCCCCTTAAAGAAATTCTGAACATCTAGATTCTCGTTTTACAGGCAGTATTTGCAAGTATCACTTTCTTTTTCTTTGATGTCGACTGCATTTTAACATATTGGTTGCTTTAAAAGTGAGGTAAAAATCTGATTATGTTTTCGAATATTGCATAAATAATATTTAAAATATCGCTTATTGTTACGAATACTCTATAAAATAATAGCTTCTATTAAATATTGGAGTAGTAAAATTGTTGTGGAAAATCTTGTTGGTGGCAGGGACGCCACTTGAGTTTGACCTAGTTTGACTAAATTGACCTAGTTCTGCAGCACATATTAACTGGCCATGAAAAGTAGATTAGTTACGACAACAGTCAGTGAGTCAGTCAGTGCAAAATCTGGTCAAGCCAGGATTGAGGGCCAGGAAAGCTTAGTTTTGGCTTTGGTAGGTATGGGAAGAAATCATATACTGTCATATCTTAATTCTAATCTGTACTATAGACTGGTCCGTATTAAACAAGCAATCGTACAGAAATGATAAACTTAGGCCACTAAGAAAGATAGTGTCTTTCATCTAGAACACGCCAGCACATTAATTGATTGCGACTAGCCAGAACTTTCGGAAGTTTGAATGGGAAGTCGAATAAGGGCATCTATTAGAGACACATAATGAAACCTTTAAAAAGACAAGTCATCAAATAAGGTGGCGTATATTGCATTCAAAAATAATTAATATATTTTTACTACATCTATTATTTTGAAAACAGAGCATAATATATAACGGATTAATAAGGGAGCCCGTTTTATATACATTATTAAGAATATGTTTTTTAATGTGTTAAAATCATCTTGGTATAGTTTATATTCCACTTTGGGCAGTCCATTTATTGAGGATATGCAAAAGTAAACTTATTCATTCAGAGCCATAACATATGGCATCGATAGGAGGTGAGAATATTTAATGGATTAAACGAGTAGAGCGGCGCTTAAACATTTTCAAGTATGATTTTGCAATTACAGCATTATAAAATCACTGCACACGTCAATGCATGTTTATATTAAATATTTTCCTTTATTGTTCGGCTAGTAGCTACTAATGAACTATTGATTATATTTAAGTATATTAAATACAGAATACAGAATATAAATGTAGACATATGTGTTTCAAATAAACTTATATTACGGTGCCTTGAGCTTAGGAGTATTGTAATGAATTCATAATCTATCACTACTTAATATATAATGCCAAACATTATATTTGTGTTAGTCCTAATTCTGGTTAGTTAATTTTAGTTCTAGTTCTAGTTAACATGCCTACAACCTTTACCTTTAAACGTTTTTGTATAAATTTTAAGTGTTTTATATTTTTATGTGTAACGTTCAATTAATTAATAAATGATGTTTATAGCCCTTCCAAAACAGTGAATGTTCCTTATCAATATTTATGACGTCACAAAGTCGCATCAACTTCGACTTTTAGTTTATTTTAACATATAAGAAAATTAAAATTATTTTTTACTGTTGGATATTTACTCAATAAATTAAGCAGTTTATATTATATTTTCATTAAGTATTACAATGGATAGCCCATGTCAAAATACAGCCCGTATGAGGAAAAATAGGAGTAAAGAAATAATGATTGAAAATAAGGCCCTGGTGTTCGCTACCTAGTCTAGGTGATTTGATAAATGTTTCAATCAAAAAAGGAACACAAGAGTTTCCTGCCCTGTTTCGAATCGAACCCGTGACCTCTGCATGAGAGTCTAACGTTTTAACTATTACACCATAAAAGCAATTGCTTACAACGTTTCTACTAATTCTCATATGATATGGTTAGTGTTTAAAAAGTAAACTGAATGGCTTATACACTGAACTACTTCAGATTTTTCGTCACATGAGTTCAATATATTCAATAATAACAAATTGAGGTTTTCCCTCGATTTTCCCCCAACACCCCATCAGATCCTGATTTGGTTATAATAAGACTACTTCGGAAGTGCACTCTTTCGAAATCGAAGAAATCGGCGAATATACATTTAAAAAAATATACAGCCGAATATAGGACCTTTTTTGAAGTCAGTTAAATATAGGTGACTGGTGCCAAAAATGCTATGAAATACAATCAAAATATTACGAAATTTAAAACAATTCAATCATTATTGATATATTATTTAATATACCATTATTGGCGTGTAACAAACATTTTATCGAGTGAATGAACTTTAACAGCGGTTATTAACTAATACTTATTTGGTGCAAAGTATCCGTAGGATTTTTACGACGTTGTATCGCACAAAAAACGAAGCGACAAAAAATGTTAAGTGGTTTCTGGTTATTATTGTAGTAAAGCAGATCGGTTAAATATAGACACATACATTATAAAAACACTAAACATTCAGGATGGTTTCGAAAATAACGCCTTTGCCATATTTAGACGTCGAAGTTTACAGCTTTCGGTAAACCGTAATTTAAGACGCGGTTCCGATCGCCAAATACGGCAGGTTGATCTACGTATAGCGTGCCGACCATTGTATTGAATCGGTCACTTATTCTCAAGGCTGTTTGTTTACAATAAGGTCATTAACTCATAGCGACGACTTAAAATATCGTAAAAAATAATAAAAGATCGTGATTCATTGGCGATTTATGACGTCGCGGGCCGACAGGCGCAATATTACAATGAGTCGGGCCGACAGGTACTAATCGTTGACCTTCCTCTAGTATTTGCTGTGTAAATAAAATAGTAAAGGAGTAGTACGTACTGTAGTAAATGAAAGTATTTCCGTTTATGAATTATGAATGGATTAGTTCGTGAATAGACATGCAGCAGAGTCTATTTAACAGTTACTTAAACTGATATTAATAATATTTTTTTACAATAACTCAACTTTATACTTAATACGTTTTTATAAAATTGAATAATCCTTAGTGAAGTATGAGAATAATAGAAATATATTTTTAGATAATTAGTTTCCTACTAAAATGTCCTGGAAATTCTATTATGTGGGAACATGCACTTGAACTTGAACCAATCAACATGTATAGTTTTTTTATCAACTAGGGTTTATCTGGACTGGACCTACTGTATAACGTGGGTTCAGAACCACGGTACTTGGCACTAAGCCTACCGAGTGACCAGTGACCAACTTGGAGATCATCCTAGAGGACATCCGGCCTTACCCAGCTGGAGTGACTGGAATCATTTTATTTATCGGTTTTTGGACCATTTCCCAGAAGAATTCGAACCAGCGACTATCGCAACAGTAGAACAGACAGTTCTGGTGAAGGATCGCCGTAATACCTAGAGATTTCACTTGAAAACACTAACTTGTTATGTCGTTGATAGGTTGCTTGATAGGCCCTTCACTTTCTGGGTCACCAGTAATTTCAGTTCTGATATCTGAAAATTGGCACAGCATATTAACATATGATAAAGGCGTGCGTTTTTCTTCAACATGAGTGAAAGAACTTCTACAAGATCTAAATGCTGTAATTAAATAAACAGAAAAAATATTTTACTGATATATTTATTGATATAAATTGATCTTGCTTAATATAGAATTTATAGAATTTAACTAACTGATACTTCTTCTTACATCCTTATTTATAATTAATTTTTAAAATAATTGTTAAAGGTTAGAGATTAATATAGTGATATGAATTCGTATTTATTTATGAATGTAATTGTGAAAATATATGGTGTGGGAATAAATTAGTTATAGAGCACACTTCCATAAAATAACATAATTCAATTGAATAAAGGATAATTTGAATTAAATATAAAATAATATATATTTAAAGGAATTCTTATTTTCTAATAAAAATAGTGTTGAGTAGAAGTGAAGTACCATTAGGCAAACGAATTTCATTTAGATATTCAGAATATTCGCATATTTTATCTTAAATGTATGTTGTGTAAAGTTAATTGCATAGAATATAAAATTGTTTTGTTAGGATACATATTTGATATAATAATTTTTCATTTTTCAAAGGCATTTTTCGAGAAAAACTATATTATTACAAACTATATTAATCAAAGTAGTTTCTATCATTTGTATAACATTTTCCCATATTTCTAGCAACATGGCGATGATATAGAAATAATTTTCCATCCTGGTGATTTATTAATTGTTAAGCAGTAAATTTTTTTCAGAATTTGGACTGGGTTTTAGATCTTGTAATTCATTGTCCTCAAACTCTTTAGGCTTCCAGGTTGTTTTTTGTTATTGACTTCAAAATTACTAAAACTAGTAAATATGATATAACGGAGCAGCATTGGTACAGATTTCTAAAAGTGTCGTTCAATAGGTTTCGCTATCGGT
This sequence comes from Rhynchophorus ferrugineus, assembly GCF_030347505.1. Lineage (NCBI taxonomy): Eukaryota > Metazoa > Arthropoda > Insecta > Coleoptera > Curculionidae > Rhynchophorus > Rhynchophorus ferrugineus. The sequence continues at coordinate 28,029,963 of NW_027472580.1, read as the reverse complement.
TTTTTTTTTCAACTAAACCAAACAATAAGTAATTACAATACAGTAAGTAATCACAATACATTACAGTAAGTACAATAAGTAAAAGTTGAAAATGCAATTTTGTAAAACTGTTTTTTATGTAGAGAAGTCTCAAAACCATCGACTTTACAAGATTACCGGATACTTATGAATACCGTTGATTAAAATACATGCAACCACCTAAGTTGTAGCCTTTTGAAGATATGAGTTATTAAAAAGAATTTCCTGAATTTCTTATAATACATTTTCATATCGTAGCATATCGTTCTGTAAGTCTCCAGCCTGACTGCCAAATGTTATTGTTGACAGATGCATGACTTTTAGACAATTATTCTAAAGCTACTAACATTGCAGCTATAATTTTTCAAGGAACAATAGTTTTAGTGGAGAACCTTTGTACCGTATATTTGTTTAGTGGTCCGTTGATCTGTCAAAAATAATTTTGATATTAATAAAACGGTTAAAATCAAAATCACTTATATATTAACTACAATATAATAACATAGCGCGTATTGTGTATCACTTACGCAAATGTCCTATTTAAAATGCGAAAATGTTTTTATGATAATTGAACACATTAATTTTGTACGTTCTACTGTACGTGATCCTTAATGGGTAAATAGTGGTAGCATTTTAATTCAACCGGTCACATAGCTTGGCTCGTATTCTTGAAAATTAGTACGTGTCGAATAGTTTGTTCATCCGTTTATTTTCTACATCAAGGCAGAAAGTTGTTGACTAAGTACAGGTCTCATACTAGTAAGATACATTATTAGAACAAACATTTTTTTCTAGTATTTATAGTTTGATAACTACTAACTAATATGAATATTAAATGATGATACCGTTGTTAAAACGTCAATAAGACTGTTAAATCTAATTGTTGTATTAGCAATGATGAATAAGTGTAATGACTTTTAAATATACTTTTTGTTCAAGAGATATTTTCTTCTAAATACTAGTAATGATTTCGATATACATTTAATATAGATTACTGTAAAATATTGCTTTAGAACAACCGCCTTCATATATTGATTTCCATGTAGGAGTAATCTTTCCACATTTGTGAAGCTTATAGACCGACAAGTGACTTTCGGGTTATCATCTTAGTACGCATCCGGCTTAACATCTCTGCTTAATGGCGCGGGTGAGATGATTATTCCGTGTTAGATTTTACACTATTGCTTATAAACAAACACAGATATCATTATTGGCAGTGAGGCGAGTCGTTAATTGTTTTCCAGTATAAGTAATGCCCCATCAATAAGTATTTCTAATATAATTCATAAATATAATTTTAGATTTTTAAATTGAATCTTAATATTAATTATTACTTTATATCTTAGCAAAACGTTGAATAGAATTTTTTTTTAAATATTCAAAACATTTTAATTCAAAGCTATTCGAAAAGTGCTTGGAATCTATTAGAGACGTTGTTAGTATATACCATAGAGAATAACTAAAACGAATAATGTTACCTAATAAATGCTGTTTATATTCTTAATTATTAGATCTAACTGATAATGATCTGTGCAGTCTTCAAGTCGTTACTTTTTCGCATCTTTCAGGCAATTTACGGATAACATCTCGAAGGAACGATGTATTTTTGACGTTATCTATGAATCGATTCAATTATCGTAACTTCATAAGGAGTGAAGCGCTGTTCAGATAGGAAATGACTCGTACGTCGTACCATTAGTAATTATAAGTAGCAAGGTCTGGAAAGTACGACGGGTGGGATAGCACTTCCCTTTCTGATATTTCCAAAATGTTTTTACTGGTTGTCCAACATGTAGCCGAGCGTTGTCATATTGAAGAATAATATTGTTGTGTCTTTACTCATATTACGGTCGTTTATCACGCACTGATCAGCTTAAACGCATCAATTGTAAACGATATAAATCCATATAATCGAGTATTCTTTTCAAATTTACTTTTAAACTTTTTTGCTTTCCAGAACGCTCTTTTTCTTCGGTGTCAAGACAATCATTTTAAAGATATCGAAACCAGTATTATCATGTTGAAATCGATAGAGTATGGTTGCCATTAGCTTGACACACTATTCGATGACCTTCAGTTTTTAAATTGAAGTATTTTTTTGTCATACTTAAGCCATATTTTGAAAAGTGAGGTTTCAAATATTCGCGTTAATTTATTACATAGTAACACCATATGTTGTAAATCCATTTAAATTAATTTATAGGTCTATATTAAAGCTGATCTCTGAACCAATCATTAATTTACTGTCATCTATTGTAGTTTATGGCTATTAATGGGTTCTAGTTCTGTTTTGTCAGCTGCATACCGTTTTTATTGGGCAAAGCTTCTTCACTTTTATGAAACATTTTTATCTTCTTTATGCCAGGGAATGTTCTCAACATTACCATTAATTAAGTCATATGTCTGATTAAGTCTATTGAAATTATGTTATCATTTGTGTACTTCTTTTAAGAGAGTGTTTTTTTAATAACATTTATTAATATTTATTTTTCAAATAAGAGATTATATCTTTTTAATCGAATTATCCAAGGGAAAAACAATATATTGATTTAAAGTCATCTATCAGCATTTTATGAAGCACTGTAGATCTTAATAGTTAGTTTTAATTTTCTAAGAAGAAACAGTGTTGGATTTGGCAAAGTATAAAATCCTTTTTTAGTAATATACATTCGCACATTATGTTAGTGTCATAGTAACTTTTTTAAAATTAATTGATTGCCGAAAAAGGAAGTTTATTTGACATCTCAAGCTTCTGACCAGGTTTGGCATTTGGGATTAATCTACATAATTTACATGATAGTGTCTTGGGTCCACTCCTATATCTGCTCTATACTGCTGATATCCCAACAACAAAAGAAACTACACTTGTAACATTTGCCCATGGCACAGTTATTCCGACAAAAGATGTATCTCTGTCTAAGGCTATACAAAAAGTACAAATGGACTAAAGACTGGAAAATACAGCTTAATAGCTCCAAATCTGTCCATGTTAATTTTGTGTTGTGACGAAATGACAAAAACCAAATTATATTACTTGACGGATGTCCGATTCCTCAAGCAGTATCAGCTAAGTACCTCGAAATACATCTCGATGTCAGTTTAAGTTGGAAACTAAATGTTGGAGCAAAAAGTAGAGCAGATTAGGCTCAAACTCAAGCAACTGTACGGGTTAGTCGGAAGATACTCTCAGCTTGACCTAAAATCAATGAGATGAGTCAATCAAAATGGTGCAAATATGGGTTTGTTCTAAAGCATTAAACTAGTAATCCAACGCATCCAAAACAAATTTCTACGATTAATTATCAATGCTAATCGCTACGTAACCAACGAAGTGCTGCATGATGATAATCATGATGGATCAAATGGTTACATGAAAGATTTCGCATGAAATAAGGTTGCTAAATCACAGTAACGTGAAAGCAATACAGCTACAATACAACAAGCAAGGAAACAGAATATTGAAGCGAATCAAACCACACGAACTTGTTTTGGTGTATAAGGGTATCCTTAACTTTCTTATTTTTAGTAGATTAGTTTTATTTTAATTTGGTAAATACCTATTCGCCTTGCTTGTGTATTAATGCAAGTACAACAGGACATTAGTAATACATTAATATTGTACTAAGCGTATCTAATGTAAGATGTAGTTAATATTTATTTTTCTTCTGAATGTCTAGTAATAATTTAAAACTGAACAAGTGTGTGTACATCAAAGCAAAATATATTATTAAAACATAAACAGATTATAGTGTCATAGAACAAGATACATGTTACTAAGATTTTAATTTGAATACTGGAACTATTACGTACTAACACTATAAACCCACTTGAAACATTTCCATCAAGCTCCTTGATCGAAAAGCGAAGATAAGAAAAATCGTTTGGCTTTTGTTCAGGTATATTAACTACCGTTAACGCCAAGGCGCGTACGCATTCGATTGGTCCAATTGTGAGAAAATCCGCCTTTATTTAAATAAATTTTTGCCGATTAGCGGTTTCGTGTCGGAATGGAACTTAACAAGGTCACGGCCAACAATGGATCGTTTGCGTATGACAGTCGCGTATTTTGGGTTACGGATAAAGTCGAAAAAAAAGAGAGAAGAACGGGAGGACGATCGGTTGACGTGATGGGAGGTGTCATATCGCAGTATTGGACGTATTTTTCGCATACGCCCGCATCTGATATAAAGCGTCATTTGGCGCTACGTGGCTTGGATAGAAATTGATTTTAATGATCGATGCCCTGAGATTTTATTGATTTTTTTCAAGTCAGGTCTTATATGGAACAATGCTTAAAATATTCCGTTCTCATTTATGAAATTACTCATATCTTAATGTTTAAGTGCGAGTTAAAAATACTCGTAGAAATTCCATAAATATTCAGCCATATTATTTTTTTGTTTGTGTGAATATACTTTTTTTTATTGTATTTTAAAGTCTTCTTTTACCATCTCCTTTTTTTATGGGTTTTCTGGAATGGGCCTAAAGTTTAACGTGGGCTCCGAACCACGGTCCTCAGCATTAAGCCTATCAACTGGCGAGTGACCAACTTTAGAAATCATCCCAGAAGACATCCGGTCTTACCCAGCCTGGTTACTGGCGTGACTGGGATCATTTTCCTTGTCGCATTTTACACGCTTTCCTATGAAAATCATAAATATTAAACAATCACATACATAAATTTACGACCATGCTCCAGCGGGATTCGAACCCGCGGCTATCGCAACAGTACCGAGGGAGGACCGTCCCATCGCCTTTACCACTGCGCCACCAAGCCGGCGTGAATATAATTTGTATTACTAGATTTGTTGTTAATTATTTGCAGTATTTAGGTTTTATTTATGTATATCGCATATATTCCTGACTGACTATATTTATTATTATTGTGTATTAATAAAAATTATAATTACAAAATCAAGACATAGTATAACGTAGCCTTCAATATTGTTACATTGGTACTAGTTTGTCTGCATTTTTATTTTCGTTTTAACTAATCCTACACGTATTTCGCAGCTGGTTCATACCCCATGGTTAACACTTTATCGATGTTGACAGTTTTCGTGAGATTACAAGCACCTTATCACTTCAAAGTTCTTTTATAGGTTTCTTCTCATGTATTTTACTCGCGTTTTATCTATAAAATAACTTAGTTGCTAAACTAAACCTTCTTTTAAAACAGACTTAGTTTAAAGAGTCATGCTACAGTAACAAATATATCCAGGGCCGTATAGGTACATTGAATAATCTTATTTCGCAGCATTGTTTAGAAACCTTACTCCTTTTTAAATGGAAAATTTAATATATTTTATATTTTTTAATATATGATATTAGGCCTGTGCGTTATTATCTGTTGTTGTATTTAACACTTGTCATTAATGATCTAGAATTCCTATAATACGAATAACCTGAAGGACTAAATAATCTCAAAACAATGATATGCTAGAAGTATGGGTCAAACACCCAAAATTTTTGAAGAATACATTAGCAGTTGTTGAATCAACTATTTCCACACAACGATAAACAATGACAGTTTAGTTATCACACGAATTGCCTGAAATTGCCAATGCCTTGATTGTCAGGTAAGAAAAGTATTGGAAAAAGCCACTGCCTGTGATGGAAAGTGGATTTACCACGATGAATTCCAAAAGCGGTGTCATTGGTTTGTTCAGCAGAGTTATCAACAACGACACTGAAGCGTATTATCAGCGTCCATAAAAATCTTGTTCTGCATGTGGTGACCGAATGAAGTTGATACTGCAGATATATACCAAAGTCATTTGTTTAAAATGAACGGCGTATTGTCGCAAAAAACATTAATAATGACTGGATACGTATATGTTCTAAATGTTGTGGGAGATATAATGTTTCTAATGCCCCAACATTGTTCTTTACAACTTAAGTATTTTTTTTAAATACATTTTTGTTCTAATGCTCAAACATTAATTCGTATAATTGTTTCATGTGATGTCGTTTACAACCAATCGTCCAAAAATGGTCGGTTGAATAATTTTCGGTTCAACTATCAACGTTCTTATGTTTGCATCGATCATTATTTAGTAACAACCGATGTTAAAAAGAGAGAATGTAGGCAATGAATAGATGTACCAAATTTGGTGATTAATTTCCATTTTTCGAGGGTGACAAGTAATATTTAATATACATTTTTAGATAATATTTGATGATATTCAAAAGCAGTTTTATTTATATATTTGAACTTAGAAATTAATTTTACAGCATTTACAACAGATGACAAGTTTCGTTTTTGTTTATGTATAATTCGGTCGCGAAGTGTGAAAAAACATGTTTTCAATGCTTTGAAAATATCTGAACTTGTACCGAGTAAATCGTATTTGAGGGAAATTTTACCTTTTACTCAGATTGGAAAAAAGGCGGCTGAATGTCATCGAATTCTGTGTAAAGTTTATATAAATCGTGCTTCATAGAGTTAACATGTGAGTATTGGTTTAGAGGTTTTAAAAGCTGTTCTGACAGTTCTGGACAGCCATAAAAGTTTGTAGACGAGAATTTGAAAGCACCACTCGATGACTGTGCGTGTAAAACGCAAGAAGAATATGTAGAATTGTTGTATGACACAAGAAACCATTTTCAATCTCTTGAGTACATAAAAGATACTCTGTCCAAATCCAGAAGATATTCCTTATATTAATAATTAGTTAATTAAATAAAACAATAATTGAAATAACTGACAATTAAAATTAATAAATGTATTATGATTGTTATCCATTATTAGTGTTTCATATATTTAACTGTAAAATAATATAAAATATTATTAAATGGTAAAAGCATTATAATATATTACGGTCCTGTATTATTGTGCCATTGTCCTGACCTTCTCACTGAAACAAAAATTACCCACTCATATATTATCACGCGAAATTAAAATATTCTTATTAATCCTCCCGAAATAACCCTTACAACGGTCTTAATAAACGGCCACTTATTTATGATATATGCCCGTAAGAACCACCTGTCCACATGTATACTCGCCCAACAATGGGATTCGTACCGTATTACGTCAGCGAAGACCATGCTGAGAAACTTTTAGCCCGTTTTTCAATTTGCATGCAAACCATAACGCGGAGAGCTGTCCATGTCGTGTAATTGCATTTATATGGGAGCCATAATAAATACGATTAAGTTATTATATTTCGATTTTAAAGGGGATCCCTTTAAGTTCTATGTATTTCGGCTTTCGACCGTGTTATTTAAGTATTTTTGAGTGCAAGAGGTAACCGTAATTTATTCGGTAAATTATGGCTTTCGCGAAGAAACTGTGTCTTGGGGGTAATTGAAATTCAAAACGAGTTGGTGTTCTAAAGGGGCAATGTATAAATAACTATGAGACAAAAGTTAACTATAATTTAAGCTATTTTATCCGACAGGATGTTAATGTACCGTGGTTATTCCGTTTTGTCATTTTTTCCGTAAGAATTATTTATTACTTTCAAGTTTCGATTATATATAATAATTTCTAACCAAGTTCTCAGAGTTTTCGACGTAACTGCAACAGATGTATGCAGTCTGGCGTTGTCATGATGATGGGCAATGTTCAAAGGAAGTTTCGAACTAAGTTTATTGAAATAAGTAAACTGAAACTGAAGAGTCAATATTGAAACATTGTTCGACAAAGATAGTTCTGGTAACTTTGTTGACATGCGATTATAACTTTACGTGATTTTGTTTATTTTTTACTCTATAATATACAGGAGATAGACAAAATAAAATGAACATCATGCAATATAGTACATCTTGTTGCATCCACTTGGTAACACAGTTTCCGTGTAAATAATGCGACGCATATGTATTGGTCAGTTTACATGTCAAGTTTCGTAGGTTATATTTCAGGGTATTATATCACTTCGAAAGAGGGCAAATGATTGGTGCTTGATTAGTGGATTAGTGGAGTGACAGTATCCACGGTAATGACGGTAAATATATAAAAACGTGGTGAAACATCATCGGCGAAGAGGAAAGGTTGGTGAAAACTAAAGTTACAGAGACCGACGAATATTAACAAGGATTGTGACCACACAATATAAACTTAACACTCATTTGGGTAACACTGTTTTGAGCAAATGTGGTGGATGGCCAAAGCTAATATTTAATAATATATGGAGAACCTCAAAAGAAGCCTACGATACAGACTGCCTGCTTCCTCCCTTCAGACAAGCATGGATTTCTTTGTGACTGTGCCAATAATTTATATCATTACTATGACTTGCTATAACTAACATATTATTAGTTAAAAAATACTGTCATATTTCAAGATGATTATATGCCCAATGCACAGCCAAATATATTCAGTCTTACAGTGATAAAGAGAATATCATCAAATATTTTTTCTGGCCAGTACAATCGCCAAAACCTCAACACAATTAAACTGTTATGGATAGGTCTGGAGGAGCGAGTGAAAATTGAATTTCTATATTCAATATTGAAGCAGTTAATAAAAATAATGAGACAACATTGGAAGCTATTCAGACATTTTACGAATCTGCTTCGCAAAGAAATGCAATTGCTTTGAAATCAAAAACTTGCTTAACAACTTAATAATAAATAGTGTGTTATGTAGTGTTCGTTATTTTGTCGATCACTAGTATATTAATTAAAATATTCACGATAATTTCTGTAAGTTATAAACAATTACATGTGTGCTCATATAACATGAGTATACTTAAAAATATTTTAGGCACAGTACTGATATCAACTTAAAGGTTTTAAAACTTTACTTTTCTCTCATGTTATTCATGGCTGGTTAATTATTTGCAACATTAGCGTAGAAGTGTAGGCGTCCCGTGGGTATTATGCAGTATTATCAGCAACTTCATCTTTACGAATTTATCTTGCTTAGATATCAGTATAGTGCTGTTTTTTGCCAGCCACTATGCATTTACTATAAAACTTATGAAACTAAGATAACTTATGATAATAGAGTTATCATTAATATATATTTAATATAGATTATTATATTAATAGATTTTAAAATATGAATTGAAAAAAATTCTGGATGTGATTGAAACTAAAATATATAATTAAAAAAATAATGCACTTGATGAGTTGTGATTAATTTTTAATTAAACCTTTAAATAAGATAATTTGAAAACTGTATTGACTAATAGTACAGCTTTTCGTAAGAGTTATTTTAAAATCCATTCAATACATTGAAATTATTTTAATATAGTGAATTATAAGCGATGTCAACAATTTGTCTTTTTCTCCTGAAAGGTTTATTAAAATATATTATTTAATCACCGCCGGTTACAAGTGAGCGTATATATATATATATATATATATATATATATATATATATATATATATATATATATATATATATAGTCAAAAAACTGTCAAAAAACAAATGCACAGTTCGACTGTTTTTTTTTCCTTCAATTCGTGATGTCAGAAGATGTACGAATCCTTTCCTGTATAAATTCCCAGAGAGGAAAGGACGGAGGTAATTGCTTGGAGAAGTTAATTTTAAATGTGCCTATATTTTTCAACGATAGAATAAGCGAGACGGAGATTTACCGTATTCCTTCACGTACTAACTTTTATATGGAATGGAGTAATACCCCACAAATGTTTTATACTATTTTAATATGTTGATTGCTATTTTCAAATAATATACTATAATAAGTATAAATAATACAATAGAACTTAAACAAAAAGAAAAGAAAACAAAAACAAACTAAAAAGTTAAGATGTGCAATAAGCATAAATACTAAATAAAAATTAAACATATTTTCTATTAATCATAGAAAAAAAGCTAATTTGTGACATAAAAATGATCGCATAATTACTAGAGCATTTTTAAATAAAGTAAATGCTTTATTTATTATTGAATGAAAATATTTTTAAACAAAAAAATCAAGAGAGTAATCCAAATATTGCCTATTATTGCTATAAAAACAGTCAAAAGTATTTTATTATTTATCATTGACATCTTTTATCCCTATTTCATTAACAATCTTGAAAAATATTGTTCCAAAATACTGCTGTATTAATATGCAATATGTTGTTATTTACAAGCAAACTACCAAAAAAATCATGAATCTATATATATTACATATAAATCTATGTAAGCATAAATTAGGTACATTTTTGTTAAGGTCGCAGCTTGGACGACAGAGCCAGAACGTTAAAAATCACTTTTTATATGATCAAGTTGAGTGAGATAAGAATTTGATTTTCAACATATATGTTAATTTTAATTGGTATAATCTCAGATATATTTTCTTAGATCAAATCGAATATGACTTTATTATAGTCATTATAATTATAATGAAAATTAATATTAAGTATTAAGCGTAATATTGTTTTACCCGAAAATACTTAATAAAGTTAACACTTTTATAAAATAATATCATAATCAATATGTCGTTGGGAACGCTATTCCTTTTACGATTACGATATATCTAGTTACCCCAGGCGTTGGATAAAACATGGGAGAAAATGCCAAATAGAACCTAAAATGAAGGGACTTTACAAATATTGTTTATATTAGTAATCGCTCGTTTTAGAATACATACTAAGTCTGTACTATTCTAAAGACACCATTTCTTTATTTCTATTACTTTACTTCTCCGCTATTTTCAAAATTCAAAAAATCTTAATTCTTTACATTCTCTATCAATGAATTCATACATATTTATTTATTCACTGATTTAAGTGTCCAGAAAAGATGGATGAACATTTTTAAAAACAAGATAATTTGATAATATTTTAATAAATGTCTGACATAGTGTAATGACAAATATAAGTTTATTAACATTAATAAAACTGAGTATATGTATATTATGATTTTATAAAGTAATATATTTTACAAAGAGCAAGAGCAACATATTTCGTGAGTTTTCCAGCGAACCTGTGAAATTCTTTTGTCGCGCATTAAAATTCAACGCAACAGGACGAAAAACATGTGTAAACAACTATAATACAAGCGATAGAACAGTACTATTAAGTAGACATGCCTATTGACAAGCATTTGTGGTGTTCTTATTTCATTGTGGAGCATGATAATAAGTCGACAAAGAAAACAAATGAATTCATTTATATTAAGTACGACTTATTTGTGATATTTAGTAGTAATAATTTATATCGCGTTTATGTCATGAAAGTTTACAATTTTATCAGTGCTATAAAACATACAAGACAGCTCTAGAAAATTGAATTTTCGGACAAATAAATTTTAATATTATTTTAATTGCTTTTGAACTTTTAATGTAATTGTTAATTCTATTTAGAAAGAATATGGTATATCTAAATGAAAATTGTATTTATTTATAATTTTGTTAATTCCAAATGATTATTTTGTGTCTTATTAAATAACATATTTTTTTGTTTACAGATTTAGACAAATGCAATAGACAACTTCACAATGGGAATTGATGTTAAAATACTTGTTTTTGCACTAAGCTATATATCATGTACTTTAGCTACAGACGGTAAGTATTTAAACTTCTATAAATAATCAGACACATTGTTTTAAAATAGTAAATAGCAACGAGATAATAAAGCTACTGCTATTACTCTAAATCAACGGGGTAAATAAATTTAGTAAATCATCTAGGAATACGCAGTTTGGGCAATAATTTTAAACTTTTATGTAATTTAAAATTTGATTAATTTCCAAATGATAAGAATGCCCTTTCCAACTCTTGATTTTATGATTTTAAGTTTACAGCTTTAATTTTACATTTTTAATTAATTGTAAATAAACGTTTATTCAGAATTAAATGAAAAATCAGCAGAAACATTGGCGAAATATGTAACTATTTTTTTTAAATATCTTAACAAGGAGAAAAGATAAGCTTATTTTTAAGACTAATGATGAATATTTTTGTATTTGGATAATATTATTTTGAGGGGAAGCTTATCACAGTCGTGTGTATCAATCTAGATGTTGGGCCTTCGGTAACATTAAAAGTATTTTGTTTCAAATTACAGTGTCTTCATTGTAAACAGGGATCAAAAGTTATAATCTGACATATGAATAGACGATACAATTGATTGTCTGATCACATAATACATTTTTATTTTTCATTAAACATACAACTTACAATATACACGCAATAATATACGAATTAATTAATATATTTTATTTGGCTTTAATAATAAATATTGTTACCTCTTTTGGCCATCCAAGCAGTTTTAGAGGATAACGTCAACTTCTCCACCTGGTGTGTCAGGATCAGGATATTTCACTAAATCGCCACTATCGACATAGTGTCTTTTATTTTTGAGATCGCTCTCTAACAGGTCAATTGAAAAGTCTCCGGCCTACCATAGTAAAACACATTTTTTTTGGCAAAATTAGTTTTTTTTTTATTCAACATAATTCCCTTCAAGGGTGATACACTGATTTAGCGACCCTCCAACTTTTCGATACTACTTTTGTAGTACGATTTGTCGTTTGATTCAAAATAGGCCTCAGTTTCGGCGATCACCTCTTCATTCGACGGAAATTTCTTCCCAGCGAGCATTATTTTGAGATTTGAGAACAGGAAATAGTCGCTGAGGGCCAGATCTGGAGAATACGGTGGATGAGGAAGCAATTCGAAGCCCAATTCATGGATTTTTGCCATCGTTTTCACTGACATGTGACACGGTGCATTATCTTGGTGAAGTAGCAATTTTTTGAAGTCTCTTTTTTTTCAAACGCGGCCGTTTTTTCGGCGATTTCGTGCTTCAAACGGCCCAGTAACGCCATGTAATAGTCGTTGTTGATGGTACTTCCTTTTTCAAGGTAGCCAATGAAAATTATTCCATGTGCATTCCAAAATAGAGACGCCATAACCTTGCCAGCTGACTGTGGTGTTTTCCCACGCCTTAGAGCGGGTTCATCGTATGCAGCCCACTCGAATAACTGTTGATTTTCTTCGGAGTGGAGCCATGTTTCATCCATTGTCGCACATCGACGCAAAAACTCGGGTTACGCTTGATCATCTTCAAACACCGCTCCGAATCATCAACTTGTTGTTGTTTTTGGTCAAAAGTGAGCTCGCTCGGCACCCACTTGCACAGAGCTTTCTCATACCCAAATATTCGTGAATAATATGATCTACACGTTCAGTTGATATCTTCAGAGTGTCTGTTTACGGTCATTCAAAATCATTTGTGAATATTTTTAATGTTTTTGTCGGTAACAACCTCTTTTGTGCGTCCACTGTGTTCACCGTCTTCGGTGCTCATTTCACCAAGTCTAAACTTATCGTACCAATCCCTGATGGTTGATTTTCCTGGGGCAGTGCCTGTAAACTCGGCATCAGGCTAAGCTTTTGCTTCAACCATATATTTTCCTTTCAAAAAGCAATATTTTATCAACATGCGGTATTCCTTTTTATAAATTTTTTTCGCGATAACAAAAGTTGCTTCACTCAAAATGCTATAATTCACAAACTAATGATCCGACAGCTGTCAAATTTATTCACTCATCTTTTGAGGGTTAGAGCTAACTAAAAAATGGATATACTATGGACATATGGATTAACTTCTAGTAGCGCCATCTATGAGTCAGGCCGGGGACTTTTCAATTGACCTGTTATATTCTTGATCTATATCATTCTGGGATCTTTTCGTTGATTCTTAGTGAGCACACGAAAAAATTCTTATGTATTTTTGTTAAAATTCGAGTAGTTTTCTAATAAAATTTGACAGTTGAGGGCAGTAGTGATTAATTTTTTAATTAACTATTTATTGTTATTTTTGTATTATTACTTATCAAACTTCCCTCGTTTCATATGACTTAAATAGAACGTAACAACAAACGAAGCTGTTAAATATTTTAGAGATATTTCAAATAAAATGGAGAAAATGCTTGAATAAATGGTTTGAACTCCTAAAATAATTTATTTAACTTGAAATAGAATATTTTGGCAAAGAAATACTGAGCTAATTTTATTACAATTATTATGCTGAAAATATATATAATGCCCCTCATAAAGGGTTAAATATAAATTAAAAAATACTACAAATGTTTATAAATTGATAGATACTAATTAACATTTGTTCTTTGTTAAATATTATACGTAAAATACAAAAGTATGTACTGTATCTTGAACCTTCCATTAACCACTACTCAAGGTTATTTTCTCGATATTCTTAAAGACGTTTACCACTGAAAAAAACTGACTGCATTGACACTTACATCGTAAAGATACAATTGATATAATTTTATTGATATTGAGTCGTCAAATAAAAAGCTTTTTCATATAAGAAGAATATTACGTTCGGCAGAACATTGCGATGTAAGTAGCTGGACGATATTTATATAAATAAAAGTCCAGGGCTATGCCGTTTTATATCTATGGTTTACGCACTGAGTGAAACGTTCTTATTACTGGGCATTATCGTCGGTATCCGCAAAACGTGTTTCGTCGTTTTCTGGATTTTACGCTATGCTTTTGTAAAGATTTATTAGCAACATCAATCGTTTAAGATAGTCTCGGGAGTCCTACAAAGTAGGTAGGTCTTTTTTTTAATACGTTAAGCTAGTCGGTTTAAGTTGTCCAGCATTTTAAGAGAAATTTTAATTGACTTGCATATCAACAAGTTCTGGTATATAGAGTGGGCGAGTATATATGTTTTGTTGTTCGGATAATTCTAAATCAGATATTTTATTTTCTAACATTGTACAAGCAAGTATTCGTAAAAATGCTGTAGTTTTAGAACATCATGCTAAGAATTCTAATGCGTTCTAATGAGTGGTAATGCCCTAAAGAAAGAATATACATACTAGGTGTGTCGATAGTTACTTTTCGGTTTTTCAATAGATTCCACTGCTTGTGCAATGTGATGATTTCATACATACATTATTTTAGTGTGTTGATACTAATCTTAAAACTACACAAGTTACGTTCTGCCAAAATAACAGAGTTATTGATTTATAATTTTTTGCAAATGTTATTGCACTAGGTTGTTTCATCAAAAGAGATACTTACTGCGAACATTTTCCAATCATAAGAATATGTAAAATTTGGTTTTGATAATTGGAAATTGTCCAAGTCGTAAGGGTCTTCAAACAAGGAAAATATCCACAAGATAGGACTTAGCATACACCTATACTCCTCTTACCAGTAATTGGTAAAACAATGGAAAAATAATTATAAACAGAATGAAGAAGGCACCTAAATAACATAATTCTAATTTGGATTCCGTGAATTGAATAAGTATATTGTATTCAATTCACGGAATCCAAATTAGAATTATGTTATTTAGGTGCCTTCTTCATTCTGTTTATAATTATTTTTCCATTGTTTTACCAATATTGTACTGTAGGCGTCATCAGTATCAGTCATCAGAAGTCTGGCATTATGAACATTACTAACATACTAAAAACTACATACTAAGTACTAACATAAAAAAGACGTTTCCACATTATTAATATTCCACATATTATCATATACTTTCACCGTTCCTCAATCGAAGAGGGTTCATATCAAGTATAATGACGAATATTCTGCTTTGCACAAAATACGCTCGGTCTAGGGCAGCGTGGAATCAGTGTTGGAATCATCTCATTTATACAGCAGACCTTCCAACTAGTGAGGATGCATTGAGTGCGGCCTACGCTGACGACACTGTCGTTCTTTCAGTGTTTTCTAATTCCAAAAACTACTTCGTTCCAACTCCAACGTCATCTGAATAAAATGGAGAAATGGTTTTAACAATGGAGAATAATATCTTTATAATAAAATACTTTCAGCTATTCCCGCCAACTCCAAGACAAAACTATGTATATTCGATCATATGTAGGTACGCGATGTTGAAATAACAATGTTGATCTAAAAAGACTATGATCATGATAATTTTACATTTATTTTCCAACAACATAAGATTTAAATAATAGAAATACGTTGGAACAAGGGTATAGTATGTAGGGGACATACTTATCTTCAAATTGTTTCTCAGTTAACTCTCCATTTAGGGCTTGGAATGCGAATTAAAATATTTTGAGATTTTTTTTAATACATTTTTTTAGGCTCCCTTTTACCAACGCGTGTTTATCTAGACTAGACCTACTGTTTACCGTGGGCTCCGAACTATGGTCCTCGGCATTAAGCCTACAGAACCCACCAAACTTGAGAAACTTAAAAATCATCCCAAAAGACATCCTGTCTTAACCAATCTACTTACTGGCGCGACGGGGATCATTTTCCTTGTTGAATTTTGCATGCTTTCCTATGAAAATTATAAATTTTAAACAATCACATACATAAATTTACGGCGATACCCCAGCAGGATTCGAACCCGCGATTATTGCAATAGCAGGCGGACCGTCTTGTCGTCTTTACCACTACGCCAATCAAGCTGGCAGTATAAATTTTAAGCAAATAAAAGTTCAACGAAATTAAAAACAAAAGTTCGAAACTATTGATAAGTAATTGAAATTAAATTAATTTTTACTGAAACAAAATTAATATTGAAAAGTAAATTAACTTTTCATTTCAGAAAAATAATATATTGAAAATATTAAAAATATCGTCAAAATTATTTTCTTTTCTTTTGTTATCTGTACAGATGTTTCAGGAAAATGTTATTCTGCTGCTTTGCCATCCTTTGCGTTCAATAGCTTCTCCTTATGGTTTCCCGTAACTTTAACATTTCTTGAACTAAATGATAAAAAATAGTAAAATATAAGAACAAACTAATGCCACGTTGGGTAACATTAAATAGTATCATATCAATTTAACATCAATTCGTAATTTCTGTTGTCAATTATGTCAACAATTGCTAGTATTATATATTAAATTTAAAACATGAAAATGTAAAAAAATATATCAGCATGTTATATTTAGTAAATTTTTAATAAACAATTTACTACAGTTGAGGGAAAGAGGCGATCTATCATCTTGCGAAGATGAACGTCAGGTTTAAAAGTCTGATAAAAAAACCAAAGATCGAACATTAGATCCTTTTTAAAACTCAAGGCATTTTTAAAAATTATTAATCATTCGCGTGTTTATCTGTCCCATGTCAGCTTTGATTGTGTAAAAAACATAAGTTGAAGTGCTCTAATCTCTTCGATTACCTTGACAGGGTCTTTTATGTTCTACATAAGTGAATTTAACGGACTGTGAAGCGTTTTATATTAACCTGACAGTCTTATAATTTAAAATAGGCTTCGTACACGGTCTTTAAACAATTGCTACAAGTCAAAATTAAATTTTAATTATAGCTCTCATAAAAGCGATGCGACGGGCGATATATGTTGATGCACTCGTTATTATAAATTTAATACACCCGTTTTTAATTGTACTTACTGGAACAAAATGATTTAGAGTACACTATCCGACGAAAAAAATGCTTTTTTAATTTTTTAACCTGTTAATTAAATTTAGATAGCAAAGTAACTTATATTCCAAATATATATTGAGTGATTATGAGTAATTTCGGTTATTTTCAAGTTTCAAACACTATTTAGATTTTTACCACTTTCCTGATAATATCATAATTATATCACTGTAGAATTGTAAAGGTTTCTGTATGAAAAACAATGATCAGCAACCTATTTTAAGCTGGTTTTGCTGTAATATTTAAAAATCAGATGAAACAAAAATCAGATGAATCAGATGATCAGACTTTACGGTGTATGACTTAAAACTACCTTGCCAATCTCTCTTGCCTTGATTTTTAAGTCTCAAATACCTGAGCGTGGTCTAGTGTTATCGCTATGAAATACAAGATTTTCGTATTCATATGTTATAACCATTAGCCATTATTCACCATTATTTCAGTCGCATTAGTTGTAGACAGTTGTAAACAACAAAACACAGACACAAATAGAAACTCGGCGCATTGTGTCCTTCACTGTTAAGTGATGTTGAACTCGTCTAGTGAACTTTGAACTTCTACTATTCGGTTTTATGTAAATATTTCAAAACTAACGATGTTTAGTTTTCGATATAGTTTTCTACTGGCGACAGTATTTAATATGTCAATTGAAAAGTCCCCGGTCTGACACATATATGGCGCTACTTGAATTAAAACCATATGTTTTTTGGTTAGCTCTAACCCTCAAAAGATGCGTATATAAATTTGAAATCTGTCGGATTATTAGTTTGTGAATTATAGTATTTTGAGTGAAGCAAATTTTTGTTATTGTGAAAAAATGGATAAAAAGGAATTACGCGTTTTGATAAAATATTAATTTTTGAAATGAAAACAGACAATTGAAGCAAACACTTGGCTTGATGCCGAGTTTCCGGACAGTGCATCAGGAAAATCAACCATCAATGATTGGTATGCTAAGTTTAGACGTGGTGAAATGAGCACCGAAGACGGTAAACGCTGTGGACCCCCAAAAGAGGATTTTACCGACGAAAAAAATCCACAAAATGATTTTGAACGACCGTAAATGGAAACTGAATGAAATGAGCAGACACTCTAAAGATATCAATTGAACGAGTACATCGTATTATTCACTAATATTTGGGTATGGGAAAGCTCTGTGCAAAGTGGGTGCCGCGCGAGCTCACTTTTGAACAAAGACAACGACGATTTCAAGATGATCAAGCTTAATTAACCCAATAAACCCATTTGAAGGACGAAATCGCCGAAAAACGGCCGTATTTGAAGAAAAAGAAAGTGCGGCCTCACCAAGACAAACCGTGTCACAAGTCAGTGAAAACGATGGCAATGATCTATAAATTGGGCTTCAAATTGCTTCCTCATCCACCGTATTCTCCAGATTTGGCACCCAAGGACTATTTCCTATTCTCACATCTCAAAAGAATGCTCTCTGGGAAGAAATTTTTGTAGAATGAAGAGGTGATCGCCGAAACTGTGGTCTATTTTGAAGCAAAGGATAAATTGTACTACAAAAATGGTATCGAAAAGTTGGAGGGTCGCCCTTGAAGGCAATTATGTTGAATAAAAAAAAACTAATTTTTCCAAAAAAATGTGCATTACTGTGCTAGGCCGGGGACTTTTCAATTGACCTGTTATCATCAACCTAAAAATAGGGCTCGGCAGGAGTTTAAGGGAGGAGAACGAGCAAACTAATTCTGATACCGGCTTTCACTTAGCCACATACTCATTATCATAAATCATTTTTAATGAGCTTCAGCGTATTGATCCCTTTTCGGAATTTAAAAAATCAAAATTCAATGAAAATTACTTTACCTATCGCTCCAAAATACGGTTTCATTGGATAAGTGTTACTCGAGATATGCTTTTAAATATGCCAAAAATTATAATTATTGTAATGGATTTATTATATTATATTATTTATGATATAATGTTATATAATGTAGCTTCATTAAATATTTTAAGGGATTATTTATTGAATATAATAAGCGACTTTAAAGCCACTTATTTGGGGAATACTCCAAATTGGCGTAATCTTTCGCCTACTAGCTTATTATAACATTATTTTCTTTTTACTTTATTTATTTCCTTTCATATTTTGCTATCTTTTTTTTTGGCTTTTTAGGATTATTACTAATTGTATATCTGTATTTAGAAACTTACGTAGAAAGACGGTAAAAATTAATTAAAATTAATATTAAATGCAATTTGAATAAACGCATATTTACATTTAATTTCTCATAAATAGCGATAAGAAAAACATCTTGTTTTAGCTTTTAGCTAGGCTCCTCCCAGTCATGTGTGTATGGGATCAATATTCTGTTTCTGCTGAAAACGGCGAGTCATTATTGTCAGCATTGTAAATATATTTTATTGCTATTTTTGATTAATTATCGATTTATTTATTGTATATTATACTTGGTGTTAATTAACTGTCAAAATTTACATTTTCATTCAATGTTTTAACTCTTTTGTATTTGTATCTTCGGCGTAAACAAATTTACCTATATTTCAATTAATTATAAATCGGCTTTAACTTTGCTTTTCTGTTATGAAAGACAAATAATTAGCCAGACCAGACTAAGATTTCTCATTTCCAAATGCCCAGATAATTTCGCGGTGCTTTTGATATGGCACTCAGGATTAAAATTGACATTATTATATCGTTGATTATTCTTCATCGGTACATCAGCTGAGATATCTGTTTCATCAGAGTGCATGATCTCGTTTAAACTTTCGGCTGTGCTTAGACTTTTTAACTCAAGGTATTGAATAATAACGACCTCTTTGTTGACAAAGAAAGATTAAATAATGTGTAGCTATACTTCAGTCAGGTACTTTTAGGATCACTCTTGTATATCTAGAATTTTATTTGTTTTAGAATTCGTCCAATTGTTCAAAGAAGTATGTAATATCATATGGAGATCATAAAATTGTTGTGTGAAATTAATTGGCCAGTGTAAAATTTCCTTCTTTTATGAGGACGTGTAATCATAAACGAAGAATTTTATAGTTAAGTGGCTTGTAAAATGGGAAAAAGTTTATTATGGCTGTAGTATTAAGCGGATAGTATAGAAAAAAATCACGAATGTAGTATCTGGTATAAGCCTATAATATATGAGCTATAATAATAATATGGTATGAGCCTATAATATATAATATATGAAAATATATAATATGAGCCTAAAAAAAACAACATACAATTAAAACAACATACGAATTAAATCTATAATTGCTTTATATTAAATCGATTATTTACTTTAAGCTTATTTCATTAACGCTTTTGTTTCCATAAAATTGCGAATACGAAAGACAAAAATAAATGAAATGAGCATAACACATTTTATAATATACAGGAAAAATTAAAGCAAAATTTCATGATATAGCATGAAAGTGTTCTTTGAATAAAATCTGTTTTCGTATATATATATATATATATATGTAACTAAATATCTTTATATTTAACCAACTTCATATTGAAGCTTCACTGGCAGGCTTCACTTTTCAGTATTTGTCATTTCGTTGAAGTCTGAACAGAAATTGTTTTCAGCCAGCTGAAAATGTTTTGCGTACTTTTTACTTCATTTTGAAAAAAGCGGCTGAAAATCACCAAATGTTTTGTGAAGCTTATGGCAAACATGCTTCATAGATATCAACATTTGAATACTGGTTCCAACGTTTTAAAAATGGTGATTGGTGACACTGAAGACAAAGAGCTTTCTGGATACCAAAAAATTAAGACGAATACTTCATGGTATTACTCGAGAAAATCATTTTTCAGGGATCGCTATGAATTACAGTTAATGCGTTTGAGCCGAATATTGCATGAAAAACGACCGTTGCGGTCGAGTAAAAGCACAACAATGTTATTCTTCAGCATGTGCTACCTCCTCTGGTGTATTCCTACAATGCCTTAGTATGCCTTGCTATTTAACCTATCTTAGATTTGTACCGATTTCTCACAATAAGCTTCAAATTCAAAAACAGTCCTTTATATTTTTTAAAATTACATCACACTATATCATGTTCTTTTGAGCTGTTAATTTTTTTTTATTATTTAATTTATATATTGTTACTAGTCGTTTCCATCTAACCTACAATTTGTCTTTATAATAACTTAAATCGAGGTATATAACTAGGAGGACCCATCGGCCCTATCTCAGTCTCTGGTGAAATAATGTTTATACTTGTCACTGCTGAATTTTTTAATATATGCACTTCACTAAACAACACTACACAAGATCAGATGGTTTGATTCTTTTGGGTCTGTGTCCTGTTCTGGTGGTATCTAATAGTTGTAATATTTCAATGTTCGTATGAGAATGGAGTCTTTCCTCATGCCCCCTTGCAATTCTCTTGATTTCTTGACTGACTGTGGGTATCTGAAGGTCTCGATGTAGGTAATCAGTCCTGTAGTATTTGGGTGCACTCTCAGGACTTCGTATTTGATTTATGTTACTCTTTGCAGGACATCCCCATAATTGAACTCCGTATGTCCATATAGGTTTTAGTATTTGCGTATATAATAGCAATTTATTATGTACAGTTAATTGTGATTTTCTTACAATTAGCCAGTACATTTTCCTATATTTCAATTCCAGTTTTTTCTTTGCTTCTTTACATGTTCCTTCCTGCGAAGTTTTGCATCGAGATTCATTCCGAGATATTTAGCGTTGTTGCTATATGGAATGATACCGTTATTTAATTTTATTGGTGCTTGTACGGTCAGTTTATCGGTGAATTGCACATATACTGATTTACTTTCATTAATTCTTATTTTCCAAGCTTGCGTACAATTATTTATATTGTCACTTGCCTGTTATAATTTTCGTGAGGCTTCTTCACTATTGTCTCCGACAGCTATAATCGCACTATCATCAGCAAATTTAGCCATCGTAATATTTTCCATTTGTGGTATATCACGAGTGTAGAGTAGATAAAGCATTGGTCCCAGTACGCTTCCTGTGGTACACCTGCTTTAGTTTCTTTTATTGTAGAGTAAACTTCTTCTTGTTTGGCTCTAATCATTCTGGTTGTAATGTATGAATTTAATAGTTCGGTGTGTTGTTGTGGTAGCATTTTCTGTAGTTTATGAACAAGGCCTTCATGCCAAACCTTATCGAAGGCTTGTGCTACATCCAAAAATATAGCTAAGCATACTTTTTTACTTTCGTAGGCTTTTTCAATAACATCTGTTATTCTGTGGACCTGGTCAATTGTTGAGTGCTTGTTAATAAACCCACACTTGGTGTGTTAGTATTACGCTTTTTCTAACTATGATCGGATTTATTCTTTTCAACAGGAGTTTTTTCAAAAACCTTAGATATTACTGGCAGCAGTGATATAGGTTCCTAGGCTCTTAATTCGTTTGGTGACTTCCCAGGTTTAGGGATCATTATAATTTCCGCCATCTTCCAAATGTCAGGGACATGTTTTAATCTAAATGCTGTATTGATCAAGTTGGTTAGTTTTATAATTCTCTTTCTTGCTAGTTTTTGCAGTAATTCTGCTGTTATTAAATCGTAGCTTGGTGATTTCCTGGGGTTAATATCATAACTTTTTAATAACTTTGGTTACCTCTTTCGGTGCTGTTAATCTTAAACAAACGTAGCGTGTTTTATAATTAATAAGAAAATGAGCATGTACATTTATCAGTATGTATCATGTTTGTATCTTTTCTGTTGTTTCTAAATTTAGGATTTTGGGATTTCCATGAGAATGATATTATAATTAAATTATTGAAGCTATATATAAACATTAGAGGTTAATCTCGTGAAACATTGGTTCTAATTAAATAAGCTGTACATCATCGCAATTTTATGAAAACATGCATTTTTGAACAATTATTGTACTCTAAAACTCTTAACTCGTTGGTAATAGAATTTTTCGGCTACCTTGACAAGGTCACTTTTATTCACCACAAGGACGTTCTAATAGCGACTGTGGCATTTTCTCATATACCGAACAGGAACGTGTACACGGTATTGCAGAGAATTGCTTCTTTGTAAACAGATATTATAAGGAAAACTCGGATGTAGCATCGGATTCGTTGATTACGGCAACACATAATCGTAAAAGCACCGTTTACAGCTCAGGTTAAAAATAAAATCTTTTTATTTTCACTAATTTCGATTACAGTACATGTTTACATTTGTATTTCAGGATTTTCTTTCAAATACTCTGTTTTTAGTTTATCTAAATTCAGAACTGACCTAAATAATAAATATATTTATTTAAGACTCTCAATGTTAAGCCAATTCAGTGCCCATGCGGAAAATATGGTTTCAAAGGTATAAAATAAATAATAAAATAACTTTTGTTTATTTACGAGAATTGAGTTACCGTTTTAATATAAGTTAAATGATTATTTATTCTATTTATTCTGCTGTCTATTATCCGTCCAGTTTATTATGTGAAATTCGCCTGAATGTTATTTGAGAGAACGTGGGAATGTGAAAGAACTTATTCAACCTGGCCTATGAAGTTAGATCATAACTAATTGGCCCACAAACAAAATAATTTTAGAGTTAGATTTTTTCTATAATTGCCTTTTTTGTGAATTGATTAACGTTTTTAATTATTGTCATACCCTTGTGACTAGGATTTCATATGCAAGTGATTCCTTGTAGACCTTGTGCCATCTCTCATGTAGTTTTATGTACAGGTCACAGTATTCATAGTAGCGGATTTTCCAACATTTTGAAAATTTATTAAAGTAGAAGAAATTTCATGTTACTCAACATTAATCAACTAGTTTCAAATTATTTATGCTTAAATATAGAATGAAATATATAAATATATTTTTAATATTTTATAATTTTTAATATAATTATATTTATAATAATATATTTAACATGTTAAGATCCCTAAGCTCTCGGGCAATTTCTTTTTTTGATAGATTCTTTCATTTATTAGTTTATATTGTTTTCCAACTGGAAATTTAAAACTATCGATCAATAAATAATATTTTTACGTGACCAAATAACCTATTAAATTATTTTCTGAGATGTTATAATATAGCCGTGAATTTTATATTTAGATAGATAAGATATTTTTTGAAAGTTCTAACATATTTTGCAACACTGCAGAAAAATGCCATGTTGCAAAATCCCTTGTTTACATTTTTTGTCTACATTTTGACTTATTCTAGAAGATCATTTTTCAAATATATTATCGTCAATCCATAGCGATCTCCCATGATATTTTTAGTATTAGCTTCCTACTTTACTTTCTTGAAGCATTGAAATTTTTTAAAAAATTATTTCACTAATAGCGAAGTCATAAGGGTTTAATGTCATTATCAGCTGCATATTTCTAAATACCCAAGTAGAAAATGCAATTCTAAATATATAATTCGTGGTAATAACCATTAAAAACCTAAAGTTTAAATGAAGAAATTACTGATGAAAATTTGATAGAATTATTATATGAAAATTGGTGTCAAATACTTTTAAACAATAGCCAGTTGACTTATAAATATCTGAAAGTTAAGTTATAATCTAGGAAGATGTTTTGTTTTCTGAGTTACAGTTAGTTATATAAGTTATAGTATAGTTAATTATATAGACATTTTTCTTTAATTTACAAATAAAAAATTCTTTTATACAAAGAAGCTACAAATTAATTTACGAATTAAGAATACCTAAATATATTCTGTTATTGCAGGACTGTACTATGTATTCGACCAAAGGTTTCCTTTAATTTTTTAAATAGTCTTATTGAAGATGTGACTACTTTATGGTTGTTAACGCTATTCTGCCATCTGTTGCCGACGCTAGATCTCATGCTTTTACAGAAGGTTAAATTGCAAAAGAAACCAACCCTTAGGCGTGTTTCTTGCCTCGTATTTTATAATGTCTCTCTGTATATTTACTATTATGTGTTCTATGTGAACGGCTGAATAAAGCATAAGTTGAGATTCGGACAGCTTAAGTTGGTTTTAACATTTGAATATATAATTAGGAAGGGAAATAGTGTCTATTAAAATTGGAGGTATAAATCTGAAGAAGGACGCGTAAATAAACAGGAGAATGAACGCATTCTGTTGTTTGTAATTGCTAGGCGAGATGTGATGTTATTTTACTTGCTGTAAAATATGCAGCAGCGGCTAACCTTTGTTTTTGATTAACCTTTTGATGAAATATACAATAGCTTCAAGTTATTATTTCTAATTGTTAATATGCTTCTGCTATATATATATTTTTAATTTCAAGAAAGCTCTCACATATTTTGCAACATTGCAGAAAAATGCCATGTTGCAAAATCCCTTATTTTCATTTTTACTTATTATAGAAGACCATTTTTCAAATATCTTACCGTCAATCCATAGCGATATCTCATGATTTTTTTAGTATTAGCTTCCTACTTTTTCAACTCCTTTCTTGAAGATTTGAAATCAAAAAAAAAATAATTCTCTAACATCGACGTCGTAAGGATTTAATGTCATTCTCAGCTGCATATGTGTAAATACTCAAGTAGAATATGCAATTATAAATATATATTTTGTGGCAATAACCATTAAAAAACCTAAAGTTTAAATGAAGAAAATTGCAGTAATATAACATTGTCAGCTGAAGAAATAAGAAATATCTTCCTTGACATTGTTTTCGTAGATATATTGTTATGCGATACTCATTTATGAGTACCATTATGTTTGTTTTCTGTTTGTTTATTCTCAATGTCAGCTGATACTTTACTTATTATTGCAGCATATTTTTGGTATTTTATTTTGCTGCGTTTGGTCCTCTACATATAGTAAAATTTGTTCAGTCTCAAATATTACTGCATTTCCCATTCCCATATTTACTTTTCCCATTATTTAGAGTCACGTATTATTTTAGTTAAGGTTACTTATTTGCTTTGGTCCTTTTAACCTGCTATATCGTTCTACTATATATTAAATCATTTTCTTAACTATTTATGAACTTTATTCACTAATTTTAATTCTACATGATATGTTTTATTACCTATCTTCGCACGCTTCTTAATTCTGAACATTTTGATATTGAATTGGCTACGTTATAATGTGGTGTAGTAATTGACACATACATGATTTTAACATATCACATGTTAACATGTAATAATATCATTTAAAAAATCAATCACTAGACCAAATAATGCTCTTAAACCACTTTATATAGTGCAACAAATATTTTTTACATCCCACAGTTTACATGATCTCAGCACGTCATTGGTCCAACAGGTCGATATCGGCCCACAGACCCATAAACTGTCCCTAGAAGCGTCATTTTCTTATTCGGAGAAGTGAATCAAACCGCTCCAAATGCAAAAAATCAAGCAACACGACTAACTGGCCATTCGCCTAAGGCCCGGAGCTTTACGATATGTCGCGCGTATCTTCCATCGCTAAGCTTCTGCTTTTTCTTCTCGCGGTCTCTTTCGCATAATTCGCGGAAGTTTATGAGATATAGTCGTGGATTCTTGACGGTGTTTCGCTGCAGTTATCGTTCTGCAGAGTCAATGGTGTGGAAATTATTGAATTTATTCTCCAAACTCTATAACTATCAAATCTAAATTTAGTTAACATTTTTCAGAAACTTTGTAACAGTAATATTTCATGTATTTTAATTCTGTATACTATAATAATATTTGTCGTAAGGAATTAACCAACGGTATGTTTTTATAGTGTTTTAGTACATTTTTGTTTATCAAGATAATTTTAAACATATTGTTTGTAATAGCTTTTTAATATAAATATTATTACATATTTTAGATTATATCTGTGTGAATTTTAGTTTTTCCTTTAATGTTCGATAACTTCTTAATGTTTAATGGCCCACATTTGATGAAGTTCCATTCAAAATTATTTCTCCTTTAATGATTTTTATCTATACCAGTAGCTCAAAACGAAAACCTTCGTCTTGTGGGAAATTCCACAGTTTTCGAAAGTGGTGAATAGTTTTTGATTTTGGCGTAGTGTCTATTTCAAATAATTGACAGTTTAAGTCGGCCGTTTAGAACACGACTTATTTATAGTGAATATAAATGACTGATTTGTGTTGATTTAGAAATTGATAACTTTCCATTTAAATCACGTAGATATACAATATATCGTTACTTTATTTGTTTGAAAACAAGATGTGTGGCCCTTGACTGTATAATAATAATAACTGTTGTTAAACCTATTGTAATTAATGATCCATTGTCAACTAGATAAAATATAATATTTCCATCACTACAGATTAAGTGAAGTATGATGAAACAAAATAATTCAATACACAGAAGAAGTTCAAATCAAAGTGAACAAGGAATAAAACTGCTTTAAATACATTTCTAGGCTGAGAATATAAATTAAATTCTATATCTATAATTGAATATTTAGGGGATTGTCTGGAGAGATTCATATCTCATTCGGACACCGATGAAAGATAAAATATTTCTACAAGTTGACTGATTTTGGAATTGAACCTTCGGGAGATTTGTTGTTGGTATAATATTTTTTAGGTAAATATAAGGTATTAAATTATATATTACACTTATTAGACATATAAACAAAACGAATTTTCAATTCAAATTTGATATTTAAGAATACACTTGTTATTTATATTTCGTTATCACCACTGCAAATGTGGAGAATGGTTTATAATATTTTCAAGTAATTGCACATATCATGGAGGTAAATTCAATGATGAAGATTTTATAGAGTTATTATATCAAACTGGTGTCAAATATTTTAAAAATTGTTAAAATAATCGCCAGTTGACATATGAATAGTGCGCAAATACCTGAAAGTTAAATTATAATTTAGGAAGATGTTTTGTTTTATGACTTGCAGTTACAAAAATAATGAATCATTTAAACCTTTTGTATATGCGTTGAAATAACTTCAAAAAATATTTGGAAACGCTCAAATAGGAAGTCATGCGTCACAAGTCATATTCACTGCCAATTCTGTCTGTATATTACACTTTTTATGAAGACAGTAATAAATTAGTTTCATGGATTTCAAACATGAAGTTTTGTGGCTCCCTATTAGCGTATTAGCTAAAAAATAGAGAAGATAGATAGTTATTATAGATATATTATATAGCCATTTTTCTTTAATTCATAAATAAAAATTTTCTTTTATACAAAAAAAGCTACAAATTAAATTACGAATTAAGAATACCTAATAGATATTCTGTTATTGCAGGACTTTACTATGTATTCGACTAAAGGCTTCTATTAATTTTTTTAATCGTCGTATTGAAGATGTGTCTACTTTATGGTCGTTAACGCTTTTTTGCCACCTGTTGCCGACGCTAGATCTCATGCTGTTGCAGACGGTTAAATTGCAAAAGAAACCAACCCTTAGGCGTGTTTCTTGCCTCGTATTTTAACGTCTCTCTCTATATTTACGATTATGTGATCGATGTGAGCGGTTGAATAAAGCATAAGTTCAGATTCGGGCAGCTTAAGTTAGTTTCAACATTTGAATATGTAATTAGGAAGGGAGATCGTGTCAATTAAAATTGGAGATATAAATCTGAAGAAGGGTACGCGTAAATAAACGGGAGAATGAATGCATTCTATTGTTTGTAATTGTTAGGCGAGATGTGATTATACTTGCTGTAAAATATGCAGTAAGGGATAACCTTTCTTTTTGATTAACCTTTTGATAAAATATACAATAGCTTCAAGTTATTTTATCTAATTGTTAATATGCTTCTGTTATATATATTTTGAAAATATTTTAAAGTCTCATTTTTACCAACGAGAGCTTATCTGGAGTTGACCTATGGTTTAACGTGGTCTCTGAACCATGGTTCTCGGCATTAAATCTACCAACTGGCCAGTGACCAACTTAGAGACCATCCCAGAAGACATCCGGTCTTACCCAGCCTGGTTACTAGCGTGATTGGGATGGTTATTCCTCGTCATATTTTCTACTGTGGCCTGTAAAGACATTTACAATTACGAACCCGCGACTATCCCAACAATAGGAGGACCGTCCTGTCGCTTTAACCACTGTGCCAACCAAGCCGGCGGATTCACAATGTATAGTATAGTTTATATATTAAGCTATAATGTAATTCAATTTTCCTATTTTCACCAACTATAATAATTTAGATACAACCATTTTTCTCACCAGATCTCACTATTTTTTTAAATTTATATATTTTCTGTTTTCATATTTATATATTAATTTTGATTCAATTATATGTAACACAAGTTGCATTTTTAAGTTTTTTTTTCAGTAATTGGGTTATTTACTAAGTTTGCAGATATAAAACGAATTCGAATCCTAAAAAAACTGCCAATTTATGGAATATTCATCTACATTAATTATTATTTTATTCCACTGAAGAAAATTGTTTGTACTAAATATTAGGCGTATAAATTGGTGTAATTTTTTTTTGGTTTGAAGCTTTATTTTAAAAAAACGGGACAATATTTAATTCCAGTATTGTCCATCGATAGCCGCTACTTTTCCCGATCTTTCATGCAATTTACGAATTCCATCTCGACAAACCGATCCAATTTTTGGAATCCCTATAAGCTCCGAAGAGTTGCTCAGATAGGTTACGACTCATATATGGGAACAAGTAGTAATTAGAAAGAGTAGGGTTTGGGGAATATGGCGGGTGGGGTAGCACTATCCATCTTGTTTCCAAGTCTCCTTTCACCGATTTTGCGACATGTGGTGTCATGCTGAGGACTAATTGATTATTGATTGACTCAAACTAATTGATGGTTTCATCAAGTAATGCCTTCAACATTTTATTGGTTGTTCAAAATGAACTTTGTCTTCGGTATCAAAATCACCATAATTAAAATGATGAATACGACTGAGCATGTTTTCCATAAGCTTGATATAGCATTGGATGGACCTTTCCACAAATTAGATTTACTTTTTACACATTCAAACGTTTTCAATGCACTGAATTTTTTTTCACATTTCGACCAAATAACATATACTATAAAGTGAAGTTGTTATTGAGGTTACAATATGAAGTTTGTTACAAACATACCCGGTGCCATTTAATACACAGTAACACCATCTCTTATAAATCCTTTCAAATTAATTTATAGACCTGACAATTTTTTTGAGGTTTGGTAGTTAGAGGGAACTAAATTTGGCGGATAAGCTGTTGAATTAATTCATACTTTATGTCACTGATATTAGCGATGGTTGCTTGGGTTGTGTGAGCTGGTACGTTATATTTACTTTTTAACATTTATTTTCATATATTTGTTATTTTGTTGAGGAATTTTAAATTTATGGGCCTAAAATATTGCTGCAATAATCAGAGTTTATTGTTTTATCAGTTTGAAAGTAATCCACAAAACAATTGCTTTTGCATCTTAAAAACACCAATTTCTAAATACTTTCAAACTTGCTTTGCTGTCTAAGTGTAAAGATCACTTAATTTTTTGGTTTTTTGTTTTACTTTATGATTACATGAGTAGATCCTAAGTCTTATCAAAACGTGATTGTTGCAATTATTGTTTAATTTAAGTTTGTTTCATTGTGATTGTCCCATTGGGGCAACCATTGTGTATATTACCTTGCTGTGACTTATCAAATTAAATTAATTTTAGTTATAAAATTATCATTGTTCGCATGAAAGCCCGGATATTAAAATAACTTTGTATTTTTATTTCTGCTGTTGCCGAAAAGAAGGTGCTTCGCGAACTTTTACTATAGCTTTACATTACTCATTTTGGTTAAAAATGAATTATATGTTATGTAGAATATGTTTTATCTTCAAATATAAAATAAGTTTTGATTTAATATTTATTATATTTAAATAATAAACAAATAATACGAAGTACTGATTACCCACTGGTGGAAATCCGTCGACAATTTGTTAATATAATAGTCTCTTTTGCATTAATGTCATCTATATTTGTTTTATTGCATTAGATTTGAGCATAAGTATATTATATAATATAAATTTTAACGTAATTATCTATGAAGGCGTATTAGTATTTTATTTCCTTATTATTATGGTTTACTTCACTTTTTGAGTTTTTTAGCAAAAAACATGTTTAAGGGTATGTAGTACATATAAACGTAATATTTTACTAAACATCAATTTAATTCATAACAGTTTATATCACATTAAAATTAAAATGCCAATTGATATTATAAAAACTGTTATAAAAAATGTGTTCTTAACCAAAGTTTTAAATACATTTTTAAAAATTTCAGATACTATCAATTCCAAGTTTTGCCTTCTATTTTTAGCGGATGCCGTTCGCTGAGAACATTCAATTTATTCGTTCTTTGGAAATAATTTCTACGTTTCTATAATGTAGAAAATATTCCTGTTTAAAATATTCTAATACTGTAAGATTGTAAAGGGAAAGACCATAAGCATTATGCAAACTTTTTAAAACAACATTTATTGTATATATATATATATATATATATATATATATATATATATATATATATATATATATATATATACAATAAATGTTGTTTTAAAAAGTTTAAAAATTTATATATCTGTTAATATAACTTCTGCAACTAACATAGTCGAAATTTGTTTATTTACTAATTAGTGAATTTAATGGAAAGAATATTAACATTATTCCGGCATTTTTAAATGAAAATAAAAATATTTCAAATAAATGGTCAAAAACCATTATGAAAATATAAATTATCAACAACCAAATTTTTTCGAAGCTTATGCCTCACGTATTATTATATAGAAGAAAACTAGGAAACAAGGGAAAGGTGGGAATTTGGCTGAATTTAGAAATGATGAGTTCAATTTTGGAGCAATGTATATTAGTGTGAGAGATGCGAAGAGACTCTGATGCACTAAAATTATTATGAACTATATTTTTTAATTCATTTTATTATACAGATTTTTTTAATTGCGTGCATAAAACATAACCGATCACAACTTATACGTGGGAATACTTCATGTATATTGATGCAAAATCTAACAGAAACGAAAACCAGTTTTAATAAAACCGTTTAATATTTTTCCTGTTCGAGAGCTTCATCAGCATATCGTCAAGATAGCGCCGCTTGTTACAGGAGCTTCACTAACTATGGGTTGTATTTAATGGTTTTATAAGGTGCTGACCGTAAGGATGAGTTAAGTTTTTTTTACTTTTGTTTATAGCGGCATATTTGTTTGATACCCAACAGAGTTATCATTAACTCTAATTGCCGACTGATTTTACATGTACAACGGGTGTATTTGGTGGTTGTCATATATTTTTTGGTATATATTCGATTCCTTATTTGCATTAGGCAGACGCAATGTTAACAACAATTGTAAAAACAAAAACTCATTTATTAATAAAATATAGAATATTTGTCAGATTCTATTGGTGATTAGGAAATATTTTATTACAAGTTGTTGAATTATCTGAATAGTTTTTAGCATTTACTTAAAATTTGTTATGTACTATTTGATTTTTAAAACACATTGATTATATTTACAATATGACAAAACGGTGTAAAAACCTCCATTAAATTATTTAATACATATTACATATGCATTATTATTTCTATACATAGCCTTAGACTAGTTTTTTACAATAAAGTTAACATTATTTTAGTATTTAAATTAGAACATTATTTTAGAATAATCAATATAACAGTGATTTATTTTATAATCAGACAATATTTCCCATCCCACTTTATTCTAGCTAAAAAGGCAAACCAGGCGGTTTAACTAGTTCGAACATGTCGCCGAATGAGCCCACAAAATTCTACTGGTTGCCAAACGCCTGCAGAATTCTTCAAAATATTAGTGATAGGTCATAAGCCGGCAAAAAATAAGAGCAGGATTTCGACCTTACTGTGGTTCAGTCTAAAATATTTATTATGGCCTTCACTTTATTAAGTAGCTTTGGAATATGTTTAAATGAAATTTTTGAACTGAAACTTACTGAACTGTTCTGACCGGAATATCAAAAAATGTACGTATTATCACTAGATATGTGCAAATATAAAACGATGTTAGACACCGCTACTCTGTAGATTCTCAAAACTCTGATTTTTGTTAGTAAACATTGTCAAGCGGTATTTTAACAAACTCCACCGAAATATAGAAAACGGCTAATAGAATTTAAGCGGACAAAAACTGTACATAAAAAAACCTAAATATAATGTGATAATGTTCAATATTATACTTTAAATATTGTATTGAAGCGTTAGTACTTTAAAGTACTTACAAAAAAGTGTTAGTACAACAAAATTTACTATATTAATTTAAATATTATAGCAATATGCAGATAGGAAATAAATTTTTATAATGTAAATGTACATATGTTTTCATATAAAACGTTATTGTTGAAGAAAGGGTATGATTATGTAATAATTTACATAATATTTAATGTCAAAGAACAAACATTCAAACATATTTCCATTAAATTATATTAATGCGTTAATAATGTTCTTTCATATTTGTTAAACTTAAATTTTGTCAGATTAAATAGTATTTATTGCATATTTTAAAACTGTCTGATTCCATTTATAAAAAATAATGGCATGCAGTACATAGAAAAAGGGAACAATAATATTACACATCCACAGAACCGATAAATTTTCTTCCCCTAGGTGTATACTTTTCGAAATGTAGGAATGAAAGTAACTTTTAATATAATTGAAACTGTTTTAGTTCAAAGGAAAGAGAAGTGACAACTTATTGAATTGAAACACAAAATATAGAGATATTAGAAGGGTATTTCCCATGCATTACCTGTGAACAAGTTTCGTTGATTTGCAATCAGAAAGTGCAACTGATAATATGAGTAGCAAGGAATTTAAAGTATTTTAATAATAATAATAGCAGTAATAATAATAATAGTAGCAAATATAAAATTGCATAAAAGTTTAAAAAATACATTTTATTTAGGTATAATATATTATATTAAACTAACAATATTTAAAAACGTAATATAAAAAAATGACAGAAAAAATTTATACTTTTAAATATATAAAGCTTGAATTGAAATATTTTATATTATCTTAAATATAACTGAGCCAAATATAGGGTACAGAACAATATGTATGTTGAAGACTATTTATTTTGTAATCTCTTTTTAAATCTTTTTTTTTTTGACAAATTACATCTATCATACCGCCGGGCTTTAATAACTTCACTGTTCAACTCACATTTCCTAATGTATTTGGATCAATGTTTTCTTTCTTCTATGCCATAGCTAAAATGGGGGCTTGCATATTTTACAAGTCATTTACATATTATTAACATCATTAAAGACTTACAATGTAAATAACAACTCGAAACCATATCCCTCTTAAGCAATGCTCTTCTACATTTCAGTTTGTAAGTTATCCTATATAATATGTACTTTCTTCCCTTTTGCTCTAATTTAAGACATCACAAGAGATTCCCATCAGTTTTTCATTATATATTGCTAAAAGCTCTTTCTGACATAGCGGAGGATCCCTAGGAAAGCTGGGTATTCTATTTGAAATGGTACTACATCCAGGGACGCTACATTTGAGATGTCTTAAGATTTAAACAAATCATTTTAACTAAAAAAGAACCATAAAAGCACTGTTAACAAAATAAAATATTTAATACGTAAGTTCATAATTTTTTAAGCTTGCTTTGTCAGCAATGAAAGAAACGCTTTCAATAAACGCTTTGTTAAAAAGAATTAAACCGAAATTATTTATATATAAATGAAATTGTTTCTATAGGAAGCATAGAATTACCAAGAAAGTCCAAAATATCCAGTAAATTTTTGATTGTTTCCACTAGATTTAAAAACACTATATATATACATACACTACGCCTTCTTATTTTTGAGAATAGAAAAATCTGAAAGCAGAAAGTGTCAAATTTCAGCTTTGCTACCAAATTTGTACCTCGAGCCACCTGGCTGCAAATTAATATACTAAAACACTGTATAGCATGCGCCAATTTAAGATACCATTCTAAATTTTTAATATTTTGTGAGCAGTTTTCTGAAAGCTGAATATGTTAAATTTAGCTTTGCTACCAAATTTAAACATCAAGCCAGCTAGCCCCAAATTAACAAACTAAAATACTGTTTCGCATGCGCCCATATAAGATACCTTTCTAAATTCTCAATATTTTGTGAACTGAAGGTACGAACGATACTACTAGTCCAACCTTATATTATAATTAAATATTAAAAAACCTTATATGTATCACTTATCACAGTGAAATACGAATACAATGATTTCCTTGAATAACCAGTGTCCTATCAATCGTATGACTGTTTTGACTTCCACGCAAAGTTGAAAACTGCTAAACACGTTCACTATCTCTTTCTTCCAATATTGCTATAACATTATCTTCTTTATAGAATTCCGATTCTCCGACCACGATTACCTCTTAGAACCATTAGTACGAAATTCAAGACAAATTCAACAATATAGCACCACATATCAATGTCAGAATGATGGATTATATCCAGATCCAAAGAACTGCAGCTTATTCTATAGGTATGTAAACAGTAAACCTAATTTCTGAAATTTTTCAGAAAATTTTCAATTTTTTTAGATGTGTATCTAATGGGAAATCTGGATATATGGCTTATGTGTTTGAATGTGGCATAGGAACTGTGTATGATCCTGCAGCATCTACTTGTAATCATCCATACGCCAGTAGTAGAATTGAATGTCGGAACTATATTGATAATTCTCCCCAAACGTTCAGCACTACCTTAGAACCAGAACCAGCATCTCCACCTTCTACTTCAGCGCCTGCTCCAAATCGTTGTACTGCTTTGGGATTCAGAGAAGATCTAGTGAACTGTAGAAAGTTTTATCGATGTGTCGACAACGGACAGAAAGGATTCATTCAATACGAATTTATATGTGCACCAGGTTAGCTTATTTTATTTAAGAAGTATCTCTAGATGTACTTCAATCACTCAAGTTCAGATCCATATTTGTATAATAATAATATCAGTTAATTATAGTTTAAGCCAGTAAATATACTAAATATATTCTATAAGCATTTAAAATAAAGAAATAGTCTTTCATAATAATTATCTTTTTAGGAACCATTTGGAATCCCGTATCAAATTCTTGTAATTACCCAAATGCCGTTTCCCGAACAGACTGTACTCAGGAAACAGATGGTGGTCAGTTAATTTATAGAGATTCAGAAGATGAATCACGGTCTAATAGTACATTGCACCAAAGCACCTCTTTTTCCAATTCTTCCGCACAAAACTCTAGTTCTAGTTCTTCTTCTAGTAGCTCTTCTTCATCTAGTTCTAGCTCTTCCAGCAGTTCGTCGTCTAGTAGTAGTTCTAGTTATCAAAACTCAACGTCTTCGTCAAACCAATCTTCAGGTATGTAAAACATTTTTAAGACATGAATTAGCCTAGGTAGAGATTAGTAGAAAAATGTTTTAGTTTTAGATATTAGTTTATGCACAAGTATATTGTTCATAGAATTGCTAATTTTACATGTACATTTACTATAATAAATATCTTAATAAAAATTATGTATCTCTATAGGTAGTAGTTCAAGCAATCAGAATCAACAGGGATCATCTAGTCAAACAAACAATAATAATAATAATCAACAGGAGTCTTTTAACAATCAGCAAGGTTCTGGAAGCTCCTCAAGTCAACAATCATCTAGTTCCAATCAGCAATCAGGATCAAGTGGTAGCCAGCAATCGTCTAGTTCAAATCAACAATCAGGAGGAAGTAGTTCGTCAAATAACAATCAGCAGTCCGGATCTAGTGGCTCTTCCAGTAATAATCAGCAATCAAGTTCTAGCAGTTCCTCAAATAATAATCAGCAATCCGGGTCTGGTGGTACTTCCGGCAATAATCAACAAACTAGTTCTAGCAGTTCATCAAATAATAATCAACAGTCCGGATCGAGTGGATCTTCTAATAATAATCAGCAATCTAGTTCAAGTAGTTCATCAAATAATAATCAACAATCAGGGTCGAGCGGAACTTCCAGCAATAATCAACAATCAAGCTCTAGCAGTTCCTCAAATAATAATCAAGAGTCCGGTTCCGGTGAAACATCCAGCAATAATCAACAACCCGGGTCCAGCAGTTCGTCAGAAAATAATCAGCAGTCAGGAACACCTGGATCTTCTAATAATAATCAACAATCCAGTTCTAGTAGCTCGTCAAATAATAATCAACAGGCTGGATCAAGTGGGTCTTCTAGCAGTAATCAACAATCAAGTTCTAGCAATTCATCAAATAACAATCAACAATCTAGTGGGTTTTCAAATAATAATCAACAATCCAGCTCAAGCGATTCATCGAATAACAATCAACAGTCATCACAGTCAGGTGGATCAAATAGTTCATCAAATAATACCCAGCAATCGTCTAATCAAACTTCTGGATATCAAGCTAAACCGGGATTGATTGAAAATGGTAAATGCGTAAAGGAAGGTTTTGTAGATGACCAGCAACATTGTAAAATATTCTACAGGTACGATTTAATAATAAGTTTTAAGTAAATAGAGTTTTTATTTTTTATTATCAATTAGATGTGTGAGTGATTCTCGAGGTGGACTTATCAAACATCAATTCAGTTGTCCCGAAAATACTGTATGGGATCAGAGTTCCCTAGCGTGCAACCATCCTTATGCCGTTTCAGGAAAGTGTTATGTTGCTCAGCCAGGAAAAGTACCTCAAAATGAGAATGGTAAGTAAACATATAAATATAATTAGTTGAGTATTAACATACTTTTTGTATAGCTGGTGGACAGAGCAATAATCAACAAAGTTCAAATAACCAAAATGAACAAGGATCAGACAGTAACCAGCAAGGTTCAAACAGCAACCAACAAGGATCAAATAGTAATCAACAAGGTTCAAACAGTAACCAACAAGGATCAAATAATAACCAACAAGGGTCCTCTAACCAAAATCAACAAGGCTCAAATAGCAATCAACAAGGTTCAAATAGCAACCAACAAGGATCAAATAATAACCAACAAGGGTCCTCTAACCAAAATCAACAAGGCTCAAATAGTAATCAAGAAGGTTCAAACACTAACCAACAAGGATCAAATACTAATCAACAAGGTTCCAATAATCAAAACCAACAGGGTTCAAATAGTAATCAACAAGGTTCAAATAGCAACCAACAAGGATCAAATAATAACCAACAAGGGTCCAGTAATCAAAATCAACAGGGATCAAATAGCAATCAACCAGGTTCAAACAGCAATCAGCAAGGATCAAACGCAAATCAACAAGGATCTAATAACAATCAACAGTCTACAGATAAACCAGGACAACTAACTAATAATCAATGTTCTTCAAGTGGATTTGTGGGAGATGAACAAAACTGTAAGAAATTCTATAGATGTGTTGAAACTACTCAAGGGAATTTCATTAAGTATGAGTTTACTTGTGGTGACGGTACCGTTTGGGATGAAAGTACCCAATCTTGTAATTATGCCTATTCGGTGAGGGGTAAATGTTATTCAGCGCAACCTCCAAAACCTAGCAATGGAACTGAGCAGAACGCAGGGGGCGAAAATAAACCAGGAAGCTCTAATCAGAATCAGTCGTCTCAACAATCAGAATCAAATAGCCAACAGAATCAGTCAGGTTCAAGCAATCAGCAATCTGGATCCACTACTCAGCAATCAGGTTCTAGCAATCAGCAATCAGAATCAAATAATCAACAATCAGGATCCGGCAATACTAACCAACAGTCTGGTACAAATCAGAATCAAGGGGGTGGGTCAAATGAAAACCAACAGTTTGGATCAAATCAGAACCAAGGGGTAAACACAACACAAAATCAGCAATCTGGGTCAAATGGGCCAGTTACAGAAAAACCTGGCCAAATATCTAATAGTCAATGTGTATCTTCTGGTTTTGTCGGTGATGATCAGAATTGCAAGAAGTTCTATAGATGTGTTGAAAATGGCCAAGGCGGATATAATAAATATGAATTTACTTGTGGTAATGGTACTGTTTGGGATGAAGGAAGTCAAAGTTGCAATTATCCATCTGCAGTAAGAGGTAAATGTTATTCAGCAGAGTCGGTACCAGCTAATCAAGAACCTAATAACTCACAGCCTGGATCTAACCAATCCGAAAGTCAGAACCAAGGGTCAAATTCGAACCAAGGATCAAATAATCAGGAATCAGCATCAGGCCAAAATAATGGAACAAACAATCAGCAAAGCTCGAATGAAAACCAAGATTCTAATAATCAACAATCGGGTGCGAATAACCAAAACTTGAATAACAATCAAGGATCTAATAATCAACAGTCTGGAAATGAAAATCAAGGATCTAGTGGAAATAACGACTCTAGCGGCCAGCAATCTAATTCAAACCAAAATCAAGGATCAAACCAGCCATTAACAACCGAAAAGCCCGGCCAGCTTTCAAATAATCAGTGCATTTCATCTGGATTTGTGGGAGATGACAGTAATTGTAAAAAATTCTATAGGTGTGTTGAAAATGGGCAAGGTAGTTTTATAAAATACGAATTTACTTGCGGGGATGGCACAGTATGGGACGAAACAGCACAAGCTTGTAATTATGCATATTCAGTGAGAGGAAAATGTTATTCTGCTGCTCCCAGTGATCAGTTTGGATCTAACCAAAATCAAGGATCAAATAACCAGTCAGGATCAAACCAAAACCAAGGGTCAAATAATCAGGCTGGATCAAACCAAAATCAGGGCTCTAATAACCAATCTGGCTCCAATCAAAATCAAGGATCAAATAACCAGTCTGGTTCTAATCAAAATCAAGGATCAAACAGTCAGTCCGGATCTAATCAAAATCAAGGATCAAATAATCAATCCGGCTCTAATCAAAATCAAGGGTCGAATAGTCAGTCGGGATCCAACCAAAATCAAGGATCAAATAACCAGTCAGGGTCAAATCAAAATCAAGGATCGAACAGTCAATCAGGATCTAATCAAAACCAAGGGTCCAATAACCAATCTGGTTCTAATCAAAATCAAGGATCAAACAATCAGTCCGGTTCTAATCAGAATCAAGGATCAAGTAATCAATCCGGCTCTAATCAAAATCAAGGGTCGAATAGTCAGTCGGGATCCAACCAAAATCAAGGATCAAATAACCAGTCAGGGTCAAATCAAAATCAAGGATCGAACAGTCAATCAGGATCTAATCAAAACCAAGGGTCCAATAACCAATCTGGTTCTAATC
The DNA here is from genome assembly GCF_030347505.1 of Rhynchophorus ferrugineus. Lineage (NCBI taxonomy): Eukaryota > Metazoa > Arthropoda > Insecta > Coleoptera > Curculionidae > Rhynchophorus > Rhynchophorus ferrugineus. Next base: position 27,989,517 of record NW_027472580.1, on the reverse strand, counting down.
AAAATCAAGGATCAAACAATCAGTCCGGTTCTAATCAGAATCAAGGATCAAGTAATCAATCCGGCTCTAATCAAAATCAAGGATCAAATAATCAGTCGGGATCAACCCAAAACCAAGGACCCAATAATCAGTCAGGGTCTAATCAAAACCAAGGTTCAAATAATGAATCTGGATCTAGCCAAAACCAACCAAATGAACCAACAACTGAAAAACCAGGTCAAATTTTAAACAGTCAATGTATAGCATCAGGTTTTGTTGGAGATGATAATAATTGTAAGAAGTTTTACAGATGCGTAGAGAATGGCCAAGGCAGCTTTATAAAATATGAATTTACATGTGGAGATGGTACAGTTTGGGATGAGTCATCTCAAGCTTGTAATTATGCTTATGCAGTTAGAGGAAAATGTTACTCAGCTGCTTCTAATAAGCCTTCTGGAGGTTCCGATCAGTTAAGTAATCAATCAGGTTCAAATCAAAGTCAAGGATCAAACAATCAGTCTGGACCCAATCAAAATCAGGGATCAAATAATCAATCGGGGTCAAATCAAAACCAAGGTTCAAATAACCAATCTGGGTCCAATCAAAATCAAGGATCAAATAACCAATCGGGATCAAATCAAAATCAAGGGTCAAATAATCAGTTTGGATCAAACCAAAATCAAGGATCTAATAACCAATCTGGCTCCAATCAAAATCAAGGATCAAATACACAGTCAGGCTCAAATCAAAACCAAGGCTCAAATAATCAGTCTGGATCAAACCAAAATCAGGGATCTAATAACCAATCTGGCTCCAATCAAAATCAAGGATCAAATACACAGTCAGGCTCAAATCAAAATCAAGGGTCAAATAATCAGTCTGGATCAAACCAAAATCAGGGATCTAATAACCAATCTGGCTCCAATCAAAATCAAGGATCAAATACACAGTCAGGCTCAAATCAAAATCAAGGGTCAAATAATCAATCTGGATCAAACCAAAATCAGGGATCTAATAACCAATCTGGCTCCAATCAAAATCAAGGATCAAATACACAGTCAGGCTCAAATCAAAACCAAGGTTCAAATAACCAGTCTGGGTCCAATCAAAATCAAGGATCAAACAATCAGTCAGGATCAAATCAAAATCAAGGGTCAAATAATCAGTCTGGATCAAACCAAAATCAGGGATCTAATAACCAATCTGGGTCCAATCAAAATCAAGGATCAAATAACCAGTCTGGCTCAAATCAAAACCAGGGAACAGATAATCAATCACAATCTAATCAAAATCAAGGTTTTTCTAATTCTACTACCGAAAAACCAGGTTTATTAGTTAATAATGAATGTGCTTCCGCTGGATTCGTAGGTGATGATGTAAATTGTAAGAAGTTTTACAGATGTGTTGAAAATGGGCAAAATGGATTTATAAAGCATGAATTCACTTGTGGTGAAGGTACAGTCTGGGATCAAGATAGTCAGGCATGTAATTATGCTCACTCAGTGAGGGGTAAATGTTATTCATCTCAATCTGGCATTACCAACTCAGAATCAAGTGGAAATAATAATCAAGGAAGCGGAACACAAAATAATCAACAAGGTTCTGGACAACAAAGTGGTAATAATGATGGAAATAATTCACAGTCAAATCAAAATGCATCAAACGCAAGTCAAAATCAATTTGGTAACAATCAACAATCAGGTTCTAACAGTAACGAACAGGGAAATAGTAATCAACAGTCTGGTTCAGATTCTAGTGGAGTTTCTTCGAGTAATGATTGCGTAACAGACGGATTTGTAGGCGATCAAAAGAATTGTTCGAAGTTTTATAGATGTGTTAACAATGGACGAAATGGTTTTATAAAGCATGAATTTTCATGCGCTAATGGAACGGTTTGGGACCAATCTGCATTAAGCTGTAATTATCCATCTGTTGTAAAAGGCAATTGCGGTGTAAATAATCAAGGCGGTCAACAGCAAGGTAGCCAACAAGGTGGCCAACAACAAGGTAATCAACAAGGTGGTCAACAAGGTAGTCAACAGCAAGGCAATCAACAAGGTACTCAACAGCAAGGAAATCAGCAAGGTGGCCAACAACAAGGCAATCAACAAGGTGGTCAGCAACAAGGAAATCAACAAGGCGGTCAACAGCAAGGCAATCAACAAGGTGGTCAACAGCAAGGAAATCAGCAAGGTGGCCAACAACAAGGAAATCAACAAGGCGGTCAACAACAAGGCAATCAACAAGGCGGCCAAGAACAAGGCAATCAACAAGGTGGTCAACAACAAGGAAGCCAACAGGGTGGCCAGCAACAAGGAAGTCAACAAGGTGGTCAACAACAAGGCAATCAACAAGGCGGTCAACAGCAAGGCAATCAACAAGGCGGTCAACAACAGGGCAATCAACAAGGCAATCAACAAGGTGGTCAACAACAAGGTAGTCAACAAGGTGGCCAACATCAAGGCAATCAACAAGGCGGTCAACAGCAAGGTAGTCAACAAGGCGGTCAACAACAAGGCAATCAACAAGGCGGTCAACAACAGGGCAATCAACAAGGCGGTCAACAACAAGGCAATCAACAAGGTGGTCAACAACAAAGTAGTCAACAAGGTGGCCAACAACAAGGCAATCAACAAGGCGGTCAACAGCAAGGTAGTCAACAAGGCGGTCAACAACAAGGCAATCAACAAGGCGGTCAACAGCAAGGCAATCAACAAGGCGGTCAACAACAAGGCAATCAACAAGGTGGCCAACAGCAAGGTAACCAACAAGGTGCCCAACAACAAGGTAGTCAACAAGGTGGCCAACAACAAGGCAATCAACAAGGTGGCCAACAACAAGGAACTCAGCAAGGTGGTCAACAACAAGGAAGCCAACAAAGTGGTCAGCAACAGAATAATCAAGGTGCTTGTCATATTTATGATTATCTAAATTCATTTTTGATTTTTATTCTTTGAAATTTAATATTATATATATTTTCAGGTGCTGTACCTTGCAAAAACCAAACTAGTCCTAATAGTCAGGCAGTACCTGGTGAAATTATCAACAATAACTGTGTTAAAGAAGGTTTTGTACAGCACGAATCCAACTGCAATAAATTCTATAGATGCGTTGGTACTAGTCAAGGTGGTTTCACGAAACACGAATATAATTGTGGTCAAGGAACTGTTTGGGACCAAAGTATTCTTTCATGCAATTACCCTAATGCCGTTAAAGGAAAATGTTATCAGTCGACTCCATCCGGTAATATTTATTTTCCAAATCCGTTCTAACGAATTATTTTAATATTGAATTGCAGGTCAACCAGACGCATCAACAAATTCACCGATACCAGGGGAATCATCCCCCAGCGAATCGTCAACGACATCTTCCTCGAATGACAATGCCCCTTCAACTTCCAGTCCGTCTACCAGTGATTTTAATTGCAGTCAAGATGGATTTGTGGGGGATTCTAAAAACTGTTCTAAATTCTACAGATGCGTTGCTAACAATAGAGGTGGATATTCCAAACATGAATTTTCCTGCGGGAAAGGTACCTATTGGGATCAACAAAGTCTAACATGCAATTATCCGTACGCAATCAGAGGACCATGTAGTCTACAAGTTCCGCCAGAGGTATTTATGTAACCATTGTTTATGTAACATTTTTGTTTATTATCTGCGTTACTGGCTAATTATATGTGATCTAATAGACTGTTATAAAAATAACAGTAAGAACTAAATGATAAATCACGAAATTGTGTATTAATATACTTATATAATGTATTTTACCGTAGAGTTCAACCTTTAGTCCTGGTGGATCTGATGGAAATAGCAATAACGAGGAATCGACAACTGAAGGTAAATAGTTTATTCTAAGTGTATAAAATTTATTTATAATTTTAGCTTGATTGACTTGTTTTGATATTTATCTTTAGTGCTGAAATTGAGTTTTATTATATATTATAGGATCTTCGGTTCATATTTTTAATTATATAGAATTTAATTATTCAACAGGTAAACTATACGCTAACATCACTGTCTTCAGACCTTTCGCACTTCTTTTTGTCTATAACATTTACATGTTAAAAGGATGCACCGTTTTTTATTAGTATCGGTTAGAATATGTTACTGTAATCATTGTAATTTATTATATATATTTATATATAGGTCTTTCAAGTTTTACACTATCAACATCGACGACAACAACAGAGCACACTAAATACACTAGCGAATCCACTGGTCAATCCACTACACCATATTATACACAATCCACACATTTCGAAGTTACAACTCCTTCCTCAGATGGTACGACTACTGTAAACACTGATTTTGCTGAAGGTAATCGATTTATAATTATCTGGCAATTAAAAATCCCGCCATAATTAAAAACATATACACATATCCTTATTTAGGTAGTACCATCGAATATACCACAATGTTTCTTAATGAAACTAATTCTACACAATTTACACAAACAACAGAAATTTTTACTCAAACAGAATCCACTACAAATGACGTTAGTGCCACTGAAGGTAAATGTGTACAATAGCGCAATAGATTTATTTATATTAAATAATTTGATAAATGAAAGTTGTATTAAAATATTATTAACTCTTAGGAGATACTACAGAATATAGTACAATATTTGTTGATGAAATAAATGAAACACAATCTACACCGGAATCAACACAAAGTAACACAGAATCAGTCACATTTTTCTCGGAAACTACCTATAGTACTACAGAAGGTAATTGATAGAGATGAATTAATAGGTTATAATTCTTCTCTATAATATGAATTAATAATAATAAAATACTATCATAATTTAGGTAACACTAACGAATACACTACCGAATTTGTTGATGAAACTAACCCAACACAATTTACACAAGTAACAGAAGTAACACAAGCTGAAATAACATCTACTACACATTTTTCGGACAATATATTCGGTGGTAGTACCGTAGAAGGTAAACTACAATTGCTACTTTATAATATACTATTCTTATAATTTTATTGAGATTATTTCATATATCAAAATTTCTTCAGATAGTAGTACTCAGTATTCTACAATGTTCCCTAATGAAATTAATTCTACTGAGACAACCGATTTAGAATTAACTACATGGGAAACTAGCATTTTTGATAATAGTACCACAGGTAAATTATAGTATTGTTCATCAACGCTATATAAAATATGAAATAAAGGAATACCAAAAACGTTTTGCTATAGGTACTACTACTGAATTTACTACATTAGTTGCGAGTGAAATTAGTTCATCGACACAATACACACAGTTAGGTGAATCATCAACACCACCAATTTCTAATACAATGTCCACCATTATTACAACGGATAATACAATTTTTGATATTACTACTATGGAAGGTATTATTAATATTTTAATATAATCATAATATATTGAGCTTATAATACATAATAGTGACAAACAATATTAGAACATTTCCTCTCTAGGTGATAGTACCGAGTTAACAACGCAATATACCACTGACCCTAATTACACACAATTTACACAGACTGATGAATCATCAACACAAACATTGTCTAGTGAACTATCAAGTACAACTCTTAGTGAAAGTAGTACATACGCTTTTAGTACCACGGAAGGTAATTTTATCATGCATGCATACTTTGCACCAAAAATGTTCTTCAAAGTGCACGATGAATAACCATTTTATTGAAAATTTAAAAAAGTAAGCATACATTTCTTTAGGAGGTACCACTGAAACAAGTCCTACACAGTTTACACATGTTGTAGATATGTCGACAGAAATAAATTCTAGCATAGAAACAACTACACCTATCTGGCAAACTACTACCATTGATGGTAGTACCATAGAAGGTAAACAAGATAACAAGATCTGGCATTTTTCTTATAATATCAAAATTAATAATCGCAAATATGTATTATATAAAAAATTACCAGCAACTATATAATGTTTGTTCTTTAGGCAGCACTATTGAAATTAGTACAGAATTCAATGATCCGAATAATGCTACTGAATATACTGAATATGAAGATACATCGACACAAACAACTCTTAACATGATATCAACTACATATTCTGCTGAAAATGTATCATTTAGTGGTAGTACTACACAAGGTAATTTAAATGCAGAAAATTGGATGTAGGAATTTTGCACTATTATTAAAGAAGTACTTTAACATTCCTTTTATTTTAGAAGGTAGTACTGAATATACTACCACAACATCAATAGACACTAACACCACACCTACACAAACAACGTACACCACTACAGAAAGCTATACAAACTTAGAATCGGTTTCTTCTACCTGGCAAGGTACAACATTTGACATTAGTACTACTGAAGGTAATTAAGATAACCAGATTTATATTTCTCTGTATAACTTACTGAAGGACAAGCAACATATCTTATTTATATTGCCCGAAAATTACTCTTAAATAAAAATATTTTCTCTAGGCGGTACCACTGAATTTATATCACCTGTCGATGAAATTGACAGGACTCAAGTTACAAATATGGTAGAAATATCAACTGAAAATATATTTGATGTGACTACAATTCTTTCGGAAAGTACTACTTTTGATACTAGTACTACACAAGGTAACGCATATTAGAACAAAACGATGCATGAGCACAATATGATGCATGTTTATTGCACACATTTTAATAAGAATAAGGCACGTTTAAATTAAAATTAAGTAATAAATATATATGCAGAATTGGTACAATTTTCTCCAGGAAGCACCACTGGTTACGTTACCGTATTTCCTACTGAAACATATCCCACACAGTCTACACAAACAGTAGAAACTACCACGCAGACAGATTTAAATTCTGAATCGACTACGTTTACTTGGCAATCCACCACCCTTAATGATTACACTACCGAAGGTAATTAAAGGGTTTTATTATTTAAGAATTTTTTGACCGCACGCCATTTCACAATTGAACAATTTTTCAAGATACACAACAAAGTATATATCATTATTGTTGACATTATTATTTCTTTAGGCGGTACCACGGATTATACTACACACACAGAGAATGAATTAAATTCCACACAATTTACACAAACAATGGAATTATCTACACAAACAGGTTTTAATACAGAATCAACTATGTATCCATTTGAAAGTACCACTTTATTCAATAATGCTACAGAAGGTAATATATTAATAGCTTTTGTATACATGGATACACAAAAATACCCTTATGCAAACATTTCCTAGCACGACAATTTACATCTATTGCACGATTCCTTAAAATACATAACACAATTTAGTAATTATTTCTGTAGATGGTATCACCGAATATGCTACACAAACAATGAATGAATTTAACTCTACACAATTTACACAACCAATGGAAACATCAACACAAACAGTTTTTAATACAGAATCAACCGTATCTCTATTTGAAACTACCACTTTAAACAACTATGGTACAGAAGGTAATGTGTCAAAGTTTTTATATGCATGGATGCACTAAACTACCCATTTGCACACATATCCTAGCATGATTTATAAAAAATATACATTTAAATTTTACTTTAGCTGGTACAACACAATTTGTATCTACTGAAACATATCCAACTGAATTTTCACAAACAACCCAAACACTTTCCCCTGCGGAATCAACTGTTTCTTATTCGGAAAGTACTTTTAATTCTGATATCAGTACTAGTGAAACAGATAAGACTGAAACTACAATTAATTATACTTATAGTGGATTTACTACAACACCTATAATATATACTACCACTTTCACTGGTACTACAAATGAAGGTAATATCGCATGTATTTTGAGAAAATGTATTACAAATATTGCAGTACCTAACTATTTCTCTAGATACTTCTACAGAATCAACTACCACTTCTATTCAAACCACATATTCTACACAATACACAGAAACAAATTCTAACAATGAGTTTGTCACATCTTCCATATGGAATACTACTACTGAAAATGGCATAACAGGTAAATTTTCAGAGGCTTAAATTGCATGGATATTTTACTGCACATAGCACAGTTTATATTGAATATGCACGAAACAGTATTAGAGCACACCTACACTACATTTAAAGAAACTATCACTATTTTTCACATTTAACATATCAGATATATAGAATATGCCAACAAATATCTATCTATATCTGTCCACCATTATCTTGGTTCATTTTTCGGGTAACATGTTGATTCATTCGAGGAAGCCCTAGAACTGACCCAATTTTTATACCTTCAAAAGAACGAAAATCCTGTTCATTGACTTGAATAGATGTTAATTCTAAAGGAGCAATATCTGGAGAATATAGCGGCTCTGATATCGTATTTTTAGCGTTTCAAGATAAGTTTAAATCACTTTAGCTAGACTCGGACGGACATATATCACCTTGCTATGCCTTCATTAATATCCTGGAGTAACCGCTGTATGTCCGGTTCAAAAGCATAATACATATATACATATATATCAATACACACACACACATATATATATATATATATATATATATATATATATATATATATATATATATATATATATATATATATATTGATAAATGTAATTTATGTTATCTATTTTAAATCGGTTCTAATTATATTATTAAAGGTTAAGCTGTATATTATATATATAATTTTTTGCGTATTATGTACGAAAAGTGATTGTGTTTTTATTATGTGGTACAGATGTTGTCGTTATGATTTGGAGTTTTGAATACTCTTTGTAATAAAATATTATATTTTGGCATGAATTATATTCTTCTCCACCTGCATGTATGTTATATTATATATAGGTGACGTTTTGATAATGTTCTACTCATTCTGGCAGTCGGATTTTATAATTTTATTTAGGCAACTTTGAATGTACATATTTAAATGTTGTTCTTTAGGTGAATCTGCTGGTGAACCAAGTACAACGCCAGTTAATAATATGACTACCACTATTAGTTCGGAAATTTCAAGTGTTGACAACGTTTACAGTACGAGTACAGAGTTGAGTACGCCTGAAAGTACATCAGCAATGGGTATAGACTCAACACCGGGTAATTTTAATTTGAAAAACTGTTTGTGAAAATAACAATTCGTCTGCATTATTTAACTGGAATGTTCATTTTCATCACGAGGAAGCACGCCGATATTCATTATCGTTATCATAATTTTGCATGATACTGGGTCACTGAGGATTAGGTGTTTGAACTTCAGGTTACAACATCATGTTATAAACCAAATTGTTCTGTGTATTCTACAGGTGAAACAAATGACCAACAAACTACTGCATCTCCCTCAACTATACCAGAAAGTACGACGGATATAAATAACATTTCTAATAGTAGTACGGAATTAGGTGCTTCGGGAAGTACCACTTCGAGTTCAACAATGTCGAGTACCAGCGCTGGAGGTAATGTTTGGTTGAAGGAAGCATGATGGTCAATGTTGATTATAACTTTTGCATGGTTTTTCTCTGTCTTTAATGGAGTTTTAGTAAATATTATTTATATATTACGATGTTATATATGTACTCATAAAATGTTTTCATCCATAAAAAAACCCAATGTATATAATCTAATTATCGAGTATCTAATTATATATAAAAATAATTATTTATTTAGTGATGAGTCGGTTCCAAGTATATCCCTTTTAAGAAAATGTCCATTTGTTTAGAAAGTATTTGATAATAGATATGGTGGCATAAAACTAGGTTCATGGGATTTGAAAAGCTGATTTTCGGTAAACTAATGGCATTCAAGAAGAGCGAGTACAAGTCTTCAAGAAGTTGATCGATTTTATTAATTCGAAAGTTAAAAGGAAGTGAAGTTGAAGTAATAAACGAATTGACTAGACTTTAGAACTATATTTTAGAAGCAATACCCACCGTGTATATTAAAAGTAGACAAATCGTACTGGACCTTGCAGACTTCTGTTGCTAAGTTAACTTTTGGATAGATGGATCTATCCAGTCTAAAAGATATGAATTTGTTTCATAGATAGTTCCTGGAAAATTTGAAGATTAACAGTTTCTGAGGTCTCAACATGTTTCCGATACTCAACAATAACGTGGTTTGAGGCCTGGGGGGCATTCTCATGGCAGTTAATAATTGATGGCGATAATATAAAACACCTTTATAAACACTAATTGTTATTTGTTTTACACCGATGTGATATTCGGTCATGATGGGGCATCGCAGATGTTGGGGATTTTGATATTTTTCACGATATATTTCATATTGCAGAGGCATATAGTTTGAGAATTAATGAAAATAAATATAACTGACGAATCACCTACAATCAAGTGCACATATGAGAAACAAATCCAGGCACACAGATTACAATGGTTTGGACATGTCTGTCCAATAAAAGAGAAACGAATTCTTCATGTAATTATGTAACTAAATCAACATATAGGGTGGAAGACGCAGCCAACAGCTCTGAAAAGACATTGATCAATATTATAGAAAACAATAAAAAATAGGAAAATAGCATTTTCCGAGGCCAGAAGAGTTGCGACCGATCGCCAACTACGATGAGGCTTATATATAATATTCCTGCAGCACTAATAGAATATTGCTTGATAAAGAGACAATCTCCCCGAGCAACGACTATAGATGGATGATGATGATAATCTTATCTGTTGCCAATAATTACTAAGATAATTTTTTTATCAGAATGTTTTTATATTAATGTTAGTTTAAGGATTGTGACTACCAGAGGTTTTGGCATTTCCCACAACTAACTACAAGGGAATCTCTTTCCGGGTTAAAATATATTGTTAATAAAAACCTAATTGTTTTATTTCATTTTAGCTGGAACAGAAATGGAACCTTGTCCTATTGGTCAACTTGAAGGTGATCAGATCGCCCTCATATGCCCTACAGGTTTCCGAAGACATCCCAAGTACTGTAATCTTTTCTATCAATGTACTATGGGTAAACCAGCCAATGATTACAAAATATTAGTACTTAGCTGTCCCGATGGTAAGATCTTGTATATGATATTAGATATAATAGTCAGAAAAAAATCCAATTTCCATTATTTCTAGGAACGATATATGATGACAAGAAGATTCAATGTCTCCCACAGAATGAAACTAGTCAAGCGTGTACGGGACAAATTGCTACCTCCACCTTATACAGAAAACTTGATTCCAATTCAATACAACCAGTAAAATTTTGCACAATTTAATTTTCAATATTTATTAAATTCGATATTTTTAGATTCCAGTTCCATCACAAAGAGCGTTATGTCCAGTAGAAGGCTTCCACGAACTGGAGTCATCAGAATGTTCCAGACAATTCCTCAAATGTCAGAGAAATTCCAGGAGAATGGAAGGATTCTTGTATCAATGTCCGGAGGACTTTGCCTATTGGCAAGTTAGCAGGTAATTATTATTTTATTAAACATTATTGTCTAGTTCTCGAATACAAAATCTCTATAAGGGTATTTAGACAAATATATATTTATTTATGATAATTTAAGAATTATTTATTGTTTACTTAACCTAATCGATTTGAATTTCTTGTCTTCATTGCTGATTCAAATTCATATATCTCCTGAAGTTGATCTGGATTTCATTTAAGATTTCGACTTTATAATAAAACTTTGTTTGGTGGTTTTTGATTCTGTTAGATTCTTCGTTAGAGACTGGAGAACTACTTTCGACGGGGCGCGAAATGATAATGACTCTCAGACCTTTTTTACTTGTACAAGTACTGGAAATGTATCGAAAATTTCATATAATAATATAACATGATGCTAACAATATCAATAATATTTGTTATAAGTGACTTGGCGCTAACAGGTTATTTCATTTCTTTTTAAATTTTTGGATGTTTGGATTTATTTATCAACTATGCAGTGCTATGCAGTGATATGATATATTAATCATAAAACTGCTTAGGATATTTTCAAAATAACCGTTCAAGAAAATTAATTTTTTATTGACTTCTTTTTCTATTTGATTGTCAATAAGCCAAGCAAATTATTCTTGGCTTACGCTTTTATGGTGAATAATTATATTTGCGAAGTTGGCTGTTTATCTAGATAGTCGGTATCATCTCTTTTCTTACATCAACAATTTATTAATTTAAAAATGCCGGGTTGATCACCACCAAGACGACAACACAATCCTCCTACTGTTGAGATAGCCGTGGGTCGAATCCTACTCTGACTACTTACGATTGTTTAACATTTCTGATTGCCCTCAGACAATAGTGCAAATCCGTCAAAGAAAATTATCCCAGTCAGGGCAGTAATCAGGCTGGGTAAAGTCTGATGTCCTCTGAGCTTATCTCTAAGCAGGTTACTCGTCATTCGATATGCTTAATGCTGTGACCGTAGTTCGAAGCCCACGTTAAGCAATAGGTTCAGTCCAGGTAAACCAGAGTTGGTAAAAAGGAGATTCCAGATTATAACAAAATAATGATTCAAAAATATTTGTATTTCTTTTATTTGAATTCTATTGTTATACTTGAGTTTCCATGTTGGTGTTTTGCTGTTTGTTTTTTTTCATTTACTAGCAAATCATAGAGCCCGCAATGAAAGTAGCGCTTAGAATAACTTCTTTTGCAAGTTCAGTAAACATTTATTTTTTATAGGTTATGAATTAATATTCCTCTTTTTTTATTGAGTAAATTTGTTTATAAAAGGTTCTGTAAATTCAGAGCATGCGGCAAATTATATAATCCAATTAATGTCACAGTATATCCAAAAATAAGATTTGAATCTGCGTTCGAAAATATTTTGTTATGTATTTAATAATTATTTAACTGCACTATTTTTTAAATAAGAAAAAAGATCTATTATAAAAAATCTTATTATAAATCTATATAAACAATCTATTTGGAAACATATTATGTTGATTATTTACAATGTATTTTCAAAATCTAATCTACATATTAGTTGCAGTAAATCAAGAAATTTGCCATGATCTAATAGTATGCAGGATTAATAATAATAAATGGTATTTATGACGTCTATATGGATAAGAATTTCCAACAATTCCCATTTAGACCGGGTCTTAATATGCATTCGTTGTCCTCGATTAATTGGTAGTCGATACTCGAGATAACAGGCATTACGTCCCGGGTTGGGTCAGTTCCAGTCGAGTTTTTAATTAACACTAATTGGGTTCGTTTAATAAATGTATAGTTTTCAATTTGGGAACGTAGAATGTTACCGCTGTCCAGATCTTTTGCGTTACAAATCTTATTTTAATGCCATCCTGAACTCTTGTGGGCGTTAAAGAAAATACAAAAGAAATTTTGCTTCGATTCGAGAGAAGTTTAATAATTATGATGCCAATAACGAAAAAACATTGATAATTAAATATTGAAAATATGAAAAATATAATGTAACAAATTAAAATAAAATTGAACTATTTAAATTAAAGTTAAACTTAACATATACTATACAAGTTCGAGTGGTTTGGTTAGCTTCAATATTCTGATTTCCTGCGTATTGTCCAATAGCTGTATTGCTTCCAAATTGCTCTAATTTAGCTATTTTTCTTTATTTCATGTATTAAAACGAAGTTTTGGGTCACATTGTAGATCCATTTTATTTCGAGGTCATCTTTTAGTTCTTGCAGCAGCATTGATTACATAGTGATAAGCACTGGTAATTAATCGTAGACCTTTGATTTGATAGCGTTGAATTACTAGTTGGCCTGATGTTTTAGTGCAACCCCACATTTGCATTTGCATAGATTCAAGTTGACTTTATGATTGATTGATAAACCAATATATTTGATTTTAGATAAAGTTGAGAATATTTTCCCACTAACGAGTACGGTTGCTTGATTTTGAATCTGATCTGCTCTGCTTTTTGTCTAACATGATGTTTCCAATTTCACCTACCATCGAGATGAATGCCCATGTATTTAGATGAGCCTGTTTAAGGAATCGGATATCCACCAAGCGATACAATTAGGTTTTTGTCGTTTCGCTGCAACGTGAAATTAACATGAGCAGAAATGGAGCTATTAAGCTGTATTTGCCGAATTCCATTCCGTTTGTAAATCTTGCTGGCTGCCACTTGTAATTTATCTACAGCTTTAGGCAGGGAAATGTACCAAGTAACTAATGTAAATACTCCAAGTACTGTTTATTTTGTTCTTGGTATATCAGCAGTCTAGAGCTGATACAGAAGCGGTTCCAAGACATTACTTTAGGGAACTCTAGCCGAATTAGGTTAAGTGTTGAGAAAACCCCTTCATGTGAGACTAAATTTTTTTTTGAAAAAGCAGTTGACAGTAGTAAGTTGAGAATATTTTCCTACTAACGAGTACGGTTGCTTGATTTTGAATCTGATCTGCTCTGCTTTTTGTCTAACATGATGTTTCCAATTTCACCTACCATCGAGATGAATGCCCATGTATTTAGATGAACCTGTTTAAGGAATCGGATATCCACCAAGCGATACAATTAGGTTTTTGTCGTTTCGCTGCAACGTGAAATTAACATGAGCAGAAATGGAGCTATTAAGCTGTATTTGCCGAATTCCATTCCGTTTGTAAATCTTGCTGGCTGCCACTTGTAATTTATCTACAGCTTTAGGCAGGGAAATGTACCAAGTAACTAATGTAAATACTCCAAGTACTGTTTATTTTGTTCTTGGTATATCAGCAGTCTAGAGCTGATACAGAAGCGGTTCCAAGACATTACTTTAGGGAACTCTAGCCGAATTAGGTTAAGTGTTGAGAAAGCCCCTTCATGTGAGACTAAATTTTTTTTTGGAAAAGCAGTTGACAGTAGTAACGCGGTAGATATTTGTTCATCTTTTAGATTAATCCCAAATGCCATACTCGGTAAAAAGTTTGTGATACATCCAGAAATATTTCAGAGCAGTATTTATTTTCTACAATTGCTGTTATTCTGTGCTGTTGGTACGGTAACACGGTTGGTAAGTAATACTTGGTGGATTGTTGAGTGGTAATTTCGAAATCCAAAGTAGAGATCTGGTATTTCTATAAATGGTGAAATATGTAAATATTCTCCTTGCAAATCAATACACTTTACTATGCTGCATAACCAGTTTTTGCAATATATTTTCTACTATAATTTAGATATTTCTAGCATACGTATATTTAATGTGTCTTAATTAAATAAGTTATTTTGTGCCAAATTAGGACCGTATGGAATTGAAAATGTTCTAACAATTAGATATTTTAGCATAAGTGGCCGGCTTATGTGGCAGTGTTGATGGACTAATTAATAATTCGCGTTTTATTTAACTTCTTCCCAAGCCTTTTGGTAAAGAAATAGTCGTGCATAAGCGAGCGTCCTACAATGATCTAGCTTCACCGTCACAGAGTGACCGAATATTGAAGAGACATAATTTTGCTAGGTTTGGCTCCTCTGGGAACACCTACGCACTCGATTTATATTTTATTTCGGGCTCATAGGCTTATATGAATCGTTCCTCACTATGCTATAGACAGGTTTTGATGTACTTTTTGAGCGTTTATATTTTTGAACAAATTATGAAGCATTCGATGCGAATAAACGTGTTTTACAGCTTTTTGTAGATCATGTAATGTACTATTGAAGCTTCTCATGCAAGCTATGCCTGATGGAATCGTTGAATGAAACGTAGAAGTACGTTTATGTTTTTTATTGTTTTCTACTTCATAATTCGGTGTAATAACACCAAAGTGTGACTAATTATTAAGACATTAAAGAAGAACTAAATTCAATGTGAAAACCATTGAGTATTATCGTTGCAGAAATATTATTAACTAACATATACTAAATGATTTTGCAATTTAAAAATTAATTTAATACCAAAAATATAGCAATACTTTTTTACACTTATTACTTTAATACACTTGATATTTTTAAAATCTCCAAAAAAAAACATGGTCCTCTCTCCAGGTCGGGTATAACATGAGCCCTTTAGCATTCATTTATTGTCCTCCATTAATTGATAGTCAATGCTTGACGTACGGGACATTAAATTGTAGACCCAGTACAGTCCAGCTAATTAACGTTAATTACTCGCGCTCTTGTTTACGTTTCGACATGCGAGCTTAGAAACACAAAAGGTTTAGTCAAACTGTAACTACTAACAATATTATTTTGTTTCAGGCGATGCGAAAGAACGTCAAAATTGTTCCACTGCTCAGGATACGTCCTACCATCCAGTCGATGGGAGATACCGATCGAAAACGATAATGTTTCGTACAGAAGACGGAAATCATTGGATGTCCTTTGAACCCGTTCTCCATTCCGTATTTTAGCGTTAGTTATTTAATTATTAATAATAGGAAACTTGCGTTTTATTAAACGTGAGTGTAACGTAAACGTAAATCACGTAGTTCGTGTATAGGCCAGCAAAATAGTTAATGCAAGTTAATGTATCGATAAGAAAAACGACTGATGCTATGCTTCTTTTCTGAGGAATCAACAAAGGAAATGTGTCGATTCCTTCGAAAATTGTGATGGTGACGCGATTTTTTTCGTTAGTAAAAAATTTTCGTCACCCAATTATGGGGTTTATATGGTTGTGGGTATCTATTTATTGTATCTTAATATTTATTTTTATCTACTAATGCCATTGCATAAGTACTGAATATATGTGAATTGCCATTTTGATTGAACTAATAAACGAATAATATACGATTATCTCATTTCATTTTTGCCTTTGCCTTTTTATTTAATCTTATATAGATTTATTTTTGCAGAAATCTTTAAGCACATTTTAATCAATTCCAAATATAAGTACATTTGTACTCGCTTTATCAATGTTGTATACCAAAATTAGAACGATATAAGGAAAATTATCATAATAACCATAACTCAATTTTATTAATTTAATTAATTAATCAAATTAATTTCAGTTTTAGCATAAGTTCAATTTTTAAAAGCTCATGATTTATATATAAATATGAATGAAAACTATTAGAAGAGACAACATTTTATTAATTAATATACTATCATGATCGATATTAAGAAAATTATATGAGTCCACTGCTATGCTATAAATAAAATCTATTGAATGAGAAAGAAGGATAATATGCAAAGAAAAAGTTAATAAAAGAGTAACAACGAATAGTTCAAAATAAAAAATGAAACACCAATGTCACATCAATACAAAAAGAACTAGATATGATGAAAAAACTTGCTAATATTAGATGCATGGAAGCAGATGAAAGAAAGTATAAAAGCAATCAGAAACAAAAAGTGGTAGCACAACTACGGAAGGAATGATATAAAAATGAAAAACGCCACTGAAAAGATGGTGTTACTGCTACAAACTAACAAAAACACAATAAAAACTAAAAAAATAACAATAATATAAATACTAAAAAAGAAGAAGGATCTCAGGTAATAATTTCAGAAATCAGAAAATTACTAAGGCCATACCTGATAAAAGTAAGAGGATAAGAAAATAGGTAATAGCTACTACTAAGAAATATATATATAACAGGGAAATAAAAAAAATAGAGACAATAAGGAAGAACAAAATTAGATAAGAGAAACGTGCCACAAGGACGTAGAAAAAGGGGAGAAATTAATATAAAAACATAAAACTTTTAATGCTATTATATTTCTACTTCCAACAGTAGACATTCCTTAATATCAAATTAGGAATTTACTGTTTCATTCATCGATTTTGTATTCAGTTAACATATTTAATAATAACTAATAATAAAATGAATCTGTTTTAGATATTTTGTTACTAAATCTTCAGTATAGTCTCGTAAAAAATATTTTGTCCTCTATGAATTTCCTTAACATCCTATTTAAGCTTCTGTTTTTCAGATCTTTTCATGATTATTTCAATTTCGATGGTAAGTTAAATTGGAAACAGAAGAACACATCACACTAAAAATCAAAGAAATTTACTGGATAGTTGCAAGATACTCCCAACTTGACCTAAAATTAAAGATATTGATTTGTTAACCAATTATAAAGCCAATTTGATCTTATGGGGTGCAAATACGAAGTTGTACTAAAACATCAAATCATCTCGTAATCCAACGCTGCTAAAAAAGTTTTTTTTATTAATTGCCAGTGCATATCGTTATGTAACGAACGAAGAATTGCACAACGACCTCAAAATCATATTGATCTATGAAGTTATCCAAGATTTCGCGTTAAAAATGAAATTAGCCGACTTCGTTGGCGCAGTGGTTAAGGCGACAGGACGGTCCACCTACTTTAGCGATATTCTCGGGTTCGAAACCTGCTGGGGCGTGGTCGTAAATTTAAATATTTATGATTGTTTAATATTTGTGATTGTCCTAGGCTAGAGTGTAAAATTCGATAAAAGAACTCATCCCAGTCACGCCAGTGACCAGGCTGGGCAAGACTGGATGTTTTCTGGGATGATTTCTAAGTAATTCGCCAGTCGGTAGGCTTAATGCGGAAGACCGTGGTTTGGAGCCCAAGATAAACAGTAGGTTCAGTCCAGATAAACCCAAGTTGGTAAAAAGGAGACTTTAAAATATATTTGAAAAAAATTAAATTGGGATACTAAATCACAGCAACGTGGAAGCTATAAGAGCTATGGTAAAACACGCAGGAAATCAGAAGTTTGAAGCGAACCAAACCACACGAACTTATATAGTATCTAAGTGTTACTCTTAACTTTATCTTAAGTAGTTTAATTTAATTTTAATGTTGGAAATATATTCTGATGTATTCATTCCGTCTTACCTTACTTGTATATTGATGTATCAAGATTATACTAAACATTAAGTCGCTAATTTAACCCGTATATACAAACCTATCAAGGACCTGGCATCCTGAGAGTTGGTAAATTCTTGAAATTCCATGCAGACACATAGAAGTCAATTCGAAAATAAATACATTAAATATCTAAAAAAAAACAATTTATTTTTGTAAATTTCACTATGTATCCAATATAAGATAACATATTAGCATAAAACATTATATATAAAAATCCATCATCTGATAGCATACGTTTTAAAATTATTATATTCTTAGTTATGATGCGAAGATCTATGAATTTTGTAAAACGTATTGCTTATGCTGTAATTAGTGCTCCTGCGCCAGTTATCACGGTGATTGAATGATCACGATGAGCATACTTCATAGTCTCCTTAGTTCACTAATATTTTTAGAGTCAATTCAAATATCATCCGAAATCTATTGTCTAATGTTAATCTATCATGTATATTTTTAGTTTTAGTTTTTTTGATAAAGGTCTTTTTAATCTTAATTACTTCGACAATATACTGATATTGTCGATTATTGGGTCGGCTATAATCTAAATAATTAAGAAAGGCTGAATTGTTCTGAAACAACAATCTTTTAGCTTTTAGCTTAATATTATAAAGCTATTAATATTATGAGGCTTTAATAATATTATAAAGGAAACAGTATTATAGATTAGTGAGTCATATTAGTGTATTTATCAGCATTAATATATCTGAAAAAAAAGTTTCTCAAAATCCTTTATGAAAACATAATATACCTGATTCAAACAAATATAACTAGAAAATATATTTTGCATCAGCTTTCAGCACATGATGGTTTTTTAATCAATACATGTAATTTTTGTTTATTATTTCAATAATCTTGACCCTATTTAAATTTATTTGACCGACTTTCTTCTGTAAAAGACCAGAGTCAATTCAAATATTATCCGAAATCTATTGTTGTGGCTGTATTAACTATTAAATTTATATGTATCAGTGAATGGAGGTAAAACAAAATGAAACAGTGGTGTTTATATTATAAAATATTAATAAAATACCAATAAATACGAGGCTTGGGCAGTCGATGATGGTACATCTAAACTAAACGATGGTCGGTTACTGAATCATCGAATGTATCCTTGAGTAACATCTCAGATAAACGTCTCGGGGTTGCTAGATAATCGTAACCCCGCCCGTGTTCAACATCTGGCATTATATTTCTGGGTATTTTCTAGACAGTTATTCCACGATGTAAAATTCGACATGCCTCAAGGTCTCTACACATTTTTAATTTAAATGAATGAATAACAAACAGAAAGCTGCAAAAAGAAAATGAATAAAATAATTTTTAACAAACATTTCACGAAGAAGATTTTTTTAAAGTAGAATAAGAGCATAGTCTCGATAGTACTGGGACTAACTGAAGCTATTGGCCCTGAAAGATATAATAAAAGGGTAAACAAATTAAAACCAGTTCTGTAATTAAAATCAATTTTATTAGATTTGAAACATTTACACCAGTTACATCACATAAATTATAATATGTTAATATTATAAAAAAATATAACAATTACTATATATATGATTAAAAACAATATTGTACCAAAAATAATTGAATATTAATTAGTTTTCCAACTGGCAACATACCGAAAAACATATACATTTATATATTAAATTAAATCAAATCGTTGTTGGCCAAATCACTCAACTTTAAATAGAAATAATAAATCATTATCCTATAAAATGTAATTTTGTTAAATTAGGGAAATAAAGATTGTGATCATGCAATTTGATATTTTAATTTGTATAGCATTATTAATGTTATAAGTGAAACAGTTTTTAAATTATACCGAATAAACTATTTTAACTGTATAAGGAGTAAGAAATAACTCATCCACATAAACATCTGTTTTATTTGTGACAAAAAGTGTTAAATTATATTCTCGCAAAACATAATCGACGTCTTATTTATTTTATAAAGTATTTATATTGCTCCCATAAAACATATTGGTTGTAATTTTACGAGTGAATGTTTATAACTACCATAAAAAGTTAAACCGCAAGCATTTATACATCCATTTTGTCGTAAAATAATCTGATTTCATGTTGACAAACTCAGAAAATACACATAAAGTTTTAGGATGTACGCTGAAGGATAGATGGTAATGAAGTTTGAAAAACAAAAAAAAACTGTAAAGAGCAGCAATATTGAGATTTATATTCAAAAGATTGTTTGTTAAGTGGCAACTGAATAGTAGTAGTAGAATTTTATTAAGAAACTAAGTAAGCTACAAATATTTTTCTTAAATTCGGATATAATTTTAATAAAAGTCTAACCAAATTTTCTGTAAAGATAATAAGTTAAGTCCGGATATTAAACTTTAAATAGATTACAAATAAATATGTGTAATTAAAAATTATATAAAGATATGTAACAATTAAAATAGTACTGTTTTGTCTTTTGGTCTCAATTTTTTATATTTTAGTTCTAAATTTATCTAGTTATTTCTTTTTTTGATTAATCCTTGAATCCAAAAAGTAAGTTTTTTTAAAGATATACTTTTATGTAGTGGCTAACGAAACAGACGCTTTAAATTTAGATCTATTTTAAAATTTTCATATTAATATTATAAGGCTTTAATAATATTATAAAGGAAACAGTATTTTAGATTTGTGATTCATATTAGTGTATTTATCAGCATTAATATATCTGAAAAAAAAGTTTCTCAAAATACTTTATGAAAACATAATATACCTGATTCAAATATAACTAGAAAATATATTTTGTTTAGCTTTCAGCTTTCAGGACATGTTGCAGATAAAGTTAATGAAAACTCGGCTATAGTTTCTAATTTATCATTCTGTAGTAAAAAAATTCCAATTGCTTCAAAAAATGATCATATATTTTTAGTTTTAGTTTTTTTGATAAAGGTCTTTTTAATCTTAATTACTTCGACAATATACTGATATGGTCGATAACCGTAAAAGAACAGAGTATGTTTTAGGAATGTTTTTATAAACTTTCTAAAAACTTATTGAAGGTTAATTTAAATTTACCGGTGAAAAAGCTCTAATTCTGATCGTTGCAGATAAAGTTAATGAAAATTCGGCTATAGTTTCTAATTTATCACTCTCCAGTAGAAAAACTCCATTTGCTTCAAAAAAATCCTATATTTTTATCGGTCTAAAATACCTTCGTCTGTGATCTATTTGGTAATAGTAATCAATTGCTTTAGTTCTAATTACCATTTTAATAAACGACGTATATTATCTATCTCTTATATATGCCAATACTATTATCTATACTACAGGGTGGTTTAAAAGAAGGTCTTTTATTGACAAAGGTTTTTTTATCTTAACTACTTCGAGGATATATTGATATTGTCGATGATTGGATCTGCTATAAGCTAAATAATTGAGAAAGGCTGAATTGTTCTGAAACAACCGTCTTGTTAATCGTAATGAAAACAGGAAGAGGTCTTCTATTACTGTGAAAGTTGCGGGTTCGGATACCGTAACGGCATTGATGTACGTAATGTTTGTGCTAATAAGATCCGACAAGGAACAACCATCGCAGTAACGCTAGTAACTAGGCTGGACAAAAGCCGTTGTCTTCCAGGTCGTCACTAAGTTGGCTACTAGCAGGTTGGTATGTTTAATGCCGAGGACCGTGGTTCAGAGGACATGTTAAGGAACATAAAATCCATGTGAACATTTAGATATTAGAACAAGGGTCGTAATAAAAGTAAAATTTATTTAAATATTAATATTATTATTATATAAATATTTATATATTATATAAATTAATATATAATTAATTATTGAACCATTTTAATCCCAATTTTATATTCTCATAAGAATATTATTTTTCATATTCCAGTTTTTGACACTTATAATATTCTATATTGTCATTAGACATAAAATAATCAACTTCCAGTGTTTTATAATGGTATAAATAAATGGAAATTTTTACATTAACTTAGATTTTATTTGTTTATATATTAAATATTAATATTAAGTTAAAATGGTATTTTATATTCATATCTGTTTGGTTATCTGTAAACAGACGAATTGTACTAAATATACTTAAGTATAACAATTTAAGAATTACCTTCTTTTTTATTATTAATATGCAAAAAGAATATAAGGCGAGTTGAGTTATTTTAATATATTTTTGTATATATGTATTTTGTATATATTTGTATGTATATATTTTTAAATATATTTCATACGTCCTTAAAATAACGAAAGTATTTTCTGATATTGTCTGTTAAATTTATTCTATTATTTTAAGAATATATCATTATTCTGCTATGTAATAAAAGAACAATATGAAGGCAAACTTAATCTTTACGTGTAATATGTTTTATTAATGTTATGTAACATTTGATTCTAAATGTCATTTTCAAAGGAATTTGCGTATGTTCATTTCCAATCAATGGCAATCCATTCATGCCGAATTTTCGTATCGTTTGACTTTTCTTAGACCTCAAATTAGTAAATTTTCTGCCCAGACTTAACAGCCATAGAAAGTTTAATTGATTCGAAAACTGAGGGTAAACGACCGTAAATTAACGAAATAAGCTTAAAGTGTGTGGGATTTTAATCAACAATTCTGTATATATTTAGTATGTAAAATATATTTTATGACCAAACAATAACGGTTCGTGATTAAGTTATTGGCTGCTTGATTTGAAAATCTTTTAACACAATATTTTTAGATTTTTAGATTGCAAAGATAATATACTTTAAAGGGGAGCACCAATTCTTGAGTGAAATAATTACTTTCTCAAATATATCCTATGTGAGCGTATAGACCAGTTATAGTAACGACAACAGACACAGATTCTATAGATCTTTTAGATGACTTTCTATATAGTCTTTCCAATAAAATCACTGGCGTCGAATTCAATTTCTATAAATGTAAAAGCTAGGAGTAGATATTTCCTTCCCATTTTACTAATTAGCAATATTGTAGTTCAAAAGGGGCAGAATAAGATCTAATGCATCCCAACATGTAGCAAGTCAGTCTATAAAATTAGATTTGTGTTGGTACTGGTTGATTTGTTTCAAATTATTTAAAAACAATTAAGAAAATAAATAGAGGTTATAAACCTGCAAACGTTCTTTTAGCGCTTGCTTTTATAAATTTCTCTCTGTTGTTCAAAATTTGTAATCAATCTGATTAAAAATGCCAAAGCCATGAAATACTCAGACTCAGGAACTGATTGTGCCTCTAATCAGTTACTACGAACAGGAACTGGATAATAGGGGCACCCTCTTGCCCGAAGAATGCGTTAGAGAAGCAAATATTTATACTCTTAAATATTAAGTTGATTTATAAGAAATATTTTTTGGCGTATTGCACCTGTACTTAATACTAGTTATATAAGCATTGAGACCGTAAATATAAAGAGCGGCAAAAAACAAAGCAGGTGACGATCAAAATCACCTTGATGTTATTAATTTATTAGGAAAAATTTATGAAATTTATAAAAATCGTGAGTAGCTTTCCTTTCCTTATAACTATTATTTAACAAAGTTATTTCAAATATAACTGTTGTTTTGTGAAGTATCTATAGAGTATCTATGGATATGCAGTCCTTTGAGGCATGTATGTCATTCCCTATACACTGTTAGGAAACAAGTTTTAAATAGGCGTTAAAATAATACTATTTTAATAAAATCATATAATATCTTTAAGGAAGATTTATTATTATTTCAATTTGTGTATCTAGACGAGATATAGAGATTTCAAATAGTAATATTGGAACACTCTTGGCAAAATTTGTAAAGACAAGAAAAGTTGATAGAAAACGACTAAAGTTAGAATAACACAGGTGGTCTTACTTATAATGTTTTTAACAATACATTGCAAACATCTTATTGGTCATGGTTTTATTTAATTTACTTTTTTTTAGAAAGAGACCTGAAATTACTTGAATAGTGATACTGATAGTAAAAGAGACCGAATGAAGCTATTATGTTGCCCAATGCTGATAATTATACAATACTAATAATTAACAGAACATAGGATAATTCTAGGAAATCATATTTTAGAATGTGAAATATTCATGTGCATAAATACTTATATAATTGTTTAAAATATACATGATCATTAGGTTAGAATTTATGAGGGAAGAATTAATACTAACTGTTTTTCAGATCTGGCAAACGGATTAGGGCGAATGTTAAAAATAAAAATTATATTACAAATATAAATTAAATCTAATTTTATAAAGTAAAATATATGCAGGCAGTAATAGAAGAAACTTGGGAAAAATTCAGAGATATTAAGTTGATTTAAAATGAAAAAGGAAACACAAGAACGAAGGTAATTAAACAGAGTCAGGTAAATATGCTTTCAAATACAAATAAAATACATTAGTTGGATATATAATTATTAATTAGGTAGGTCAGTAATTAATCAACTACTCATTGGTGGTGCGGAAAAGAGTTCAATGTAAATATAATAAACAACTCTATTCTACAAAGTATTGTTTAATTAAATAAAGTTTAAGTCCTTCGGAAATGCATTAGATGTTCTACGACGTTAAAATAAAATATATCTGATAAATTTATATTTGTTTTATTGTTTTATTTATACCTTACGTTATCAATTTTAATAACGTGCATTGGCTGTTTTATTAGAAGGACCGTATATTTGGAGACTTTTGAGTTTTATTTATTTTTGTTAAATATTTTATGCATACTTGATGAAGAAACAGGCTTAAGCTATCATATTTTAAATTTTATATTTAAAGAGTTTAATCCGGACTTGGAAACACAATAATAATTAAAACTTGTGAATGTATGAATAAGTTTACATCATTACTTTGACGAAGTTACGTAACAAACAAGAATTATTAGACTATATTATTATAATAACTATAAGATATTAAAAATCTATGATATATTTGATATTGTCTCGAACAATAATAAATAGATATAGAATTTTTATTTACATTTGTCTTCGTTGTCTCGAAAGAGTGCACTGAGTGTACTGCTTACTCGTTCACATGTACATAACGTAATTCGTTCTAGTTCATAATCACAATATTATCTTCAGCCTTTGACAATAGTAATATTATTCAGAATTAGGTTCGTAATAGCTCGGAGATAAATATATTTCACATCAATGAATCCAATACAATATAATGTAATAACATCATTAATGATTATGTACAGCATTGTATTGGTACAAATATAAGTCGTATTGCGCTTAATTTTAATAAGAATATTTACAAATAAATTATATTAGATTAAACTGTATAGAGACAATTATTATACAAATATACTTGTTTATTCGGAAAATTTGCATTCGATTTTGTTTAAATTACTTTCGACCTTTTCCATAAAGGACACCAAGAGATAAAAACTAGATATTAACATTTATTTAAGTAAACAGGGCTTCTTCAAAATGGAATCTAATCGGACATTGCAAATTGAAGAGGATTCGTTAAAATTCTATTAATCTATAGGTATACAAGAACGTAGTTAAATAATGACTAAAATACTTATGAAATTTACTTTTCGAAATTGAATGTGTTTATATATATAGACTATTGTATATAGACATAGATATAGATAATTTTAAAGAAAACCTTATAAAATAAGCGGGAATAACCCTAACTGGGGATAGTATTATTTACTATATTTAAGAAGATTTAGAAATAGAAGGGGTTAATTAACAAGACATAAGAAAATATCAAGACAGTTGTTACAGATAAAAAATTGTCTACATATGTATAAAGGTGGGATTTGGAAAATTTATAAAGAAAGAAAGGAATATTTGAGAACAGATATGCAGGCATTATGAACGAATAAAGATAAAGTGGTTATAGAGCACAATAAAAGTATATAAATCAAAAAGATAAAATACACAAAGCACGCAAGATCTTCTAGCACCTAACAAATATTACTAATATGTACGATTTTAACTGAAACAAATTTAGCGGGTCAAGCTAAAAAAGTTAAGTTAATATAGCAAGGAATTGATGAACGATAACGATAAAATACAGGAAGAAAAAAATGTTCACACGACAAGAGATAGAAATATATGAATTTGAAAGTCAAAATCAGAAGAAAGTAGATGAGTGTATCAATTAATACAATGAAGACAAAAACATTTATCCTAAATGAGCCAGCACAAATCTAGAAAGCTTCTTCTTCCCAATAATATAATTTTATAGAGGTTAATTGAAATTTTTATTCTTTGACAGTAAATATGATATAAATCATATCGTATCCCCTTTCTAAATCTGAATCTCTGAATGGAAATTGTTAATTTTGATTAATTTTTATATTGTTTTATTGACCTTAAATATAGTCAATTTATATAAGTATATATTTGAATATTATTCACTTTATATTTATATTTAGAGATGTAAAATGTTTTATGTTTGCATTTTGAAATATTATTGACTGTTTCTACTGTTGAAATTTTACTGAATTCTATTGCTTGGCTTCTGAGAATGTTTACCGACAGATATAAATACGAATAACGTAATTTGCGCATGCGCAAAATCGAAATTAACATTGTATCATTTATAATATAAATACGGTAGGACTTTTTGGCCCTCTTTACTTACAATATTTATTGCGATTATAAATAATTTTTGGTTTATTTACAATATTTAATTTGGTATATAGATATAAAGTAATTTTTAAATTCTTTTAACTCTTGGTGGTACATAATTAACATATAAATAATCGAAAGCATTTCCTGTACATCGAATGTACAATTAATATATACATTAACGGTTGCCAGTTTGAGGTCTTATTTGATCCAATTGTCAATAACAAGTGCAATAATGTCATACCTCATCTGAACTACACTCTTGTACGACTGTGACAGTGGTGACATTGTTGCCCTTTAGCGTAGACCTGGTGCTGCTCTGTCTGTGAAAGATGCCTTCGGGTTTGCGCAGACTCATGTGATGTCGCGCTGATGATCTTCGCTTCTTTCGCTGCATTGAGCAGAACAATATTTCTCGCATACCCCTGAAATTGCGATCGTTAGTGTCACCATAATAAACATAGTATGTATTATTTATTAAAACATGTATAGACAGCTTGCAGAATGAATGTATGTTTTACTCTGAAAGATACAATCTCTAGCTGTTGTATTGTAAATATTACAATATTTGAGTTAATAATAAACACCTGAATCATTGTTAATCAACAAACTTTTTCTTAACGGTTTACAAACCTTATGTATAATAAATCATACTTAGAGAAGATAAATAAATGGTATCGCCTTTCGATTTTCGCTACATCTTGGTGTAGCGACTCTCTTTGGTTGTTGTTCTAACATATATAAATAGATTAGAGCTTCAGTCTTATAGGCATTTTGGAAGAAATTGTGTATTACGTAATCGGATGAGTTGTGGTTACCGAGAAAGTTGTGAATCCTAGTAAATTAAATGATTTTTTTTATAACAAGAACGCTTTCATTGGTTACCGGTGATGAGACGAAGTTCTTTAGGCACTTTTTGTACTTAAACAAATTTCCAATAGATCACTATAGTACGGAGAATTGGCTTCGGCACTGATGATACGTCCGTGTATTTATACTATGCTATTTTCTGATAAACTTGTTATTTATTTCGTATGCGGTAAAAAACAATGAACAAATATATATTAGTTTAATTCCTGCTAAGTGTAATTTGCTTTTATCGGACAGCAAGAGAGAATAATTATTTTAATCGGAATAAAGTTAATTTAACCATTATAGGCCGTTTTTGTTCTTAATAAATAATAAGGCAATAAAATAGCAGCCCTTTATAAAAATATTTTTATGGATAATTTTGAATATCTCAATATAAAATGTTTCTTTAGCGTATCGACGTTAGTGAACGTAAAAGTAAATCAGCAGTAGATAAAGATTACATTTTAATTTATGAAAATTCTTGCAACCTGATATTTATTATTAGTTATTTATTTATAAAAATTATTAGATTCATAGAAAATATACTGTATTTAATAATTTTTTCTCTATAAATATTTGGATCCTGGTGTATTGTCCTATATAATTATAAAACTTTATAGACATACAAACTTGAAGAATTTTGTCTCTGGGAAGGGCGCATCTCAAGAAGATATCAAATAAAACAGGTGTCAGTGAAGAAGTGTGTTGAAGTGATGGAAGAGTATATAGGAAAATAAAATCATCTCTTAACTAGAAATCGTAGTATTTCATTGTCATGATAAGAACTTTTCACATTACCTGCATATGTACTATGCCTGTTAGGTTTGATCTGTTGTTTAATATGAGTAATATTTTCCTTCATTACAATTTAACATTGTATAAGATTTCTTTTATTTTTCGAAGTAATATTTTATGGTTTCAAAGATGCTGAAACTTGATATAAAATGTTGTTATGTTGGGCTACAATTTCAAGGGAATAATTGATTTACGTAAGGAAAGTTTTTCGACAACTAATCTGAACATAGTAGTGAACCAGAAATGAGTCGTATTATTGAACAAGTTTAAGGTTTCAGTAAAAATTAAAGTTTAACTTTTAAAACTGAACGCCCAACTTTTTAGAAATTTTGAAATGAAAATTTTGCTTCTAAAATGAAATTTTCAAATGAGTTATAGACCGACGACATTTGGTTATATTTGCGAATAAGTTCCGAAAAACTATCGTCCATATTTCTTTATTAACATTTATACATAGTACACTGAAATATAAAAAATAAAGAAAAATCTCTAGTAAGATATGCAAGAGAGCAATGCCATTAACCAGTCCAATAAATTTTACAAATATTAAATACGTTTTATAGTTTATCTGTATTTATATTCTCTTACCTTCAAACTGTATAATAATGTTAAAACAACATTAAAAATTTATAAAATATAGTATATGTAAATATAGAATCTAGTAAATTTGTTTTTATTCAATGATAAAAAAAATGGGTAAAATAAAGGAGGAAGTAGGCAGGCAAAATAAAGTGAGATGGGTTTTAAAATATACACTGTCTGCTTCAATGCGTGGATAAATGGAATTACTTTTGGAAACTTGAAGTCCCGAACTTTATATTTTATTCAAAGGATATTCTGCAGCACATCATATATCTGCATGATTGTTTTAAGACTTTCTAAAAGTTTTGTTTAAGCTAATTTAAAATGTCTTGAATTTATAAGAATTTACACAAGAACATATTTTGGCAATTACTGCATACTGGATACTAATATCGTGGTTAGATATTTAGCTTTATTAATAATTGATATTCCCATAGTGATCCCCATAGCGATTTGGGCTTGGATACCATTAACCAGATCAATAAAAAACTCACCCAGCATCCTGAAAAATACGTGATTTATGTAAATAACCATGCAAACAAACTTACGGAACATAAGAAATTTTAATTTTTAGTATATTTAGTAATTCGGGACTCCATACCGACTGAAAAGCTCAGGTTATAATATTTCTTTTATTCTCTTTAAAATCATCCATCTCACACACGTACAAGCTTCTAATTTTTAATATACTTTTAATAGGCCAACCTTGAGGTCGATTTTTGTGTGAATTTTGCTTTATCAGCTTTATGACCTAAAACTAATTTAGGAAAAGCAACAATTTGGACAGAAGTTGTTGCTATTGGTGAAGGTGAGGTAAAATTAATTTTTATTTCCAGATTTTTCAACGATTTTCGCTTTGTTAGAACTGCTGAATGTAGTGGGAGGAAATCACAATGGAACAAACAACAATAATTAAAGAAAAAAACTATATCACTGTCTCCTTTAAACGCACCATCTATGTTTGCGATCTCGATGTTGTTGTTTTAGTAAGGTTATAATATTTTACTCTAATCTTTACTCCACTAAACATAGGGTGGGGCATTGTTCAAGTCCCGTTACCATTGACGGAATTATTTTCAATGAAAATAGTCACTATTTCTTCTTGTTCTTGTGGCGTATATTTATCCATAATAAAATTTGGACGTTTACACAACACAATGGTAAAAGCGAAACTGAGCTAAACGTCTCATAACCAAGATGGCGCGCAATCCAAACAGTACCGGGACTTTTGCTTCACCCTATAAAACCTCGACAAATTCGTAGTTGTCTAATTTGTGTTGTTTTTATTGTGATAAACTTTGACATAACTCAACACTGTTCATACTGATACACTTTCATTATATTTTTTATTTCATGAATATTAAATCATAATATGTAGATCAAATGTCTAACACACAAAAAATAATGCACAACATACTTGTGCAATATTTTTTGTTCAGTAATATATGATAGCTATGTAATATTAAGTTATGTTAGCAAAAATGCATTTGATTTTGTGAGTTCTTTTGTTTATATATCTTCTACAACTAATAAAATATAAAATATAAATTAGTTACGTATTTTAATATTTAAATTACGAATTAATTTAGAGATCGCATGCTATTTGGAGAAAATATTAATGTTCAATTATCTTATTTTATTTCATCTTACCTTCTGAAGTTCTTGGAGAGAAAAGCATAAAATAGTGGATTGATTCCTGAATTGAAATATGTGCAGAGAAAAGTGAGAGGCGTGAGGAGAGCACTAAAATTTGTGTCGCCGTGGTAATCGGATGACCAGTACTGCCACATCTTGCGAGCGTGGAATGGTAAGTTGCATAAAGCGAATGCTACTACCTGTAAAATAAAAAAATATATATCGTAATCTAATATTTTCTCTTTTACCATCTGTTTATATACTTCATTTATTAATTGAATTATATAATCTCATTTGTTCACGTTCTTCGTTTCTATTCACGGAAACTATTAAATTAGAACTAGCTTTAATAAATGCTAGGTAATAATAATAACAGCTATCGGGCCTATACATTAGGTTTAAAAGATTTACAACAGATGGAGTTACTGTTTATTAAATGCATGTTGAAGCCTTAACTGACAGGCTTCACTTTTTAGGATATGTAATTTCCATAGAATAAAGAAACTTAGAAGCGCATCTCCTATGTTAAAATTGGTTCTAAGTTACGTTCGGAATCCCCGTGTGAGGGCGCTTAGGCATACGCCATATGACAGTTAGTTACGGCGGGAAATTTAAAAATTTGAGCGGGAAATTTAAAAATGTATAAAAAAAATTTTAGCGGGAAATAAAAAAATTCTATTAGTTTTACTTGGAAAATAAAAAATATTTATTTTTACTTAAATATATTTTATTGATATATTACAATTACTTGATTATAATTTTCCTTGATCATAAAGACATTGATATAATCACAGAGATATCTCCACTACCCAAAACACTTAATCTACTAATATTATCTTCTCTCTAATATTTAAAACAAACATTGAAATAAGATAATATAACTATTATTGGTTCTGTTATATTATTTTTAGAATCCACTAAATTAACAACCTACCTAAATTGAGGTACATTTTATGAAATATGACAACGGCAGTTCGGTCTATACAGTCAAGTTTCTGAACTAACGACCAAAATTAAAGGTCACTACTCCAGCAGCAAAAAGGAACCTTACTCAGTATCTGCATTAATGTTCTTCTAGAAGACAAGCAGAATATATTCGATAACAGTTTATATCTTCTGCCACTGTATTTCAATAAGGATAAAGTTTTTCATTCAACCTGAAACGAAACTGATGGGACACGCTGAGTTATCTGTAAATGAACATATAAATTTCAAGTTACAACCTCCATTCTCTAATAATAAACATAAGTTTCTTATTATATACTAATTTCTGGGTCTTGTTGGGGTAGAAGAATCTCCTATATATCTATCAGCATCAAAAAAAAACTTATGTGATTTATTATTGCCATTGGGGGCATATGTTCCTTGTCTTGTAGTAAAGGTAAAGAAAACGCTTAATTATTTCAATGCAATAAATCATCATTATTTAATAAAATACTTACTATCTAAATTACTAGTAGGAATTACATCTTGTTTCAGCCATAGCTTTCAACATTTTGGTGTATAGACTTCATTTTTAAAATGATTACAAACTTTCCTGGACCTATATAGGAGATTATAGGAGATCCCTTTAAATTTCTCTTTTTATTTAATTAATAATAAATTAAAACACACAGAATAATCTAAAGTAATTATCAAATATATATAAAAACAAATAACGAAAAACTTGACGTAAATAAACAATACAAATTATATCACCTAATAATGGCCGTTAACTGCTTAGGTTAGAATTATTAATACCAAGGCCGAACGAGAGAGAAACACACATATAGCTGTTTTTCATTTACATTTGGCGGCGTAACGGGGATTCCGAAAAGCTTAAACGTGGGACCCGATTTTTCCATATAACTTTCACTTCTAAATTTCTTTATTCTATGGTAATTTCGTTGAAGTGTAAACAAAACATTTTTTTGAGTGTGTTGAGAATATCTGGATATAGTACAGAGTCAATAGTGTTTGCTTGAAGCTTAATTTTTTCACTTCAATTGGAAGAAACTGTTTGAAGAATTGGTATAATTCTTGGGAGTAAGACAAGAGGCCAAACCATTCCCAATTGCATGAAGAACATGAGAACTATCTTAAAATGTAGATATTTTGTGCCGTATTAATTGAAACAAAGAGACATAGAAAGGCGTTTGGTCATGTGTGAAATACTACTTCAATACCAAAATCGGAAGAACTTTTACATCGTATTGTTACTGGTGATGAATACTAGATCCAACAGAAAGGCTAAAATCTAATGAGCCGAGAATTGTGCCAAAAACGGCCGGAATACTAGCAAAAACACAACAATGTTCAACAAACTTCCACACGACAATTTTTGACTGATCCTGCATCCTGAAAAACTAGTTGAAACATACTTGGAAATGTAACTTTTTATGGAATTACCAAAAAAAAGGTCGATTCGTGAATAGCCTGAAAAAATATATAGTTCCTTCAAGATGGAATCCGTAAATTACCTGAAAGATGGAAAAATGTAGCGGTTATCGATGAAAAATACTTTGAATAAAATACATTGGCCCAATTTTTCACATTAAAGCTTCAAATCAAAACAAACATTCTTTAAAATAATTGATAGATTTGATATAAAACACTTCATGATATAATTTGCATTACAGAGTCATATGTCTTGAGAATTAATCAAGAAAAGACCAAAGTTTTCACAACTGATCTATCGCGTCCTATTGTAAATCGCAAAGGTATCCAGATAAATCAAGTTCAGTAGTTCCAAGTAATTGGGATGAGTAATAACTCCGACACTTAGACACTATTACAGTTTGATATCTGAAAGCTCGAAGGCATTCAAATGCAATGCTTAAGGTAAATTTTACATATACCTCTCCGGGAACATATTAGAATTGAAGCTACTTTATTAAGATACGACAATAAGTGTCAAATGAAAGGTAATTAAATTTTTGACAACCTTTTGTTATGAAATCGAGCTTTTGGATGGAAATCACAGCTGTAAAAGACATAGACAGCAGAAATGGCGTATATAGCCGTTAGAACTAGTGTTGGGAACTATCGACCGAAAACCATTATCGACTGTTTGGTTATTGACTACTTTTTACTTTCGAGGGTTTCAGTCGTGTACTTTCAGTTACTATTTTTGGATCTACTAGTTTTACACGACTAATTTTTAACCTTCTGAATCCTAGCTGCGACCTTGAAAGTAATTTGCTGAATTCATAGACTTATATTTTGTTTGTATTATGATTGTAAATAACAATATGTTGTACATTGATATGACAGCGTTTTGGAGCTCTATTTTTTCAAGTTTATTTACTAATGTAAAAAGGTACAAAGAACATCTTGACTGGTAAATATTAAAATAATTTTGACTGCATTTATGTTATCTCAGCAACTATTGGGTCTTTTATTTAGTCGAGTTTCTAAGTCTCTCGATGTTTGTTCAAGCCTTTTGAATGTTAAAACTTCTTTCATTCATGTTTCAATGCATAATAATAATATTCGTAATAATATATTCCTTATTAACGATAAAAAATATAACAGTATATAAAAAGATGTGATGGTTAAATAGTTGATATAAGGACTGATTGAGAAGATACGAAATAAATATTTAATGATCATTACTCCATTCTTCTTTACAATTATGTCAAATGTATAAAATATAAAAATAATTTTACATCATTCAAGATGAAACTGTAATTTTGCAAGCACATGTTGGAATGTAATAGAAATAAGCCAATTACTTTTAGCATTCTATTCTATTAATTTCTTCACACTGCCACTTGCCAATTTAAATTTATTTGAAATGAACTGATCTGTACAACAGAGGGAATAACAGAATTAACATCTCCGTCCTTTCCTTTCTAAGAATTAGTACTGGAAGAAATTCGTACAGCTCTGTCTGTTATCGCTGAACAGAAAAACAGTAGAAGTGTGCATTTGAGTGAAATAGTACACAGTACAGTAATTACAAATATTTATTTTCAGTTGCTAGTTTTTTTACTATCGACTTGTCCGACTGTTTTGTGGCTATCAACTGTTTCTACTATTTTCAGTCGACAGTTCCTAAGGCTAGTTATATCAAACCTGTAAAACAAATCGACCTGACATATCGATTATTATAAGAATGTGGATTAAAACAGTACGTAAAATCCAATTTTATCAGGTTTCTTCTTCTTCAAAATATTCCTTGGCAAATATTTGTTTAATTTTTTTACCATTGAATATTAAAATAAGTAATGTGCAGATAAAATACTTTATAATTTCATATCACAATTTTCGCATTTATCTAAATAATTGCCATATTTTGCAGGACGTTGGAAACTTAATGATCTGGCCGCATCTGCTTTTAAAGGACCCGCTTAGTCTCGTGGCCGTTGTGTGTCCTGAACTTGAAATTCCGTCAAAATTGAATGTGGTATATAAAAGAAATTTAAAAGATACGTGCCGAGACTTTAAAGTATGCTAAACACTGGAATATACTACGGTTCAAGCGACTGAAAAGCTTTCATAAAGGACCGACATATTTCGGAACAACTTTAAGTCCTCGTTCTTTTTTGGCTAACGTTCTTTATAAGGAAAAATATAACTAATTTAATAATGAAGCTTTAAGTTAAGAAATAATTAGCGAAACTAATTAACTACTTTAGTTAGTCAACTGTGGTTTGTATGATGTTAATTGTAGGCCTAATATTATTTTACTATTATTATTAATTTAAGACCCGTCAGCCTCTTGAACTTCTAAGGTCGTTGTTAAATGTTTTGTAGTATATATAATTTAATAATAACATTTATAATTTAAGTGTTGCTACATAAAGGACTCAAAAGTATAATAGTATTTGTAGTTCCAAGTATAATATATCATATATTTGTTGGATACAAATATATGACAACAGTATTTTATAATACAGTAAGCCTATTCCTAGTATTTGAATGCTATGAGTGATTATATTTAGCGAACTTAATTAATTTTGGTGAATATTAATTCATTTTAATAGTTTATATTATATCTCCGTGTATAAGCCAGATTCTCTGTGGACGGTGATCAAGTTATCCAGATTGCGTATATCAAGGCTGTCCTTTGGATTATCCCCAATACCCCAACAGTTTCCATCTTAGTTGGTCTAGATTCTGTAGAATTCTGCTGTGTGCGCATTAAGATATTTATACCAGAAGAGTTTTCTACCTGTAAGGTATTCCGCTTGTTCCTTTCCCCTGATTCTCGTATAGGACGGAAACGACATAAAGATTATCGTAACCTTGTTCAGTAGATATTTGGAATTATTTGACATGAAATTTTTAAGGAAGCTCATAGGGTCTATGGCGATTACATAATATTTGTGTTTATCGTTCTAAATAAAAACCAAATGATTTTATATGGAAAATAATTCAGCTGTTAGAATGTCAATCTCTAAAGGTAAGCAGAAGTTCTCTTGATTCAGGTTCGTATAAGCATCTATCATAAGTTCTTTCTTTTCGCTCCGTCTGTATATTTGATTTCCTTCTTAATTCCTTTAAATAAAATGCATATGCTTTATGAGTTAATTCCCTTTTTAGAAAATTTGTTCATTGACAAATTGATGTTTATGGCTAGTGGATCACGTGAAATCAGATTTTCGTTTGCAATAAATGTAAGTGCATAGGTTAGATTCAATCTGCTTTTTAACTCCCACAATCTATGGTAGGATGCTTTGTACTTATCATTTTTTGCAGAATTATATTTAGGGCAAAATGTTTTATGTTAAGAATATTTCAGATTTCTTCTGAACCAGAGAGAGTTTGCATATTTTGGCAATAGTATCACCCTTCTGTTCTCTAGAGACGTTATTTATGCTTCACAATATATACTTTCCACATGATTTGGAATGCGCCTAGAGCCAATCTGATTTTAGCTTTATTTTGATTGTATTTAGTATTCATAAGTATGAAGGGGATGGTAAGAATTAACATTGGCTACCATAATACATTTTGGACAGTGTAGCTGCCTTGTAGATATTAATTAAAGAGGCCCTGTAGTCCCAGTAGTATCCAGAAAATGAGCGGAGAACGCTGACATCATCCATGATTTCTTACGTAATTTATGTGTGGTTTAGATGGAAGTCAAAGATAACTTTAAGGAATTTATGGGAGTTTTTGATTTTAATCAGTGAGCTTCTGATATTGATTGTGCTGGTTCGGCGGCAGTTTCTCTTCCTGCAGAAATGGACACTAATAAACTTATCCGAGAAAAAAGCTTCATTTTCCTCAGTCCGATATGGTAGATTGTTTAAGCAGCGCTCAAGTGTTAGCTCACTGAGTTTATATTCCTGGGCTGTGTGATATGGTACTGTGTCAATAGCGAATAGGCTGTACTTAATAGGTAGGGGTATTATAGAATAAAAAAATTGTTTCTACGCTCTCCTACCATTATTTTACGTCCAAAATAAATTGATCTTGGAAATATTAATGGATTTTAGTATGAAGTGGTTCAGATTTATGCTAAATACCTTTCTAATACAAATATGACTGTGGAAAACTTACCACTACTATAAGCATTCTAATGACTCCTTTTCTTGCACGAAGAACATTTTCACTGCAAGTAGGGCTTCCTCCTGTACCGACAGTTTGATATGAGTTACTTGAAGTTCTGGGTTGCAGCTGTTGTTTGGGAGTTGTTGATATCGTTGTCTCTTGGTGCAAAGTTCCATTAGATGAGATCGACTACAAAATAAAATATTTTGTCTATTAAATCTTTATCTATATCTGTATCTGTTTATCTGTACATGTTCATTATTATTTAGTAAAATAATAAAGTTGTGTCATATATATTTTGTTAATTTGTTATTCGTATTATTACTTACGCGATCGCTACGTTGTCTTGTTGATTTTTGGCAAAGCGCTTGATACTGACTGGTGTTAGATGAAGCGTCTAGTTGTTTCTTCAATTGCTGAGAGCTGTTCCATAAACAAACAGCTATTCTTGTATATAAATGCTGGAAAAAATGTTCAATTTATTACGTTTATCTAATATTTAACAGTATTAGTATCTATTGTGTACAATTATTTAGATTTCAACTGATTCGAATTTTTTATTCGATTTATTTAGATTTCGAAACGCGCTATTTTTAATTGACATAAAAATATTGTAATACATCTTTAATTAAACATGTTGCTATTGATGTCTTATCAATTTTTCTTTACTTTGATTTAATCATTATTCTTATATTAAATATAGTTGAATATTTTAAATATTAGTTTACAATTTGTAAAATCATTAGGTTATAGTTCAATTTATTTTGTGACATTCACGTAATAGGTACAACAGTTGATTAGCTCAAAAATGGTAAAAATAAACAAATTCCTCTTGAACAGTGGAGTGCTCTTTGTATTTTGAGCCAAGAGGGGTATTTTATGCCTCGAATTGCAGAAAACGTCGAAATTATATGTAAATATGCATATTATACTTTTACACGAAAATGGACATCTGAAGGAAATCAAAACCAGAACAAATATGGTCTACCCAAATTTACAACAAAATAGGAAGGTAAATTTGTTGCAATCCTATTGAAACGAAATCGACTTACAGTCTACTTGCCTCCGTAGCGTGAGTTTTTCAGCTGACAAAAAACTGAGACTAATTACTGATAAGAAAAGAAGAATAGTGTACTCTAGTGTATTTTCCGAGTGAAAAAACAGGATACAAAAATTGAAAAAGTTTGCTTTGAAGAGATGAGTCCAAATCTCAGATTTATGGATGAATTAGACGTGTTTTTATATGCACATAAAAAGCTGAACAGTCTTCAGAAGCGCCCACTGTGCAGTGAGTGAGCGATGATTTGGAGATCTTTTGGTAATAATAATCCAGACCATATGATTAAATTTAATGGAAAACTGAATAAAGAAGGCGACCTGAAAATATTCCGTGAATATGTTATTCCTTCCAAAGTGAATTAGTTGGAAGTTTTGTTTTTTTACAAAAGAATGACTCAAGCCATTCCTCAGAACTAAATCAGGTGCCCAAGGTGTAGAGCAAAAATGAAACGAGGAAATCTTGCAAATAATTAAATGATCATCAAAATGGCCAAGACTTTCCTAGCGATCGATGCCCATCGAGTTCGGTCTATTTATGGGAGTACTTACAAAGTGACTAGAAGACACATATTTTATATATGTATATATATGTTTTTATATATGTATTTAAATATGGTTTGTAGATATAGGGATCCACTCTATTTTTATACTCTATAATTCAATTGATCTATTGTTTAATTGGCTGTTACGTTTTAAACATATTATAATATGTCCTAATTATATAATTATTAATATAGATACGAAATTTAAAAAGTGCCAAATTACTTTTTCCCCAACCTATTTTTTTCTTATTTTTATTATTAGAACCGAGTAAAGGTCGTCTATGGAGAGTTTTTATTTTATCTCTTTAATCGTGAGAGAAAGTCTGATTTAAGTGAAGCAAGTTGAGTAACATCGAACAAGTTGAGTTTTAAACATGTGAGTTTAATACTTCGAACGAAATATATTTCTCTGAAAAATATTAAAAAATAAAATAAAAATAAAATTAAAATGCGGGTCTTGCTACTACGGGTTTGAATTTCGCGAGAGTATTACAAGAAAGAATCATTCTAGTCACAGTGGTAACAAAATTTAGTGAAAATGGATGTCTTTTAGGGCAGTCTTTAAGTTGGTGGTTTGCCAATATCGGTGGTTTAAGCTGAACACCATGGTAAAAAATAAATCAAATCTTTTAACGAAATATTAACGGGAAATTTCGTGAATATTTATATCATAAGTATTCCCGTTAAAAGAGTGAAAACATATTTATGGTTCATTTAACTCGTATTATAATCGATATTCTTTTAAAACAAATTACCGGCGCCGTAAAACAAGCTTCATTTTATTTGAAAATTTTCAGCTTTTTTATTGTTGTACGTGATTTGGCAAAAAAATGCACTTTATTTCTGTAGAAATATTACTTCATCTTTCCCATTGTGGTATTTTATAGTATTTTCTATGGAGCGATATCTATTGGTGAAAATGTGAAGTATAAATGTAAGAAACAGATAGATTTGACAATATTTTGACAATTCCGATAATTGACAATTTTCGACGCTCGTTATTCTTGTTGTTGTACTAAACATACGCTAAATGAGAAATACTTTTATTTCTTGCTAATTAAAACAAATATTCAACAAAACATTATAATGGCCACTATCTTGATAATATATAAGGTACAATAATGGTGATTACAATACAATTCGTCTATCAACTACGTCAACAAGTACTCTTCGAGAGACTAAGAAACTGTATGATCTCTAGCCAAGGCGTCGGCTTTTATAGGATATATTATTCCCCAACATCTCCGGATTTGGCGTATGCGCACTCTCCTGTATAGAATAAATCATAGAAAAGAATAAAAAATGTGAAACTATATAGTCTTCCTTATCTAACGGAGCCATCATTTCTTTTCGAGTCGATCGGTACCGTCGGGACCAAAACAACAAACAAATCTAGAATATTTAGATTTTGTGTTAAATTAATAATTCTATAGTAATGATAATTAAATTGCTGTGTTATTCTTAGTGGTATAACATACATTGGTATCAATATATGGAAGAAGAAGGGCATGTGCCGAATGTAAGGTAAATGGTAATGTTTTAAACTTATAAAATCCATACAGTATCAATTTTATTTATAATGGAAATTTTAGCTGCCAAATTTTAACACACCATTTTCAACGACCGGGAATTAGTATCAACATATGCCAACATTTAATGATAACAAGAACAGGGAAGAAAATGATTCTTGTGTGTTGGAAGTCAAGTCATTAATGAGGTTTGTCCATCAAGAATAGTAGCAAAAACTGTAGTAACTGGTAATAATTAGACAATTATTTTAAACATAATATATTTTTGTAATGATTTAAATTTTGTTTTATAGCTGAAATGTAGCTAGAATTTGTTGAGTGTAAAAGTCGAAGAATGTGAAAGAATCAGAGAATAAATTAGACAGCATTTTACTAAGATATAGAACAGTGTGCCATGATACTTTGAAATAATTAAATTTGCTAACAAAAGTAGACCTGGATCAAATACAATGAATTATTATATAAGAGTATAGATAAATAAATCATCATCCATCCAGGAGAGATCCTTATATATAGTTTCAACATTAAATTAATTATTTATTATATTTGTGTATTTTTATTTATAAAAAATATTTATATAAAAGTTTTTATAAAAATATCATAATTGGACAATATATTCATTATATTTTTATAATTTCAATTATTTTTTTCAATTTTATTCAATATCTTTTTAAATAAAATGTGTTATTTTCAAAATTGTACCCTTTTTATTTACCTCCTGAACCTCTTTACCTGCTTGATATATTCGACATTAAATCAAATAGTCACGATAAAACATAAGTAAATAGAGCTGTATATGCGCATGTGCAAACTCGGATTATTCTCTGTTTTCAAATTAAATGGAGTCAATATGGGCGTGCGCCAATATCTGGCAATCTACTGGCAATTTTTCTATAATAATTCAATATTACATCTTAAACGAAATAATATGGAATTGACGAGATATTTCACTTCATAGCCATTTCAAAAAATATTTTTTTTAGTATCGATTGGTTTCATAAAATCTAGCTGCTCCACATTTTGTTCGAACTGAAAAACTTTACGAGCGATTTAAGTATATGATATAAAGTTCGTCTACGTGCCTTAATCCGTATCATTTTATACGATATTCTTTTTTCCGTCTGTCTATAACTGTAAGCATCTTCGGCTGCTAGATACGCACTTACTCAAAAAAATATATAGAACTTTTAACGGGAATATTTCTGTTGATCTTTCTTATCGCCTCTACTTCGTACTTCTTTTTATGTACTCCGAGTTTATTAGTACAGATTTATTATTTATTAGTGCTCTAGAAAAGAGTATTATTGTTTACTTATTTCCCATAATAGTTTATATCAATTTAAGAATATTATATTAGAATACAAATTGAGTGGTTATATGTTATTATATTATAAAGGCCTGCAAAGTTTCATATCTGCGCTGTTACATATTTATGGTTTTTCATAGCGGATTTCAGTAACTGGCATTCAAGTGGTTTCCGGCGAACCGTAGACTGAACCATGTCACTGAGATATTTACCATCTACAAAATATTAAGGGCAGCGATTATGACCGAAATAAGCGATAATGGTCTTTTGCGCTTGGTCGATCCCACAGTCTGCTAAACTTTGAGGACTTTTTTTTATAACAAATATACAGCCAAACAAAATCATTTAAATCATTCCAACATATTCAATTTAAATTAAATAAAAGAGTTTTTAACTAATTAATAATTATTTGCTCATCGCTGAACGTTCTCTATTCACTATTCACGTGAATTAGTTAAATAATAGCTAGGGTAGAGTACAAGGCTTGTAAGATGTGTATTCAATATTGTATTTATTATATTTAGTGGCATCTTGTACCTACCCCGAATGTTATTAACATTACTGTAGGCAATATTTCAAAGTATTTTAAAAAAATGCAGCGATAATGTCTTGAACTGATTTTGTACGTGAAATATGCTTATAAATATTTCAGTTGAATT
Source organism: Rhynchophorus ferrugineus (assembly GCF_030347505.1). Classification (NCBI taxonomy): domain Eukaryota; kingdom Metazoa; phylum Arthropoda; class Insecta; order Coleoptera; family Curculionidae; genus Rhynchophorus; species Rhynchophorus ferrugineus. The sequence continues at coordinate 27,946,871 of NW_027472580.1, read as the reverse complement.
ATGCAAATACAAGAACGACTTTATATTAGAAATACATAGATTTCAAAAATATGTGGGAACAAAAAGAAACCCATATATAGCAGTACTGTTTCCGGGTAGATAATGTGAGGCGTATGTATGGCTCTGCTTATAGAGCAAGTCTTGTAGGTTATAGTTCAGAGTATTATGCGCTTTGTTTTGCCACGTTTAAACAAAAGATCGCTGACATGGGTAATTAAACAGATGATTTTTAACGTTTCACTATCGAACATATCTAGGGTTATGACAACATAGACAAAACATGGCAAAACATCATTAAAAGTGACAGCAGAAGTCAACACTCAACACTCACTTGAGTAATATTGTTTCAACAAAAACACTATGGCGGGAGCTGTAAGCTAATATTCATAAGTAACTTAATTCGTAACTGCTAACACTAAGGTGCGAAAGAAGTGGTATAACGATCATAAAATTTGGACACTTAATGATTAGAATAATGTGGTATGGTCCCATGAATCATCGTTTACATAGATTCCTACAAAAAGCCGAGTTTATATATAGAGGAACCCAAAATAACTTTATGATCAGGACAGGCTGTTTTCTACAGTAAAGCATTCATTATGATTTGGGCGGCAATATCGTGGTATTCAAGCCTCAACATAAATGAAGCAGTATGGGTAGTTTTAGGGAAGAGAGTGTGTAAAAATGTAAAATTCTTTTTGCAAGAGAAAGCTGTCTGATCCATTGGAATATGTAACCGAATCTGTCTATAACAGGTCCGTTGAAAAGTCCCCGGCCTGGCACATAGATGGAGCTATTAGAATTAAATTCATATATTTTTCAGTTAGCCATAACCGTAAAAAAATGCGTGTATAAATTTGACAGCTGTCGGTTTATTAGTTTTTGAATTACAGTATTTTGAGTGAAGCAAGTTTTGTTATTGTGAAAAAAGTGGATAACAAGGAATCTCGCGAGTTGATAAAATAATGCTTTTTGATCGAAAAAAATACAGCTGAAACAAAAATTTGGCTTGATGCCCAGTTTCCGGACACTGCCCCAGGCAAATCAACCATCAATGGTTGGTATGCTAAGTATAGACGTGGTGATATGAACACTGAAGGCGGTGAAAACAGTGGACACCCAAGAGAGGTTGAAAAAATTGAAATTGAATGAAATAGCAGACACTCTGAAGATATTAACTGAACATGTATCATTTACGTATATTTGGGTAAGAGAAGGCTCTGTATAAAGTGGGTGTCGCGCGAGCTCACTTTTGACCAAAAACAATGACGAGTTGATGATTCGGGGCAGTATTTGAAGATAACCAAGCATAATAAACCCGAGTTTTTGCGTCGATATATGACAATGGATGAAACATGGCTCCATCATTTCACTCCGAAGTCCAATCGACAGTCATCCGAGTGGATTGCACACGATGAACCCGCTACAAAGCGTGGGAAAATGTAACAGTCGGCTGGAAAAGTTATGGCGTCTGTATTTTGGGATGCGCATGGAATAATTTTCATTGACTACTTTGAAAAAGGAATAGCAACCATCAACAGCTACTATTACATAACGTTGTAGGACCGTTTGAATGACGAAAACGCCAATAAACGGCCGGATTTGAAGAACAATGTAATAATTGTGGTTAAACTGTCTCAAACAATAAAAACCAATATAATGTTGGATTCAAAGAAAAAGAATCGTCCACTACGTAGCGGAGCGGATAACGAATCAAGATAACTTTGATAGTTCCATTCGAGATCAGATTTATGAAACGTATAAAACAGTAAGTAGTTTTTTCCATATAAACATACTTTAATTTTTGCATACTTTATACATTTATTGCTGAGGAAACTCTTAATCAAGGAAGTATCAATAGAAAACTTAGAGATATGCAGCTCTCTCAGGCATGTCGGAGTTTTAAGAAAACGCTTGATTTTAAAGTATTATATCATAATTTTTAAAAGCATTAATAAAATTAAGGAATATAGGATATTTCTGCTGGAGGCATGGACATTTCAAAGTGGAACATTGGGCCACTTTTGGTGAAATCGTTTATACATTTTAGATAGAGTAGAAATTAATCCTTTAGTTACGTTATTAACAAAAAGGAAACACTGCATCAAACGAAAAACGGTAAATATGCTATCGAATGAAAGCAAAATACTTTACTTGGATATAAAATACGTCAAAAGTTCTGTGGAAAAGTTCATACTAAATATAAGAAAACAACCTTAACCCCTGGCTGGATAATTATTAACTGTAGTTTAAGTCCTTCGATAATATATGCATTAGTTGTACTATAATGTAATAAAATAAATTGTATTTTTTACATTATTACATTAGAATATCTTAGAGTCAAAATAAATCAAAATTCAAATTTAACAAATATTGCGACGTGCTGAATTTTGATGGCGTGAATAGGCTGTTCCTTTAGATAGACTTTACGTAGATTATATTCATCCTAAAATGCGCTTCGTCATTAAATTCTTCAATTTTTCTCTAAAATGATTTTTGGGTCAAAATTGAGGTCCTTATGTCCATGTAACGTAATTTGAGTTCGCCAGTAAGAGCCAACAACGGTAGGCCTTTATAGAAATATTTATGAATTTTTATATTTAAAAATACAAAATGTTAAATAAATGTCATTATATTGGTTTAGTGTATTTTAGTTAAATCGTGTAGGTTGAGAAATTTATAATCAGTAGAAGTAATCAATAAATGTACACATTCGCGTCACGCAACGAGGAGTAAATCCGTTAAAAGCGCATTGATTATTAAAAGCAAACAACTGCTCTCACTTTATTTTTTAATCAACAGCACACAGGATGCTAATTCTATTTAAAAACTAATATGATTTTGTTTTGCAGCATTTCATTTTACCATTTTTAGCCTAGCTGGAATAAATCGAAACAAGTCGGATAACTTTTTTTTATTTCTTTTTAAATATTCTGGTTATAATCACTTTTATGTTGTAAACGCAGATGATCTTGTGTATATACTGTTAACAATGTTTCTGTCCCTGCAGTCGATCAATTTAGATTCCTGTGAGTCATATTTGGCTTCCTATCGTTGGCTTATTATCGTTGGCTCACCTGGAAGTCGAATTAAAGAACTGGTGTACTCGTGATCATCGTCGCTAAGGAGCTTACCAGGAAATTATAATGGAAATATTCCTATATATATATATATATATATATATATATATATATATATATATATATATATATATATATATATATATATATATATATATATATATACACTTTGTTATATATTTTAAGTTATTATTTAAACTTTTTTTATACATTTAATACTTTGTAAGCCTTTTGAGTACAAAAGCACAATTCTGTAATGGCGAAATGACGATAACATCGTCGAAAGCGACAAAACCAATAACTTCATATATTAAAACACATCATTACATAGTTGTAAACATCATTACATCACTTATTAATGTACCAATACATCGTTGGCTTGCGTTGCTTGTTTTAAATTCCTGCAAGACAACAAAATTAAATTTCTTAATGAAACAGACACAATTAACACCTCGTTATTATTCAGGGGACTATGAAAAAGCAGGACCTTGAACAGGAACCTGGAACAGGTTGATCTATTAGTCGTGACAAGCACTTACTTAAATCAGATAACCTGATTAGGGGAGTTTCGTTATCAGAGCTCCCGCCCTGAAGATGTAATCAAAGAAACAAATAGTTCAAATATGAACGACCACGTAATTCCCAAGTTTTAAATAATAAAAAGCTCTTATTTGAATTAATATTTTGATAAAACTCGGTAAAAAATATTATTCGATCAAGAATCTTCCCTAATGACAGAGAGACAAAGTCAATTGGAACAAATAGCAGTATATAAAAATTTAACTTTTTTTCATTCTTAACATTTTTGATATTACAATAAATTATAATTATGTTAATTGATATTCATTATCAAATATTAAAAGGCTATTGACTAAAGTTTAACCTTTTAAATACAGTTTTCACAATAATGTCAAAAATATTCCTTTACCGAAGACTACAAAAAAAAATTCAAAATTAAAAGAAAGTCGTTAGTTATATCTGTATTACGTGTGAATAGATTTTAATAGTTGTATTTTGGTTGTATTGAAATTTGTTGAGCTATATTTCTAGACGCATACGCACTGAATACAAGTTATCAAACAAATTACCTGAGTAGATGTGCTATATACTCAAATATTTTATTTCCAGTCGTCATTTCAGAATAAGATACGGCGATAAATTTTAATAATTAAAATTAGTATTCTTGGTCCACTATTATATTTACTCTATATCAGTGATATTCCCAAATGTGAAGAAGTATAAATTGCCAAAATTATAATTAACTTAAATGTAATTAATAATAAAAACATTGAAACAATTATAAATAATGCACAAACAGATGTCAACAACATTATTGAGTGGACTAAGGAATAGCTAATAAAATTGTATGTTATGAAATCTACACAGGTGGATTTCACATGAAAATCTACCTATCTGTGATAATTGGTTTTAGAGTAATTCCGTATGAGAACATAGATACTTGAACATTACACTGGACCTCAATCTCAATTACAAAAAACATTAAAAATAGCGCCAAAAAAACAAGCAAAAGTTTATATGATGCTCAGAGAAATATAGTGGTTGTTCAATAACACTCAACAATGACCTGTTATTTTAAAAGTAAATCTTGGAGCCAATGGGCGTTTTCACATCTGCCGGCACCGGCACGGTACCGTATTTTGTTTTTATCATTTTCATTACTATTGTCCCATATAGAAGACTTTGATTCTACTAATTTAATTAGTGTTATAACATCATATTTAAAGCTAGATATTTTCCCCTTTTAACCTTAAAAATATCTCTGTACACAATAAAAATCGGCGCCGACACGAGTGGACCGAGTATTGCCCGCCGACAGGTCGGTGCCGGCAACGACACGATACCAACATATCGGCGAGTGTGAAAGGGTTCCATTCGTTTACGTGAGATTACGGGTCGTGTCGGTGCCGGCAGATGTGAAAATGCCCATAGTGGGCTTACGGCGTGCGAAAAAATCTGATATTAATATTATGATCTAAATTAAACAAAACAAAGTTCTTCGGAGCATTATTAACGTCTCATGCTACATTATAAACGATGATATCTACGATTATAAACGAAGATCTGAAGATACACACAGTCAGCGATCAAATTAAACGATTTGAGAAAAAACAGCAAGAGAGGTTGCGTAAACACCAAAATCTCGAAATACTACAAATACTTGAGAATAATGGATTTACCCGATGGTTGGGGAGACAAAAAATCTATTATAATTTTATGTGTGAAAATTGTACCGTATTTTAAAACTATGTTTTACACCAAATGTGAGTACATCCATTATAGGCTAATTATCTAGACTAAATATATAGAAGACAATATTAAGAAGAAATTACTTGTAGTTAATGACTAGTTGTAACATATGCTTAAAAAAATTAGGAATGTCTGATGGTTATAACTTGAACTATCAATATAATTTTTATAACACAATTAACATTGTTGATCAGTGGAGTGAAGTGAATTTCATAGGAAAAACCGCAATGTTAATTAATACATGAACATTGTTACTAGAGAAACTAAATTATGATGGATGTATTTTCCTAGATATATACGTATTTTTAAGTGCAATGATTTATTAATTTGTCTGGACCTATTCCAAGGTTCTTGTATACTCGATCTTATGTGGCATTCGACGCCTTGAATATCGATGATTATCGCAGCCATTAATTTAATTAAGTAGTAAATTGAGATATTCTAAAGGTACGTAAAATAATTAGACGAACCGATGAAAGCATTCAATATGTTCGAAAATGCAAGAACGCTGATTCGTAGACGTTCCTCTGCTCTGTATGTATCTAGATTCACGTTGCATCATATAATACACTTCGACATGAAGTGGCATTTCTCTAACATTCAATTAGTGCATGAATTGAAGCCAAGAGGTCCTATTTAAACCCAACAGATTTGTTTTTAAAAATATATTTTCACGAATTTCCTTATACTAAAAAACAAATAGTTCAGATATGAACGACCACGTAATTATCAAGTTTTAAATAATTAAAAGTTCCTACTTGAATTAATATTTTGATAAAACTGGGTCAGTTTTATAAAAATATTATTCGATCAAGGATCTTCCCTAATGACAGAGACAAAGTCAATTGGAATAAATAGCAGTATATCAAAACCTGTAACTATACTTAAACTTGGAGGATTGGCAATGTTTTCTAATTTAACTTTTTTTCATTCTTAACATTTTTGATATTACAATAAATTATAAATATGTTAATTGATATTCCTGTATTGACTAAAGTTTAACCTTTTAAATACAGTTTTCACAATAATGTCGAAAATATTCCTTTACCAAAGACTACAAAAAAATAATTCAAAATTAAAATAAAGTCGTTATATCTGTATTACGTGTGAATAGATTTTAATAATTGTATTTTGGTTGTATTGAAATTTGTTGAGCTATATTTCTAGACGCATACGCACTGAATACAAGTTATCAAACAAATTACCTAAGTAGATGTGCTATATACTCAAATATTTTATTTCCAATCGTCCTTTCAGAATAAGATACGGCGATAAGTTTTAATAATTAAAAGTAGTATTCTTGGTCCACTATTATATTTACTCTATATCAGTGATATTCCCAAATGTGAAGAAGTATAAATTGCCAAAATTATAATTAACTTAAATTAATAAATTAATAAATTAATTAATAATAAAAACATTCAAACAATTATAAATAATGCACAAACATATGTCAACAACATTATTGAAACTAATATTGAACATAATTTTCCGGACATACAAACCGAAAATTCGATGATTGAATTAGTCACGCCCAAAGAGTTAACCAAAGTTATTAAAACTGACATTAACCCCAGGACATCACCAAGCTACGATTTAATAACTGGAGAATTACTGCAAAAACTACCACAAAAGGGAATTATAAAACTCACCAAATTGATCAATACAGCATTTAGATTAAAACGTGTCCCAGACATTTAGAAGATGGCGGAAATTATAATGATCCCAAAACCTGGGAAGTCACCAAACGAAATTAAATCCTATAGACCTATATCACTGCTGCCAGTAATATCTAAGGTTTTTGAAAAACTCCTGTTGAAAAGAATAAAACCGATCATAGAGAGAAAAAACCTAATACCAACACACCAGTTTCGGTTTATTAACAAACACTCAACAATTGACCAGGTCCTTAGAATGTTATTCTATGGAGGTTATTGAAAAAGCCTACGAAAGTCAAAAAGTATGCTCAGCTATATTCTTAGATGTAGCACAAGCCTTCGATAAGGTTTGGCATGAAGGCTTTGTTCATAAACTACAGAAAATGCTACCAAAACAACACACCGAACTATTAAAATCATACATTACAACCAGAATCTTTAGAGTCAAGCAAGAAGAAGCTTACTCTACAATAAAAGAAGCTAAAGCAAGTATACCACAAGGAAGTGTACTGGGAGCAATGCTTTATCTACTTTACACTTATGATATACCACAAATGGAAAATATCACGATGGCTACATTTGCTGATGATACTGTGATTATAGCTGCCGGAGACAATACTGAAGAAGCGTCACGAAAATTACAACAGGCAAGTGACAATATAAATAATTGGACACAAGCTTGGAAAATAAGAATTAATGAAAGTAAATCTGTACAGGTGCAGTTCACCTATAAACAGACCGTACAAGCACCAATAACATTAAATAACACTATCATTCCATATAGCAACAACACTAAATATCTCGGAATAAATCTCGATGCAAAACTTCGCTGGAAGGAACATATAAAGAAGGAAAGACAAGAACTGGAATTGAAATATAGGAAAATGTACTGGCTAATTAGAAGAAAATCACAATTATCAGTACATAACAAATTGCTATTATATAAGCAAATATTGAAACCTATATGGACATACGGAGTTCAATTATGGGGATGTTCTGCAAAGAGTAGCATTAATAAAATACAAATTTTTCAGAACAAAGTCCTGAGAAGTATTGTTGGTGCACCCAAATGCTATAGGACTGATTACCTACATCGAGACTTCAGATATCGACATTCAGTCAAGAAATCAAGAGAATTGCAAGGGGGCCTGAGAAAAGACTCCATTCTCATACTAATATTGAAATATTGCAACTTTCGGATACCACCAGAACAGGACATAGACTCAAAAGAAACAAACCATCGGAACTTGTGTAGTGTTGTGTAGTGAGGTGCATATATTAAAAAATTCAGCAATGACATGTATAAACATTATTTCATCAGAGACTGAGTCAGGGCCGATGTGTTCTACTAGTTATATACCTGGATTTAAGTTAGCATAAAGACAAATTGTAAGTTAGACGGAAGCGACTAGTATCAATGTATTAATTAAATAATAAAAAAATATATATTTCATATAGATTTAAATTATCGAATTTAACCGTTTGGTTACGTGACTTAAGATTATTTATTTATATTTCACACTTTATCAAAAGATGTCGCTAATCAAAATACATATTCTATTACTCATCAAATTATGATTATGATGGAGTCATTAATTATTGGCTATTGATATAAGACGAAAACTTATTTTCTAAAACATACCATTTTTTAAACAGCAATGTTTTCTATACCTTATATTTTCCTTTTATAACAATGGTATGTTTTATAAGGCTAAAGGTAACGTACAAGCGTAATAGTATTTTATATTACTTTCTAACGTTTTTAGAAATATCATATTTTTGTAAAAAACAATCAAATTTAATAATAATATAGTATATGGGTAGTCAGGCGGGAACATCGAATTTTATTTCTTATACTCCTCCCTCGGGTTCTCTATGGTAGTATAGAAAGTTGTTTTAAACACCTATTTTTACAGAAATCTTAAGCTGAAATCAATTTCTTGATGTTTGTTTTATCACTTACAGAATCAGCTATATTCCATGACTTTAAATCACGATGTACTTAGTTTGCTTTTTGTTTTCCGTACTTCCATAATGTCGAGTATCTAGTCAATAGGTTATTTTTGGCCTACATTTCTTTCATCTTGTCCCAAATAAAATTTCATTTTACGCATAACATTATAAGTAGACCCCTAAAACTATTTTACAACGTTCGTACAATGCGAATTTGTTGAATTAACCTCATTATGAACCATGTGAGATAATGAATTAGTTTTGTTGGGCAATGCAATATATAGAAAACAATATTACACAACTTTTTTCTATAGAATAACAATTTAAACTAACGTTCTAACATAAAATTTTATACTTACCGACATAACTCCCAAAGGAACAACGTAGAACAAAACAAAATGGATCATATCGAATAGTTCCGAATTGTACAGCTGCCTGTTCAGCACACACACGGTCTCTTTAGAATCGCCTGTACCAACAGTCACGGCACTGCCCCAATAAAACTTCGGCGTACTGTATATGATGCAGATGGACCACACTCCGCATATGATCAACTGTAAAAAAATCAGAAATATTAAAACGAAATACATGCGTGTTTTCATTATTAAGATTAAATTTTCATAAATCCATTAGGGTCTAATTCTCATGGAAAATTCTTTGACAGGTTCGAACTCAATTTTGAACCATCCACTATTGCGCCAGGATTTTCCTGAAATATCGAATCATTTTTCTATCTCAAAAAAAAAAGAAAAGCGAATAAAGCTTTAAAACGTGTAATGGAGGGAAACGTTTTTGATTTGTGTTAGCTATTGCTGTGGGGAAAAAGCTTATTTCGTGTTATTTTTTCAAATTAACCCGGAATTAGGTTAATGTTACATGTGTGTGGGTTTTTTTGTAATAATAGCTGTATTTAATTTTAAATAAGTATAATTTAAATGATTATTATACAATTTAAAATATTATATCTTTTATTATATATATATATATATATATATATATATATATATATATATATATATATATATATATATACATATTAAATGAACGCGTGTATAATATCCCGTGTTCGTGGCTTTTTGTTGATCAGAGTATAACACCATCAAAGGCAAACTGAAGCTGCTGTAAATTAACATAATTTATTGGCAGAAAGTTACAATTCAGGTGTACGTTTACCAAAGGTGGATTTTTGTTCCTCATTTTGCTGAGTCTTAGACAGTTGGAATTTGGAGATACCTTGGAATACTATTCCGCAATATGGAAATTTGAGAAGAAAGATTATCAAAGGCAAACTGGACCGAATACATCCTTTCTTCACTTTTTCTTGAGGGGGGTCTCATATAGCTGACTGCTATGGTTATGGTTTCTCGGAGAAGAAATGGTGTGTTTTGTCCAGCTGTGAGATGTTATAAATGAAGTGTTTGGAATTAGTTTCCTTTTTATATATAGTTTACAAGTAAATTAAAAGTTTTATTTTAAATCCTCTACTATTCATAACTTATTAGCTCTAAAACGTCTTATAAAGATAATCGAAGAATTTCTGATAGAAATATGATATATAATGTTATCTCTTATGTACGGACTAATATCTAAGTCTATCTGGATGAAACTTGTTCTTAATGACTAGAAAAAATTTAAAAATTTTGTAAATATTCTTGGCAAAAAGTAAAAGTAATAACTATCGACTATGTTGACAACTATCGTCTGAAAACGACTATCGACTCCTCAAAAATTGTAAATTTTACTATCGATGTGATGCAGTCGACTACTTTTTACCATCTACTAAATCATTCGACTAGTTTTTAGGCCAGGGGCAAAATAGGACGTAGCTTGCTGATGCAGTGCGAGTCATGGCGAGATTTGGTGGGTTTAAATAACGATAGCTACCGCGGAATATTGCTTCGCAGCGTGCTATGGCATTGTTTTGGCTAACGTGATCTTGCGGAACGCAGTGTTCTTGTCGCAGCTTTTGGCCAAAAGTTTCGGTGAGTGTTTGAAAATGGAAGAAGAATTAATCGAGTCTGTGTGTATTCGACAAGTTTTATTCGATACAAGGCAGGCAGACTACATGAGGATATTCTGATTTCCTGCGTGTTGCCCAGTAGCTGTATTGCTTCCACGTTTCTGTGATTTAGTAACCCTATTTCTTGCTTCAAGGCCAAATCTTGGATCACTTGGTGTATCCATTTGATCACAAGGTTATCATGCAGTTCTTCATCAATTACGTAACGATATGCATTGTTAATTAATCGTGGAACATTGTTTTGCATACGTTGGATTACTAGTTTGTTTGATGTTTTAGTACAACCTAGTATTTGCACCTCATAGGTCCAAACTGGCTTTATGATTCATTGATAAACCAATATCTTTGATTTTAGGCCTAGTTGAGAGTATCTTCCGACTAAGCAGTATAGTTTCTTGAGTTTAATCTGCTCTGCTTTTTGTCTAACGTGATGTTTTGTCAATTTAACGTACCATCGAGATGTATTCCGAGGCATTCAGCTGATTACGATTGAGGAATCGGTCATCCGTCAAGTGATGTAATTAGATATTTGTCATTTCACCGCAACGTAAAATTAACATGGAGGAATTTGTAGCTATTGAGCTGTATTTTTGATTCCAGTCCATTTGTAAATATTGTTGATCGCTACTTGTACGTTCTCTAGAGCACTAGACAGAGATACATATTTTGTCATGATAACTGTGTCGTTGGAAAATATTACAACTACTGTTTATTTTGTTGTTGGGTGGCCAGTTTTTCAAATAATATTGGTATCGCAGGTAGCAGCGAAATAGGCCTGTAAAATTCAACTTGTTTTGTCGATTGGTCAGGTTGCTATGAATGTTTGAGGTAGAGTTTCCATTTGAGATCTTTGTGGTGGATATTATATGATAAAAGGTAGCTATAATATATTTGTCATATCATCAATAATGTAAGTATAATAATAATCATGTAAGCATTTTACAAAGCCATAATAAAAACTTATTTTGTGAAGGTAACGGCCTGTAGGTTTTCCTACTTACATTTTAGCTTTCTTGGCATTTCGAAGTTGAATATGTTCTTTTCAACATAAAACGCGAACTCACTCTCGGCAAAATTGCCTATTTTCCTTACCCACAGTATAAGAAGAACTCGAATTCTTCAAGCTCTAAAAAGTTCAAACAACGAAGATCAATCCACGATAAATTGAATCTGACCGTCCAACTATAATTATGAATACTATGTTAAGAAATAGTATGGACTTAAGTTTTTTCGGGATCTATAATATTTCTGTATGCTATAAGATTCAAATTTTAAGTATTTTCTCAAAATAAGCCATAAAAACCCTGTGTAATTATTAGCTCTAGATTCTCAGCAAACCTACTTCATTTGTTATTGAGTTTGGCAGTCACTGTGTCACTATGCAACATTGCCATTTTACAAAGTACGGAGAATGAGAATTATTTAGTTACATTTTGTCACATTTGTTTTGACTCTCAAAATTAATTAGGGTATTCTTTAATTTTTGCATCTTAATTCGAATTTGAACAAACATTTGATGAAAGTTGCTCCTGATGAGTATCAATTTCATGGTTTATTGTGATTTTGTTTGCAAATTAAATACAGTTCTATAGCAAATTTGATATGTTTTAGTTAAAATTGAGCCTGTTAAAGTAAGAATTCGGGAAAATATTATTTGATGTGCTCTATCTAATAATAAGTAATAATATGAAAATTACAGATGATTAATCATACGTAAATATCTTGGTATGAGAAGATGCCATGTATAAACAGACGTTAAAATTTTAATTTGAAATATATATATATATATATATATATATATATATATATATATATATATATATATATATATATATATAGAGAGAGAGAGAGAGAGAGAGAGAGAGAGAGAGAAATAGATAAAACAAATATTTTTAAAAACATATTTAAAAGTCCTTAGTAACATTTGTTTTGCATTAGTCTTCAAACTAAACATTGTATAAATAACCTTTCTTGATCAATTATATTACTCGAATTACGAATTCATTATTATTATCATAATTATATCAATCATTATTATATTACTTATAATATACATACATAGAAATATACATACAATTTACAAGAACCGACTTTTTAACAATATTAATGTTAATATGTTATAAGGCATAGCACTAACGATTATAATATTATCTGAGTTTCCAGTTATGTTGGTAATGAAGAGGTTAAATAGATGCCGCAATAACTTGCTGTGTTTGACTCATCGCAATTAGAAAACTTATATTACGGAAAATGAAGAAAATATTAGTAAGCATTAAATTAACACTTTTAAGAATTTAATCATTCGATATAATAAACTATGATTTATTATGAATTGTTGCAGTCTAAAAATGCTAATTTCCTATATCAAACAATACATTCACAAATTTGTTCTACTAAATCTTCAATGTTAATGATTTGAACAGACTCACAGCTTTACCTTACTGAAATAAAAATATCCTTCAAATAAAATAACAGTCCTTCAAATACATAGTCACTTCAAAATAGCAATGACATGGGAAATTTCGCAATGTTGGCAACAAAATATTACTATAAATAAAATAATTCAACAAATATTCTATTAAATATAATTTATTTTAACATTATAATACATCTACTACATATATTATCAAAGAACTTAAAACTACAATTAATTATACAGCCACAATATTTTATAGGTTAGAGTTGTTTTATTAAATGTACATTAAAATTTTTCTACACTGGTATAGGTAGGGTTCTAGGCGCGTTTTTTTATGTAGTGGTATCTCCCGAAAGCCTAATCCACATAATTAACAATTGCATATCTGTATAATGTATTTTACTTTCATTAGAGACTATATTTAATTTTTATGCTTAGTTCTTGTTTCTTGCGATGCAATGTATCCTTGTAAAGTCAACAATAACACACGTGCTCATAAAGCTTTCACACTCTATAATACAATTCCCTACAACTAACGTATATTAATTGTATACTGACCTTTAGTGGCTTCCTCTTTCATCACCCTGTCTTGGTAATCGTCAGCATTTAATCATAAACCAAAATTCCTATGGTTTTATTCAATCACTGTTACAAACATTAATCAAGTGAAAACTTGCTCAAGATTCTACTATTTGTCAATTTCTTCCTCAATGTGTCTGATCGAGCTCACACAAACCAAATGTGCTATTTTCAACAATTCCTCTTTCCATAAATCCAGACAGTTCTGGTTTAAATATCCTCCTCGACCTGAATATCTATTGTAATAATTCTTTGCAATACGCCATGCAATACAATATCAATTTAATTGGATTAAATATGCAGTGAGGAAGATGTAATACTCTGGCCATAACATTCAGTAATCTGATGTACTATGTATCTTTTCTCAGGCTTATTTCTAAAAAAGTAAATTACATAAAATGCAATTAAGTATTTCATTTATATTTACCAAGTAACAATTTGAAATAGTTCATTCTTTAACATGATTTCCTCGAAACTTATTTTATGTACTTTAATCCATTCCTTAATTGCAGCCTATGTTGGTGCACTTGTTGGGATTTGCCCCACCAATGTACTATATATATGGTAGATATGGTGCATTGTATATATGTTCAAACTACTGCAAAAACAAGTTATGGTTCATTTCTTCATGGTAGTCACCCTTGGACTTAGAGAAACACTAATTCTGCACCAGATATAAAACCATTCCTGTTTTCAGCATGAAGAACTATATGTCTGCAATGAATAAATGTTATGACTAACAAAACCTAATTGATAGTTATTCCAACATTTACCTTTTTCCATCAACTTTTGTTGCCTTCACACTATATTTATTATCATCTTGCCATGAGCAACCCACTGTACCATTCTAAAATATTCATGTATCATTTAAATATATAAATTGATATATTTCTTTCTTCATTTTGTTATATGCTATTAAAAATTGTATTTTTTTTAAATCAATCTCTGGAAGTTCCATTAAACCCCTTCGTGGGTTATCTTTACACCACTAAAATCCTATATTATCAAATAATGTATGAACGGATGTTCTACATCTCTCAAATAGCTTTGGATTTTATGGGTACTTTCCAGACTAACAATTTTCTCTGATATAATTGTATTAAATTATGTTTCGATTGAAAAAACTAACTACTGTTTTATACACTTCGTATACTTGATCTCCGAAACACCAAGCTGATTTTGATTCGTCACCTGTTTCGCATAAACAAGGTTTCTTTTTGGCGAATTTAAGGTTATATGGTTTTTTATTTTTTGAGATAATTTAGTACCCGTACCCGTGTCTAATTACAGTGCAGCTGCAAGGCGAAGCAAAATATTTCCAATAAAAACCGCGGCGATTTCAAATTTATTAAAACAAAGGGTTGAGACAACGTTTGCCGATTTATAACCCGTAATTATAATATTTTGAAGAATTTTCAGAAGTTTGGCAAACGGACAACTTTTGTAGGCTCATTCCGTTACATGTTCGAACTTCTCTAACAGCATCTTATCTCTTTTTAAATAAAATAAAATGACAAGGATAATATTGTCTGACTGTAAAACGAATTTATCACTTTAGATATTGACACTCGTGTCACTGATATTTTGAATTGACTATATATTAGTGTAAATTCTCACAGAAAATATTCCAGATATAAACACAAAATTACGGAGATCGCAATACTTGTTTGCTGTCCTAATGCCGGAAGTAATATCACCATTTTATATCATAATTTTGTTTCCATTATAAAAGCTTTTATGTGACAACGTGTCAATCTGTGAATTCCAAGGTATTGATAAATAAGCTTCTAAAGCATTCATAAGTATTTATGGAGAAAAATACATTTGGCAGTTTTAATTACATTTTTCTGAAAATGGAAACAAAAAAACAAGCCGGCGATCTATGGCATGATGGAATTAAAGCTGTACCGCCTTGATTCCTTGTTGTAATGGATTCTTAAATCGTATTATTCTTTTTATGGTTAACAATGAGCAAGAATTCTAATTCTTAATCCTCTACTCAAGCAAGTTATCTTGATTCCTTGTTGTAATGGATTCTTAAATCGTATTATTCTTTTTATAGTTAACAATGAGCAAGAATTCTAATTCTTAATCCTCTACTCAAGCAAGTTATCTTTTGTTAATTGAACTAGTTAATATTGTTGAGCATTAGAAGATTTATTGATAAAAAAATTGAATATATTGCTTAGTATATATAGTATTAATATACTCTTTAATACTATGTCATAGATATATTTAAAAATAATAATTATTATGTTTATCCAATCAATTCAACATAATATGTTATGTATTTAGAATGCCTCTAAGAGTGTAAATCATTTTTAATAAATATGTTTTTACATTAAAAGTTATCATTATATCATCATATAACTGAAAAACGAAAATCTATAATACGGACAAATCGTGCTTATCTTTCATATTAATATTGTTAAAACATTTTTTGCTATAAAGTATTATTAAAAAACTCCAAAGAATGTACCATTTTGAAGTTATATTTAATAAGTTGTAAATAATAAATAATAAGTGGAAATAAATCTCCTATTAACCGTGTGGTATATTTAAAAATTCAGTTGAAAAGTCCCCGGCCTACCATAGTAAAACACATTTTTTTGGCAAATTTTTTTTATTCAACAAATTCCGCTCAATGGTGATACACTGATTATAGCGACCATCCAACTTTTCGATACAATTTTTGTAGTATGATTTGTCCTTTGCTTCAAAACAGGCTTCAGTTTCGGCGATCACCTCTTCATTTGACGAAAATTTCTTTCCACCGAGTATTCTTTCGAGATGTGAGAACAAGAAATAGTCGCTGGGGGCCAGATCTGAAGAATACGGTGGATGAGGAAGCAATTCGAAGAGCAATTTATGGATTTTTTCCATCGTTTTCACTCACTGGTGACACAGTGTATTGTCATGGTGAAGCAGTCTTTTCCTTCAAAAGCGGCCGTTTTTCGGCGATTTCGTCTTTCAAACGGTTCAATAACGCTATGTAATAGTTGCTGTTGATGGTCCTTCCTTTTTCAAGGTAGTTAATGAAAAATATTCCATGCGTACCCCAAAATACAGACGCCATAACCTTGCCAGTCGACTGTTGCATTTTCCCATAGTTTGGAGCGGGTTCATCATGTGCAGTCCACTCGGATGACTGTCGATGGGACTTGAGTGATTGGACGGAGTGAAATGATGGATCCATGTTTCATCCATTGTCACATATCGACGCAAAAACTCGGGTTTACTACGCTTCATTATCTTCAAACACTGTTCCAAATCATCAACCTGTCGTTCACCCATCACCCACTTTGCACAGAGCTTTCTCATACCCAAATATATATGAATGATATGATGTACACGTTCAGTTGCTATTTTTAGAGTGTCTGCTATTTCATTCAATTTCAATTTACTTTCATTCAAAATCATTTTGTTGTTTTTTTAAATGTTCCACTGCGTTCACCGTCTTCGGTGCTCATTTCACCACATCTAAACTTAGCATACCAATCCTTCATGGTTGATTTTCCTGGGGCAGTGTCCGGAAAATTTTTTGCCTCAACTGTATTTTTCCCTTCAAAAAGCAATATTTATCAACACGCGAAAATCCTTTTTATCCATTTTTTTCAAAATAACAAAAGTTGTTTCAGTAAAAATGTTATAATTCATAAACTGATGATCCGACAACTGTCAAATTTATACAAGCATCTTTTGAGGCTTAGGGCTGACAAAAAAAGGGGATTTAATTCTAGTAGCACCATCTATGTGTCAGGCCGGGGACTTTTCAATTGACCTGTTAGTTCTTATATTTGGAATCTTTAAAATGAATGTAAATATGACACGTCGTTCATTTTGAGAACTTGATTTTGAGAAGTGGTATTGTTGGTTAAAGTGAAGGAAGTTTTCAGGAATTCAAAAGTTTAAAAGTTCAAAATATATTATTTTTAACTTAATATTTTTTTCCTACATTTTTTATTTACTGTATCAAGAGAAGTAAAATTAAATACGTATTATCATTTTTACTAAAAGTAGTCAAAAGTCACTTTGCGCAATTTTGTAAGTAAAGTGGTATAATTTGATTTTTGTTTGAGCTGATCCAGCAGACGCTGCCCTGTCTGAGCTATGAATATACAATACGAACTAAAATAAATAATTTAAAAAAAATCAAAATATAGTGTATATTGTACGGATTTTTTTGTGCACAAAATTGTTAGTTGCATTTTCTGGTGTGGAATTGAATAATATTGTTGATTTTATATTTTTTGAAAAAAGAAATTCACAATGAAGTATTACGTAGTACCGTTGAACATGCAAATTAATGAAACTCCACTCCAAGTGTTGCAAATTGATGAATGCACCATGGTGGACAAAAAAGATTTGGGGGAGGAATTAATGATTGTGCTAGAAGAGCCATTTTAACGTGGAATTAATAAAAACATAATAATTTCTCGAAGTCAACGATAGTGGCTCTGGTGGTTATACCAATGCCGCTAATCTCACTTTCTCACTGGCGCAATACAACCCAGGGGCTCCTTTTTTAAACGTAAATGCCTTACAATGTGGACACGCAACGTTCATTGGTTCAGTGCCAACAATTTGCTGTGATCTATAATCGATTGGCGTCTTACACTACAGCTCGATGGGCATTTCTACGCCTGAGATTCTAGGCTGCACAAAATTATTATGTAATTCATATCTAATGTATATATTCCGATGAAATTTATTTGACACTGGCCAGTTTGACTTCCTCATATATATCTTTGACATGAAGCATTGCAAGTTCTACAACCTAAACTATTGAAGAACATTTGACCATAGAGGATTAAAATATAAATAAAACATTGATTATATTAATGTTTCTGTATGGATGTGTACCATGTGTTTGTTTATTAAATCTTGCTAAAAACTGATATTTACTTTAATATAATTCATTAAATTAATGTAATATTTTTAATATAAATTTAATTTAATATAAGCAGTGAACTAACTGCTATGATGCAAACTAAACGCTCAGATCGAATAGACTGTATACTATATATGTATACATATATATGTATATATAAAATGGATTTTCACAGATAATTCGATTGTTCTTTTCCATAATCTTTTTCAATTAATTGATTTAATTAATAATAATTAACTCAATTTTTTGAATTTGAATTTCATAGAATGTTCACAAACTAATCTAGAATTGATAGTTAAAAGAAGTGTTGAGAACTATCGAGTGAAAATAGTCGAATTAGTCGATAGTCATAAAACGATAATCACGAAACAGCCGTACAATACATTATAGTCGATAGTCAAGAAACTAGCGATTAAAAGTAGTAATTACTACTTTAGTCAAATATAGGCCTGAACTGTTTTCATATTCATTATAACAGATGGAGATGTACGAATTCCTTCCCGTACTAATTTTGAGAAACGGACGAAGATAATTGTTTACTTCTCTGTATAGATCATAGAGTAATAGAGATGCAACTCAATAGACGACTTTGGCGCAAAGTTTTGCTTTCCCCAACATCCAGAGGGAGCCATAATGGGCCACTCAAGTAATTTGATTGGTCAATTTAAATCTCCATTATAGGCACTTGTAAGAAAAATATTTTACTGTGAAGACATTTGATTTGATTGACTCATTAGTAACGTTTGGCACGTGACAGCCTGGACGTCATGTTTAATTGACCAATTAAATTTAAATGAAAAACTTTTTTTTTCTTAAATAATTTTATTAAATTAAATATACATATAAATATAATATTTAAAACTAAATAAATATAAATATAATCTATAACAATAAATGTAAATTTATAATGTAAATTTATCTACAAAATATAAATATAATATAAAAATAAATATGTCTATAAAATATAAATATTATATACATATATATAAAACCATAACCAAAAAACTTTGGTGCATTACAAATCAAAATTTTCTCTTCCATCTCTCCGTCAGTACTTTTAATATTTTATCCGAAAGATCATTATGGGATGTACAATTGAAGGGTTTTAAATTAACTTTTCTTAAGCATTTGACAAACATTTTGTTATATTATCGATGTGGCAAAATCGCTGAATAAAATAAGATACAGCTCAAAGACCTACTGACAATATATTAAAACAATTTTGTTAGAGTCTGGGACATGAGATATTATTTTGCCTCTATAAAATCAGTCTCAATTTGTGGGTCTACTGATTTATTCATAATTGTATGTAGACAAAAATCACCCTTAATTTCTTTTCTATAAAGTTTTACTAAATAACCTGAGATGTACCGTAGTGTAAAACATATCACTTTGTTTTTTCTTATAGGAACATCTGGACTGAAGTTATAGAATCAAGTAATTAACAGTAAGAATGAGCAGAAAGGGCTCACGGACTGTCTCACAAATGTCGATACTTGCATTACTCGAAATGATACTTGCTTCGAACACTCTGGTTGTTGGCCTGGATCGATGGAAATAGGCACTACAAATATAGTAAGACAGTTTAGAAATTAATGGTAACAATTATGAACAGAAATGTGACTGACTCCTTCAATTTACCTTCTATATAATTTTGATTTTGATCCACTTCCATTTGTATATATTCTGGGCTCGTGGTATTATTTTCATCATCATTAAATTGTTCATAAGTACTTAAAGAATACTTTAAATGTATCACAAAAATATCTCCCATAGTAACGATAGTAAATGTGTTTCATATTTAACCCAACCAGTTTAGGATTTTTAATGTTCTCTACTTATTTCTTGAAGATCGTTTTTTTAACGGAAAACGATGATGCATTTTCTCAATGTGGCGTGCAAAATAAACAAACCATAGAACGAAATGAAGCAATCGGATTCCGTCGCAGCTCATAGCATAGCGAATAAAACAAGTAATGTAGGGACATCTACATGTTGGTCGTCGCGAAATATTTAGCCAAAATTTAGTTAATTCTCTATTTCTCTATGGTATAGATCAGTTAATTTAAAATAATTTTAAATTAATTTAATAATCGGAAAGTAACAATGATATAATATAATAAAAGTAAATGGTTTATTTCTATTTCAATCCAGTATGTATATTACGATTTTTTTTTCAACAGTGCCATAACTATTATGCAAATGTATGTATTCCTTTTCTAACTTCCTCTGGGAAAGAATCGGAATGAAATAATTGCTGAAATGTATTACCTACAAATAACAGTTACATTTTTAGTGATGTAAAATTATTTTTATATTTCATATATTTCACTTTATTTTAAAGAGGAACGAAGCATTTACCAATAAATATTTCAAGAATATTTTAAGATTATTACTCATTGAAACT
The DNA here is from genome assembly GCF_030347505.1 of Rhynchophorus ferrugineus. NCBI lineage: Eukaryota > Metazoa > Arthropoda > Insecta > Coleoptera > Curculionidae > Rhynchophorus > Rhynchophorus ferrugineus. The sequence goes on along the minus strand of NW_027472580.1, from coordinate 27,925,599 downwards.
TGAATGAAAGAAGTTCAAATATTCAAAAGGCATTGAACAAAAATCGGGACACTTAGAAAATCGAAAAAGTTAATTACAAAATACCTAATAGTTGCCAAGATAACATAAATTCAATTAAAACTATTTTTCTATTTATCAACCAACATGTTGTTCTTTTCTTTACTCTATTACATATAGTTCTAATATGCTGTTATATTACAGTACAATATAATGTTATTTACAATCATACTACAAACCAAAGATAAAACAGTATATATATTATGTATGAATCTATGTAAGTATAAATTCGGAACATTATTTTCAAGGTTTTAGGACTAAATAGTGAGTGAAAGAACTCGACTGAAACAGTAGATAGTAAAAAGTAGTCAAATCAGTCGTACCGAAAACAGCGACTGAAACTAGTAGATAAAAAATAGTCAATTACTAAATAGTCGATAGTTTTCAATACTAGCTAAAAGCTTTATATAAGAAACTTTCATTTGTTTTACATGGCTATTTAGATTTTTTGTAATTAATGAATCTTAACCTCTCTATGTTGCACATTAACATTATGTTAAACAGTTTTTGAATTATTCTCATATCGATAATATTCGATCAGTATCACGGAACACATTATACAAAATTGCCACCCCGAGCTCTAAATATAGTTATCTCAATTCTGCTCACGTTTCGGACATTATTTATCTCAACCAATATCTTAATAATAAATTCGATTTATATATAGAAAACATTTAAAGGAATCTCCCATACTTTTCCAGTTAAAAGGCCTTTAAATATAAATGTACATATAAATCATAAATAGAAGAGAAGCAAACAGAAGGGTTGATTTAAGACAAATTCTGATTTCTGTTTACTGTCGATTTGGTTTTAATTGATTTTTAAATTACATTTTTTTTTCTGTTCCGGACTACATTTTTCATTGGTAGATAAATTATGTGCTGGTTGACTGGTGAGTTATTTGTTTGTATAAAAAATGCGCTAAAACGTTTTACTTAATTATCAAGTTATTTATGGTTGAGAGCTTATTTTCACCGTTTACGTTTACAAACTAGATTTCAGCAGGCTTTTCAAATTAATTACTGTTAATTAGCTCTGAAAGATAATTTTCAATTTTGTAGTGCTTATATATTTTTTTTAGCTGTAAATATATTGTATGTGTGGGTGAATTAGTTTTTGCTTCTTTAAATATAGTTTTTGTCGTTTGTTGTTGTAAGAGGATTAAAATTATTTCTGGAGACATAGCAGTTTTACGCTGTGGTATCTAAAGACGAAACTTTAATCGCGTTTTTCTTAAAATTCTTTTTTTGGAGTAGGTGGATGACTCAAGTTCTATTGATTCCAATTCCTGTCGTACACTTTAAAAATATTTGAATTTTTATGGTTGAATTTTTTGGAAGGTGTTGTTAACTATACCAACAACATTAGACCATACCTATTTTTAGTGACTTTGCGAATGTTATAGGTGATTGTCTGGGAAGTTTTAATATATTTTTAATATAATTTATAACAAATTCTACAATAATGATATTACGTTTTTACTATAAAAGCGCGGAAAGGGTCATTTATCAAAACGGTACATATACCAGTGATTAGTAGTTAAAGTTACGATTAGATCAACCACCAAGCCAGAAAAAGATTCATTCATTAATTCACCAGAGATATTTTGGATTTTCCCTGTTTAAATAATTGTTCTATAAATAGGCCTATAAATTAGATTTAAAGTTTTCTTTCCAATATAAACATTTATTGTGAAAAATCGGCGCAATGTCCTTCATTCAAAGTATTATCCATCGATAGTCACTATATTTTCCCATCTTTCAGACAATTTATGGATTCCATTTGGAAAGAACCATATATACTTTGAGGCTACCCACGAATCGACCCTTTTTGATTGCTTCATAAGAAGTGAAGCGCTGCTCAAACACTAATCATATGTCAGAACAAACAAAAGGAAAAAAACGGCTGGTGGGGTAGCACTTCCCATTTTAACCTTTAGTCGGACGTTGTCATGTTGAATAGTCAGTGAATAGTGAATGTTGAATAGTAACATCGTGTCTTTGTTCGTATTCCGGCCGTCTTCGTACAGTGCTCGGCTCAGAAACATCCGTTGTAGTCCATAGTAATCCCCATTGACAGTTTTATTAAGTTTTGTTACACTGAGTTGATTCTATCAAATATAGAGCACTAGCTAGTCCCCATAGTTTCCTTTCGTTTCGGATTATCACAATGGATCAACTCTCTATTACCAGTTACGTTACGATACAAGGCTAAACGTCTTTCAATGACTCTTGGTTTCAATTCATATGGCACAAAATATCCAAGCATTCGAATCATTCTCATGTTCTTCAAGTGATTGAAAATGGTCTCATATATCACATCCAACAATTCTTTATATTTCTTGCATGAATTTTTTATTGACCATCATTGAGTAATGCTTTTAAATCCTCTTCTTCAATATATTTGGCTGTCCAGAACATTCTTCTTCTTCGGTGTCAAAATAAATATTTTTAAAACCTTGAAAACAGAAATGTTGAAATCGATGAAGCATGATTGGCACAAGCTTCATGCAGAACACGAAGAACTTCAGTCGCTTTCAATTAATCTGAAGTAAAACGCAAATGCAATTTACTTGGTATAAATTCAGGCAAATTGAGCGCTTCAACATGAAGTTGGTTAAAAATAGTGTTGGGAACTACCGACTGAAATTGACTATCGACTGTTTAGTATTTTACTACTTTTTACTATCGACTGTTTCACTACTTTTACTTTTAGTTACTATTTTTGGTTCTACTTGTTTAATTCGATTTATTTTTAATGTTCTATTTTTGTTTATTTTTAATATGTAGTTTTATGATTTTTTAGGTAGTTTGCTTGTAAATAACAATATATTGTATAGTAATATTAAAGCATTTTATTACAATATTTTTCAAAATTGTTAAAGTAAAAGGGTGAAAAGATTAAAATTGTGAATGATAAATAGTAAAATACTTTTGGCTGTTTTTGTGACAATAATAGGTAACATTTGGGTTAATCTCTCGATTTATGTTAAAAAATATTCCCATTCATAATAAATAAATAAAGCATTTAGGTTATTTCATTCTGATAATATTTAATTATGTTATGGACTGGTTTTTTTTTCTATGATTAGGTATATGTTTAAATTTTTATATAGTATTTATGGTTATTGTACATTTTTATTTTTTAGGTTTTGTTTAAGTTCTATTTTATTGTCTAAATTTATTATAGTATATTATTTGAAAATAGCAATTAACATATTAAAATACGATAAAACATTTCTGGGGTATTTTTCCATTCCATAGAAAATTCCATTCCTTTTTACAGATCCACAGAACATTCAAATATAAAAGTAATTCTACTTCGTTTAGAATGAAATTTTTAATTGCATGTTAATAGTATTCAGTAATTATTTTTTCCTTTTCTTTTTTAAAGTTAGTTCGTGAAGGAATTTATACATTTGCGTCTCGCTTATACTACCGTAGGTAAATATAACCACATATTAAATTAATTGTTATCTACATCCTTTCCTTTCTGACAATTTATACAGGATTTGTATATCTTCGTCTGACATCACGAACTCAAAACTAAACATCTCGAACTGAAAAAAACATAATAATTACTACTTTCAGTCGCTAGTTTTTTGACTCCCATCTGTTTCAACTGTTTTGTGACTATCGACTGTTTTGACTGTTTTCAGTCGATAGTTCCCAACGCTGCCAGCTTGGTGGTGCAGTGGTAAACGCGATGGGACAGTCCTCCTACTGTTGCGATAGCCGCGGGTTCGAATCCTGCTGGGCCATGGTCGTACATTTATTTTTGTCATTGTTTAAAATTTGTGAATGTTCTAGGCAGGAGTGTAAAATCCGGCAAAGAAAATGATCTCAGTCACGCCAGTAACCAGGCTGGGTAAGACTGTCTTCTGGAATGATTTCTAAAGTTGGTCACTCGCCAGTCGGTAGGCTTTAATGCTGAGGACCGTGGTTCAGAGCCCACTTTAAACTGTAGGTCCAGATAAACCCATAGTTGGTAAAAGGAGACTTTAAAATATATATAAAAAAATTCCCAACGCTAGTTAAAAATATACCCCATGCGATATAATACACAGTAACACCATCTGTTGCTGAAGAAAGAAGAAGTAGTTTTAGTATAAAAGCACTTACTATCAACATATTGTTAACTTTATTTTATATTAAATAATAAATATAATGCTTCTTCAGATGTTCTCCTACTGCAATATAACTTGCATAGTGCAATAAAAAACCGTAATTTTATTAATAAGTCGTTCTGCAATAATAGTCATGCCGTGAATTAAGATTGCTATAACCAAGTAGTATATGTGCAAATACCTGCTTACATCACATATTATCTTTCCGAATTTTGAATATTATAGCAATTTGTTTATCGAATTAATTTTAATTAAATTAAAAAATTTAATAAAACAATATAATTTTAACATAAAATTATGCACCCAAATTATTTTTTAATCCAATTTTATGCTATTTCCCTTTATCAATTAATATTTATATAGAGAAGCGCTAATTATAGACACACAATAATAAATACCATTCTAGTAATTAAGCGAAATATCTGGCGCCATTTAATTTTCATAAATCCTCACAGAATACTTCGAACTAAAGTTCTAAACAACAAACAAATAATTCAACAGACAAACAGCAGCAAATTTGTTCGGGATCGAGGCGGCACTGAAAACTTTTCAGCGACGACGAGAGAGATTGCAATTTAAAAATCAATTAAAATAGATAAAAGAAAGTGCACGAACAAATAAATCTGAATTCATCCGCAAGCGATTTTCTGTCTTCTATTTTATTTTTTACAAATTGAATTAACAGATGCAATAGTGGAGAAAAATAATGCATATTTGTTATAATATTCCATGTTTCTATCAATATTTTGTGAAAAAAATATAGAGATATCGAATATAAACTTAAAAAAGCACACCCAGAGCACTTTATTAGTGCCTAATTTTGGGGAATCATAGCTCATATTCGGCAAAGTTCGGCAGTTTCCGCCTGGAAGCAATCGAAAGGTAGAATCTACAGCAACCATTTTGGGTTTGATCCTAGGACTGGTCTGTTTTGTAAGGTTAAGGATTTTGTTGTTTATTTAACAATTCAAGTCTGAAGAGGTATATGAAAACATTCCATCCAGGTAGGTATTATTTTATTTATTTTTTTTTTATTTATTCAAGTTTTATTTTAATGTTTCAAATTTGATTCAATTCCATACGAAATTCATTATATTTTGGGCCCTATATTAGACCCTGTGAAAATAAAACTACTGACAAATATTCAATGTCCTTTATGTGAGTATATCTCATCAAAATCACAGTTTTGGAGTGTAAACAATCAGCAATTCATAGGACTGTATCAAATGGTGAAAGGCTTTCAAAACTCCAGGAAAAGTAATGTGATATAGAATACATTAAAACACATGTAGCACATAAAAATGACGTAGATAAAATATCTCTGTTTAAATTAGATGTTAAAATTAAGTATGTGCCAGCCAAACTGGCTACCAAAATTTCAATGGATGCTATATTGAATGAAATCCGAGATAATTTAAGCAGTCGCAATTTAGTAAAGCATAAAGGTACCACAAAAGTGTTGAGGCATGGTATAGGCTGGGTTTTGTTATATAAGCCATCATCTGAATGGTTGAATACCTACCCCACTTTAAAGGAAGAATATGAAATTTAAAATAATATAGTCGTGACTGCATATGTGTATATTCTACACACGGACTTCGTGCATATAGATTTGAATTAAATTCATTTTATTGATTGGGACCAATTAGAATTTGTGTTTCTATACGTTGATAAATAAATTATATTTGTTATCTTACGTATATGTTCTTTCTTTTTAAAACTGAATATGTTTATAAAAGGTTCTTCATATTATATTTATTATATTATATAAGATGAAACTGGTACCAATAAACCTAGTTAAATATGAACTTGAGTTTCAATCAAAATGTTTGAATAATTTGTGCATTTTAGAATATATATCATACCTTTTAAGTATACGAATAATTTACAAGAATTAAAACTTTGATTTGTTATTGTAATATTTATATATAGATAAATAATTGCATATTGTTTTATTTTCTCGTTTTTCCTTTCAAAATTATTTAAAAATGAATCTTTATAAAATATTATACTTCAAAAAATTTAACAAATTTTTCATTGTAAGAGTTAATCATTCTATCAATAAACTTAGCTAAATTTGAACTTGAGTTTTAGGAAAAATTTTTGGTTAATTTGTGAATTTAACCTATGTATTATTATTACAAAAACGAAAAAATTGTTATTTTCTAGAACCTAAAGGTTCAAATAATATTAATTATTTTCTAAAGGATTCTCCCCTAGTACAGAAGTGGTTTTTGTAAGTAAATAATAATAAACTTAAGGGAATCTCCTATGAGCTCCTATATGACATGATAGAACATGAGAATGGAGAGGAATATGGGTCCAAAGTCTAAGTGTATATGTGCAAGCAAGCAACAATTATTACGTATAATTTTATCATTCAGCTTGTGTTATTTTATATTATCTAAATGATATTTAAGCGTATCAGGAACCTTAGTATCATTTTAATTCATTTGTGTGTAAGCTCTAGACTTTATTTATTGTTAAAAAATAGCAATCTCTTTTAAACGATTAATGGTATTCAGCATGAGCAGGATAATTTGATAAGAAACATAATAGTTAGGTGTTGCTTGTTTTGGCACATGAAAAAATAAATATGATTGAAAATGGCAAAAATGAACAAATTGGCTTCACTACACATAACATGAATAGTGTACGATGCGTATAAAAATATATAAAAATAAAAGAAGGTTTGGTAATTAATATTCAAATAGGTAATTCTTATATTCAGTAAATTTAAACTTTGTATTTTTAATTAAATATTTTAAAAAACGTTTTGTTTTTAATTGATAGTTTTTTAATTTACCATATTTTAGGCCATCACAACATACATTTAAGAAATAAGTTATCAGACTTCAGATTAGGTAATGGATACCGATGTAGTCTTAAAAACCTATTTTTTAAAATTTCCTCCTATAATAAAACTGTTTTAGTAAAACCCTACTTTATAATTCTGAAGCGGATAAGTTGCGCAAAACTTAGCGAAAATTTCGCTATACAAGAGAGATAGCATTCTATGTTTTTTATTTATGATATTTTATATATACATATATATATATATATATATATATATATATATATATATATATATATATATATATCTTAATTGTCTTGTCTTAAATAATATGAATATCCAGAAAAAAATATTTTTTTGTTGGATTTTTTTATAACTGCATAATCTTAACATTATATATATATATATAAAAGAACATTTCATTATATTTCGACGGGGCCATTTCATTACAGTTTATTGTTGTACCTTGACTGATTACAGACATTTCCTTGTTAACGCTAGCATAAAAACGGGTAAAAGATATCGTAAAATCTTTATTACGGAGAAAAACTTGGTGATTTCCTTTAAACCTAAACGATGCAGCTGTTTTTTCTCACAACGACAGAAATGTAATTAAGACTAGAGAACGTTCTTTAGATTTCAGTTAAAATGACTCTCGGAAAACTGCATTTTTAATTTAAGTTTACGTCATTATTAGACCAGCTTTTAGAGATAAATTAATTTCAATACTAAGCTGGGGAAATGATTCCTTTATTTATAACTTCATGTCAGACCTAATATATCATTTTAATATACTAGTCGATTTATGAAATTTAGCATTAGTTAAATACTGTGGAATATTGATTCATTATATTTATTCCATTTTAAAGTAATCGGATACCATCGAATATTTTGCTTTCCTTAATTTTGGCATACAACTTAGATTTACATTCAGTCTATTATTAAATAATTACGTAAAAACTTTTGCTTATTGCGTTTGTACTGCACTCAAACAGAATAATCAATATATTGCTGCTTTTGGTTCTCTATAAATGCATATTAAGTAAAGCGGGCCTATATATAGCATTTACCAAATTCAATGGTAGTTACGGCGAAAGCTGATTTATTGCATTAGCTATATGCTATATCTTATAGTACCCGAGAGACCAAACTTTGTTGAGACCATTCAAAGGTTTTACGTGTTCTAATAATCAAATGTATCTATTTTAGTTAAAATATAACAATATGTTGTTATAATGTCAATCTTTCTTTGTTTCTATGTTTGAGTTTTTAAACAAGGATTAGGCTAAAAAACGAGTGCAAGATCTATTTCCATTTTGTACCCCACTGTGATGGTGTTATGATGGGAATGATAATAGTACCTTAAATAATATGATGTATAATCAATCATAATATCTTCAATCATAAAAGTAAGCATTTAATTATATGCTATAGAAATTCTATTAAAAAGTAACAATTTAACAATCTAAAGTATTGTTACCTTTCATTAACAGTGACTGTACTGTTTTGCCTCAAGAGTTTGCGTTGGATGAGCTGCCATATCCATTTTATGACAAACTTTTCCGCTAGTACCATATATGTATATGTCAGCATCCATCCTGTATCAGAACAATTAGCGCTGCATCGGAATAAACTGATTGGTCACTTAGCCTTTTCTCATAACTGCCGTATAATGTGTTAAATGCCATATAATGTATCTTTAATTTATTTCGAACATGTTGCACTAATTAATCGCATATGCGAGAAGTTTTACTTATTTACGTCAATTTAAAAATAGGCGACTAAAGATTATCGAATGGTGTTTGAGCCTTATGGCAAACATTGCAACATATGAGTGCTGGCTCTGGATGTTGTGAACAGCCAAAAAAAATTACTGGATGATAACCGGCGTAAAACTCAAGAATATGCAGAATTGTTGGGATAAGAAATATAAGTAACACAAAGAACCATTTCCAGTCGCTTGAATAGCATAAAAATAGACTGATATATATGAATGATGAAAAGGTGTGAATTATATTAGCGGGATATTTTGTGCCGTATGAATTGAAACCAAGAGGCATTGAAAGGCATTTGGTTATGTGTGCTGATTATCGAAAGGTTATACTATAATAATATCCAAATTATCCAAAACTAAAAAAGATCATCTTGTAAATGTCAATATTATCGGCAAAACCGAATACTCTTGGCTCCAAGCACCTCTGTATTTGGTTGGATCAGTGTGGTATACTGTGGGCTGCTAAAGCCTAATGCAAACATAAATGAGAATAGCTATCGATTACAGTTGATGGGGTTGAGCAGAGCACTGTGCGAAATATAGCCGAAATACGAGCAAAGACACAACAATGTTATTCTTCAGCATGACAACGCTCGAATACATGCCGCAAAACCGTTAAAAACCTACTTGGATATATTAGAGTTCTACCGCACTTACTAGCTATTTGCTATTTGCTTCGACATATGAGTCGTGACCTGTCTAAGTATCGCAACATTTTTTATGAAGATATGGAAATTATGGGTCGATTTGTGGATAGCCCAAAAAGATACATTGTTCTTTCGAGATGGAATGAGATGGAAATAAAGGGTATCAATGGATAATACTTTGAATAAAAGACATTGCACTATCTTTTCACAATTGGCTTTCAAATTTTAAAAAATCCTTTATAATTACTTTACAGGCTTTGAGAATTTTTGTTTAGTTGAACAAATAATTTTTGATTTCTTATTTTAAAATGTAGGCTAACTGATCTATTAAGTAAAAAATGGCGCCATAGGCCATAGAGCAACAAAAATAAAAATATGTTTAAAATAAAGATCGATTTTTAGATAAAAAGGAAGATAAATAAACTATAACGCAAGACTGTTGCAAAATATGAAACCCACCTATTCTAAATGGATAAGAAGAACCAAGGTTAATTGCTAACGAGATTCAAGACAGCCAAAAAAGCGACAGGTCTATTCTAGTCTAAACGTATGAATTTTATCTAGTGAAATAATATTATAATATTTTTGCCATACATTTTTTTGTTGAATATTTAATAACTAATTAAATTACAACTACAAAAAATAAGGCTAATGAAATGTCAGTGTCAAAAAAGGCGCGTCCTCGTTGACACAATTGCAACATTCCTAATAATCTGACTTTAAAAAATCTTAATCTAGAGAAGTTATTCTTCAAATTACGGATCTTTTTAAATTAAGTTTTTTTAATATTTTTTACATTTTCGAATTTTTAAAACGAATTATAATACAACTTTCTGGTTTTATGAAAGACTGCTTTGCTTTGAATGACAAAAGAATGTGTAGAGAAGGTTAAAGTAAAACCAAATTTCAAGTAGATCGGTTCGGTAGAATTTGAGATATTACGTCAACCGCCTCGAAAAAATATTTTCTAGAAAAAAAGCATTTAAAGTTTTGTTTCCAGATGCCGTGATTTAAATGTAGCATCAATAAAAGGGTTATATCTCCGAAAATAATTTAAATGTTAAAGTTTTAGAATTATTAACAACAAATCGATTATTTCAAATCCCTAGACTAATACTCACCATAAATATGAGTACCATCACCATAAATATCAGGAAGGATTTGCTAGGCTTCAGAAGCAGGTTTCTTCCAATCAGACGACAAAAGTAACGAATGTCGAAAATGTAATTTTAAATGAGTCATAATTTGTTACAAATCACTTAAGATTCCGGACGTAACGGAATTAATACCACCATTTATAGCCTTGGAACAAAAGAGATACTTTATTTAGATCCCTGGTATTTTATACGGACTCGATATAAGTTACAACCTCTACTACCTATCCTTCCTCTTTTCTACACTCGCTCTTGTATCAACGCAAATAATATGTTTAACATAATTAGCATCTATATACACCAAACAACTTAATAATACAAAATGGAAGACTGTTATTTTATTTAAAGAATTGTTAAAGTAATGTAATTTAAACTTTAGGTTAAATTGTTTCACGATAGCTATCAATGATTAAAATACATACAATAACTTAATACTATACTTTATGAAATAGAAAAGGTCATGCTGTAAGACGCTTCCCTATATGACATAATAAAAACATTACAAGACAAGTCGAAAATCCGGAAAATGTAAAAATCTGAAAACTTACCTTTAAACGAATTGAAGTAAGTATCTGTTTACATGTGATGGGATATAAAATTGCGAAGTATCGTTCTGTGCATATCACCACCAGAATAAAAATGCTCGCTGTGCTCGACAACGACTGTATAAACATGTACATCTTGCAGAGAAAGTCGCCTAAAACCCAGCTGAAACAAAGAAAAATAATTCTCTAAATGTATGTACGCTGGCTGTGGGAAATGTTCGTACGTATTTTGCCTGTCGTGTATTTTCGTTAGTATTCCGCTCGTAAAAAGAAAACTGAATTGTTGGATATATTTTTTATGGACAAAAAACATTTTCTATTAAAAATTCTTTTCTTTTACATTTTTTTTATATTTTGACAAATTACAATATGTAAGGTACGATGATTACAAAATAAATTAGTAACATATTTTGACTGTGAATCGCTGTAGCAATGGTGAATTAGATGCACGTCGTGACATAAGAATGTTAATAATTCTAAAAATCATTCAAGACGAAAATAATGTAGTATTGTTAAAAATATCATATTGGACATAAAGCCGCACAAATCAGACCGAAAATCAAATAAATGTACTGGTTACTTGGAAGATACTTCCAACTTGACCTAATATCAAAAAGATTGTTTTATCAGCCTATTATAAAATTTATTTGGACCTATGATGTTCAAATATGGGGTTGCACTAAAGCATCAAACCAACTAATAATACTACGATGCCAAAATCTTCGATTAATTACCAATGTTTATCGCTACGTTATCAACGAAGAACCATACAATGACCTCGAAGTAAAGCGAATTTATGAAATTATCCAAAATATATTCGGCTTAAAACATGAAATAAGGTTACTAAATCACAGTAATGTAGAAGCAATACAGCTACGGGACAATACGTAAAAAATCAGAAAACTGAAGCGAACCAAACCACATAAACTTGTATACTCTTAAAGTTTTTTGTCTTTATTTTAACCTAAATCATAGAATTTATTTTTAATTTTGGACATACTGACGTATTTATCCCACACTCGTAATGCAACAGAATATATTGATGCAAGAACAATATTTTTCATCAGCGGGCAAAATTCCATGTATAGGAATAGTGGTGTAGAATATCTTATCCATCGATTGATCTATAACCTTGAGTGTAGTGTCTATTTCTCAACCAATACGCTGATGTTGGTGCCAGACGACAGTAAAAGACTTCGACATCCATGGCTATACAAGTTTCTATTGGCTAGAACTGCACATGCGCACTGGTTCTAATCTAGCCTGACAGTTTTTCACAACTCGCGTCCTTTTCTACCACGCCTTCCGTACCACAGTCTGTGCTAGATGTCTTTTTAAGGTAAATTTTGTATTTACATATTATTGAGGTAATATAATTATTTCATAGGCAAAATTAGCAGCAGATAATACGAAAATAAGTGTATAAGGTATGAATTATTAATAAAATATCATTTTATAACACTAATTTTGTAGATTGTTATAGAACAAAGTATATATTTTTATGTTAAATAATATGGAAACAGAACTTATTTGAAGATTATAGTAAAGGTAAGTATGAAATATGGTTATATTTGTATATGTTTTCTGTCTATTTGTTATTATAGTTATATCTTTCTGACTTTACCGGTATTTCAAAAGAAGAAAAATGCTATAACGAAGCTAAAAGCTAACGAAGTATCATGAATTTTCAGTATAGTGTAAATATAAGGTGTACTTAATAGAAAGTGGATGGAATAAATTGATAATATAGTATTTGAAGCTTTGTGATTTATTATTTCTTTCGGTTTATATAACTCTTAGGAACAGATAAATAATGATGAAATATTACAAAAAGAAGGATATATATTAAAGGAACCATAACAAAAAAGACAGCAAGTTATTCGTTTGTATAGTTCTTTATTATATTTAGATTGAACTCATCTCCACATTACCTATGAGGTAGAATTCCAGGCGGGTTTTTTTATTTTGTGGAGGTGTTCCCTGTAGGCCCAATCAACCTTTCCATTTCTTTCTAAGTATTCATTAATATTTCTGAGTGATATTTACTGTTAAAAGTAATAAAACAATGAAATAATACATTGCACTTACTTTTAGTAAAACATATTTACTTTTTTACGTTTGGGTACAGGAATGTATTGCTGTGTTTCCATCATTCGTTTTCCTTTTAAATTACTTTTTTGTTGAAATCTCTGAAGCATAACCTCTATGTTCTTAAGTATTTGGCTTTGGGATTGTTGATCCATTGATTTAAAAGTGTTAATTATACTGAAAACTCTGTTGTCAAAGTCATTTCTGTCATAACAATAGAGAAGCGGAAGAACGCTTCTCCCTGTATGTATTTTTCTTGCAAGATTCTTCTAGTTTCTTCTTGTTCCTGTGATTTAATCACCGACTGCTCTCTTAGAGTATTTGCTACATTATCTGCAAAATAATTAGTGCTCATTTTCTCCTCATACATACGTACCAAATGCAAATGCTTTATCGTATACTCTGGACAGCTACATATACCTATGCATTTCAATTTTATTTCCATTATTCTATTCATAAAACCCACAGTTAAATCTTCTTTTTTTTTTTAGAATACTGTGAATTTCACCTATAACCAAAAACCATACTCCCATAAAGTACAATTATAAGAAAAACATATATTAATATTCCCTTCTCGTTTATAAAAAATGCAACATTTTTCTCATTTGTATTCCATTCTTTTATTTTTAAATCAACACCGATCACTTCATTAGGATTTCTAACTGAATCGATGTTGTGTTTTTTTTTTAAATACGATAGATCATCTTTATTATTAATATTTATCCTCTGCATTTGTGGGGTATCTATCTGTCTTACGCCTGACAAATTTCTATCTGTTGTTCCGCCATATTTCAATTTTTCAATAATAATATTTTTCTCAGATTTCAGAAGATACCTTTACAGTAATCTTCAAATATGTTCTGTTTCCATATTATGTAACATAAAAATATATCTTTATTCCATAACAATCTACAAAATTAGCGTTATAAAATTATAATATTTTATTAATAATTTATACCTTATACACTTATTTTCGCATTATCTGCTGCTAATTTTACCTATGAAATAATTATGTTACCTCAACAAAATGTAAATACAAAAATAACCTAAAAATTACAGCTAACCACAAATAAACTGTGATACGAAAGGCGTGGTACAAAACGACTGGAGTTGTGAAAACTGTCAGCTTAGATTAGAACGCATATACAGAACAGATAAGTGCGTATGTGCTGTCCTAGCCAATAGAAACTTGTATAGCCATGGATGGAGAGATCTTTTACTGTCGTCTGTTGGTGCCGCAGGCTGTTCTTCTATTATTCAGATTACTTTATTCAACGGTCCGCTGCGTTTATCTTATTCCGACCAAAACTAAAATTGGCGTTATGAGCTACGGATATGGAACTACAAAGATATTAGAGATTTAAAATATTTTCCATTTTTATATTCGATATAAAAAAATTCAATTTCAAAATATCTGGATATTATAAAATATATCATTTGAGAGAGGAGAGAGAGAATATTAAATTATTCAAAACGTTTTATTTACCGTAAATCTACATGACAAGAAACAATATATTTGCTTCATGGAGCCTAAATTTTACGAATCTTTCCGTCTCGTAAGCGAAATTTCTGTCTCTGTGGCCTTACATCTTACATTTCGTTAAAATTAATTTGAAAAGGTCCCCTCTGTTGCCACTGAAACATTTCGACTACGGATAATTTGAAAATGGCAAAAGATTTCGGTCGCAGTTTAATCGGATTTGAGAGGCGTTGTTTAGCATCTCATAGCGAGACGTAGAAGTTTAAATTGCAATTCGGATTCCTCTTTGATGCGAAGTGCAGCAGATTTATCTCCCAACTTAATTCGATTTTGTTTCTAACAGTATTACATTAATTTAAAGGGGTCGATTTTGTCAGTTCACTCCAAGTGTGCTTTGAAATATTTGCTATGGATAAAACATCGGACACATAGTTTATCTCAAATATTACACTGTAAATGGTGATAAAATATACCAATATGTAGGGAAAGGCTTACGATGAATCGACTAATCAACGTCCTCATTAATTGCTAACATCGCCAAGTAAAGGAAATGGTGACTAAAAATCGTTATTTATGCGATGTCAAAACAAGAGACCAAAGTAAAATAGATCTAAAAGATCTCAAGAAATACAATAAAAATAGGAAAAAATTGGAATGGTTTGGCCATCAATTTGGAAGTTGCTTGTATTTGACTGGTAGGTTCCTCCTTATTCTTTTTCTTGCCAAAGCACATATTACCTTTTCGAGGAACCCGTCTCCAGTAGAAAAAAGACTTAAAACAGAAATCACAGTAAGAAATAAAGTTATGACTGCCATCTAGAAAGTAAAATAATTTCAAATGAGATGCTTGAGACATTTTCTGCATGTTTCCCTTCGAAATCACTTTAAAAATGAAGTTAGTTGATTAAGATGCCACAATCACTGTTCAATTAAAGAACATTTGTAAATAAGGAGATTATATATACTGTAAGGATAGTTGAAGATTAAGGGTCTCTTATTTTATCATAAAACAAATGATTTGAATAAAATATATAACTATCACCTCCAAAACGATATTGAATGAGATCATTTAGAATTATCTGATGAATCCAATATTATTGTATAGCAGTTGAGTAGTTGAGTATGTAGTTGAACATATTTACGTACGTTAAAATTCGAATGTTTCATTCGTTACTATTTTTATACTAACTAGTTTTTTAACATCCCTTCTAGTTATTACAGGTTTATTTGTATTTATGAGAGAATGTTGTATACTTATAGATTTTTTATTTTTTTATATTATATATATATATATATATATATATATATATATATATATATTATTAAATTATATATAATATATATTTATATTACATTATTAAAAAATTGCAATTCAGATTTTATTAAAATACAATAAAAATATTTGGGGCAATTATTCCATCCCTTTTTACCAATAGCCAAAAAAGTAACACTAAAATATAACAATAATTTTACATAATTAAAAATGAAATTGATATTTACAACACAGAAGAAGACAGTAATTATCTGTGTCCTTTTCTCTCTCAAGTTGTGTATGAAGAAGAATACGTACCACTACGATAGTAAAAACAAAACAAAGAAAACATTCGAATGAATCAGAAATATTAATTACATCTTATTTTATTTTTTCACTTCCCAACCGTCACAAAAATACGATAAAACCTATTTGGGATTATTATTCCATTCCACTTTTACAAATCCAAAGTAACACCAAAATATTTAGTCCCTCCAATAAAATAGCTCATGCACGTCATAGATGACGTTGAATATAGTGCCAAATGCAGTCCTTATTTTACCATAGTTAAAGAGAGGCAGATACAGAATGCTGTTTGACACATCACAAGATCTAACCGAATTAGTCTGCAAAGTTACATTTGTCGACAAAATTCTTCAAGACATTCGATAGTGACAGACGTGATAATAATTCAAATTGCGACAATTCAATTCAAAACGTTGCGATGTGTTGACGTCATAAATTTTGATGACGTGCATTGGCTGTTTTATTGGATAGACAATAAAATTAATTTTACACTGTCGCTTACCAATTTAATTTCATTTAAAATAGATCTCTACGATACAGGTATTCGTATTCCGTCTTTTATCACAATTGAAAAAACAATCACAAGTGTGTATTCCGATGACATAGTACTATCTTTCAACTACTTTTTAACTTTCGAAAGTTTAGAATGTTTTGCAACTATCGACTGTTTTAACCGTTTTCATTCGATAATTTATTAGCACTAATTGACGCTAATACAATTACATTATAATACACTTATCGTCGATCTCTAATAGGAACTGATGTAGTGTTGGCAGTTCTCTTGGAAATAAACAGTATTCCTATTGTGAATTTTTATATACACCCTACATAGAAAGTTTTTAATATATTTCCCTTGACACATTGTAACGGTAATGCCACGTTTTTCACGAGCTGGCATGTAATAAAAAACATTTTAAATTTGCTAAACTACTTCAGCAAATCCTTTATTGATTATTAGTTGGTGTAAAGAGCAATTTCGTGCCCGATCAGTTCCATTTCTTTCGTCGGTCCGTGCCTTTTAACGGATCCTTCTCTCATCCCATAGGCGATAACAGCTCCGACAAAAAAGGGCATTTAATAACGTTCCTACTCTGATTTCGCTCTTGAAGCGGCGATTTACAAAAAAAATGCATCTCCGAAATTACTTTGGTTGGTGCTAATTGAAAGCACTCGTCGACGTTAAATTATCGAATGAAAGTCAAATAGGCCAATTTATTTTCTGTAATATTCGTCACGTTATTTGGCAAAATTGTAGTCGACGTAGGATCAATTTAAATTTACTACTCTTACATGAAAATGGCACATTACTAACATTTTCATTTATATTAATGATTTAATATTGAAAAATTGAATGTAGATAATTGGATTTATCGAGGGAAATAATTTAATTTTGTATATTATTAATAGTTTTATCTCACGTTCGTTGCTATGCTACCGAAAAAAAGAGTGTCTGGTTATATGATTTATGTATTGAAGTGTTTTTGGATACACATTTTTGTTTCGGCTTATAAATACACAAATATGTGAAGATTTCACAGTTAGTGTCTAACCTTTACCACAAGGTATTGGGATATTTGATATTGGGGTTAATCATTTGCCTAATTTACAGATGTGATGGTAATATTGCGATACGAAAAGCAACCAGAACATTACAACAAAAGTAACAACATATATAATAGGCCAAAATTTGGAAGAAAAAGTTAATCAAAGCAAATTGGAACATATTGAAATTACTAACAATCAAACTGCAGATACAACAATAACAATTAAGAAGCCGTTAATATAGGAAAGCTACTCCATTAGAAAAATGAGTATGGTGGGAACAATTTCATAAAATTGGGGCAGTTTCACAAACAGTCAAACAGTAAACCAATAATGAATAAATTATTCATTGCTTGTCAATGAATTTGATTTCATACAGTAAATGCAAAATGAAAAGAATATATTAGAAGAAACATTTTAGCATATAATTGTCTTACACGGAGTGGTAGCTTACTTAACTGCTTTATTATTAACATAATATATTTCTTTAGATCAGAACAATACAATCAGACGTATTTTTAGCATCAATTTTATAATTTTGTTATATCAAAGAGAATACTACTGATCGTTTCTGAGAAAAAAAATGCAAACAACATATTGACAATCGAAAATTTTCAAGTATACCTGAGGCAGACAAGTTTACCCGGGTTGCGTAAAATCTCAGAATAGCAGATCTTCTATAACAACTGATAAACTGCCCTGATTTCTAAAAGAATAAGGAAAAATTCCTTCTAAAGCGCAGGAATTGATTTGTCTCTTATTTTCATATGAAGGATTATTAATGCTTTTTTCATTTGTTTCCCAAATTATGACGGGGATGTAGGAATTCCTACTCGTACTAATTTTGAGCAAAAAGAGAGAGTTCTTTCTCTTCATTTCTTCTCATGAATTGCTTTTTCACTAAAATGTTACCACTTGACTCCAATGATGCGTGTTTGCTAAAATGATTGCCCATATTATTTGAGGAATTGCCAATGGTTAATATACTATATTATAGTATAAATGTGGGAAATAAGTCAAAGTTAAATAGTAGATCCACTGATCAAAAAAAAAAAAATAAATAAATAAAAATAGATTTCAAATAAAAATGAACAACCTAAAGGCTAAAGAGTGAAGGTATTTGTGCAAGTGTAAATTACCAAATTAACAAATTAGTATTTTATCTAATTTGAATTAATTTTTGTACTTATTCCCATATATTTATTTACGGTATTTTTACACGACAAAAAAACATTTTAATAAACCTAGTATTTTATGGATGTAAAATTCTTATTCGTACTATATCTCACGGCCTTATCTAACATTTCGTTTAAATTAATTCGAGAGGACGGCGCTTTTCTCGCGACAGAAATTCTTCGAGTAAAATTGCAAAAGATTTCTCTAGCAGTTAAGTCGAATGTAAGAGGCGTTGTTTAACATTACATGGCGGGATGTAGAACTTAAAATTACATTCCATATATTATTTTATCTTTTTTTTTATTGTTAGATCTAGTAGTATTAGTTACGTTATTTTTTTATGTCAAAACATCATATAGTTCATATAGAAGGGGTTTAAATATACATATAAACAAATATAAATATAATAAAAATTAAATATACATATTAAATATAACATATCGTTAGGTAGCATAATTTCCAAGCAAGATGTATTTTTATTAACTTGATGAACTGACAGATAATTTGATATATTTGTAAGTTTAATATATTTGTATGTTTCTTTTCGCATCAGTAAAAATAATATATTTACTTGCTCCAATTTCCTGAATTTAATTTAAATATAATAAGGGTTTTTAAACATCGAAATAGTAGAAAATACCTTCTGCAACGTTCTCTTAAATATTGATATAAAAAAATAGGACATAAGACGCATGTGGATGGATAGGAGCATGCAATGTAAACAAGCTGGTACTGGTGGGAAAATAAATCGGAATATATCAGAAATCCGTTAATCCTTTAAGAAAATCTAGAATCTATTCGGAGATTGAGGAGACAAAAACTATCTGAATTGGTATAGTTAAGCTATATGTGTTAAGGCGAATTAAGTAAGCAAGGTTAATTAAGTTTGTGGCTATAATATTACACATATATACAAATATGGGCGTTAAGAACAATATTATGAAAAAATTACTGGATAGTAAATAACTAGTTGTATTAAGTCCCATGTGCGTTTTAAATAAATATAAAAAATAGGCAATATAATAATAGAGGCAGTAGTCAGATATAAAAAGCAAATGCAATGTTGTTCAAAATAACGAGGAGGTTTCAGTCTGTGCAATATGAATAGAATAACATGCAACTATATATGTAATGTAGTGTAAACAAATATCATACTTCTCTTCGCAAATTTCAATTATTTATTTTATTTATTTGTCCAGGTCACTATTAATAATTAATAATGATTAATTATTCTATATATTTAATGATTTATGGACCAACCTACTATATATTTAGCTGTCTTTGAATAAGTTGATTTTAAATTAGGATACAAACATTATGAATTTTTTGAGAAATTATAACTTAATCTTTATTTTATTTATTATTAACGTAATTTTAAAATAAGAACGTGTTATATTTTATAGCTTGCTCAATACTGTTTATAGGGATTTTCAATAATAGCGGGTCGACTTTTCTGTGGCGACCATGTTGTTTGGTGGCGTAAGTTTTTATAATTCTATTAGTTAGTCACTGATTTCAAATTAAAGTGGTAGGTGATACCATTAAGCAAAACAATAAGCAATGGTAATATTATCACAAAAAGTTACTGTTAGGTTTAGTTTGGTTGGTTTTAGCTCGTCGGCGTCAACGTCGGACCCTATAGAATGATGATATGACTTCTTCTGGCTCCCATTGAATGATATGGTTAAGAGCTAATGCTCCATAACAGATACCTTAATGCGAAATGGATGTTTTGCATTAACGATTCGAGGATATAGTTATGTTTTACAGAGGTTCCGTGAATTGGACAATAAGATTAGATGCGACATATTTTTTATTGAAGATTTTCGGCCATGGCTATAACCACCTTGTATATTAAGATATATGTATGTGTAAGATATCTAATATTAAAGGAGATTTCTATTGTGTAAATATGCATTTTTCTATTAATTTTTACTTTTTTTACTTACTTTTCAACCATGTAAATTAGCAAGTTTTGATACACGCAGAATATGGCTACGCAGAAATCGGCAACTGCAAGGTTCGCCAAGAAGAAATTGGTTATTGATCTCAATCTTCGGCTCATTGTTACCACGAGGATCACCAAAAGGTTGCCTAAAACAATAAAAAAATACGATAATAATTTTACTTAGTAATGTAAAATATGTAGTTATTTAAATTGTTTTTAATTGTTAAAGTTGTATTTTCCTTGTTGTGTTTATTGTTAGAATAATGCTCTGTTTTAGTGTTCTTAAATAAGATTAATTTCAAAATCATTGTATGGAAGTAAATACGAAGAACATGAAAATCGAATATCGTTTGGAGATTATAATAAGATAAGACTCTTATATTTAAGTAATTGTTATATTTGTATGTGGCCTTGCGTTGTCCTGAAGGATGATGACGTCTCGAATGGAATACGCGATTTTTGTCGACCGTCAATAAGCTTTCTCATTTTTGCTCGCTCTGTCATTTTTGAGACTTGTTCATGGGTGTCGACCATAACTTTTATTTTCGACACCTTCTCGCCCATCTCTGAATTCTCTGATCATCGATTCTGAAACAGTGTAGCGTCCCCAAACTGTGGCTTCAAACGAGTGACAATTTGCGATGGTGTAACGCCTTCATTGATTAAAACCTTTATGATAATGCGCTGTGTAACACATGAATGTAGCTCACGCTCAATCATGGCTGTACTGCGAGCAGAACCGTGCAGAGCTGTTATGCAGACCAGTTTCTCCCCTTCTCATAAACCATTCAAGCATCGAATCCTCTAGATCGGAGTTAAGTGCTGAGCTAAATAGTAAAATTATGTTGTATCTTTGTTTCTCCCTCGGAAGATATGAAAGTGAAATTGTATTATATTATATTAACGGGGGTAAATTATTTGAGATAAAATACCCGAATATGATTATATTATGATTGTTTTTGAATATGAATATCATTTGGGCAAATAACTGAAATATATTTAAATAAACTTTGTTTAAGAAAAAATTGGAAAAGCTTTCTTGTGGCATGTTTGGCGATCGTTTGAAAAAATTATTCTTTGTGTTTTTGGCTTCGAGGTTTTCATCAGTCTCGGGGTATGGATGTCGATAAATAGATAATCTTTTAAAGATATATCTATTTTATTATTTGAGTGGTACATCGATATATCGTCAAGACACCCAATGTTTTGTTTATAACCATATTTTTCGCAACCTTAATAAAGTGTTTTGTAAATTACATTTCGACTGTATGTGTATAATATTCTTTTCCTTGTTGGGTTTAGTGTCAGAATAATGTCCCATTTTAGTATTTTTAATTTTTTAAAATTAACCTCCTAGAACTTCAACAATCTTGCTGTGGGGAATCAGTATTTTTTATGATTGCCGTTGTACAATATAACTATTCTGACATGTAGAAGATCGTTTTCTTCTTCTTCCGTAAATTATCTTCTGTACAAGCTTAACTCTAAATATTATAGTAGAGGCTATTCTAACTTATTCTAAAGTCTATCCTGTCTTATTCTAAAAACTATTCTAACTTATTATAGAGGTTGTGCGTTTGAGTCTACGTACTTTACTATCATCGCCCACATTTAACTGTTTGGCGAGTGCATTGGGATGCACAAACATTTTTTCAGAGTACTTTGCACTAACACTTTTATTACAATAACACATTTGTTATGGATTCCAAGGGATGGCACGCTGAATAAGTTTGTTGGGGATGTAATATGGGGCATCGACGATAGCAACACTTTATTCTGGAAATTTTGAAGGATACCTATGTTAGAATTGCTTGTTTCGACTTATATGGCCAAACTTTGTTTTTGTCCACAGTTTCACATTCTCTAGATGAAGTTGAAGGTTTCTTGTGGCTTATATTGGATCCTCATGTGATTATAATACCGTTGTGTCGTAAGAAAATGTTATAAACAGTAGTGTTTCTCGAGGCCGATAGGTTAGCTGTATATAATAGTTATAAAAATGGATTAGGGCACTGATCTAGGGAACACCTGATGAAAATATATTTAAGTTCAGAGCCCCAATTAGGTATAGTACTGATATGAATTTATATTTGTAATATAATATAGAGTTTTATTTTAGCAATAATTTGATTAACTATTGTTTTGCCGGCAAAATATTTGTTAAATGTGTTGAAATATATTTTATACACAAAGGCCAATTGGTATGAAAATAGCCATGTAGCAAACAAGTACAAAATGATTTAGATTGAAGAATCACAATCCATATATGAAGATATTACGCTAGTATATTTGAGTAGTAATACACTGAAAATAAACTTGCTAATAAGCATATTGATGTATGTTGGAGGAATTATATTGATAATTAAATGGTTCTTTCATCAAACTTAATATACATTTGTCTTATTATCATCATTAAATCTTGTATTCAATAATAAAATCTTAGCCTCATTTATTAATGTTATTCTGCAAATTGCTGAGTAACTGATATTGAAGTAATTTAATATAAATTCAAATTTAACTGTGTTTTATATTTACATAACGAAAAAAACCCGGAAACTTGTTTTTTTCGCTTCTTTTTTAATAATGTCGGACCGCTTCTCGTTTTTATGGAACGTTATTGGAAATGGAAAATAAAAGGCTATAAATAAGTAGATATAAATGATGCGCGAATTCAATTTTTAGGGCGAGAAAGTTTAGAAAATACAACCGAACTTAACCGATATTTGCGTCGGAATGGTCTTGAAATGTCGAATTTTTACAGATAAATAGCTTTCTGTTATTGAAAATATTTTTTACGAGAAAAAAGCAAGGTTATCATTTTTAAAAAATAATTATGTTTATAGCAAGATCATTTCAAAATTGTAATGACTCTAGGAAATGTATGAAAAATGTATGAAAACTCATATGAAAATGTTTGAGTGAAAATACCTAGACATTGCTATTTCCCACTATCACTTGTTCGACTATGTACCATTTATTTTTGAATACACTTTCTAAAGATTTGAGACCTTAATATTTATTTCAATATTCCACTAATTTACCTTATTTATAATAATTTAAACTGGTCTTACCAATGTCTCCCCATATGCGAAATTTCAGAAGAATTAAAAAATTTAAATAAAAAAGAACGATAAGATAAGCCTAAAATAAATTTTTAATAACTAAACAAAAGCATTTTTCATATTAAAGCAGAGTAATACCGCTAAAACAACCGTATAGTTGACATAGTAACCTACGAAACACCTTAAAAATTATCTTATAATTTATCTTGAGCTATTTAAGAGGAAAATATATGCATATTACTTCGTATAGTTTCATTAAACTAATAATTTATCAAAGGGATAAAGCGGTATATTTGGCAACGTTGCAATATTTCCTAAATATTGGCCACTGGAAATTTATTTGGCGCCGATCAGTGATGAATAACACTGAAAGGAACCGAATTAATCTTACTATATTTAAATGGAATTTATGCCTAATTCATAAGTATTAAAAATAAAATAGGATGCAATTTAAAAAAGCCAAAAAATTGTGTGGGTTATTGAGTCGCTAAGTGAGAGGAATTTTTTAACGCATAATTAATATGCAGGCTTAGAAATCCAATTAATCTTCAATTATCAATGGATATAGCTTAAATATAATTTTTAAAATTGTATGAGGTCTTTATTAAACATTATATTATCATTTAAAAGAATATATACTAACTATCTTCTCTGACTCACTCAGTACCTAAATGCCATTTTAATAATATAGTTTGGAACTATATAAAATATTGATTAAATTTTATATAGGCGCAGACCTCATTTATTTATATATATAGGAAGCTTTTTATTAAAATTCATGGTTAAATATCACCATAGTCCCAAAATATCGTTAAACAAAAGAATGTTGTTATATAAAGATGGAGTTCGATAAAATCATGAAAAAAAAAAACAAGAGAAAGAGAACGAGATTATTTCATTGAAAGAGTAAAAATAGAAACCTTTTCATTTTTTATGTATGTGGCAGAAAAAACTATACTTTAACAATTAGGATCATTGTGTTTTTATGAAATACTGCTGAAGAATAAATAAATAATAAGTAAATATAATATGTGAATTGACTCTGGCGACACCGTATAGACAAAAAATTCAATATTTGCCTCAAACTCGTTTCTATTTTTATAACAGTAGAAAACGTGTTAATATAACTTCTTTAACTTTTCTCCTTTATTCGTTCTTTAATTTTTTTTGGTGAAAACTTACGTGTCAGATTGTTTTATGTGGTTCTATATAAGTGACGAAATAAATTTTTCAATCACTATGTAATGTTATGTTATAATGCATATCGAAAATATGTATGATTCTTAATAAGCTTCATTTAAAAAACTTACGAATCCAACGAATTGCCATGCCGACTAAGAGTCTAACTCGCTGGCAATAACGTAGTAGGATCGAGGGCTTTTTTATGATCTTTGAAAAATCTGTTCGGTTTTTTTAAATGTATTAAATGTTTGTGTTGCAGTGGTGACTATAAAAAAGTGAACAAATTTAAAGTTGTATTTATGTATAATATATCATTGCTAAAATGATTAGCAAAAAATCGAAGTTTTCTAGAGAACTGTTATCTAATTAGTAAAAGTAATAATGCATACCATAGACATGAAATATCACCTATAGAATTAATATGAATTTAATGTATGTCCAAGAACGGAAAGAAACAAAATAGAAGAATAATTATATATAAAGTAGACATTGGGATTTTTAAAATTTTAAAAACTAGATATTGGACGTTTTATTCGAAACTTCATATATTTTTTATAACTAAGTAGTTTCTACTTTTTCAATAGGTTTACTAAAACACTATCGATCATTGTATTATATGTTTGTATTTATTTGTTTAAGTGTTAAAGTGATACGGTCACTTTGAAGACTGTTGCTAGCTGTTTTTGTATTTTAAATAAATTTTATTATTTTATATATTTTAAATATTTAAATAAATGTCATCAGCAAATGGTAAATATGGAAAAAATATTATAGATCTCAGCCTATATTTAACGCTTCTTTATATTTTAATTTTTAGAGTTTTTTTAAGTTTATTTATTTATTTATATATTATTTTTTACTTTTTTACCTTTACCAACTAGACTATCTGTAATAATTCAGTAATAGTCTATACAGCCCAATCCAATAAATCCAATATTCCATAAAACAGCCAATTCTCGTTATAGAAGACATCGATTATAAACCAATTGCAGTTTGTAAATATGCAAAAATATATATTGTCTGATGCTTTATGAACAAAATTTTCGAAGCCAAAAAGAGAAAAGGAATTCCGACATAGCCGTTCACTTAAATGCACATAAACATAAACACTACACACTTTTCAATGAGCTTGAGGCTGACTGCGACGTTCTGCTACACCCAGTATACTCAACAAACCTAGCGCCTTCTGATTATCATTTTTTCAGATCCATATAACATTGGATAATACACGGTTTGGAAATGTTGCAGAAATGGATCGATAGATCAATAATTGGATTTCTACCAAATCAACATCGTCATTTCGATATGATATCGCCATGTTGCCGCAAAGATGGGAAAAAATTGGAGAAACTTATCGAAAATATGATTGATTGATGATTGATATATTGGGGAAGGATAAACTAATATGAACACCCGACATATACATACATATACATAATGCTTATTTGTTAATTGGGCCACCACTTTCTTTTAAAACAGTTGCAATTCTTTGCGGAATAATATCTGAATAGTTTCCAACGTAATATTGTCCTATTCTTGCAGCAAAATATTGAGGATGTCGAGATATTCATTCGAAATACAACGGTCATTGGTGCGAATGAGATGATAAGCTGTATACCTCGGTATTGTCGCCCAATTCATAACAGAACCTTCCTTATGCTTGATAGAAGGAAGCAAGCAGTCCGGGTGGTGGGCTTATTTTCGGGTCCTCCATACATAAACCTGCCGGTTTGTAGAAAACAATGTAAACGATTCATGGGACTACAATCTTCTTCTCCCACATTCTTCCACTGATCAAGTGAACAAGTTTTATGATCGTTGAAGCACTTCTTTCGCAGTTTGGAATTGGCTTCCACTATAAGGGGATTCGCAATTGTAGCTTTTTTATGAATGTTAGTTCTTGTTAAGCTTCCGGCCTACTGTGTTTATTGATTCAGTTTTTTTATATTTTAAAATCTCGGCTTTACCAACGAGGGTTTATCTGGACTGGACCTACAATTTAACGAGGGCTTCGAACTACGGTCCTCTGCATTAAGCCTACCGACTGGCCAGTGACCAATTTGGGGACTATCCCAGAAGACATCCGGTCATACCCAGCTTGGCTACTGGCGTGACTGAGATGGTTATTTCTTACCGGATTTTCCACTGTTGCCTATAAGGGTACTTACAATTACAATCACAAACATAAAGTACATCCATGCTCCAGCAGGATTCGACCAACATTCAGTTTTGCTGCCATAGTTTTATATTGTCTGGCTACAATCCTTTTTAATGTTCTTCGGTCTATGTTAGTCACTACGAGTGTATCAGTACAAAGAGTACTATATTGCACGCTGTTTATATTATTTTGTCTATACCCTATATATGTTTCACCTAATATTAAGAAATATATTATATATCCTCCAAATGAATGAATATTCGCTAACTGAATAAAATAGTTTAAGTAAAATATAGTATTTTAGTATTAAACATTAAAAAAAACATTAAATTGAAATATAATACTTTCTTATGCAAATTTGTCTTTCGACGAAAGCTTCCAAATATCAGCCAATAAATGATTGCCCTATTATCCTTTAATTCCATCTACCTAAGGGGATCGAGAATCATTCCCAATATTTTTCTTTTATAAGTATTCAATCGCGCGACTTTTTCTGCGAGCACCTCAACGAACTGAACAATCCGAAATCATTTATTTTCGGTTAGGTTTTTATAAGCTAAAGGTGAGTTCTTCTCGAGTTCTTTCCATAATTTAACACCGCCTCTTAACAGTTTCGAAAGGAGAAGGGAAACACATAAATTGACAGGGACGCTAAATCGCATTAAAAAGGTTTTTATGTCGACTCTAAGAAAGGAAGAAAATGAATTTGACAACAGGAAATATTAAGCGTTTCATGAGGGAAGGGACTGAATAGGATTTGACCAAAGTTCCGCACGGAATCAAAATATAAACGAAAAAAAATATGATGACCCAAAAAAATAAAAAATATATCGCATATAAAACTCTTGAAAAATAAGACTGGTAATTTTTATGAATGGCCTGTTATAAAATAATATGACCCTATGAAGGGGGTTTCCATTAGCACCTATAATATTTTTGAAGGTTTTTATGTGCCAAATCAATTTAACACTGTAACCGCAACGGAAGTACACTTTTGTTTGTGTTTTTATTTCATTTCAACAAGCTAGTTGACTATTTTCAAAAAACTATTTTATGACAATTTTAAATATAAATAAATATAAAAGTTATTTCTGTAAAAAACAGTAAAATTTAAAACGCGCGCTAAAACGCTCCAAATCTGCACATGATGTAGTTATTTATATATTATTTTAATAATTTTGTGTTATAATTAGACATTCTAATGTGTAATCCGAGTTATACATCAGTAAAAACTTCAAACAAGTTGTGTATTTTCGTTCCAAGGCAGAAACATTTTATTAAAAATTACCATTGGGCGGGAACAAGTATTGTTTGAATTTCTGTAATTTATTCACAGCATTAAAGATCATGCTAATGTAAGTATTTACTATTTTAAGCACCTTATATCTATAGTGTAAGTAACATGATATCGAGGTAAAAACACTGTACTGTACTGTATTGTACACCTACATAATTACTAATTAAATTAATAATGTAGTTCTTTATATTTAATGTAACGTGATTGGTTCAGTCGTATAAGTGTGCATGAAGTCAGTATATGCTACTACAAGATTCGCATACCAACTAGATAAGAAAATGGGCTTTTTACTGAACTTACTGAACATACAATGCTGCCCACTACTGAACGACCATATATTCTCAAAATACAAATGAAATTATTAATTAAATCAAAGCCTTTAATAAGTGTCATTCAAATTCCATCATGGTTAGATTCCGAAAAGCCAATATCAAATATCTGGTTTCTTGCACATCAAGTAGTTCGATAAGCTATACTTCACCAGGTCAAGTGATTACCCTGAACCCGGTGACATATGTGGTGACACAAAAGGGATATATATTTGCTTGAACAATGTGTGTTTTGGTAAACAGAAGTTTCAAAAATTTCTAACAATAGTTAAATACAGGCAATGCATGAACCCAAATCTTGTAGCTGAAGTTAAATAAAGCAAAAGAGACTAAGCAGATATCCACTTTAAAAATTCATAGGAGAATTGTAGTTGCACATGATTATATTGTTAGTTATATTATTAAAATTAACTTGAAATTATAATTTGTCCATTTTATTTACCCAAATATTACAAGATAATTCGGTATAATATACATCCATCAATAAATGCATATAATTTAAACCTTTTTATATGTTGTAGTTACTATCAACTATGTAAAATTAATATTTTGGTAGATTTGTTAATAGCTCTACTCTCATAGTTCCCAATTGGCGTTTATGTGAATGGGTACTCTTTAGAGATATTATCTGCATAATTTCCTTGCTAAGTGTTATAATGATAGTATTTTTACTTAATGTTCTTCAATACTCCACCAGTTTCATGGTTAGTGCGTCTGAAATACTCATTTAATTTTGTAAGAGTTCTAGCATTATTTTTAAAATTATTATTTCAGTTACGGTCAGTATAGTCGTTATCGACGAATCGATTGTGGAATAAATTAAGTTATTTGCCTTTATCTGCGATTTATAATATGACGTCAATGTTTCGTAGCGCTTTTGAATCATGTCTGACTTAACACGGTGAATTTAGGAATTATGAGCTTTTAGTTCTGCTAAAATTTTAATAATCCTATATTTCTGTAATATATTATTATTATGAATGAATATTTCTGTGATACTTTAGTACAGTCATCTATTGCAATTTAAACCAACATTCTTGATTTTTTATTGCATTTACTTCAAAGTCAAAACAACCATTGCCCTTGGCGGGATTCGAGCCCACGGCTACTCTAGCTTTAGGATTATCGTTCTTTGACCTTCGTTATTACCAGCTACTGTATTACTAAGCCTTTAAAATAGACATGATAACTGATTCTGAAAAACTATGGTACTATAATTTTACATCTTTACTTTACCCGGAATAAAAGTTATTTTTGAAGAAATTATTTGTTCGCCAAAATGTTTGTGTGGCGTAGTTGTTTTGGTCGACTGCAGGTTACAAATCTTATTGATACATTAATTTAATAAACTGATATTATAATTATATATATAGGTTTATTTGTGGTCTGCGCTTTTTAATGTAAAAATAAATCTTTCAAAGCTAAACATTTTAATAATAAACAAGTTATTTACTTTTTCCAAATGGCATTCATCAACAAAATTCGCATC
This sequence comes from Rhynchophorus ferrugineus, assembly GCF_030347505.1. Taxonomy (NCBI): domain Eukaryota; kingdom Metazoa; phylum Arthropoda; class Insecta; order Coleoptera; family Curculionidae; genus Rhynchophorus; species Rhynchophorus ferrugineus. The sequence goes on along the minus strand of NW_027472580.1, from coordinate 27,895,193 downwards.
GTTCATATCAGTACTCACCATTATAAATGGCTAGTTCATTGGTGTCACTTAGTTGAGGTTCCGTCGTTGACGTTGATGTATTAAATAGTTCCGAACAAAGGAACAAATATATTGTAAGCCTCATCTAACTCAGCTATGGTATCGCTCGGTGTATTTATATTATTATTTAAATCTCCGGGAAACTCACTTTTTCCATTGGTCTAAATATGAAATGACAATAAAATGAAATGATGTGATTTTTGATGCCGTCAGAGAGATAAATTAGAAAAATTATTTAGAATGTTTATAAAATTCTTATATATGTTTCTCAAAATACCGTTTTTATAACATATGTCTTCTTATAGCTTTATGACGGTATTTTGGGTTTCTCTGGCAGAACATTTTATTGTCACAGCCTGGTCTCTAGTTTACTTGGGTAAGAAAAATCCTGTATACATGGACTATCGGTTCCAAGAAAATGTGATCGTAGGATACCGTATAGTTTCAGAGTGGATATGGCATACACACCACCTTAAACAGGGCGAACCAAGAGGTCCGCAGGTATATCTCGGAGAGACAACTTGAACAGCTCCAAGTGTTCCAAACCAAAAAAGTCTGTGCGTTACTCAGAGCCCCATGGCTTATGAGGAACGTCAACACACACCTCGAATCAGGCATCCCGTTTGTGAAAAATTTCATAAACATGTTCAGTGTGAGGCTCATTAGCACACGATAACATATTAATAAAATCCCTACCCGTCCACAAAACAAACTACGGCAGTTCCAGTCGTAACCCCAGGGTCTCTGTCGCCCGCAAAACAAACATATCCCGAAACTGAAGCGACATCAGCCGAAGAGCATTTGGTTCTATCTGGTCAATCTAGAAATCGAAAAAAAAAAACGTCCGCAGGTATTCACGACAAAACATTCACGCTATGCATTCAAGTTGTCCTTCACGACTAGTTATAGTCTGAAGTTGCACATTAATATCGATCCGTATGATCGACTATAGTTCTGGTATTTATAGTATTCTAGTGTATTGTAACTGTATTCATCACTACATAGTATAAAACAAAGTCGCCTTTTCTGTCCCTATATCCCTATGTGCGCTTAATTTAGATATTCCAAAGATAGCAGGAAATCTTCATAGTAAGTATAGGGGAAGAGGAATTGTTTTACTCCAAATTTAATGCGTGCAGGCCAAGGGCAGTAATGAATGAACCAAAAATACTGGATCGATTTTAATCATGTTTTCATTGAGTGACATAGGCATATATATTTTATGCCCGTGCAAAGTCGGAGCGGGCCGCTATGTTTTTATATACAACGTTCATATTTTTTCTGTAGTGTATTTAATTTAGTATCAGCATTGCACCCGTGCGAAGCCGGGGCGGGTCGTTAGTAAGTAATATAAGTAATAAAGAAACAGTTTAGTTTTATTTATAAAGATACCCAGAAACTAATTGATATCAGTATCGTGAATCACTGACATCTCCAAGAAGATCTTATTTTTGACCCTACAGAACCAGCTTTCCGGAAAATTAGTTTATGAATTAATCAAGTAATTCAACAGTGATAAACATGATCTATTTTCTTAAACTTGGTCTTTAGTTAAAACAACCCATTTTTTTATATTATTAACACCATCTCTTTTATGTACTTTTTAGGCACTTGTGTGATCCTGGTGAGTATAATATATATTACTATTTTAAAATATGAACGCGTAGTCTTTATATCGCTGCAGATATGTGCGTTATTAAATACACATACAATTTAAAATTCTCATTTGATTGAATATTTTATTTAACAGAAGCCTTAATAGGACATCGAGAGCATTGATGCTGTATTTTTATTATGGTAACTTAACATAAATATTTTTCCCTCTAGACCATTATATTAATGGCTGCACATTAAGCTGCATTCCTTTCGATAAATTTCTGTCTTGTGAACGGAAACAAAATAAACGAATGCAGGCTGCTTCATCGAATATTTAATAGATTTTGAGCGAAGAAGCTGTAAAATAAATTGCACCACTTGTTCTCAGACTTGCATTTTTCAGTTCAGTGACTGGGAAAAACCTCGACGGTCGTCGCAACATCTCGTGAAAACTAAATTGAAATTACTTTTTTGCTTTGAAATAATATGGCGATAATATGTTACCTCGAGCTGATTGAATTTCCATTTGATCATTATTCTGTGTTTAGTCTATAGAGCATCCATGTATGTACGAAAATCAATATTCGATGAATATTGTTGTCAGGTGGAAGCACTTAGTGAAATCTATAGCTTAATTGCAAAAGTATATTTTACTATTGTCTGCCTATATATTAGATATTTTAATAATTATCGGGGTGTTGCTCAATTTTTTTAAAATAAGCTTGTCAAGTTAGAATTACTGAGGTAACTTTAAAATTATTATTTAATATAGCAACACTAATAACCTATTTGTTTATGTCTTAATTTGCTACGGTTATTTAATTATAATGTACTTATTCTGCGACAGACACTTTAAGCTTAACACCTGCCACTATTTTTAATGTGCACTGAGTTTTGCTAATAATTGCACTGAACTAGATTAAATGCTTTTAGTCTTTTTAATCTTCTGATTAAGCCATCATTATCTAGGAGCTGGAGAACTTCAACATTGATGTGCTGATGGAGCGTCTCTTTATAACTTTGCGCATAGTCCTTGGTAACGTTATCGACCGTTTCCACCTTCAGGTCTTTATACAGATTGTGCTTACGAATGGAGCATCAACAATACCTCTCACCTACCTTTAATCTTATGCTTTAAACTCCCATGCCAAAATGTATGGAAAACTTGAGGAACACATAAAAATATTTTAAAACATATTTAAATCTAGCGATTTTTCTATGACACTGGTAATTCTATGAACCTGGTCTATCGCATTATTGTTGTTGGTTCTTAAAAACCAAATTTATGATCCGGAAGAGGAAGTTTTTCCTCAATAATTGGTTTTAGTACTTTTAATATAAGTTTTTCAAATGATTTGAACATTGTCGGCTTGATGCTGTTTGATGAGGTGGCTCTACTAATTTAGGAATCATAATTACCTCAGTTTTGGTAGATATTGTAGTTTGAATGAACCATTTATTTGGATAGTATGATCTTATTTAAAGCTTGCCTTGGACATTCCTTTAATTATTTCACGAGCAAATTTTGTAACAAAAATTTACTCTAATTGAAAAATAGGCATGAACATGAGAATGAGCAAGGCTTGAAAGCACATATATTTGCAGCACAAGAAATGTACACAGAGAATAATTAATTAAATGTTGTTACTCTCGAACATGCATAAAATATACAATATCTATATATCAGCTGTCTCAATAATTCCTTTCCAGGTTCTTTTCGCAAAAAAAAAATATTTTCGATGGATACTTAACATTTATTTATTTAAAATATTGGTTACTTGATTCCATATATTTTTCCCATCTATCAGGTAATTAAATAATGTCACTTGAAAAAGAACAGTTTCTCTTTTGAGCCAAGCGATTCATCGAGCAGCTATTTGTGAACTTCTTAATACACAGTTCAAATTGATAATTTTTTCTCGGTTATGATCAGTATTAACTCTTTCTTTAGGTTTCAACATTTCATAATATATGATACCAACCTGATCCCACCAAACACAGGGCATGCTCATCTCTCAACTCATCATGTGATCAAACCGCCAAATGTTAACCATGATTTTTTCGCTTGTGGTTTTTCGAAATAAATCCATTTTTAATCAGCCGTTATTATTTGATGCAGAAATAACTTCCTTTTATATCTTTGAAGCAGCATTTTACTGACCATTTTTCGATTTTCCAACTGCCTGTCATTAAATATAATTAGCTCCCATTGTCCAATCTTTTAGATCTATTCCATCGATTGTAATCATTTATAAATTGCCATTCAGCTCACATCTTTTCTGGTCTTCATACGTTTCGCAACCGGACGTTGAAATCACCACCTTTACATTGTGGAAACCACCTTTCATATGTTGTTAAAGTTGGAGGATATTCACCATAAGTAGTAGTAGACGATGACTTTCAGCGGCTTATTTTCTTTTGATGAAGCAAGAAAAGTTATTCGTGCCGCAAATGCACATTTACAAGCAAAAATGTTCTATAAAATAAATCTATAACGCTATTATTTAGGTAGAACATAACGTGTGTAGTACTTATGGCTAGTGAAATTTGTCACAAAAACCGAAGGGTAGCTACATACACATATAATAAGATACACGTTGAACTAAAACAAACAAGTAATTTTTTCTGTTCTTTCGTAGATTAATATATAAAATATTTTGAGTGACCTGATTTAATTTTTCTCAAATCTATATCTTTAAATAGTTTTAAAATAAATAAAAGTTAAAATACAAATGTATGTGTGGAATGTAACTTTATTTACGCCTTACTTTATCCCCGATCCTTCTACGTATTCCTAGTGATGTCTGAGAAATATGAATCGGAGTAACGGTTTCTGTAACCCATTTCTCTGATGCATATAGTTGAAAGTACTTGTATATACTTTTATTAGCGACATCTAGTGCAAAAATGCTAAGTATCAATGTAAACAATTGTTAAACAAGCTAATCTAACTGTTCAATTTAATGGTTTAGGCTACATAAAATAGTGTTCCATTTAGTATTATTGAGTTATACAGTACATACAGAAGCTAACTACGAAATGCTCAGAATTACATATTAAAGATTCATTATTTATTGTTGCTTCATTTGAAGAAATCTGCTGGCTAACCTCATCACACACTTTCAAAGACTTATGGTGATGCTGATCCGACAAAAAATTGGTGGCTTGTATTCCAATGGTTTAAAAGTTGAGATATCATTAATTACAAGACTCATCGTACGAAATCTTCTTTCAAGCTCTCAAAATTTTCAGATAGCTTAGAAGTGGATTTCAGATGGTTATATATAATGGTAAAAATCGAAAAAGGGGGAAATATATACCACACTACTACACGAACTAGCTAAAAATGTTATTTCGAGCCCTTTGGATATCCACATTGATACCGAAATGGAATACTCGTTTCCATTTCGATAGCGCAACTAAAAATATACCCTACAAGCAGCTTGCCGAACCAAATAATATCATCAACGCCATTCTGAGGCTGCAACACTTTCGATGTACATGGAAACATGCATTTATCGTATTTATCCCCAACAGACCTATCAGTCTACTAAGATCCATTTCCAAGCTTGCTGAAAGAGCAATTCTTTATGCTCTTAATGATTTTACGAAGACAATCGTTCCAGGTGAGCAATTCGGGTTCCGCGCCAAACACTCGGACGTTCATCAGGCCCATCGGTTGGCCGCAAAAATCAAGACTTAGTGCCAAAATTCATGCGATTAGGTCTACCTGATGACCTAACAGCTTTTGTCAAATCATTTCTGTCAAAACGATCGTTCCAGGTGACGATTAAAGAAATTCTCTCTAGCCGGAAAACCATCGACGCAGGGGTTTCACAAGGCTCCCCCTGGCACCCGCTCTATTTAATATTTTTCTTTCAGATGTCCCTAGAAGACCACAAGCTTTTTACGCAAACGACACTGCTAACTTTGCTTCTTCAAGAGTAGCACCGCACATCCGAAGCAGACAATCCACTGGTTACATTTCTGGAAGTTGCAGGTCAACTAACAGAAAACCCAGGCCATCTTCTTCCACAAGAAGCGTTTTGCACGCCGAAATCCCATGGTCAGAAGAAGCCACTTATCTCGGTCTTGTTTTCGATCGCAAGTTTAGGTGGAATTACCATATTCAAAGGTCCCTCCATAAAGATCAAGGTATTGTTTATCAACCGGGCCAGCCGGCTTTCTCTCTCAATAAAATCTCTCCTGTGCAAGATGATGGTTCGATCAGCCATTCTATACGGCTCCAGTATCTATCTAAAATATGTCTCACCTAGTCAGATGGAACGTCTTCAAGTCTTTCAAAACAAAATTCTCAGGAGAATAATCAATGCCCACTGGTTGGTCAAGAACAATCAAATTCATAGAGAAACAGACGTCCCCCAAGTTCACGATTTTATATCCGAGATCTACTCGAGATATTTCTAGACTCTTCGTCTCTCAGATAATAGATGTATTACCGAGTTGGCCGATATTTTAGGCCAATAACTCATTTGGCTATTCATGGCCTTAGTCTATCACAGCCAACACTTCCCCGTCGTGCTCAAACGCCAAATTGTCTCGACCTCCTCCTCCGATGTACCGCAAGCTGCGTGGTGAGATAACGACGCCACGTCCTTGCCTGGCCCTTGTGCCTCTTAACGGTGTTACCGGTTACGGGCACCCTCCTTACTAACAGTAAGGACTATCAGTCAGGACTATCTGATAGGGTGGTGTTTAGTAGGTAGCCCAGAGGCAGTCTCCACATAACCAGTCGAACTCGCTTATTCCTGCGGGTCTTCCCGACTAGGTGTCCGTAACAGGATTCTCCTACCCGGTTCCAGGCCAAAAAAAAAAACCGAATGAAAGTGTTACTACAGATGTCGACCGACTTCAGTTATATGGTTGGTATTGGCAAAATATGCGGTGATACATAGTAGCAAGTAGAAGAAGTAAAGTCATCCTCCAGTAGAACAATTTTGGGCCACACTTTGGTAGAAATACAGATTACACTGTTACAGCTAGAATGGGAAATTCTGCCGCACCCAGTGCCCTCATTATATACAGAAAAGCTAAAAAGTTGCTAAAATGAAGCCATCATTGTTCCAAAGATTCAATTTTCCCATTCTTTTAATATCAGCATATTTTATCGATGTTCATCTGCTTATATTCATAATCCTCCATCATCAAGTTAAAATCGTCACATATTTCATTCTGTTCTTTGTCTTCTTTCAGGCCCCTTCCGCAACAGATGTCTCAGGTAATTTTATTTCCTAATAATATATATCCTTTATTATACCAAAAGAATATGCTATAATTCCATTCATTTCTGGATACATTAATAAATTGGTCCTCTAATAAATTTTTCAACTATTTCTCCATGTATATTTATATCAATAATTTTGATTATACATTAGAATTTTAACAATAAATAAATAAAAATATAGTTACTTAGGTAGTATCATATGCTATGATAATTAAAATATTATATATCAAATGCTGGAGGGTACCAAATAATTACATTAAAATTAGTTCTCGCCATGAAATTTAAATACCATTTGATATCCATTAACCAGGAAATTTATTTTATATAAATAGTACGTATGTGATTTAATTTTCATATAATTTTTCTTCCAGTTTAATATTATATCTAAATTAAGATATTTTAGAGACCTTGGCGGTTTAGAAAAAGTTGAAATACACCTCTCAGTATAGTAGAGATTACCAAGACTTGATTAATAAAAGCGTATTTGACACTTTATTGAATATAAAATAAAATTATTCTAAAGCTTTGAATTAATTTGTAGTATTCTTGATGTGAACTTTCGGGTCTTATGGAATTGACACAAATAGTTTAGAAACGATAACGATAGGGGTTTTCAATAATGATGGGTCGATGTTGAAATGCAATGAAACATGATGTTTGTACGAACTTGACTTCTTCAATTCCCTTTAAACTCTCATTATAAGATCCTATAAAAAATGTCAAAAGTAAGAAAGTTAAAGTAAAAAGTTTGTAAGAAATAATAATATCCTCTAATGGTCTATGCAAAATATCCATCAGGGTGTCCATTTTATAATAATTAAATATCTTAGTTGTTAATTAATAATTTCCTTACAATACTGTTTATCTTAAATTATTGGTTAGAATATTTATATATAAAGTTTTAAGTATTTCATTTATAGAATTTAACATGTTAATGGCTTATACAATAATTTAAAGGATTTTTTTTAAATCTGAACCTATTGTGAAAAATCATTACAATGGGTATTATTCAAAATATTGTCCATCGAGAACTATGTATCTTTTTAGTATATCCACGAATCGGCCCATTATTTGGTGTCTTGGTCACGAGTGAGGACATCCCGACTCATATATCAGAACAAGTAATAATCTGATTCCATATGGCCGAGCGCTGTCATACTGAAAAATTATATTGTAGTGTTCCTATTCTGGCTGGTTTTTGCAGTGCTGGTCTCAAACTCATCAAATTTTTGTTAACAGTGATCCTCATTGATGATTTGATCGAGTGATGCGTGCAAGTTCTTGTCTTCAATTTTATTTGGCTGTCCAGAACGTTCCTTGTCTTTGATGTTAAGATCATCATTTTCAAAACGTCGAAACTAGTATTCACATGTTGAAATTGAGAGAGCATGGTTTCCATAAGCTTCACATAACATCCAATGACCTTCAGCAGTATATTTTTCAAATTGATGTAAAAATTAAAGCTTCCCACAAATGATATTACTCGGTACGAGTTCAAACATTTTCAACGCAGTGAAAAAAAGCGTTCACGCTTCAAATAAATTACACTGAAAATTTAAACTTGTCAGTGGCGGCTCCAACATGAATTTGATTAAAAATGTACCCGATGCGATTAACACACAATAACACCGTCTGTTTTAAATCCTTTAAAATTAATTTATAGGCTTGATAAATACCATGACCATTACAAAAATTACATTTTTGAAAAATACTCGATTCGCCAGTGAAAATCAGCTATTGTATATAACTTGTAAATGCAAAAGACAACGAAATGTTTTGATATATTTTTGTTTGTAATATTATTCCAGTGCAATTTTCTTTTAATATACGAATGAAACTGCTCGACGGAATATGCAATACCGTAGGACAATATTGTTTCAAATATCGAAGAGACACTATCGGGAATTTAATTTAAAAACGCTACGCAAACTATGGCAACGCTTGCAGGAAAAAGTTATTGAATATAACAAAGTTAAAATGCTACGAGACTTTCGATATAAACTGATTGAAACGTATTAGTAATTACAACAGACTTTATTTTAACGAAAATCATTTTTTTAAGTCATACCTAGTAATTCAAAGTTAATTCAAACGAAATAAGACCTAAAAATATTACTACTTACCGATTTTCATTTAAGTTTTACTCTTTACTATCTGAATCTGTAGATTCCTCTTAGATGTACGTAATTATATAATTCTTTGTTAACTGAAATTCAGACGACTTGAAAACAAGGCTGATATTTATATACAAAGAAAAATCAAGAGAATGGTAACAATGAAATGTGGAAAAGTAAATATCCGCAGCTGTATCAAGATTATTAAGTGCCGGTTTGGTTGGCGCTGTAGTAAAGGCGACAGGACGGTCTACCTACTGTTGCGATAGTCGTGCGTTCGAATCCTGCTGGGGCATGAATGTTCTTATATGTTAACTTATACTTTAGTTGTACTTATACTTGTATGTTAAATTATATATAACTTATACTTGTAAGTCCCAACAGCTTTAATTTTATTTATAATAGGAATGTTAGTTGTGGAATTTGTAACAAAACATTTTCAACAACGTTCAATTCAAGGATATGAGAGAAGGAATATATAATTATACTAGAAGTATTATTAGAGATAATTATTACTTTTATACATATTTTGTTGCTTACTTAATGTTTGCAACCATACATTCATTTTAGGCTAGTAAATGTACAATACGTCAACAAAAAGCTGGAGGTTTTTAATTCATTAATGGATATTGTCACATCAAATAGTAGCAAAATATGCAGTAGAGGTCATAGTTGATCATATTTGGAGATTTTCTTTAGTTTTAATTATGTTGGCTTAATTTGTACTAAATAATGTATATATTTATTAGGATGTATGATTATTTTACTGTATATTAATTTTATGGAAAATTAAAAATAACATTACCAATATATGTATATTTTGAGACATTAATATTGTCAGTTATGTTCCGAATATCTTCTATTATTAATATGCCACCACAACCATTGAAAACACTAACAACAGGAGCCACATCTCAGTCGAAGTTGCTTTTGCACAATATTCTTAAATTCAATTATTGCTTCTTAATGATATTATTTGGAGCAACAAAAATTGTTCAGAATAAGGGCTGTCATAATTTTGAATCAGTAAACGAGATTCAGGTTTTCAACTGTTAATGAACTTGCAATTGTTATGGCTGGCGATCCATTTAGAAAGCAGAGATAACACGGTATACACAGAGATAACAATTAATACACGCTGTTTGTACAACTACATCGAGCAAATTGAGAAGAGAGAAATTGTGGCAACTTTCTTGATATTTCTGCAAAATTGTAACCAATTGTACAACACCGTTTCCAATACTCCAATAATTATTAAATCAACTGTTATCAACTGTTAATGAACTTGCAATTGTTATGGCTGGCGATCCATTTACAACGCAGAGATAACACGGTATTTCAACGGAACGGTCTATTCAAGGTTTTTTTAGTAATGTATTCATTTCGTATATTTGGTCTCGAATAGAGCCAATATCAGGATGGTCAAGAATCGTCACCCACTTTGTATGTAGACGGGTTTTCTTGGGCGAATATAATGTATTATTCTTCATTTTGTAAGCGATGTTATTCACAGTACCTACAGTGATATTTAGAGCGGCAGCAATCCGCTAAAAACATTTTAAATAACATTGTAAGGACTTATATTATTTAATATCACCAATAACTACCTCTCTAACGGAATTTACCAGCAAAAGGGGGCCTCCATTATCTCGTTCCTTTTCGAAATAACCTATTAAAGCCGCAATCAATTTGTGACCCTGAATATCTATTGTTTTCGGCATTTTCAAACAAAGTAATATAATGTATTACGGAGTGACTTAAAATTTATTAAAATAAAGGCCTAAAATAATGTTTGCCGGTTTATAACCTGTAGTAATTATAACTAATATTTTGAATAATTTTGCGTACATCTGACAACCAGACGGCGACCGGCTGTCAGATGTATGAAAAATTCTTGAAAGCAATAGTGATAAGAGAATTTAACTCTTTCTTATAAATTATGATGGCCGCATAATTAACTGTAGTTTTTAGATATGCTATAATATTAAAATAAATTATATTTGATAATATTTTTGTTCAATTATTTTATTTAGATTACAATTTTTTTGTATGTCAAAGCCAAACTGAACTAAAACTGAGAGTTAATTCGGCAACATTGCAATATTTCGACGTCACAAATATCCATGATGCATTACTAAAAAAACTTTGAATATATTATAGATGAACCACACAATCATAATCTCTACGATGTTAAAAATGACGTTTGAATAGGACAAGCTGTAATGGGTCTGCTAGTTGTTTTATATAACTACCCTATATTATGTAGTTTAATCGATTAAATAATTATAGCTGTATGAAATTGATTATTTTGCGACTAATATGTTTATTTTACTTATTCGAAATAATTTAAGTGGTTAAAACTAAAAAATATTAATTTTTATGCCGAATAAGCTCTTTTTAACTTATTTAGTAAGAAAGTTTCGTAATCATCAATGAAGCCCTGTCGAAATGTTAGCTTTTTATACATGTATAACAACAAAGTTCCGTAATATCTGTCTTTTTATCGAACAGTCATTTGTCATACTAAAATGACAGTTTCCACATATATTTTTAGAAGTTACCTCTCGGGGCCTATCGGTTATATATATTTAATAAAACTCCCTGTCGACCCTCATAATAAGACAATATGTTATTAAAACGTAAGTTGTTTAATAAATTTTGACTAATATTATTTTTTACGAAATTTTACTGTCTCAATACATGACATAAATATATTACCAATTAATTATATGTGACAGGATATTACATGTGATGAATATGATAAATAGACATTATAAGATATTATAAATAATAGTGAAAGTAATACCAGGACAGTGAATTTAAGTACTTTGAATTGGTATTCTATATAGATAAACGGTTTAGAAATTTAATAGGCTACAATAGTTTTTTCGATAAAAGCCATCTTGAGACTCACAGAGATCGTCTTGTTCAAACGTCATTTTTCATACAAACATGCCGTGATATCATGGCAATATATTGATGTTTAGCCTGGTAACAACAAAATTTTTATTATAACCCTATTTAAATTACACGTAAATGTGATGAACAGATCTGGTCGACCCTATGCACGTACAAAAAGTTGTGGTGTCTTGAAAATATTCTTGCATATGATGCAGAATACCAGTATATGATGATGGAAGAATATATGCGATACCGATGTTATCTATATCAGTTATTCGATCCACGTTTTTGTTTTTCCTGCTTAAACAATAGAAAATAAATAATTAGTAGATTACTTGTACAAAAAGAATAAAATCCATAAAATGATATCCATATTCTACTTTGTAAAATATCAATGGACATTGCAAAGAATCGAAAGAATATCGCTTGTCTTGAATAATTTGCACAATATTATATCTGTGTTTTATACGTATATCTCAACGTTTAAGCGGGTCTCCAGCCATAACAATTGGAACTTCATTAACAACTGGTACATTGTATCCTCCTAAATGCTCTCCATAAGGAACTTTGTCAGTTTACTACAGTTTCTCTCTTCCCAATCTACTGGATTTGGTTGTGTAGACAAGAGCAGCAACATTTTCGACTGGGGGATTATTTACAAACAATTGCAAAGCAGCGTAGATAGCTAGAAAAGTCCAAGTGTAGATACCCTAATACCAAGTGTTTAGTAAAATTATAAAGGAATTATTCATTGTTACATGCTTGAATTGGACCAAATCAATAATTCACTTGCCACCTTTATTGGGGCTTTTAAGCCGCAATTTCTATCTCCAAATAAAATGGTTTTCTTTATACCTTAAGCTTATATGCCAATTTAATGAATATACCTATTCATGTTACTTCTTCTTTACAACGTTAATATTTCCTACATAAGAGCTTTCTTAAAACTAACATAACCTAACTTTTTTTATATACACGTATAAAACCTTAATTTTAATTATATCAAGGACATCAGAACTACTTTTCAAATCACAGTTGCCAGAAGTATTGCTAATCTGCGTCTGGCTTACAAATAATAAACAGTCTTATACCTAAAGAAGCAACCTTTATAATTCACCTGTTTTCTCTTCTATCAAAAATTAATGCCATTGAAGTAGGCGATCAAACCGAATGACCACAATTGATTAATAGAAATGGTATTGTATTTTTATTGTTTAATAACTTTAATAATATCCACCGAATAGGCCGGACCTAGCCCCGTCCAACTACCATTTGTTTTGATCTTTGCAAAGCTTTTTAAATAGTACACAGTCGGCTTCAAAAGAGACTTAAATAAAATTTATTTGAATAAGATGAAAAAATAAATGAAATTAAACTATTATATAAAGCTTCAAATTGACACTAAAACTCCTCAAAATTTGTTTTTGCAGCCTATAATTTATTTGCTAGCACGAAAGTTACGAATTTTGAAACTAAAATGAACTGAAATTTTTCCAGTTCATTTTTTATCTCTTGATAGAGAATTTGTAACACAACAATAAAAGTTGCCGCAACAATAGAAATATTCAGTAAACAAGGCAGGACTGATTTTAAAGAGGTAGTTATTGAAATCGGTGAAATACTAAGAACATTATATGTATATGCATGAAAGTTTAAATAGCTTTCATTATTCATCCACTACTGTACATTTCCATTGCCTAAAGCTCGTCGAAGCGAAGAAGATTAGTAAATTTCACGTTGCAATGGTTGAAAGTTTTAATTGGCAATATTTTGCAGAATGTGTTGCATAATAAAATATTTAATACTTGTAAATTGTTGTTTTAGATAGAATTCAAATTTTAGTAGATTGGTAAAAAGGATGGAATAATCTAATCAGCTAATATGAAACTTTTGTAATAACGTTTTGCAGCATAATTTCCTTAACTACATTCATTTCAATGACCCTCCAATTTTTATTATCGGTTTAAAGTATATCTACAAAATATCTGATGGTGATTTTTAATTTATGAAACGAGGCGGAAATCAGAGGGATCTAAATCCGGCGAATGAGTTGGATGTTGAAACATACATACCTTAGCAATTTAATTGCAAAATATTGCTATATTAATAGAAAATATAGTATAGAGCTGTGTGAATATGTATACTATTTTAATGGACTTTTTGTAAATCAAGTCTCTTTTTTACAAACAAGTGGATTATTTTGCTGCAAGTTACTATTTTGAGAGCGAAACATTATTTTCCCTCCCAAGAAACTGACTTGGTGGATTCTTTTTAACGCTAACTCCCAACTCGCTTTAGAGTCGAAAATTCTGGTTTATAGCACATTTTATTCTCTTATTTTGGTTTAGTATCACCACGATAAACCTACGTCTTCTCCTTAGTAGTTACGAGGCACAAAATCCTCTTCAATAAATCTTTTTGGCTCGTTTGATTTTCGTCACACTTGAATGTATTTTTATACCATTGTCATTTTAAATTTAAATTTAATTTAGTTAAAATATTGAAATTTCATTTTGATTCGAACAAACAATATTCAATAATTCCCACATAGGGGACGAATTATGACAATTTAGCTTTGCTACCCGTTTGGTGACATGACCAATTTTTCAATTATTATTGCTTCATATTTTCATTGCAATTAAAGAACGGAAATGTTCTTTAAATCAATTATTCACTATAACTCACATGGCACTTAACGTCTTTACTTCTAAAGCTCGAATATCCTGTACAATTCCTTTTAGGGCGAAACTGTTTTAGTTTCCGTGAGTATCATTGATTATAATAGGCTAGATGACTGCAATAAAGAAGTACATTGATGTATAATAATAATATGTAGAGAGTTTATTAGTACTACATTTATTTTAAAATTAAAAAAATGGGATGACTAAGACTTTAGCAGAAATAAAAAATAGCCATACCGGAAGTGCTTCGAAACATTGACGTCACTTACTCTTTCCTACCATTATTTGGATTTTTCATCTCATATTTCACAGATAAAATATTGGTTTTATGCAACTAACGGCAGCAAATGATAATTAAAAAAATTGAGTTGAGATTTATGAAGGCAAATGGCCCAAATTTACCCACAATCGATTCGTGTAAAATGAATATACTGAAAAAATATATGGTGATAACTTGAAGATACAGATGCAAATGTATTTGACAGGGCTATCAAAATATTCATTTTACATAGTTGATAATGCAATACAAGAGAAGATTTAAATTATATATATTTGATGATGGATATTTGATTTTCTTAAAATTAGAGCTACTAACTGTGAAAGAAAAATTATTTTAGCAGCGCTGTATTGTAACAAATTACCTTGTAAGGGTAAATAAGTTGCGCCTATTGTAATTTTGAAGTTCGTTTTAATAATAACCTTAAAATCTTGTAATAGTATGCAACTACAATACTTTATGAAGTTTACAAAGTTTACAAGTTTACTTTAAGTAGTTTACAAAATCTTTCTTTAGACATGCTTTAATTAACATATCAAGTTCTCCTATGAATTCTTAAATTAGATTCTCTAGTTAGCTTCTTTTTTCTTACGTGACTTCAGTGATAACAGTTGGTTCATACATTGTCTGTAGGTCAGTATTGTTCGAAATTTATATTTTTCATAAAACACATGGTAAAGTGGAAAAACTTGATAAAATGACATTGTTAAATCAAATATGTGTCACTTACCATTAACCCGGTGAATCATAGTGAAATCAGATATTTAATATTAATTTTTCGTACTCTTTGAAGGCTTTAATTAATTTTAAAGATTTAATTGATACCTTAATATGTATATTGAGAATATATGGTTATTCAGTAATGACAACATTTACTTGAAATCGATTTTTTTTGTAAATAACTTTTATTCTGGTTTAGGTAAAACGTAGAAATGTCTTAAAGTAGTTTTCAAAATGGTCATCTAGCCTATTAGCGTCTCTTTTACGTATTTTTTAAAACTTCCTAACTTTCATTCTCTCCTTAACTTCTCGTTTCTTGTAAAGCTTTGGTAGTTCAAGCAATCCAGAAAATGTGTATTTATGCTTTAAGTTAAGTTTAACTGATTGATATGAATATAGATAATTTAATTTTTGGGATGTAATTAAAATATAAATGAAACTTTACATACTATAGCATGTTATAATAAATATATCCTTTATTTTAAACTAAATTTATTTTAATATTAATGGCACCGGATATATCTATGTAACTACCTACGTCCATGTCGTAAAATAATAATTTACGATCCAAATATTTACTGTTTCGTGCTAATGCGGGTTGTAGAATTGTTTGTCGCTATAAGGAATGCTGGATTTATTGCCTTAGTTTAATGGATATTTATATCGGACGAATGGAAATTTTTGCATTAAAATGTTAGTGTTTGCGAATGAAAAATATGAAAACCCACGCTCTTATATACGTATAGCAACAAATCCTAGGCCAGTAACCTGGCTGGATAAGCTTAGATGCATTGTAAAGACGTCACTGAAAGGAGAAAGACGTGCGCGCGCTACTCATGCGCATTTATTCTAAACTAACTTGACAGATTTCGCAGCTACAGGTTGCTGTTTATGCGAGACTTGTGGTTAGAAAGTATTTAAGATTTGTCTACATAAGTATGTAGGTAGCTCTTCAGAGTATACTATAAATAATACTGTGTGTAAACATGTGTTAATTTAGTACGTATACACGAGGAGATAATGAACACTAATTTTTATAGATGATGTAGCCAGTGCTCGGTTGCTGCGGTTTTCATTGGAAATATACTTTGGAGTAGTGCAGCTGCACTGTGACTAAAATATGTAAAAAAATGAAAACCAATATACTCTTGGCTTCACCGACAAGAAACCGTCCTCATAAGAAGCGGGTGACGAATAAAGGTCATTTTGATATTAGCTCTATCAGACGAAATAAATTATGAAATGTATAAAAACAGTAAGTATAAGCATAATTTAATACAATTATTTCAGAGGATTATTAAAGGCATATAATAAAATCCTGGAGGACTTGTTATAATTTGTGTATTTAGCTGATACATCAATATTTCAAAATTGAATACAAACTAAAATTAGAGTATCGACAACAACAGTTTATGGAAAAAGGTAAGTATTTGTTTAGATTTGGTTTGTCATAATATTTAAGAACCTTGAGGATTCTTCATCAACTGTTTAGCAGATATGGCAAATACATTAGGGACAATGTAAGTTTATCAATGAAGATCTACACAGATAGTAATTGAAAACACTAAGGAGATACACAGTGATGTCAAAATGTGATGTGGAAATAATTCAACGTAAATATAATGAAACACAATCATAACCTACAAACTGTTATATTAGATGATACAATGTTAAAATACATTATATGTGATAACATAATTTTAGTGTCATTAATTTAATGAGATTAGGCAAGATTGCAACGTTTTAACGTCATACATTTCGAGGACTTGAGTTCACTATATTTTTAAACGAGCTATATATTTAAAAGCGAACACCACAAATTTAAATAATAAAAAAAACACGAAATAATGAACCCGAATAATCTAAAAAAAAGGAGCAAAGCAGTCAATGACCAAACCACGCCAGCAGCAATTGAGTAGCAATGGTATTTTTTGAAATGTGTACTTAAATATTTTATTAAAGTTTAGATAATAAATTTAAAATTCTGCCATGGTATACTTCAAAGGAAAAAATCACTTAACATTCACATGCAAAACACTTCTGAATTAGACCAATTAAAAACTTTCAGCCATTAATTACAGCTAAAAAATCCACTAATTTAACTTTCTAATGTCAGGTAGAAAAAACTACACCGGCCTGAGCTAACAGTGAAAACTTTGTTATTAACATAGATGCTTTTGAATCAGCGGAGATTGCCTGAATATTTCGCGTCGGCTATAAAAATAATGAAACGGGTTTTTACGTCAAGTAAAATGTCATACATTTTAGGTAATTGAGCATTATTTTATATATTAAGTGCTTGACTGTATTCTGGTCGTTTTTCTTTTTAAATTAGATTTATTGAAAAAGATTGATGCAATATATGTTAATCAAAATGTTTTCCTATCTTTTTGACAACTTGGTGATACCGTGTTGTATGAACGATATTATTTATTTTTTAATTTTTTTAACTATTTCATTTAATTATTAAATAATTACTAATTTAATTCTTATTCATCCGAACAAGCGTTAATTAAAATACTGTTGTACGTTGGGTGCGTGTTCCTTGTTATTGTTGATATTTCTCTGCAACTATATGTCATTCAACTTCTTGAATTGACGTTGATAGATATCTGTAGTATTAGTTTCATTCAGGTTTAACAGCTTGTAATGTAATAGATTTTGCTGTAGATAGATATGTAAATAAATTTTTATACTAATCCATGGTCGAGGTCGAGCACTGGAAGTGACCGGACGTATCGGGTTTGTTGTAGTGGATCTATTTTCCTTATCCAGTCACAATACGCCACTGAAAACTCTGATGACATAGGATCGGTTCGAAATGACATTTTCATTTAATTCAAGAAGTAGTTATTTCCCCTCCTTTTGGATATTTTCCATCGCATGTAAACGTCTAGAATGAATTAAAAAAAAATAATTCATTAATATGAGGGATATGATGGATTGACACCATATTATATAACATATATTTTACGTAATATAGTCCTGACTATCCGGCCATTTTTTTCAAAACTACTTACCTACTCTAAAAGTCGTTTTGTATCACCGGTCGTTTTGTATCAACAAGTCGCCTCCTCTAACATAAAACAGTTTCTAAAATAAATTAATAGTGTTGGTTTTCTAAACCCTTTCACATTATATAATTGGCGTAGTCAGTAGGATTTCGGGGAAATAAGCCTGTTATCTTGGGAAATCATTCAATTAGTGAAAATCAAATTAATTATCAAGAAAAGAAGACAGTTTGACGTTGGATTGGCAATCGTTCTGCAGTTACTCGAAGCACTTCTTGGTGTAGTTAAGTGCAGTTCGGGCAAAAGCATCGCAGCTCAAACTATAGTTAAGGTCACAAAAGTTAGTTTGAGGTGCTCAACGACCTCATAAACTATTCCAAGTAATGGACATTCAGTTCAAGGTGTAGGGACACCAAAGGCGGACTGAAGTTGAAGTAAATTAATATAGTCTTCTGGAATTTGGACTTGGAGTTGAATGGTGAACGGCTAAGGCAGATTGCAGTATCTTAGTTCCTTAGCCGTAGAGTGTTGTTAACTTGAATCGTCAAAATTTAGAAAACCATTCCATAGGCAGACGAAGGTATAATCAATACTCAAAAGCAATTTTTATAATAATTATAAATTGTCCAGATGTAATAACTATCACGTACATCCCTGTGGCCATTTAATTAGGAGGGAGGTATTATGTAAGACGACAATGACTATTCGGCCATTTGTTTTAAAGCTACTTGAATGTGAAAAACGGATTGCTCTGTTTTCTAATAGATAATAACCCGGAGTGTTGCTTTGTTCCGTCGTTCAACAAGTCGCCTCTACTTTCTGTAAAATAAAACAGTTTTTAAAGCAAATTAATAGTTTTTGTTTTCTAAACATTTTCACATTTTTAAGTTATATAAAAGTACGTCATTGTTTTCTTTATAGAAAATAATGATGAAGAGAAAATTCAACATAGAGACTTGTATGATTAGCTTCTATTATACACTCAATGTAGCTCAATAATACTAAATGGAAAACTAATATTTTATGAAGATAATTTTCAAAATCATCAAATGTAATGGTTTCGTTAGTTTATTTACATTGAGACTTCGCTTTTTCAACATTTATCGAAAATCAAAATACATGCAAGCACCTAATATATTACAACTTAATAAAAACTTGGTATAAATTATATTATAAGTCAGTTGCTGATAAATTTAATCTAGTTTCAACCGACTTCAAAAAAGGAGGCATATAGAAAGAAGATATATTATAATTTCATCGGAACCACATAATGATCTGATGGTGGAAACTGGGAAAATCGAAGGAAATACTCAAATTTCAAAGGCACGTACAATATTTTCACATCTATTCTTTATCCATAATAATCAGATATTTCTATATAAAGTTATCGCTCAATTGATGTGACGGAAAAGTGCAAAAGCTATTCAGTTTGATTTTTAACCATTTACTATAACATAAGAGGATTTGTAGAAATATTGCAGGCAACTGCTTCTACAGTGTAATGGTCAGAGCATTCAGATGCCACGCAGCGGTGGCGGGTTCGATTCCCGGCGGGAGCAACAACTTTTTATTGTTCTAGTTCGGTTAGAACATTTGTCACAACACAAAAAAAGGTTTTAATATAAAATATGAACATAATAATCGTTGTATTAACTAAATGAAAATAAACAAAGACCTTATTTAACCTATCTATACCAAAACCTATTTATCTATTTACAATATTATTTTAACTACTACCAATTGAAGACCATAATATAAAATATAACAACAAAAAGTTTTTAAATGCCTTGAATCTATTAAAAGACATCGATATTAAACTGTAATAAACGCGAAATTGGTATATAGGAAACTTTTATCATTAATGTGAAAACTCCTAAATCATTCTTAGGTTTATCTGGGAGATATTTTACTGAGAAAAGCGCTTTATCGCGTTTCTTCTAAAGCTAAACCGTGTTACATTGTTGAAATAGGAAGGGATTTCTCGCAGGCCAACTTAAGATTGTCTTGAAATTTATATAATCGTGAAATATGTAATACTGGATAGCGTTTATATCATTGTTTTGGTTAATTGTTTTAAGTTCATATTCAGTAACCTGTAACTAGAGATCTCATTCTTACTACACTCATCGATAATACACACATAACCATGTGGATTTTTTAAATATAGTAAGAGGATTGTTATTGTTATTAAAAGTATTATTTGAGATTTTTAATTTATGATACTGCTATAACTCATAATTTATGATCACTGCAATTTTGCTCATATAAATGAAACTCCTATCGGTCGCTTCTCGAACCTATAAGCTTATTGGACGTTCTTAATTTATAATAAAGGAGTGGTAGATCACATAATAGCATAATAGTAAAATATAATATAGGATATTTCAATAGAGTGTACCGATACTAAAATTGATTGAAATAAGCTGTGTGTAGGTGATGTGTACTAACGAAATTCTATTTTTTATTTCAAAGGTTTTTTATGAATGTAAGAATGTTCAAATATGCTCTACGGTTTTTCGTGATGGTATTTTTCGTTGGCTGTATATAAATATTTTATAGATTAAGCAAGAAAACATTCTCACTCTCTCGTAGGGAAACATTGACTTATCCCAAACATTAGGAATATCAGAAGTATTAAGCTCTGCTATGAATCTTTGTAGATCTTTGACGGCTCAATTCTATTGATTCTGATATGAATAAGAACTTTTCAACCTTTTTTTAGATATCAATCCTGTTGTTAAAATGACTAGTGTAGTGCGGATATTCGTTACTTGCCACTACAACTCCTTAATTTGTTCAAATAAAATGCGTAAGTTTTGTGAGTTCATTTCATATTTATAAAATATGTTCGTTGATAAATTGCAGTTTATGGCTAATGAAAAAGCAGATACATAGGTTAGATTCAATTTGTTTTTTAGCTCCCAGAATCTATGATAAGATATTTTGTACTTATCATTTTTGGAGCATTATATTTCTGGAAAAATCTTGCTTCAGATTTCTCCTGAACCAGAGAGAGTTTGCATATTTTAGCAATAGTATCTCTCTTCTGTTCTCTAGAGAGGTTATTTTTGCTCCACAATACATAATTTTCCCTGGACTTATTTGGAATACGCTCAGAGACAATCTGAGAACTTTATTGTGGATGGTATTTAGATTTCTTAACCCTTTCGCTGCGATCCACTCACTTTCAACAGCGTTTCGCGTTCAATTCAATATTTGCTAGTTTTTAAAGTGATAACATATTTTTAATTAACATATCTATCAGTTTTTTTTAATTTGAGTGCGTTCTTCATCATTTCTTTAGAAGTAAATCCAAAGTTAATCGATAGCATTGGAATTGATGGATCACCCCTAAGAGATATTTATGATATATGCTTTTATTTCTGATTTATGGCCATATTGAATATAAGCTTTCTTTTTATGCTTTCGCCGAAACACGAACTTTTTGTACAATTGTGCGAACAATTTAAATTTTGTGTAAATGCTGAAAATATCTGTTTGGGTTACTTCTAGTTGATTATTTGTCGCCTTTGCATTGAGCCTTTGCATACAGTAGAGCTTGTATTTTCGTAGCTTCAAACTTGAGGCCTTTTAAGAACGATTTACTTTGATCTTATTGTTGATTGATGCTGTGAAATCAAACGTCCTATGTTCTTAAAACCGCCTTTTAAAAACCGCCTTAAAAATCACCTTTTAATTCAATACCTGTAGTCCAGATATTTCTGACTGTTTTTGTTACTTCCAAATAAGGTTTTTCAAAATAAGCATTTGTTTCGGTGATGAGTGATGATGCTTTCCATTTGATCCAAATCTCTTACCACCTAACCATTTCTTTAGGTTTGGGAGCAAAATAAAGTCAAAGGGGCTAAATCTGGAAAATATCGCCGATGGGGTAAAAGTCCGTAGTCCTATTTATGGATTTCTGCCATAGTTTCTTCGTCCAGTGCGGCCGTTTTTTTATTTGCAATGTGGTCAATATCTAATATTTCCAAAATCTATGATTATTCGAGAAAATCGATACAAATTTCAAAAATTGTCTTAACACAGTTATAGCTATTCATTTCACAATCGCTGTTTTGATTAATCTTCGGTCTTTTGTATTCCGTGAGATATGCATTTTTAGGAACGGCTCAAAATGTCATTCAATTGACTCTCCAACCACATCTTCGAAGTGGTCACATAGTTTTGCTTATGGTTAAGCTTGACCAATTGCAACATCCACCGCGTGGGTAGCATTTTCATATCTATCATTTCATCTATTTGATTTAAAAAAATGTATTAGTATAGGAGAAAGGGTTTTAAGCATTAAAATTATTCATTTACTTGAAGAACAGTTTTGTTTAAAGAAAGAAGAAGCGACATTAAATTGTTATACAACGGCATACTGACAATTTAAACATATTCTATCATAAATTAAATTTCTAGATACATCACTAACATTCAGTTACATAAGCACCCTCCTCGTTTTTGAAAACCGTAGTTAATCCTGTTAACAGTCCCATGATATTACATTTCTAATGTTTTGCTCAACTTTGTTAATAGCATATTAAAATTAAAAAAAAATTAAACTTTTATGAAAATATGCAAGAATGTATCTTTATTGCATCAAAAATTATATCAACTCGAACCATTGTTTTTACTGAAAGTTAATTTCACTATTTTTAACAATTCATATAGAAATTACTAGAGAGCTTCCCGAAGAATGTGAAGCGTATTTAATTTGTAGTCATACTGTGTTGTATATTTCAAACTGTCTTAATGTTACCCAAATAATTATGCTTAAAAATTCCTAAGGTATTTTGGTGGTACCTGAAGAAATCAAACACTGCCCTGCAATATTCCCAAATATCTCACAAGCTTTTAACTTGGTATAGCATTTGGGGATTGCTGGAATCAAAGCTTTTTGAACGAATGTTGAAAGTCTTGCATGAAGAGACAGTTCTAGAGGGTAGTCTTGGGGCCAGTTGTATCTCTTCTATACTGCTAATACCCCTACAATAAAACATATGCCGACGCACAGTTATCGTGACAAAAGATGTACCTCAGTCTAAGGCTGTAGAACAAGTACGATTTGCGGCCAACAAGATCAACAAACGGACTAGAGACTGGAAAATACAGCTTAATAGCTCCAAATCTGTCCATGTTGATTGTGCGTTGAGACGAAATGATAAATTATATCAGTTGACGGATGCTCGATACCTCAACCAGAATCAGTTAAATACTTTGAAATACATATCAATGGTGGATTAATTTGGAAACATCATGTTAGACAAAGCATAGGATATTAGACTCAGTCAAGCAACTGTACTGGTTAGTAGGAAGATATTCTCAACTTGACCTAAAATTGAAGAGTTTGGTTAATCAGTCAATCGTAAACCAATTTGGACCTATGGGCAAATATGGGATTGCACTAAAACATCAAATCAACTAGTAATTCAACGTACCCAAAATAAAGTTCTACGATTAATTACCAATGCTAATCGCCACGTAATGATGAACTGTACGATGACCTCGAAATCAAATACATACATGATGTGGTCCAGGATTTCGCCTTAACACATCAAATAAGTTTGGTAAATCACAGCAACGTGAAAGCAATGCAGCTACTAGACAACATGCAGGAAATCAGAAGATTGGAGCGAACTATACCACATGAACTTTTTCAGTGTATAAGCGTATTCTTAAATTTAGGTTAAGTAGATTACTTCTTTTTTAATTTGGGATATAGATACTAATCCCATACTTACCTTGCTTGTGTATTAATGCAAGTAAAACAGAACAGTAATAAATTAATTTGTATATTAAGATTATACTAAGCATATCTAATGTAAGGTGTAATTAATTTAAAAAAATATTGTGGTAAAACTGGGAGGGAGCGATGAATTCATTACGAATTAATTTTGAACAAAATTTTACTCCAAACTCAGAAAAAACCTATAAAATACTTTTTCTTTTTAAGCAAACGCAACTAAATTGAGCTTCATTACACTTTTAATTATCTTCACCAATAATTTCCATATCTGTAATTCACAGTTTTTATATGTGTATCGACAAATACCTTTCAACCGATAAATATTTTCGACCGATCTTTTTTTGTTAATATTTTAGACCCCGAAAGGGAAAACAACAAAAAAATTCGTCCTGTAAACATATTCGAGGATTATTTTCTGAATAAAATATTTTTATTGCCAGGAACCGGAATAAACACGGTGGATTTTCCTGGACTACCGTTAGTTTTTATGAGTATATAAAAACTTTTTTTCATAACTTAGCCAGTGTGTAAAATTAAGAAAATAAATATACCGTACACAAGTTAAAAGAGTGTATAATATTGGTATACATAAAAAAGTTAAGCCTTACTATATCCTGTCTTTGAAAATTTTATTTTATATATATATATATATATATATATATATATATATATATATATGTATATAATATGGAAGTTAATAACTGTGAAATATGGAACAGGAAACATTATTTAGGACGTGTTCGGGGTTAGTTCGAGAAACTTGGCAATTGTTTGAAGGTTTCCGTTAACTTCTTGGCTTAAAATATGATTTATTCCCTATTATTGCAGGAAATGGTTTGCCTAGTAACTTACGTGTACACCCTTAATATACCGACATTGTTATCAACTTATATTATAAATGTCACAAAATGTTTTAACTTTAGCCGATTCAGTATTGTTTTATCCTATAATATCTCTATGTCCCTTTAATATTTCGTTCTTCAATGGTGATACAATATTGATTCTTACTTCAATTAAAATAAACAAATAAAGAGCATTTCTCGGTGTTTTATATTTCGTGAGGTATGCATGTTTAAGAACGGCTCAAAAAGTCGTTCAAATTGGGTTTGAACATCGCCCAGAACTACATAGCTGCCCCGATATCAACCCATCCCAATTGAAAAACTATATATTAAGATTTTATAGATTGAGCTCAAAGGTATTCTCAGTCTCTCGTAGGGGAACATCGAGTTATCCCATATATTAGGAATATCATAAATATTAAGTTCTGTTGTTCATCCTTGTAGATTTTTGACGACTCAATTCTATTGATCTTGATATGGATAAGAACTTTCGCACTAACTGGTCCGTCTCTAACAAAACCGCTTTCTGCATGGTTTCTATCCACTTTACAAATATTTGTCAACCTTTTTTTATTATTAATTCCGTTGTTGATAAAATGACTGGTATAGTGCGGATATTCTTTATTGGCCACTGCAACTCCTTAATTTGTTCAAATAAAATGTGTAAGTTCATTTCTTGCCTAGAAAATTTGTTCATTGATAAATTGCAGTTTATGGCTAGTGGAATAGTAGCTGCATAGGTCAGATTCAATTTGTTTTTTAACTCCCAGAATCGATGGTACGGTCCTTTGTACTTATCATTTTTGGAGCATTATATTTTTAGTTTATTTAGATTTCTCCTGAAGCAGAGAGAGTTAGCATATTTTAGCAATAGTATCTCTCTTCTGTTGTCTAGAGCGGTTATTTTTACTCCAAAGTACATAATTTTCACTAGATTTGTTTGAAATACGCTCAGATCCAATCTGAGAACTTTATTGTGGATGGTATTTAGATTTCTTAACCTTTTCGCTGCGATCCACTCACTTTCAATAGCGTTTCGCGTTCAATTTAATATTTTCTTGTTTTTGAAGTGGTAACATGTTTTTTAATTAACATATCCATTAGTTTGGGTTAATATACCGACATTGTTATCAACTTATAACATAAATATCACAAAATATTTTAACTTTAGCCGATTCAGTGTTGTTTTATCCTTATGTCTCTTTAATATTTTGTTCTTCAGTGGTGACAGTATTGATTCATACTTCAATTAAAATAAAATTAAATAAATAGCATCAGAATAAACATCAGAATCTAGCATTTTTTTATAGCGACATATTAACTTTAAGTAAGTATCATTGTTTCACATTAATAAAGGCACTTAATGGGAGGAATTGGTATCATGTATGTTACAGAAAATATTAATAACATTTAATAATAACACAAATAAATACTTTTCACCGTCTTTTACAACTTTCCTCCTATCTTTTTACCATGTTATGTACAGCGATCCATTATCGCACTTCCTCACTATTTTGAAACCGTATACCATTCAAGCCACCGTGGTCGGCCACCGGTAGTAGATTCACGTTTCGTCGTCATAATACGGCACAGTAAATTCTACTTTTTGCTTGGCAAAGGCTAAAATGTAGATGATGAGACGGTTCCAAATGACATTTTTCATCCTTTTGTATAACTCAGTAATACTAAATGGAAAACTGTAATTTTATGTGTGGAAATGTAAAAAATCTTCAGGTGGTTTAACATTGAGACTTTAGATTTTCACTAATATATATCGGCAATCAAAATACATGCAAGAACGTAATATATTTTTTACTGTTATGCAATATTTATTCTAAAACTGTAAAACAATATTTATATTATTTTTGTATATTTATTTTCCTATTCCTAGTCATTGTTATAAGCTCTGCAAATAAATCGCCAACGAGTTAAGCTCATTATAGTAATTATCAATTAGATCACTTTAATCCAGGCTATTGCTGGAGCCGACATTGGAACGAGGATAGGTTGTATACATGATACTCTAGAGTAAGCTGGCTATAGTAACTCTATAAGTATAAGTTGAACAAAAAATACTTGAAAGGAAGTTGCGCATCGCTTTATCACAAAGGATAAATTTTGTGTTAACCGTTATGATCATAATCAAAATTAAGCCTCAAAGTAAAGGTGTGAAGTCAGTTCTTCAATGTAAATCGAATTGGTGTTTAGAAATCGACCAAGAAGTTGTTAACACTAATTTTTCGGGATGTATATTTTGTATTTCGTCCAAAATTGGAAAAAAATAAACTCAATAGTTAGATTTAGTAGTAAATTTCATCAATAGAATGAACTGTTTAAAAACTCATTGCAAGAATCAGTGAGTTAAATATGGATTATTTGAACTTCTAGCTTATTCGCCACATCGAGCTCCCTCTTACTTTAGACTTCACTCACACCTCAAAAAACAAACTGATAGAGGATTTTCCTCGAACGAGGAGATTTTTTTGTGCAATATATAGTAATATATTTATCTTACACTTGTCTGCTTGTTTATTGATGAAAGTATAACTCAACAATTTTCTATTTCCTATATATTAATCGGTGTAGTACAAAAATTGCCTCCCTTTTTTGAAGAAAACGGGAACACCTAGGTGTATGAAATTTGGCACGGCTAAAGCTTATATCGAGGAAGAATTTTTAGACCTAAACTTTTTGTGTAATATGCGCTACAAATAAATAAACTCCAATAAAACAAAATACGCCCAAATCGAATAAATGGAAAGAGCTGTCAGAGCGGCGACATAAAATATATATATGAGGGGCAAAAGTCCCGCTACCATTTTCATTTAACTCTAAGATGGGGCAAAAGTCCCGTTACCATTCCGATTGCGCGCTATCTTGGTTATATGACGTTTAGCTCAGTTTCGCTTTAATCATTGTTCTGTGTAGACGTCCACGTGTCGTTATTATGGGTAAATATACGCTACAAGAACGAGCAGAAGTAGTGACCATATTTATTGAAAATAATCGTTCCATTATTACCTCTCAGCGGAAATTCCATCTATGGTAGCGGGCTTTTGCTCTTCGTTGTATATACAATTATTGTAGGCACTGACCGACCTCCTGCCAGCTCCAACTTTTATACGGTAGATTAATCGTCATTTCTGATGTACGTAAATAAACTACGGACGTGTAATTTTTAAAATCAAAATCTGGCACCGTTTTACGGCAAAATGCCTTCGAAAAAATCTGTATCGGAAGTCAAATCCTTAATTTTTTGAATTAGAAAGGACGTTATAATTGAAAGTGCATGTGTTAAGATATTATTAAAAGAAGTTATTTAATTTTAAGCAATGTTATTTAAGATTTTGTGTTATTTTTGGATATTCTCCGTATTGTTGGAACTATAGTTATGGCTATATGGAGGAGTTAAAGTTTAGATAAAAAACAATTAAGAATTATACGATCATATAAAATTATATTTTACATTGTTTATAGAGAGAACAAAAATATGTGTCCGCGTTTTAGGAAGGTATATACAGTTGAGAAAGAAACCCCACATATGTAAAAATGTAATCCCAACATAGGCCAACAAAATTCAAGAGTAACAAAAATCTTCTGTCCTCTTTGTTTACCAGATATTTAGATTTTAGAAATTAGGTTTTGATTTAATTCGACGTCTGGTGAACAGAAAACTAAGAAAAATTGATGTTGCTTAAGGACTGATAGTAATTGATATAGAGACATAATATATCATTGTACTAGATGTAATTTTAAGGATTATTAAGATTTTTCTGAAAATGTTAGTAGTATTATTATTCTTCTGATTCATTTCAGGTTTCTTTAGTAAATTCATTTCTTAACAAAGCACTAACCGAATATTGCAGGTAATACATTTAATAGTAATCTTAATTGGTACACCAAGAGTTAAAACGAATGTTAAACAATAATAAAATGCAAATAGTAAATGTGTAATTTGTTGGTGAATTGTTAGTTCTCACATAGTACATAAGGCATAGTAGAAAGCAGTAGATTAACAAAATCCCTATAGAGCAAATTAAGGATGCAAGAGCAATATTCCAGATTTACATAAAATACATAAAATATTAGCTTAAAATAAATAAATTTACTGACAGGAAGAAAACTACAGCTAGTGATTTATATATTATGAATTATTTTATATTGATTTAACAACGAAGAGTTTGTATGTTGAATTAATAGGCAAATAACAATGCAATTTTATTTAAACGTTTAGTTAAAGATATTATTTTTTTAATTAACGTGGTATATTGTTTTTGCATTATAAAGAGTTATATGATATGAATACATAAATCAAGTAATGAAATTTTGCAGCAGTTAAAATGAAACTAATTACATAATTTGTATAAATGGAGCACACTGAACGATTAGAAGAAATTATAAATTATGAAGTAAACAGTATATTTGTACATATTTTAAAGCATTGTTAAATATTAAGGTGTGTAATAATTAATTAGATATATAGCCACATAACTTATCTTGTTATTTGAAATTTGTATCAATTATTTTGATTATTTACTTTATAGGCCTAAGTTTTGCAAAATCAATAGTTAATTTAATAATTGTAAATGCATTTCTTTAATATACATATCCAAAATTGTAAACAATACATTACTTAATTGTGTTCGTTATTGTTTTAAAGTTGTATGCTAAAGTCAAATATCAATTTCAAAATCGTTTTATTGTATATTCACTGTTTTAGTATACAAACATGTATTACTTCATTTGTTATTCCATATTTATGCTTATAATATAAAAGTATAGGGAGCTCACGTATACTTATTTTTGATCTGAGTTTGTTATAGGACTGTTATAAATATGTTGATCTGACCTATTATACTGTGTTATAATGTTCAGTGATGTAGTAATTTAAAATTATCAATACTTTGTTGATTAATGAATCTTAACGAAAATTGGATTTAATTAAGTGCCATTTAAAAACTTTAGTGAGTGTTATTTCATGATATATTTATTTTAATATGTTTTAATACACAGACATTTATTATATTTATTAATGTTATTTACCAAACACATTTCTGATCTCATATTCAAAATATTTTGGAAATAGGTTTTAGTAAGTCACTCTGTTATGGGAGAAACATGGTTAACTTAATAAATTGTGATCGAATTTCGACCACAGTGCGATTATAGTAGGATTAAATTAATTTTGTAAATTAAAATTTTATTAAGCGAATCTAGTAAAAAAAATAAAGATGTAAATTACTAAAATAAAAAGGGAGAAATTTTATTAAAAGACCCTATACCTACGAGCTGATTGAACAACCTAATATAGTTAAAGCCAATATCTAATAATACATTTAGACCGTTTTCTTAACTAACAATAAATCGACAAAACTAAAATTTCACAACTCCAAACTATATAGAAAATGTTTTTTAAATATTGAAGAAAATATTTTATAAAATCTCAAGATGGAGTATGTACTTAGGACACAATTTGAATATTTCAGAAACTACCCTGAAATTTGACGTTGAAAAACGATGCGGTCAAAAATACATTGACGATATTTAGGTGGCTTGAAGGCGGTGGCATACTTTTCGAGACAAAGCTACTCAAATTTATTACCGAAAAGGTAATCTCAGGTCGGGCAGGAAGTAATCTTGACACAAAATATATAGGGACAGTTTTTATGTATAGCTATCGCTTATTTACTATGTCAAATAAATCTATATTTGGTAAGAAAATTGGTAAAAAAATAGAATACATATTTTATTTAATATCTTCTAATAAATCTTGAAATATATTACAAATATATTTTATTATTCAATATAAGTACATTATAGTAGTTACATAGTTCATACCAGGTACATCATATAGTAGTTCAATATATTAGTTCAAAATGCTTGTTCCAAAATACTTGTTCTACTCATGACTAGCGTTATGCCTATGACTAACGCCCTTACAATAACTTACAAACGCTTCTTATAATTCATAAATACAGTCTTTTTAATAAAACAGCCAATACTTGTCATCAAAGCATTGATGAATACATTCAGACATATGACTGTAAACATTAATGATAATAATCAGAGTCTATAAACTGACAGACTTTCTGTTGGCACTTTTTTTGATAAATGTCTAACTGTCGTTTAAAATTTGTAATAATTCAGATTAAAAATTCCAATAGACAGAGTCGGTAACTGATTGCATCAGTTACTTTGAAAATAAAGGAGATAATGGGAGCCCCTCTTGCGAGTAAAATGCGTTAGAGAGGCAAGTATTTATAATTTTAACTATTAGGTTTATGCAGTTTTATTGGAACATTTTTTTTCTTTTGTTTGTTGCAGTTGCACTTAATATTAATATAAGCATTGAGAGCTACTAAGCTAAATACAAAGAGCGGCAAAATCTCAGGTTTAATCGAGGTTAAAATTAGGAAATATATGAAATCAGTGAGTAGTTTTTTCCATATAAATATAATTTAATACTATTATTTCAGATAAAACTGTGAGTCTGGGAAGTATCCATAGAAAATTTAGTGATATGCAGCACTTTGTGGCCTGTAAGTTCCTGCATACACTGTTTAGAAATATAAGCTTTAAGTGGTGTAAATATATTCCTAATAAGAAAGAGCTCTAATGGAACTTTAAGACATTGTTTTTAAAAGAATAAGCTTATAATAAAACTAAAACTATTAATTATTTTTATTTCTGTATCTAAACGAGACTTATCTTCCTTATTTTGTTCATTGAAGATGATATATTATTGTTCATGGTGGAAACAGGCATGGCCTTATTTCTGTAGCTGAGTTAGTGTTTTGCCACTTGTTAAATATAAATATAAATGTTTGTGTTTTATGTAATTTACTTATTTCGAAAAACAAGCCTGGAAGAAGTTACACTATAAAAAGAAGCATTATCTAAAATAACACCTTCGTTTTGCATAAACTGGTGTTCGATAGATTAGAAATTAACAATTTGGTTGACTTGAATAGTAATTCTAATAGTGAAAGAAACTGGATGAAACTTTTCCGTTGTGGGCTTATAATAATTACAAATATAGAGTTATGAGAGCAGAAAAAGCTAAAGATGAGTATAAAATTAATGTAAGGTAACTGTAGAAAAGCATATTACAGAGCATGAAATATTTATGTGTATAGATATTTGTGTAATTGTCTAAAGTATACATGAGCATTAGGAATTATATTATATATTATACATTAAATTATATTATTGAATTTATAAGATAAAATTTATACTACCTGTTTTACAGATACAGGCCTTAACAGAAACTACTCAGAAAAAGTTCAGAGATATCAAAATGACTTAAAAAGGAAACACAGGAACGAAGCAAATAAGTAATGTAAAAAGGTGTAATAAGTATGCTCTCTAATGAAAATAAAATATAATACTTGGACATACAATTTTTAATTAGGTATATTAGGAATCCAGAAGATACTGGATAAAATAATGTGCCTAGAGCGCTACCCCATAGGTAGCAAAAAGAGTTCAGTGCAAATATAATAAAACAAGTCCAACCTAACTACCTCAAATAACATTCGGAAATATAAGCATTAGATGTATTATAATGTTAAAATAAATTATACTTCATATAACGTCATTTTTGTTTCATTATTATTTTGTTATTTCAGAATCAAAATAAATCAAAACTTACATTTTATGCGGCAAAGTTGCATTTTATATTTTGATGACGTATATCGGCTCTTTTGTTAGAAGGACTATAGATAACCGCACATTGAAGCTGAATATTCCATGAGGCCTTGCTGAGCATATGGTTTAGAGTGATGGTTTTAGAGTTATGGTTTTAGTTCTTTCCTGTAAAGATTTCATACTTTTATAATTCTGTAATGACTACGAAATAATCCAAAATCATCGGAAAATATACTCAGTCCCAATATGATATATATGTGGAAATTTTACTACGAGGTAGACATAAAAAACCAAAAATTAAGAATATTACTTTTATTCGGTAGTATAAAATGTATAAATGGAAGAAATTTAACTACTGCTTTGACGATGAAATATTTGTTAACCGTGTTTAAATTATTTTAAACACAATAACTAAAAAAATAAACTTGCTAACAAGCATATGTGAGACATATCTTGGAAAAAAATAAGAAGTAACATTTTGAAACCGCAGCGATAAACTGCTGTCCAAAGAAAAACGTGGGTGACTCTTTTCTAAAATTACTGTATTGAATAAGCTCTACTTTATATTTTAGGTCAAAAATATGGTAGTCTTTTTGGAAAGAAACTAAAATACCAATTATTGAGTATAGTGCGCTTAATGGGTGGTTATTTTTACAAGTTAATTTTTATATAGTAATTTTATATATATTATTATTAAACATCAATAGATATTAAGCACATATTTATCATTCAAAAACCTATTTGTAGTAATAATTAAATTACAAAGAAAAAACAGGGTCATTCATAATCCCGCCAATTTTTCCCACTCAAATGTGTTAACCCGAATCGCTGCTCCTGGGACAACATGCTGCTCGTTACAATGCGCTGAAAGTCATGCCGCAAATACTGGAACTAAGCAAAGTACATTCACAGTATCTACATCAACCAATTTTGAAACTTGTAGGGCACGAATGTTTGCCGATTTCAGGTCTGCTCATGCACATTTTCAATTTTCTCTGTAAATTCACCACGAATGGTCAAACTATTACAGCAGATGTCTCCAAACATCAATTGGAGAAACTGTCATGCAACAGTCATCTTTTGCTTACAAAAACTTGATGAAAAATTGATGAACAATATATTGGTTAATATATATTTTATCCATTATTATCAATAAATGTTCAAAAATCCAATTTAATAAAATATTTTCATTCGATAATGGTGATGGCATTTTAGAGAGGTTTTTCTTCTTTCTAAGTAGCATGAAAATGTATAAACGTTCAGAGAAAGTTACTTTTTTATTCCTTTTACAAATCCTTACCTTATGTTGGCGAGAGAAAAAAAAACGACTTTTAACACAAACGTGTTGGAAAATGTTCGGCCAAAAGTTTTTCGGTTGCCCTTTCATTCGAGAGGAAAAACGTCAAGATAATTTTTCCAGCCCATTTCTAAACATGTAGGTCGTATAGTTTTAAACAGAAGGTGACAGCAATTAAAGAAAAGTAAACTTTATATTTTTTTCAAAACGATTTTGTTTTTCTTGTCTGCTGTTATTCTACGATAAAAGAAACAGTTTGAAATAATTTACTAAGTATAATATATTTATTAGACCAAACAGAAATTCAATTTTTTGTCAATGCTTGTAATGTTTTTTATTTAACAGGACTATTTGATGTTCTATATAGTACATAGAGTACATATAATAACCATGTTAACACTTTATTGGTTAAATTTTGAATTATTGTAATCATTATTGGACAAATTATTGTACAAATATCCAACCCATTAAAATGTTCTATGAAAACCGTGATGCTCAGTACAAGCTCTTGTTGGGTTAACTAAAAGTCATTTGATGAATTAATTCGAACCATATGGTTTTTTAAATAACATTGCTGATTAAAGTAATTTTGAGTAATAATTGAGTCAATATAATAAAGCCATTTTGTACTTACTTTAAGAGTATGAAAACGAAAACATGATTGGTTTTATAATCACAGCTTCAAAATTATGTACAAAAATTAGATGAGTGCGGAGAAAATTGATATTCGGCTACATGCTGTATGGTATTCTTTAGATGTTCTGTAATCAATAGGCTTTAATTATCACCTTATAAATTTAAATCCCGTTGAAGCATAAGATTACCACACATAGTAATGAAAATGTAAGTCCTTCTATTTATTATTTTTTGGCAGTAGTTAGTTAAAATTAAGTAGTAAATTAATATTTAGAAGTTAGTATTTAAGTAAAATATTTAGTAATCGAATTTATTAATCGAACAATTCCAATTAATTTACATTAAGATATATGGTGAATTCAGGAAACATCTTATCAACAAGCTTACAAAGAGGAAGGATCATTCTAGATTTACAGATATAACATGGATGGCGTCCAATTAAGTACTTATAAAATGTATGTAAAGAATTATAATAAATATTGCACTTTTATGTATATTTTGGACAAATGATTTCTGCAATGGCTATATACAAGTAGAAAATTAATTATCCTTTTTCGTATTAGATATTGTTATTTGATGCATTTGTTATTGATGTACAGTTTTCTCTTTGTGAGATAAATATTTTCTATTTTCCCCTCGTAGTAAATAAACCAACTTGATACGCACTCTGGTGGCTTAAACGAACAATACTTGGCTACAACGGTATGCAAGGGAGATCGCATTCTAAATGTGACAATTCTATGTCAACCACTACGAGTTGATTGATTGCGTTGTTAACTTTGGATTTTATAGGATTTTAACGGAGATTCTGCTTTGTTACTAGTGAAGGCCTTGATAGTAGCCATATTCTTACGTGCTTCTAGCTACTTGTATTATAACAGGTCAATTGAAAAGTCCTCGGCCTGACATATAGATGGCGCTACTAGAATTAAGTACATATGTTTTTTAGTTAGCTCCAACCTTAACCAAAAGAGGTTGTTACTGACGAAAACATTAAAGAAATCCTCAAAATGATTTTGAATGACCGTAAATTGAAATTAAACGAAATAACAGATACTCTAAAGATATCTAAAGTCTACATTCACGAATATTTGGGCATGAGAAAACTCTGTGCAAAGTCGGTGCCGCGCGTGTTGACTCTTGACCAAAAACAAAGACGAGTTGATGATTCGGAGCAGTGTTTGAACATGATCAAGCGTAATAAACCAATTTTTTTGCGTCGATATGTGACAATAGATGAAACATGGCTCCATTATTTTACTCCGAAATCCCATCGACAGTGATCATCCGAGTGGACTGCACAGCATGAACCCGCTCCAAAGCATGGGAAAACGCAACAGTCTGCTGGCAAGGTTATGGCGTCTGTATTTTGGGATGCCCATGGAATAATTTTCATTGACTACCTCGAAAGGACCATCAACAGCGTCCGTTACATAGCGTTATTGAACCGTTCGAAGGACGAAATCACGATGGCAAAAATGCATGAATTGGGCTTCGAATTGCTTCCTCATCCACCGTATTCTCCAAATCTGCCCCACAGCGACTGTTTCCTGTTCTCAGATCTCAAAAGAATGCTCGCTGGGAAGAAATTTTGGTCGAATGAAATCGTACTACAAAAATGGCAACGAAAAGTTGGAGGGTCGCTATAATCAGTGTATCCCCATTGAAGGGAATTATGTTGAATAAAAAAACTAATTTTACCAAAAAATATGTTATACTATGGTAGGTCAGGGACTTTTCAATTGACCTGCGGTAATCTAATTAAACTGTGTTCCTTTTACTATTGTTACTATTCACTACTATAACGGGGACTCTATCGGCTTGTTTATGATATCATATTTTATATCATCGTTTTCATTCCACAGCTAATTTTCACACATAATAAATTGTTTTAATACTTAGCTTATATAAGTGGACTAACAAATTAGAACCCTAGACTGTCTACAAGCAAACAAACAAAAATTCATATTTAGAACAATCTAAACACTCGAAGAAAGAAGATATAGAATTATAATAAAAATATAGTTACGTCGCGGAGCAAACTTTGAGATGTTTCTAAATTGCTTTTCCTTTGCAAAACTAAATCGAATGGCATTTTCCTTGATTTCGCATTACTTAATGAAGGAATTTTTTTCTTGAGCTACTATAAGGCCACTTTTTACGTATTCATGCTCAGCTTGATATATAGGGATGGAAGAAGAATATTTTTTTGGATCCTTTGAAAAAACAGCGGAAATGACATATTCCCCATTATAATTTGGATTTCTTAGACAAATATGCAATATCTGTACTACCCTATAGGCATAAAAACGACAGCGCCTGGCAGACCGATATACTTAATTTCCACCAGGATCTGTTCAGCTTATTCCTTTCAAAGTTTTTTGGTGTCTTTTTTGTTCATAATAATAATTCAAGCGTGGTATCTTAGTCCCTCGGTCCCTTGTGATCTCTCAAAATTATCAGTGCCATTTTCGCTAATTGGAAGTGAAGGTAAGGTGAAGGTAAGGTGAAGGTAAGGTGAAGGTAAGGTGAAGGTAAGGTGAAGGTAAGGTGAAGGTAAGGCGAAGGTAAGGCGAAGGTAAGGTGAAGGTAAGGTGAAGGTAAGGTGAAGGTAAGGTGAAGGTAAGGTGAAGGTAAGGTGAAGGTAAGGTGAAGGTAAGGTGAAGGTAAGGTGAAGGTAAGGTGAAGGTAAGGTGAAGGTAAGGTGAAGGTAAGGTGAAGGTAAGGTGAAGGTAAGGTGAAGGTAAGGTGAAGGTAAGGTGAAGGTAAGGTGAAGGTAAGGTGAAGGTAAGGTGAAGGTAAGGTGAAGGTAAGGTGAAGGTAAGGTGAAGGTAAGGTGAAGGTAAGGTGAAGGTAAGGTGAAGGTAAGGTGAAGGTAAGGTGAAGGTAAGGTGAAGGTAAGGTGAAGGTAAGGCAAATGTGTGGTAAGTCATTATACAATATCAAATACCAATATTATTTTTTTTCAATACCAATTTTTTTGTATAACTGTAGATATAATAGCAATTACTTTTAGATCGACAAATGTTATCCATAATATTTGATTTGGTTGAGGAGAACTGTCTTGTCTCTCTAATTCTCTTCATGTATTCTACATGATCTACAAAAAATAGATAGAGAGCTGACGCTGCAAGTCTGTAAGCTTTTTTACTATAAAAGTGCCTAAATAATATCAAGTTTTCTTATGGTGATTGTGGTCAATTTTTCCTAATAGCCGATTGCTTTTACTTGAATTACTGTGGGAAAATATGTTTAAAATAATATAACAATTAACATAGATAATATTTTATAATTATGATATATAATAATTCATGATTATGAAAAATAGTTATTAAAAAAATAAGTAACTTAACTATACTCATATTAATGAATATTTAAAATGTTGAATTAAGACTTGCTATTAATTACTATTTGGTGTTCTAATTCTATATTTTTATCATTAAACAATTCCATCAGATCTAACATTCTGTATAAATTTTACATTTCTTAAAATTTTGCATAATTAAGGATTTAGAATAAACTTACTTTAAGTTTTAATCCTTCCACGGTCGTTTTTCGTGACCCAAAAGTTTTCAAATTTGTTTTAAATGGAAAACGCTAATTAATAATTCACGCCATTTATAGCACTCACCACTTATTACTATTATGCTTGTTTTTATGAACTTTTAAAAGCAATAAATAAAGTGTTTACAACGCTTCATAATAGGGGCTGAATTTTCACTTTACCTTTATTACATAATTATTACGGTTATTTACGTTAAAACATGGAAAATATTAAGTTTATGGACATAACATTTTTATTTAATTAAATTTCGTCAATTAAGGTTAATTAATAAATAATTTATATCCTATACTATTATATATTTCCATGTCTTAGCTTACAAATTGTTCAATTTAAATAATTATCCACGTTCTTATTGAATTTCAATGAAGAAATGTTTTATATATATTAATACCTTCATTAGTACATGTACGGGCAACACCATTTTATCTAAAGCTAAAACTGTTACTATTCTTTATAAAATGTTACATTTTTCTAAACATATTGAAGCGTAATAGCTATATAGTGTGTTGATATATTAGGTCCGATATAAATTCGATATGCTTGTTGAAGTGTTTTACGCATTCACTCATTTTAAATCAATATTTTTGTTGTGCTTTGCAGGAATGTGAATGAGAAGGTATATATTTAGAAAAATTGAAGCAAGATAAAATTGATACGTGGGAGCATGAATATTATTTCAATTATAAAATTACAGCAAGCAGATAATGTTAAATATCTAGAAATGCTTTTCTATCGACTTATTCCCTTAATTCAATATTAGGTATATTGGCAGGTATGATATCGAACTGTGGAGTATTACTAGCATAACCAACACAGTCATTCTTCAGATACTAAAGTGGTTTTAATACTACTTTTATAACTAATTTAACGCAGCATTCTCCTGTAGTTCATAACGAGTGACTATCAAAAATGGAAGTGTAATATACTCTAAAAGAAACCAGTGCACCCGGTATAGTTACACATATACAGGAATAGAACCAGTTTTCTTCATTCCCACCTTGATTAATTTCATATGTGTGCGGAGTAACTCAATTAAGAGGAAATTAACCTAAAAGCTTTAAAAAATTGGTAAGCCAATATTTTGATTATCTAATATTGTAAACATTTTTGTATAATTTCAGTTATAAGAAGATAATATATAGTATGTTAAATAAACTCTTTTCAGTTGAGCAAAAACTTCAGCAGCACCCCATAGCTCGCGTTCGAACAGAGTGCCTACTCCTCAATCAATATCCCGCTGTTTGTACCATAGAATATTCTTCAGAAAATTTGATAACTTCTTTTTTCTGGGTCTTCTATCTAAATCCGATTTAACTACAGAAATTTTTATCAAAAACTATATATAGGGCAAAAGTCCCGCTACCAATAATGGAACGAACATTTTCAATAAATATTGTTACTATTTCAGCTCGTTTATGGCGCAATATTTATCCTTAAATTCGATATCTACACAACAAAATGGTTAAAGTGAGAGGCATAATATCTCAACAAAAATGGTAGCGGGATTACTATATATAACATTCTAATTTATCAAAGACTATATATAGAGTGCGGCAAAAGTCCCGCTATATATATATATATATATATATATATATTATATTATATTCGCTTCCTTTTGATTATTATTATTATATAAAAATTTTCTTTAGCATATTATATTCTAGAACGGGATTATATACAGAAAAAAAACTTTAATAGAAGAAATTTTTCGGATTAAACTAACCTAAATTTTGTAATATGTGAAACACACACTTTTTGTATATAGAACAATGATATTAAAATTAAACATATATCAAACTAAGCTGTATTAATATTTTTTAAAAAATATTTTAAAGTCTCCTTTTACCAACGAGGGTTTATCTGGACTTGACCTACAGTTTAAAGTGAGCTTCGAACCACGGTCCTCGGTATTATCCTACCGACTGGCGAATGACCAATTTAGAAATAATCCCAGAAGACATCCAGTCTTACTCAACCTGGTTACTGACGTGACTGGGATCATTTTCGTTGTCGAATTTTACACTCTTGCCTATGACAAGCACGAATATTAAACAATCACAAACATAAATTGACGACCATGTCCCAGCGGAATTCGAACCCGTGACTATCGCAACAGTAGGTAGATCGTTCTGTCACCTTTACCACTGCGTCAACCAAGCCGGTCGGACAAAGTGTTGATTTGGCGTGTTAAAATATAGAATATTTAAATAAAAATTGACATTAATGCTTTAACGGGTACTAAAAAACGTGTTTAATATATGTTTTATTTTATGAAAATTACACTTGCCTTGGAAAGTTAGAAACATATTACAGTATATATTTGGTATTCCCTTCGGAGAGATAAAAACATTAAATATCACGTATAAGAGAAAGGAATTAGGCAGAAAAAACACGCAATATATACAACTCTTACATATTTTTTACAATACCTTTTTTTATTTTTGCGGTTCAAATGATTATTTCTCCTATGGTAACAGAGTATCAAAGAGATGTCTTCGTCAGTTTAGCAGACCATTATTTTCCTTACTGTTTCGCTTTTTTCGAACTAGACTCAAGTTAAATCCATTCTTATATTATTCTCGACGATATATTATAAAGAACAGTTCGGAAAATGTCCAGACGGCCGACCAAAAAAACCTACACAAAAAAAGTTAATCGAGAATATATTTATCTTGCTAAAGAATAAGTTTATACCGCTAATCACATTGATGTATTTCTATTGTTTAATTCTATATGATACAATATCATTTTCAAATTACTAATTTGTATTATTCAATTTTAACTAGTGTTTATCTTCCATTTTACAAAACGTAAAACTCACTAATTAATCGAGAAAATCAGGGAGAAAACATTGTTTTTTATACAAACATATACGATATATGAGGATAGATTTTTTTTGAAGGCAGGAAATTTTTTTTTTCGAAAAAATTTATTTATTCATTATTTTTATGTTCGAATTATATATTACACGGGCCAACACAAAACTTGAGTTTGACATTAAAGCATTAAATTCAAATTCTTTAGGCCGTAATTAGACGAAAAAGAAATATGGCATGAAAAAGTTTGCTTTTATATTTAGGAAACCGCTTGAATGATATTTTTCAAAATCTGTGGTGTTAATCTTTAATAGAAAATGAAACCATTTAAAGGAACATTTTAATTATTTTATTAAGTTTTACTATCAAAATAAGTTAGAAAAAAGTAGAAAATAATTTTACAACGCACGCTTTTACTTTCTCTTTTATGATCATAGGTACTATTTCTTAATAAACCCCAAATATAGTCTCCCATCATATTTTCATTGTATTTATATATATATATATAACATCATCAAGCAAATTCCGTTATTTTAGGCGAGAGCCTAAAAGCTCTGCTTTACTTTTTAGCAAATTTAAATCCCTAATTAAATCATTAAAATCTTCTGTAGTAATAAGTTGGTGTTTTGGTTGTTCTTGTGTAGGTAAAAACTCCTTATCGGAATTACTTTTATGAGAACTAAGAAATGAGATATTTTTATGCCATACTTTTTTCGGTGGCTCAGATACCGGTCGTGTTAGATCATGTGCGACTAAAGCAGAAGAGGATTCCAGATCAGGATATTCGATAGTTTTTACATTTTTACCCCTACGTCTTTTACTCGGATTCACAATGCAAAAGTAGCAGTCATTAACGTGATCTTTTGACCACATCAATTTTCATACCTAAATAATATCAAGTTTTCTTATGGTGATTGTGGTCAATTTTTCCTAATAGCCGATTGCTTTTACTTGAATTACTGTGGGAAAATATGTTTAAAATAATATAACAATTAACATAGATAATATTTTGTAATTATGATATATAATAATTCATGATTATGAAAAATATTAATACCTATTTTAAAAATAAGTAACTTAACTATACTCATATTAATGAATAATTAAAATGTTGAATTAAGACTTGCTATTAATTACTAATTGGTGTTACTAATTCTATATTTTTTTCATTAAACAATTCCATCAGATCTAACATTCTGTATAAATTTTACATTTCTTAAAATTTTGCATAATTAAGGATTTAGAATAAACTTACTTTAAGTTTTAATCCTTCCACGGTCGTTTTTCGTGACCCAAAAGTTTTCAAATTTGTTTTAAATGGAAAACGGTAATTAATAATTCACGCCATTTATAGCACTCACCACTTATTACTATTATGCTTGTTTTTATGAACTTTTAAAAGCAATAAATAAAGTGTTTACAACGCTTCATAATAGGCGCTGAATTTTCACTTTACCTTTATTACATAATTATTACGGTTATTTACGTTAAAACATGGAAAATATTAAGTTTATGGACATAATATTTTTATTTAATTAAATTTCGTCAATTAAGGTTAATTAATAAATAATTTATATCCAATACTATTATATATTTCCATGTCTTAGCTTACAAATTGTTCAATTTAAATAATTATCCACGTTCTTATTGAATTTCAATGAAGAAATGTTTTATATATATTAATACATTCATTAGTACATGTACAGGCAACACCATTTTATCTAAAGCTAAAACTGTTACTATTCTTTATAAAATGTTACATTTTTCTAAATATATTGAAGCGTAATAGCTATATAGTGTGTTGATATATTTGGTCCGATATAAATTCGATATGCTTGTTGAAGTGTTACTCCAAATTACGCATTCACTCATTTTAAATCAATATTTTTGTTGTGCTTTGCAGGAATATGAATAAGAAGGTATATATTTAGAAAAATTGAAGCAAGATAAAATTGATACGTGAGAGCATTAATATTATTTTATTATTTAGGCGTTATTTTAGGCACGAGCCTAAAAGCTCTGCTTTACTTTTTAGCAAATTTAAATCCCTAATTAAATCATTAAAATCTTCTGTAGTAATAAGTTGGTGTTTTAGTTGTTCCTGTGTAGGTAAAAACTCCTTATCGGAATTACTTTTATGAGAACTAAGAAATGAGATATTTTTATGCCATACTTTTTTCGGTGGCTCAGATACCGGTCGTGTTAGATCATGTGCGACTGAAGCAGAAGAGGATTCCAGATCAGGATATTCGATAGTTTTTACATTTTTACCCCTACGTCTTTTACTCGGATTCACAATGCAAAAGTAGCAGTCATTAACGTGATATTTTGGTTCTCGCCAGATTCTTGGTATTGTAAATTTCATTGACATTTTCTCACCTCTATACCAAACTGAAATATAGAAACAGAATTTAATACGTCTATAATATTAAATTCACCATTTCATTAAAATTTGCTGATTACCTTCTAAACATCTTTCACAATTATTACAAGCAACATGTGGAGCCCATGTCTTGTTTTGATTCCGAACAGGACAGTTAAAATACGCTTGATAGGCTTCACAGAGAACGTGAGATGTATTTAATTCATATTTTACGTCTAGAACTTTAATAAATTACCCACATATATAACAAAATACATCAGCATCACATTTACATTTTCGCGACGACATTTAAGGTATTCTAGATTTGTACAAAACATCTGATCGTTGTTTATCACTCTAGTACCATCTATCAGCTCTGTGTGTATTAAAATTAAATTAAATTTATACA
The DNA here is from genome assembly GCF_030347505.1 of Rhynchophorus ferrugineus. Taxonomy (NCBI): domain Eukaryota; kingdom Metazoa; phylum Arthropoda; class Insecta; order Coleoptera; family Curculionidae; genus Rhynchophorus; species Rhynchophorus ferrugineus. The sequence continues at coordinate 27,851,283 of NW_027472580.1, read as the reverse complement.
AAATTCAAATATGAGTATTATTACTATAACAATTACAAAAGTAAATGTTCACAGATTTCTCCCTCAATTGTGGACCGATTTTCAAAATTCTGTTTTTATTTGAAACAGTGCATCTCCGAGGTGGTCTTATTGGAACCAGGTCAGGATCTGATGGTGAAATCCGGAGAGATCGAGGGATACCCTCAAATATCAAAGTCACGTAAAATGTTTCCACATATTTTTTTATCTAAAATAATCAAATATTTGTGTCTAATGTTATTGCTGAGCTGATGTAACGGAAGACACAACTACTCAATGATTAGGTGTTGGAGGTTATTTCTTTAAATATTGAGATGCCGTAAAATTATTACAGTTAACTGCCTCTATGCTGTAGTGGTCAGAGTGTTCAGCTCACACGCGGAATTTTTGTGTTTGTTCTAGTTTGATTAGAACATTTGTCAAATCAACTAGGCTAGGTAACCTTACCCGGAGTCGGAGTCTGAAGCGTTCCTTATTTTCAATTATTGCTTCTTTATTCCTATTTTTCCCATTTATACCGCCTGCATCTTTACTTATCTACCCATTGTATTACTTAACAAAATAACTGCATAATTTATTGAGTAAATATCTAGCCTAAAAACAGAAAAATAATAGAATCAGTCATTCATCAGACAGAGAGTGGGAACAACTAAAGGTATACACATAATTAATAGAGTATAACTGTAGAAAATGGTAGTGTAGGATGTAAAAGATTTTTGTGCATAGATATGATTGTAATTCTTCAGAATTAAAAATGAGCATTAGGTTATAATGCATGGAGAGAGGATGAATACTATCTGTTTTGTAGATATGGTAAATGTATTAGGCAGAATTCAGTGATTAATTTTATCAAGAATAGTGTACACAGTGATATCAAAATGACTTGACAAGTAAACACACCATCGAAGAAAATAATAGCTAAGCGTAGAAAGGTAAATGTGCTCTTTATTGAAAGTAAAAGACATTACTTTGATTTATAATTGCTAATTAGGGGGATACCTCTACTTAAAAAACGCGCCTGAAACTCGATGTTTAAAAGAGTTAAATGCAATTATGATAAAACAACTCTAACCTACACACTATTATACCTGTATTCTTAATTGTAGGTTTAAATCCTTCGATAATATATGCATTAGATGTACTGTAATGTTAAAATAAACTATATATGTTTGATTAACTATATTATTTTATTTAAACTTGAATTTTGTTGTATGTCAAAGCCAAACTGAACTAAAACTCGGAGTTGATGCGGCACATTGCAACGTTTTGACATCACAAATTTAGATGACGTATCTACAAATAAAAAATAAAATATTTATATGTAGCCAAGTTCAAAACATGAGGGTTATATATTCATATAAATATATTAATACTTCTTACAGTCTTTATCTTCTTTGATACAATTTTACTCTAGTGTTAGTCACGATAAAAGTGATTAAGTAAGATAAAAAAAAAAACGTTTCCATTCAACGCTTGTAAGAATGAAATTTATTTGAAGCTTACGCAAGGTATTTTTGTCATATACTATTGAAAAAATGTATAAACAAGCTACGATGACAAGAACGTCAAATATTCTTCAACTTTTTAGCAGTATTAAGTATTACGACGACTGTAGAAAACGACTGTAAAAAGAAATATCTCCCGCGTAACTTCTCGAATAATATAAAACAAAATGTCTTACAATAACATTTATATTGATATATGGCGAAGCTGTTATATATTTGTGAAATTTTATTAGCCACGAAATTAAAAATGATAGAACAAGTCAACTGCATCAATATATACCGTTAGTTAATAAAAATACGTATTATTGATGAGACTGTATATTCAATAGAAGATCCGTAGAAGTTTTTACAGCTTATTTGAGTACAAGAAAGCTTTTTGATAGATTTGTATCGTGATTAATTTCTTTGCCATATGGGTGTTGACATATATATTGTTTACCGAATATATATTCTCGAATTTGACCATCAAATGTTGGAGAGTGCACTTGGATGTGCTTACATTAACGAGCATTCATTTTAAAATAAAGTCATAAATAAAACTGACCACGGTGATTTTTTGTGAGAGGCAAAGGTACAGACCATAGATAATTAAATTAAATAATCGAAATGGGGTAATCTTTCAAATCTCTCAAAAGACATTTGCAATGTGTCATTAATTAAAACCTTAATTATTTTCAAGGGATTTATTAAGTTAATGAGATATACTTTGCTTAAGACCCTGAACTTTCGTTTAAGGCGACAAACGAGATAGGTGGGATTTTTTTTGGATCTAACGCATGGAGTCAGAAATATTCAATCTTAATGTATGCACATAATTTAATATAACTGTAGAAAATGGTAGTGTAGGGTGTTTAAGATTTTTGTGCATAGATATGATTGTAATACCTCAGAATGGAGAGGATGAATATTAACTGTTTTGTAGATATGATAAATGTGTCAGGCAGAATTCAGTGATTAAATTTTATCAAGAATGGTGTGCACAGTGATATCAAGATGACTTGACAAGAAACACACCATCGAAGGAAATAAGAACTAAACGTAGAAAGGTAAATGTGCTCTCTATTGAACGTAAAATACATTACTTTGATATATAATTACTAATTACATGGATTAGGGGTATTCCTCTACTTAAAAGCCTCATGGGTGATGTGGAAAAGACTTCAATGTAAATATAATAAAACAACTCTAACCTACACACTATTATACCTGTTTTCTTAATTGTAGGTTTAAATCATTCGATAATATATGCATTGGATATAATGTAATGTTAAAATAAACTATATATGTTTGATAATTTGATTCTTTGTTTCATTATTTGATTTAAGGCGACAAACGAGATAGGTGGGATTTTTTTTGGAGCTAACACATGGAGTCAGAAATATTCGTTCTTAAAAACGTACGTTTAAATAAAAGAAAATGAATTATTTTTTGTTTGCATTCAATTATACATCAATATAAAAGAAAATAAAACAATTCGTAGACCAACAAGTTGAGGTTGGTTTTATAGAAGTTATATATAAAATAAATTTAAATATAAATATACTCTTATACTACTCTATATATGTCTTATAGACAATTGAACAGACGCTACCAACCTGATCACCCTGTATTTAAAAAAAGATATCCATCAAATGGTAAAACGGATTTTTTTTCTCTTTTCGCCGATTAACATCTCCCTGATATTGACACATATGATAATAAAAATGATTTTTATATAGGTTCCATCTAATATATTGTGGTTACGTAGATTTTTTTGCTGCTACACAATTGAGCAACTTTATTGGAAACCCAAACGTGTCGCGAATGTTAGATATTTTATTCGTATTACTGATAAATAGTCGTAGACCGTCACCTACATATAAAAAGATAGACCTCAACACAATTCCTCGTTCGTAAAAATTTTGCTTAAAGCTTTTATACAATTCGTCTTGCCAGAGATGGTGTAAAAAGAATTTTTTCAGCTTATTCACATGCGTAACCGCTAAAGGGAAGGTGACGAAAATTATAAAATATTGTATGTGCTTTTCGTTTTTTTACCTTTAAACGTTTGGTTCTGTGTAAACAAACGAAAAAAATTTAGCTTTTTATATAGGACGGGATTCATGTTTTTTTATATTAGCTTCAAATAAAAAGTTAAAAATATATTTAAATTGCTTTACTGGAAAGCAAGTTAATATTAAGCATTTATCTCTGTGAGTTTTATTACCTCCGTAAAAATTATTTCTGATGTCACTTGGTCGCCTTCAGCAGTTTAGTGTACTTCAATTCAGTTATAGCTGTTCTAAGTGCATCGATTGTTGGAGAATGAATTGATGATTTCGTACAATTTTTGGTGCTATCATTGGTCTATTCCAAAGAAAGTACTTTGCTATGACATAATAACAGGACTAGTGGTGGTCAATCTACCAAGACTAGCAATCATAAAGTTCACCATCTTAATTAGAGCAGTATTCTCGTTGTGGCTTATTCCAGATGTTTGAAAACTGGCTGAAGTTGTTATGTTTCCGAAACCTGGAAATCTAACAAACGAAGTAAAATGTTGTCGACTAATTTCACTGCTAACACAAATATTTGAGAAACTTTCGTTAAAAAGCTTGAAACCGATCATAGATAAGAGGTATCATACAGATGGATATTAGTTTAGTTTTTTAGGATTTTCAAATTTTCATAGCTTCTTGGACGTAGCGCAAGCCTTCGATAAAATTTGGCAGAATTCATTAAACTCGTAAACACCTACAAAAGCAAAAGCTAGGCGGTGCTTTGGGTCCTCTTATTTACCTACTCTACACCTCAGATACTACAGGGAATTTTACTATGGTTACATCACACTATGATACTTGCTACTGAAGACAATAACTAAGAAGCAACCAGAAAACTGTAACACGCAAGTAATAAAACAAATAAGTGGACCAAGTTATGGACAAAAATGTTAAGGAACTACCCAACGAAAGTGTATATTTAACCAAACTGTTCATATACTATTTAAATTGAATATCCCATCTACTTTGTGGTGAATATGGATGCAAAACTGAGGAGGGACCCATCAGAAAGAAAATAAAATAAAATAATTTGTACATAATAAATTGTTGCTGTACAAGTAAATACTAAAACCTGTATAAAACTATAGAATTTCGTTTTGTGGATATTCTTCGAGGAGTAATATCAACGTAACACAAGTGTTTCAGTATAAAGTCCTCAAAAGTATTGTGGATGCTCCCAAATACTATAAGAAAAAGTTCTTATACTGAGATCTGCGGATTCCTATTATATAGGAAATCAAGAGATTCGCAACAATATATGACGAAAGACGCCACTGCTGTTAATTGGAATGTTATTGATAATAGAGAGTTGACTTAATAGCATGGCCAGATTTGAGCATCCCATGATGAATAATTAATTTGCAATCCTACCATGTTGATATGGGTATGGTGACCATGTCCACATCATAGACTTCGGCCTACACCTTTTTTTGCATATTTTATTATATGTGATCCACTTTTAATCCTTTCAAAACTGACTCGATTCCATTTTAAGCACCTATTCACAAATAAATATTCGACTCATTCAATTTTTCACTGTTAATTAGTGTGGAACGCATCGACTCTTCTATAGGTTGGGTCGGCTGGGGCAAGAATCATTTTCAACAACGAAATATTTGTAGAAAATACAAACAAACTTATTCTGATACTAACGTTCCGTTAAATAGCACATATAATTTTTGATAAACAGCATATTTTCTATATCAAAATTTAAAAATTCAAAAAATATTGTAAAAAATGGTCTTGAGGAATCTCCATTTTCAACGCTCAGAAGACATTCAACCCATTTTATTATATTGAACATAATTTTTCCAAATTCCGAAAAATAACCGTTTTTTATAAGTATACTTCTATTTAGAATGCCAATAAAGTTTGTCAAAAAAACATAATATTTTATCTAAATTAGTTACAGAAACGGTTAAGACTATTATTGTTTCTTAACTTCTACAAAAAATTTGATACTGTTTAGATTTTTTTAATACTTTTGCAATTAGTAAATGATTAGACGACTCGCTCATCCTACATTCATTTTAATAATATAGGTATTATATTTGTTCACTTTTGCAACTCATAATAATTTAACATCAGTGACTAAATAATAATAACAATGACCTATTCCAATTGAAGCCATTAGTTCAACTATGTTATTAAATTGATTTTTTATACATGCTTATGCTATAGCAAAAGTTTTTTCTAAGGATATATACTGACTAAAATGAACACACTGGATCTTTTCGGGTTTCTATAATCAAGGCGTAACTGTTTATCAGACAGTCGAATGAAATATGCGTCTTTCTCACCACGTTTGAGCAGTCGCAGAGTTTTTTCATCAGTCTATGTCAGGAAACTCTCTAACCCTCGAATAAATCTTATTCGGGTAAGCGTTGAATGGAAATACACATTTTGCATAGTTATGAGTCGCTTTTATTATGGATACTTAAAAGTGGATGTAAAAAAGATGCAAATAAGAAGATCTAACATAAAGAGTATTGTTCAAAAATACTACAACTCAATAATGAAAATAATGCAGTTTTAATATAAAAGTTTATATATTGCCCATGTTTACAAATAATTTGTAAATGAGTTGGCTATTCAAAACAAACTTTATATTTTTACAATCAATTTTTTTATAGCATCATAGTTCCTAGAAAATAATTGGATAATTTTCTTCTTGCCTATTTTTACAATTTACAAGCTGTAGCCGGTTAGGAAATACAAAAATACTAATTCCATTTCTACCATATATACTCTATATTATTAGGTACCTTTTAGTAATAATATCAATTTTTTACACAGGCTGTCCTCAATTACGTAACTCTTTACAAAAATAAAATGCTTTAATAAATATATATAGCCATTGAGGTCTATAATTTCATGTCTCCAAAATAGAAAAAAAGTATAATCCATTAGGCAATCAAAAAGGTTCTATTATTACTGGTTGCGCTTGGATATATATAGTTTTTCTCGATACATTGATTGAAGAAATTTATTGGTCTTTTATTCGTTTTCAGTATTACTGTAATTATTTTACGGTAAATTATTTATAGGTTTTTGACGAAACAAATTAAATCTGATTGTATATTTTAATTTTATGTATCCGTAGTTGGTGCAGGAAACAGTAATCCATGTCTTTAAGATTTAAATATTAAAAATACTATCAGTAATACCATTGTTTAGCCAAATACGTTTTGTAATCTTCTTCATAATTAATTAATAATCACATAGAAAAATGTCTTTATTACATGATGGATGGTAAAACCCCGTATCCAAAAAAAAATTCAAATTCAAAGTGTTGAATGCTCTAGGATTAGTAGAAAAGAGAAAACCTAACGCCTATAAAAATTTAAAGCTTAACATAGATTACTTTTCAATAGATAATATTGTATATTATTGATTTGGGTCAAACTAATATTAATATTTAATTGCTATATACCTATATATTACCACAAATTCAAAAACTCTCTTCTAGTATTAAATATAATCAAGACCAATTTTCTTAACTTATTTGTTTACTTCAAGGGAGAATAGAGGGTTGAATATAGGGTTAGATATCTAAGCATTCTACAAGTAAATCGAAGAGAATTATAAATACCTAATAATAGATTAAAGTAATTGTTTAAGCATAACTAAAACATTAGTCAATAAATCCTAAATCGGATATATAGCTGACCTCCATCACTATCACTATATCACTATGACTAATCCTAAATCGGATATATATCACCTCCACTGATTACTAATATGTTTGAGGAGCGCAAAATAACGCTGCAGGAAAAGATGTTTGTTGTAAAAATGAAGAACTAATGAATTAAATCTGCAAAAAGGTATAAAAAATTAAAGGAGTCTATTATTATTAGCAAATACCTTGATGAAAAAAGTTCACTTTTTCTCTGTTTTTTTTTTTATTAATTATATCCATTGCTTGCTAATTGATGTATTATTTTAAAAAAGAATCTCTTATAATAGCCTATCCAATATAATAGAGAACTCACGTCATCTAATTTTATGACGCCAAAATGTCGCAGTGCTGCCGCATTACATTTGACTTTTAGTTTATCAAGTCTTAACAAGATACTAATGTAAATAAATTAAGCAAACATAAATAATATTATCAAACATAATTTATTTTAACATTACAGTATATCTAATGCAAATATTATAAAAGGACTTAAACTACAGTTAATTTGACACAATGGTTTTTAGGTTAGAGTTGTTATATTTACATTGAACTCTTCTAAACTAACTGCGGTAATCCCTGGTGACCTAGTTATTCTATATGAATTATATAATCTATATTGTCATTATCTACTACTGAGCCACTATTCAGGTTAATAACGAAGTTCTTAATTTCCTATCTAACACTAGGTCACAATTCCACTAATTGTCAATTTTTTCTTCTATGTATCTGATCGAGTTCATCCAAACCGAAAGGTGTTATTATAAACAATCCATCGTTACACATATCCAAATAGTCATTGCTTTTATTTTTATCGAGAAATAGTTCGAAATGCTTCACTTTTGAATATGGTATATTTGAAATTTATTAATTTATGTTACATTGGTTTTTCCTTAATTGGAGTATTGGTCGATTCACTTGTTAGAATCTTTTCCACTGTTATGCTGTGGTGATGTTATGATGCATTATCCATAATAATAACTGACAGTTCCTTCTAATTCCTTAAAAGCCAATGTTCAAACAAGGGTAAATATTTATGGTTCATGTCTTCATGTTTATTGTCTGCACATTCTCTTGATTAACATCTTGCCATCTTGCATAATATTCCAAACTGAAATAACAAATCTTCCTTAATTTTATTATATCGTCCCCCTTCTAAAAGCAATGTTCCGTTAGACCTCTCCTTGGGATATTTTCACGTTATTTAATTCATCTGTCTCCTAACAGTGTATACAGGGATGACTTACATCCTTAAAAGAGGTGCATATCCCAAAGTATTCTATAGATCCCACCCTAACAGTTATTTCCAAAATAATTGTATTAAATTATGTTTATAGTGAAAAAACTACCTACTGCTGTTATACATTTCATAAATTTAATCTCGAATAGAAAGAACATCAAGGTGATCTTGTTCTAACACACTAAAATTATATCCAATAAAAAACCGAGCAAATTAATATTTAATAGCATCAATACTTACCTCCCTTTCTTCTAACTTCTGATTGATTATTTATTAGCTTTAGTATTTTCAATCAGAGTAATCATAAATATTAAGCAGCGATTTAAATTTATTAAAACCAACAGAGCACCAAAATAACGCTTGTCAGTTTATTACCTTTTATTATCACTAATGTTTTGAATAATTTTCAGACATTTGACATGCTCGGACGCATCACGCGGCATTGTATGTCCTTTTAACTAGAACAAAATTGGATAGAAAATATCGTCTGGTATTAATACGAATTTACGAACTGTAATATGCAATATATTATAGATCGTGATGACACGAGTTTGCTGATATTTTGGATAGATTATATTGAGTTTTATGATTGTTTAAAAAATTTGGAAGCCAAACTAAAATATAGCAATTAAATAAGTAAATCTGTTAATCCTATGTATACTTGCTTATTATATATGAATGTGCTAAGAAATATCTTAATGTATACATTAATTAATTTCGTCATTTACGAGTTCTGTTTCAAAATTGGTTTATCCTGTGACCTGCATCCACTATAAGTATTTTAACGTTAAGTCCTTACCATGCAACATTTCTAAAAATAAAAACAAATAAACATTTTAAGAACTGAATGCTGTTATTACTAACTCTCTAATATATTACACAAATTATAATCGTTTTTACAAACAATCGTAAACAAGACATGTTTAATAATGTTCACCTATTTATCCTAATTTTAATGTTTACATCGGTAAACTGATATATATTTTTCACTCTTTTGTTTTTACTGTCTATAAATTTTCCTCTCGGTTTTCAACTTCATTCAGAAAATAAACCAGAAATCAAAATATTAGTTTTTCTTTTGTATGTATGGTCCATTAAAAAGATTTATTTGTTTTAACATTCGAAAACTTATAGCAGATAGCTTTAGTACATAATTCTATTTAAGTATCGATAATTTGTCGGTCAAATTGACAGGTTTATATTTGAAATAAGCTAGAAGAATTATTTTACTGTTTGTTATTAGTACTATAATTTATATCTATAAGTATAATAATAAATACACCTACAGTATAAATAGATATAATTGCAATATATTAAGTGATTAATAAATAATTAAATAATAAAATATAAACGCTTGTTTTCTTGAATTGCTAAAACTGTGGGTATATTTTATAGAATTTATAACGACGAAATAGTTTAATATATATTCTAACCATTTTTAATCAACTTCGACTGATCCTAGAAAAATTCTATATTTGTGATACTTCTACATCATAATTATATAATAAATAAATCATACGAACTGAAAACTATATTAAACATGTTATTTTGATACGTATGTCATTTTTTGTCTAATCCTTGTAAAATACCATATAGTAAAACAAGAGAACATGTGTTAGACAATGCTTTTAAGATAACCACAAATTCGAATCATTTTTTTTTTGTTTGGATTGCGTAAACATATAGAGAAATATTTATATTAGTTTTTGTTTGTTTAAGATAGTTTGCATTAGACAAAATGTTTTCCGTCAATGTGTCTGGTATAGAAATATTCTCTTTGATTTATGGTTGTAAATTATAGTCTCATATTTATTACATTTATTAAATATTATAATAACAGATAATTTTAAATTATTATAAAGCGTTAATGGTACGCTATGTTTCACTTTTTGTTAAGTTTTATATTTATATCTTTGACGAGAAACGCTAATTAATGTGGGACCATTCAATCATGTAGCTATATGTTAAGCTGATAGTTCTCTGGACTTGTATCATATATTTTCAAGGTGTAAGCTATAATACTTAAGTTCTCACTATCAGATTATTATATTTAAGCAAGTATCTATCCTGGCTGAGTGGTCATGGCCTCATCGCTTGTGCTATTAAAAGGCCGAATGATTTGCCAGGTGACGTCTTATAACCTTAAAACCATATAGATATTTCCTCACAAAAGGAATTTGGTTTGGATATATAGAATAAATTAAGAAATGCAGGCTTAATATTTTTTGGTATAGGCGATGATATGACGTAGCCCGAAAGTATATATTTGTTTGCGGTTTCTTCTAAAGCGATATCCTAGTTAATTATTGTATTTTATGACAGATCGGTTTAAAAGATTTACGTTGACAGTTGTTTGGCCTTTGATGCAGCAGCTATAATTTGAGGTTGCCCGCCAACTTTTCTCTCTCAAGTTTAGCGTTTTTTTTCCTTCCAATTGTTCCCTTGACTCACTTTTATCATCTGTAGATAAAATAACTTATCAAAAATTGACTAGTAGTAAATAAAAACTTCCCCACGTACTGTAATCCTGATTTATTTAATAAGCGATATTCAGTGATATTTATTGATAGTGATTAGTAATAGTTCAGTTCTAAAAAAATAAAAAATCTCGGTCTAGTCTAGGTCATCTCCCATGGAGGTACTCAATTTACTACTCAGAAATTTTATCGCGTATTATACGAGGTGGGATTAAATATACTATTTGGCTTAGCACATAATTTCTATCAAGATGATTCGATGCTCAAGTATTCTTTGGTTCTAAAGATAAACCGGTGTGAATAGTAGCTGTGCTCGATTATGGGCACAGTACTGCCATGATTGAGCGCGTACCTTCGTCCACACCACCGTAGATTTAACATCTTAACAAGGAAGAAATTGGAAGAAATACGCTGGGAAAACCACGAACACCCTGAATACCTTGACACTCTTATAGCTCTGACTTGTCACCTTGTGATTGTTTTTGTTTGCTCCCTTGAAAGAATCACTTGGAGAGAAACTATTAGAAAGCAATGAAGACTTAGAGGAGTATGTGCGCAATTGACTGACAACACGCTCCCAAATTTTTTTTAAAAAAGGAATATTCAAGCTTCCAAATCAGTGGAAAAAGTATATAAATCATGGAGGTGGCTACATTTAAAAATATTATATATTTAGTTTGATCAGTGATCAATAAATTATTGTTACAAAATTACCGTTTATATTTGATTTCCCCTCATATTAGAGAAGCACATTTTTTGAAATATTTATTTTATTTATAATTTTATTTTAACAAATTAATATATCAATATAACTTGCAATGGAAGCCATTTAGTGAAGTTACACAAGTGATCTCAACATCGTCACGATGAGAGTCTGAGTTCTAGAGTGTTAATTTAGATTTCGTAACAAACATGGAGCAATAGAGCAAGTTCTCAAATTCGGCAACCAAATAAATTAAAACTTGAAATATTGCTCAGCTACATTTCTCTGAACTAAACTCATACCTCACAGATCACAGATCTACTCAGCTAATGTTTGAAATAGTGAACTCTAGGAAGCAGAGATGGTCAAATATTTGGAATAAACATATATTAATAAAATGTAACAAGATGTGGTAAAAAACCACAACTAAAACTTTTACTAATATCAATATAATAGACTCATATAAGACTTTTAAGAATAGCATATAGTTTATAAATTTGGACAGGAATCACTTACTAAAGTAATTTTCTACGCGTTATTTTACAATTTAAATCATACCGAATACTTATTGCCCATCGAGCAGATTGTTTATTGATATGATGATTAACAAGTAATATAAAACATAATATATGTCTTCAATTTCAGAGCTTATTTAAGTGAAATATTTATAAAATCTATAATAGTATAAAAAGCTTTTCATTTATATACAAATTTACATAAAATTAACTAATATAAATATAATATATAATAAACATATTTGAATACTCTTATTATCACTAATCATTGAATACCTGCAAAATCAATTATTTGATACTTGAAGTAAACGTATTTCGTATGTCTCAAAAGACCGCAGTAATTTAACATCTAAAACAAATTTTCAGACAACTTCAAATGATAAACGAAATGGATATAGTCTCAAAGGATTTCTATCAAAAATATTGAAACATGATATATTGATACAGTTTTTCTATGCAGATACGACTTTTTATACTTCTACTGCTGGATAAGAAATATTACAAATTTAATTCTAAGTTTTACCGGAATATTTCTGTACTTTTTATCAGTATATCTGTTATCATAAAATATAATAATATCTGTAGAATTGAACATTTTATTAACATAAAGAAGTTGTTGCATTCCATTCATGATTTTCTTAATTAAGTCCCATTATTTCTGACATATTTAAATTCAGCAGGATTCAATACGCAATAGCAACCTGTCATGAGTACGAACAAACGTTACTTAATGGCCAACTCATACTTGTCTTCGTCCATACTTGGTCACATTGACGGGTATGACTTTCTTCTTCCACTTCTACCACTTTTTAACATATGCTTCATTGAACCTTGGTACTCCAGATTTATTAAAAATTCCTCTATGACGATCAAGATTTCAGAAATGGATCCATGTCCTATGGGAAGATTAAACTTTGTTCCATTTATTATATTTTTTTTATTTGGAGAAATCTACTCATCAATTGTTTTAGATTCAAGACGTATGGTAATGCTTACTTAGCAAAACAGTGAAGACAGAAAACTGTATGAAAATGAAACACAGAAAGTTTAAACTGAATTAAATCGTCATGAATTATTATACGTTTCAGTACAGCATTGAATACCAATTTATAAATATAAAAATGCGATTAAGTAATTATACGGCATAAAAACGAATCTTGCAAAATTAAAAGAATTCTTAGAAGACTATCTCACCCCTTTGTATTCGCCAGATATGTTTCCTTCCAAATACCGCTAATATTAACCGATAATTCTTGGTCTGATCGAGCAGTATTCAGTTCTTATGCGGAAGCAATTGGTCCTAAAAGGGAAGGAACTTATCAAAATGATTTTTTATCTATATTGAATATATTATCACAATTTATCTGAATGAAGCTTAAAAATCATAAAACATCCCTTAAAATATGTTTGTACATTCTGTATATAAAACAAAATAAATGATATCTATTTTTATGTTTTGAAAATCAGATTAAAAAAACTTACCTGCTACTGTGTATGAAATATTTCTGACTATTTGTTTTGATACACCTTTTTGCTCATGTTATGCCCATGCTATTTATCTGGGTTAATTTCTACAAAGTATGTGAACTGAATAATTGGTTGATGTATTAAAACAAATATTACACATTTCATCAAACTTCATAAATGCATGCAATATCATTAAACAGCCGATATGGTTTATATATATTAATATTATGTAAATATACATATTGCTTGTTTTTCGTTTATTCAAGTGCATGTATAAATATTTGAAAACAGAGCAAATAGTCATATGTTACCATTGCAATTATAGTAAAATAAAATTATGTCGAATGTTTGTCTCCATATGTTAATAAAAAAAAATTTAGTTTTCAATGTTGCTTTTATATTTTATTTAAAGAGGAGTGAAATTGGTTACTTGGGCGTATCGGACAAATAATTAGCAAAACAGCAAGTTCTCTGTAAGTAAATTTTCTAAAGAATCTTATGTGAACATGATATATCAACAGATATGTAGCAAACACATTAGTATATTCAGTATATTAGTATATTCCTTGGACAATAGACAAGTGTTTTAATTTTTCATTATTTTATAATAAAGGATGAAACAACTAAAATAATTCATCATCTAGTGCATAATATAGAGTGCATGAATATTATGTAATGCTGGTTATGGCCCTTATTATCGCGGCCATCTGTTTTAAAGGCGAATAGTGAAAAAGTGAGACGGGTTGGTTTGTTTCCTAATAAATAAGAACACTCAGTGTCTTGGTGTCTATGTGAACGGGCACCAAAAGCGGATTGTAGCAGCTTAGTTTCTTAGCCGTAGACTATTGTAATCTGGAATGATCAAAACTTGAAAAACCAGTCCATGGAAGGATACCATAGACATTTTGGTAGAAACAGTGCTATTTCGAAGATCTTCAAAGGCAAACTGGTGGACAATGTTGCAATCAACACTCAAATACAATTTTTATAATAAGTATAACCTGTCCAGGTGGCACGTGCGGTCCTGACGATCGTGGCCATGTGTTTTAAAACTACCTGAATGGTGAACGAGTGACACGGATTGGTTCATTTTCTAGTAGATCACAACCCTCAGTGTCGCTTTATATCGCCGTTCAGTTAGTTGCCTCTTCTTCCCGTTCAATAAAATAAATTTATAAAGTTCATTAATAGTTTTTGTTTTCTAAATCCTTTTGTATATACGTATAACGTGTATCAATCATCGTTTAAAAATATAAACTGTAGACCTTCGAAAAAAATGGTAAAATGGTAAATGAGAGGCGCTAGCTATCTTCACCTACACGGTGTAATATTAATCTAGAAGCAATATTGTTACTAATAAATGCTGTATAGGAGAGAGGAATTTTATTGTATTTTATATAGTTTGAATTATAATTGTATTTTAAACAAACAAAACCTATGTATTAGTTAATCTTCTGTGTACCACTTTCTTAATGTTTTTACTTTCTCCTGTTGTTACATTTTGAAGTATTATTTTTACCTATCAAGTTTTATTTCAATTATTGCTTAACGTGGGCTTCGAACTACCCTATTCAGCATTAAGCATACCGTCTGGCCAGTGACCAATTTAGAAACCACCATAGAAAAACATCAGTTGATATAGATGTTACTCGTTAAAACTTTGATTTTTATTTTGAACTATGATGTGATCTTATTTATAAATGATAGAAAGTTCTTTAATTCAAAAAGGCTACAGCAACCACTGTTGAATTGAATTAAAAATAGAATCCTTTTTAAAAGATATTCAGGCGAAATATTTTCAGAATTTGCGTATAATAAACTATTGTCTTTTGAATGATATAAACCAAATATATTAACAAAAAAGACGTAACAAAAAGA
Organism: Rhynchophorus ferrugineus; assembly: GCF_030347505.1. Classification (NCBI taxonomy): domain Eukaryota; kingdom Metazoa; phylum Arthropoda; class Insecta; order Coleoptera; family Curculionidae; genus Rhynchophorus; species Rhynchophorus ferrugineus. The sequence continues at coordinate 27,835,765 of NW_027472580.1, read as the reverse complement.
AATCATAGAAGAAAATATTCCAGTAACCAGTTATTCCAGTTTTATTGAACAGCCTATAAAGTTTCTTTGGCTATATATTATAATTAAAAATAACATAATTAAAACTGTGCTCCATTTAAAGCAACAATCACTCATCTTCGAAGAATAGTTCATAAACTGATTTATCTGTTGAGCTATTTCATTCCTTAGATGAGATCTAATTTATCACATAATAATTAATGATGCGAAAAGCAAATTAACCTTTTTTCCTAATTAGTGTATATAACGTTCATAGGTAATATCTTGATATTAATCAAATATTTTATAATTATGTAGCGCTGATAATGTGTATTAAACTTAACAAAATGACTTCATTAGTAATATGATGCAAGAAATAAGGTATTTTTTTCCTTGTCAAAAACATTTTTCTAATTATTTTCCAACGTTGAAAAGTTCTTTGATTCAGTTAATATGCTATTTATTTTGTTTATTTTCGTGATATTACCATCTTCTGTGAATGTTTTGAAGGACAGTTATATTTAGCAATACTTAATGTAATAATTACTTTTTAATTTCAATTAAAAAAACGGAATCATATTTGTACATCTAATAATATCAATGACATTGGCCCTTAAAATATCATAATATGTTTATGTCTGATCTGCAATACAATTCTTAATATATATTCTACTCTTATGAAATTTTGTTTTGAATATTAAATTATTTAAATCAGTCTAACGTGGTAGCTTGTGTTATTTATTAATTCTTATAAATAATTAATATATGTTATATCGCACGACAGTAAATGTTATTAGCTGATGCAGATAAATATCGTCCTTTCCTGTTAAAATGCTTATTATAAAAGTACTAGTTATAAAAATGTATTAATATAGTTTAAAAAATTAAACTCAATAACATCACCGATACAAAACTACAGTGATAACAACAGTGACAATGGTTACTGATATATTATGTGCGTCATTTTATGTGCCAACTTCGTTTATCATCAAAAGACAACACAGACCAGAGACAGAAATAACAGAAATAACCTTCCAACCTTTCAAAGAACCCTTTGGAAAATTAATGATATAGATGCCTCACTTCAACAATAAAATGGAAACTCCTACATCATGGCCAATATTAACTACCAAAAGAATTCTCTTTAGAAAATAACTTAACAGTAACATATATACGGTTAGGATATATTTATTTCTTAATGGGTGGCTTAAAGTGGCATATCTTTAGTAATACTGAGTCAATGAAGCCATAATATAGCGCATTTGAAAGATAATTGTTTTAACTATCTTCCGAAATTTAGTTGCTAAGGATAAACTTCGCTAACACAAATCCGCGTGCTAATCGCTAAAAAAGATTAAATTCAGGTGATGAAAAATAGTTTTTAACTATTTATATAACATTGGATGCCGAAATAGCTTAATGTTTTGGTTTTACTTCAATTAACAGTGAAAAATTTAATTGGCCAAGTTCCGAGAACTGCTATTCGCGTGGTTTTTTGAAAAAAAAAGACTAGATTTGACGAAAAAGGGATCATATACTACATTAATGTTCCAAAGAGATTCAAGTCGAAGCCCGGAAAAGCTTTACAAGTAGTTCCAATGTATGAATTGAAGCCAAGCCAATAAAAGTGATGTGTAATGTAAAATTAGGTAAAGTGTTTGGTGGAATTGGAAATAAATGCGATCCTTGAAGTAAGCGTTGTCTTATATTATAACAATGACGCACATATTTAATTAGCTGAAGTAAAATTGAGAGAGATTTGCTGGATAGTTTTGATGCATCCACCGTATAGCCTTAATTGTAAAAATTATTTGGGCAGTTTTCTGCTCAGAAATATCAAATGTAACATCTACAGTATATCTATAAATAATTTCGCTTTAACAAACACGAAATTACCTTATATACCATTATATTAATATAAAAATATATATTATAACATCAAACGGTACTTACCGAAGAAACACAGAGCAAATACAATCGTATAGAGCGTGATGAAAATCGCTCTAATGTAGAACTTATCGAAAATATACTCCTGGTGTTCGATGATGGCGTAGTAAAAAGTATCGTTGAAAAGAGTCGAATCGATACTTGAATTTGATTGAAACAGATCAGGTTGAGTCGTTGTAACCTTGGAAATTATGACGACATTCGACAATGGCGGTTCGTTGGTCATGATTGCTGAAATAATAGAAAAAAGCATCATTAGTTATAACAATAGAAAGTTCATGACATTACCAATTACAGTAATGATAATTTAGTTAATATTGGTGTAACGTTTTCTGAATATTACTTTTTTTATATAGCCGTTGGAAGCCTATTTAACGAAAACAAAATGAACATTTCTATTCCGAAAATGTCTGCTGTTCTGATACCCGTCATATACAATACGATTATACTCACCCCGCAAGAATGGTGCCAGACTGATGGCAGTTTAACCCCCATATGCGGTTGAAAACCAGTTCGGTTTTATGTTATATATGGCGCGTTACAGTTTATGAAAATTTGTATCGTTAAATGGGTTTTGGAGCTTTATTAAATTGGAGTAAGGAATTTCCAGTTGAAGGGAAGAAACTGCGGAAAAAGTAAAACATAACGCACAAGCTTTTAATATTGAATGTAGCTTTTTAATTCATGCATATTGTACAAAAATGTTTTTAAAACTCGACTTGAAAATAATACCAAACCTTAACAGAACTTAGAAAGTAAATAAACCTTAAATATAGGTAATTCAAAATAATAGAGACAAGTGTGTCAATATGTGCCTGTTCAAAGTTGTAAATTCGTTTTACAATCAAATAATACTATCCTTTTCATTTTATTCTATTTAAAAAAAGATAGAATGCTGTTAGAGGAGTTCGATCAAGTAACCGAAAAAGCCTGCAAAAGTTGTCCGTTTGTTAAACTTCCCCAAGATTCTTCAAAATATTATAATTATGGGTTATAAATAAGCAAATGTTGTTTTAGCACTTTGTTTTAATAAATTGCGAAACGATGGGATTTTGACTGAATATATTTTTTTGCGCGTTGCAGCTGCCCTGAATATTAATACGGGTACGATCACTAAAATATCTCAAAAATATACTCTATAAATATCTCAACAATATAACCTTAAATTCACCAAAAAGAAACCGTGTTTATGCGAAACAAGTGACGAATCAAGATCAGTTCGTTAGCTGCATCAGAGATCAAATATACGAAATTTAAAGAGCAGTAAGTAGTTTTATCAAACGAAACATAATTTAATGCAACTATTTCAGAGAAAATTGTTAGTCTGGAAAGTATACATAAAAAGCCAAAACATATAGAGCTATTTGAGGAGTGTAGAACAGCCCTTCATACACTGTTGGGTAATATAGGATTTAAGTGTTGTAAAGATAACCCACGAAGGGCTTTAATGGAACTTTCAGAGATTGCTTTTAAAATAATACAATTTTAAAAAAATATATAACAAAATCAAGGAAGAATTATTATATCATTTCATATATTTAAATAAGACATAAATAATTTCAGAATGGTACATTGGGTCGCTCATGGCAAGATTATAATAAATATAGTGTAAAGACAACAAAAATTGATGGAAAAAGGAAAACATTGGAATAACTATCGATTAGGTTTTGTTAGTCATAACATTTATTAATAATTCATTGCATACATATAGTTCTTTGTGCTAGAAACAGGAATACTTTTATTCCTGGTAAAAAATTAGCGTTTTCGCCTAAGTCCAAGAGTGATTATCATGGAGAAATGAGCCATAACTTGATTTTCTAGTAGTTGGAAAATTAGGTTTTAAAGAGCTTTGAGGAACCATCAACATATTTACTATAAATATATAGTACACTAATAAGGAAAATCCCAACAAATGCATCAACAAAGGCTGCAATTAAGGAATGGCTTAAAGTACATAAAATAAATTTCGAGGAAATTATGTTAACTAACGAACTATTTCAAATTATTACTCGGTAAATATATATGAAATATTTAAATGCATTTCATGTAATTTACTTTTTTAGATTCAATTGAGTTGATATGGGGTATTGCAATAGTCATCCAGGTCGAGAAAGATATTTAAACCAGAACTGTCTGGACTTATGGAAAGAGACATTGTCCAAAATAACACTTTCGGTTTGTGTGAGCTCGATAGACCTATTGAAGAAGAAATTGACAAATGGTAGAATCTGCAGCAAGTTTTTGATAGATTGGAAACAAACAGCATAGTTATTATCTTATATATATATATATATATATATGTATATATATATGTATATATATATATATATATATATATATATATATATATGTATATATATATATATATATATATATATATGTATATATATATATATATATATATATATATATACATATATATATATATATATATGTATATATATATATATGTATATATATACGTATATATATATATATATATATATATATGTATATATATATATATATATACATATATATATATATATATATATATGTATATATATATATATATATGTATATATATATATATATATATATATATATATATATATATATATATATATAATATATCTGAGTAATGTATTTTACATTCTTTAGAGAGCATATTTATGTTTTATGCTTAGTTCTTGTTTCTTTCGATCCAATGTATCAATATAACATTCATTAAGTTTTATTCAATTACTGTGACTTTCAGAAATAATCAAGATAACATATATATATACATATATATATATATATATATATATATATATATATATATATATATATATATATATATATATATATATGTATATATATACATATGTATATATATATATATCCATATATATATATATATATATATATATATATATATATATATATATATATATATATATATATATGTATATATATACATATGTATATATATATATCCATATGTATATATATATATATATATATATATATATATATATTATATATAATTAATTAGGTGGATTAGGCCTTCGGGGGAAGATAGAAGTTCAATGTATATATAATAAAACCATTAAAATATTGTGGCTATATAACTACTTGTAGTTTTAAATTATTCGATAATATATGCACTGGATGTACTATAGTGTTAAAATAAATTATAATACATAACATTTTTTTTCATTATTTTATTTATATTAAAATTTTGTTATATGTCAGAGCCAAAATGTACTAAAACTCAAAGTTGCTGCGGCAACATTGCGATTCTTTGACAGGTCTCCCGTGTCACTACTGTTTTGAATAGACTATATATTTATCTTAATCCAAGCTTTTGTTATAAAAAATGGACACACTGTCTATTTCCGCGTTTATTGAAAAAACGTAACTTACGTTTCGCAATCGTTACACAGTGCATCTTTCGAGCGGGAGCTCTGGCGTTGAAGCTCTCTTACTAATAATTATCTTATTTATGCGCAGGACATAGAAACATACAATGGGAAGTAAAGTGTGAGCATTCGTATCCATGTTTCAGGTGTGCTTCAGAACCACCAGAGGGTGGGAGGTGCTCACAGATTTATTGTTTTTAGGTCTACACTTTGAACTGAAATATTGTAGGACATTTTTTTATGAAGTTTGAACGACATTCGTTTATGGTAAAAATTGCTTGTTTATATGTAAAGACTACAGTATTCTAGGTTGTGATTGTTTAATAAAAATGTAGTGCTATTCCAAAGTATTATGTTCTTATTCAAAAATTATTTTTAAAAGTAAACAGTAATACACTTAAGGAAATCTGTTAGGAGATTCTTTGCCTTCTAATACATAATATAGTCTATCCAAAGTTATTTTGTACATACGTCATCCAAATGTGTGACGTCAAAACGTCGCAATTTTATCGTATCAAATCTGAGTTTTAGTTCAGTTTGGCTTTAGCATACAACTAATTTCTATTCTAAATAAAATAATTAAACAAAAGTACTGTTATCAAATATAATTTATTATAACATTAGAGTAAATCTAATGCATATATTATCAAAGAACTTAAAACTGCAATTAAGTACACAGTTATAATAGTTTGTAGGATAGGGTTGTGTTTGATTATATTTACATTGAACTCTTTTCTAAACGAACTCTAAAGCCTAACCGACCTAATTAACAGTTGTATACCCATATAATATATTTTACTTTCATTAGAGATAATATTTACCTATTACGCTTTGTTCTGTGTCCTTCGGTCATTTGGTCCTATTGTATACCTGGTCAAGACATTTTGATATCACAATATTTCTCCTTCGTTTATTCTGTTAACATATGTATACATCTTTCTTGATAAACTGGATTCAATAACTGCATTCTGCTTAATGCATTTGTCATATCTACTTACTACTCTTTATTTACTATTCTTTCCACATATCTGTGCACATAATTCTTTTACACTCTACAATAAGATTTCCTACAGTTATCATTTATTAATTATATACTCATCTTCCATTCTCTATACATCTTTCATACTTCTTTCCATTCTCATCACCCTGTCTTAGAAATTGGAAGTATTGAATCATCTCACATTTAGAAAGCTTCAAACAAACGGGTAAGTAAGCTGTTAATTTCCAATCTACCTATCATTTGTCAATTTCTTTTTCAATGTGTCTTATGGAGTTCATCCAAACTGAAGATGTTATTAACCGTTTGTGTTTCCAGCAATTTATTGCAGTATATCTGCAATGAATTGTTAATAAATGTTATGACAAATAAAATCTAAACAATCATTATTCCAGCATTTACATTTTTCTATCAACTTTTGTTGTCATAACATTATTTTTATTATATCCATGATATATCCATGTCTCATTTAAATACATAAATAGAAATAAAAAGTCCTTCATTTTATTATATGCTTTTAAAAATTTCATTTTTTTAAATGCAATATACGGAAATTTCATTTGACCTCTTCGACACTTTTCAGACTAACAGTTTCCTTTGAAATAATTGCATTAAATTATGTTTGTATTGATAAACTCACTCACTCTTTTTATACATTTCATATATTTAATCTCTAATAGATATAACACTAAGCTGATATTGAAGTGTCATTCGCTTCGTATGAGGACAGTGAATTCAAGATCATATGAAATATTTAGCTTAGGTATTGTGTCTCTTTTTAACTAGAATGAAATGAGAAAGAAAATATTGTCTGATTATAAAACGATAACGTATGTATAAAAAAAATTTGGACAGACTATATGTATTTGCACCATTTGCCTTAAATAAAAAAAAATAATATGACCATATAAGTTCAATATTGGCATCAGTAGAAATTGTTTAGTCTACATTAGAATGTCCACAAGAAATTAGAAATAAGTTCAAATATATATTGAAAGGTCTGAAAACTGAAAATTATTATAATGCGTGTGTCTTCAAATACAAACAGATTGGAACTAGATAGTAGAACGCCAAAAAGACGAAGAACTAACTGTATAAGTTGTAATAGTGCAACCAGGAATTAATACATATATACTTATATTGCTTTTGAGTGATACATTTTAGTGTTACTTTCATATATTGTTATTATTTTGCTATTGTAATTGTGTTGTATCATTTAAATCTTATTTAACGGTACCAGAAATATATTTTATTTCATTAGTGAATGATGCTATCTATTTAACACCTAATTTACCTGCCATGGTTTTGGCAGAAATGTTGGTATTTTTAATACAATTAATTATTTGGATTATATTTAACAGAACGTTGTAATAAGAAATATAATAAATAAGTGTTATTTGTTTTGGTGGATGAGAATAGTCACTAGAATTAAAAGTACTGGTATTTTCATATTAAACGTTATGTTTTAGAAAACACATTTTTTTCATTTATTAATAATGTAAAGGATATGATTTACATATTTTATATTTAATGTCTTAAACAATAAAAGTTTTACTATACTCCAATTTAAACTGTTAAATGGGCAATTTTTTTCTAATTGTTAAACTGAAATGAATGGCTGAAACTTCAAAATAGTTAAATAGGATTAAAATAAAACATTCCTTAAAATTATTCTCGCTTGTCGTGACGTCCCGTAGTTCCGAAAGACAATGCTATGTGTCTTTATTACACATATTTATGTATGGTCTTGCTATTGCTAAATTGAATAATTAAAAATCAGGTGGTATGTCAAATCGAACTGATCTAAAGGCTCTTCTTTTTGTTGAACTTATGCGGTATTTCTAAAACTCAATATCCGCTCAATATCCTCTCAAAATATCCTTGTGAAGTAACTAAAACCTCGAGTATTGTACGTTGTGTTCAACATTGATCCAGAGTTCAGCCAGAGCTGACTAGTGTGTTCCCATATCTCGCATGTTGTTACCTTTAGTGGATCCCTTTTATCTTCAAAGTTAGGGAGCATCTAAGACATCTTTCTATAGGGTTTGAAAACAACTACCACGCTTCCCATGCACAGGTCTCTTGCTCCTGGAGGAGACGCGAGGTATTTTATTTCATTTTTCTCAAATGATATTTAATTCTGGATGTTATCCAAAGATTTGTTTAAATTCGAGTACCTTCATAAAAATGGAATAGTTCAGATAAAATGATAATCGAGAAGGGACATATCCTGCTAATTTAAGAATTTTCATATTTTTATGGCTTTAGATTTTTTAGTAGGTAGTCGTTTTATTTTGTTTGAGATTTCGATCGATTCTACTCTAATTTATTTAGTTTATTCACAGAGTTCCTCACATTCATATTAGCTTTCCATACTTTACATTTTCGTAATTCATAATTTAAATGTATATGAAATGGGACGTTATAATTGAAAAGAAGATCAGAATTTTCTTATTAAAATGAGATTAATATTGTCAAACTTCAGAATATGTTAGTAAAATCATGAAAACTTTGGCGAAACATTATGATTCGACAAAAACGGTTTATTCGATCATTAAAAAACACTTCATTGAGCCTTCATGAATATACTTAATATTTAAGTGACATTCATTATATAAAATGTATCGAAATCCCTTAACGTTAAAATAAAATTAGAAAAATTGATGCTTTGGATGGTGAATAAATCTAAATAAAACGACAATGTGGTTTAGTATGCAACTTAATTTAACGCATGAGCGTAATTTTAGTCTGCCATTTTGAATTTCGTTCGTAACAAATCATCTCATAAATCTAATAAATGCTTGACATCAAATTTGCTTGATATATGTGCATTACCTCTGACATTAGATCATAAAATGAAACGGATATTCGATTGCATATTGGAGTAAATGCTACTATTCTAAGGTGCTAAATCTGATATATCAAAATCTGATAAAAGTGATATTGTATTTTGAATGGCTAAATACTATTATTTTTATTTTTAATCTTTATCACTAAAAACTGGTAAATATAAAAGATATACATTAAAAAACAACTATAGAAATGTGGAACGAGAAACAAGCTGTAGATGAGAAAGATTGAAGAAATTAATTTTTTTATTTGAAATTTGGGCCCATATAAGTCTAGCTAGTGATGAAAACACATTTTTACTTTCCCTAAAAATTTCTAACTTAAACTTACAGCTTCTTAAAAATAAGTACTTGATTAATGATCTACAGGTATGGTGGAATTATGTTTATAATGTTTCTATTCAAATGAACATGCTATTCAGTCTATAGAATGGCTATCTAAGCTTTGGTATTATCCTATGGCAAATTTCACTAGTCCGCGACTAAACTTTGAACTCTAAAATTATGCCTAAACTACAGATGAGTTACAGCTGTTACCGCAAGCTCAGTTCAAATTCCAATAGTTCCTAATGGCACGTCATGCACCTGAACTACATTTGGCTCTATTGCTATTCAAATGTTAGTAAATGAAAAGTGAAGGATGTTCCTTAAATTTCAGAATTTCCCAGCTCCGGGAATTCATAGACTAAATCCTAGATGGTTGTGTTGACTTTAATAGCGCAGTGCAACTGGCATTTAATCCTACAATATTGATGGCTAATTCATTTTTATACAGAATCGTCTACGTGACCAATAACACCATTCTTTTTGAACTATGTGTTGTCAGTGCCCTTATCGTTCAATTTGGACAAAAATAAATTGATATGATTGTATACGTCCAATTTAAATGACCAGTAATGACCAGTATGACAGTCTTTTGAAGTTGTAATTCTTCGATAACTTTTTTTTATGATAATGATATTTCTTATGATTATTATGATAACTTTTAATAATATTTCAGTGGTCAATCAAAAGTAGAATGAACTCAAATCATCTCAGTTTACGACGTCAAAACGTCGTAATGTAGTATTTAACTTTGACCTTTAGTTAATATAATTTAAAAAATATTTATATTTATAATTTTATAACGATTTATGGACTTTATACCACGCATAATTTATGGGGACCAATAGTTGATCCCGCATTATGCTGTAAATAGTTGAGTGCTAAGCAAAACCGTTTGTATGTATAATATTCATAATAAATGCAAATAGCATTAAATCCATAAGAGGCGAGATATTTGCAAAAAACAAACGATTTGAGACCTTTGATTTTTGATTTATAAAGACGCAGATATGATTTTATGAGACATTTGAGACAACTTTTAAAATGTTAAAATAAAGGTTTATAAGAACATACAGTTTATTATCTCTCATTCCGAGGTGAAATCCCTGATATGACTGGCACCGGTGTTCAATGTCGTCAATAAACCAAGTAAAAAGTACTTGAATTCAGTAATGCAGGTAATGAAAATGGTATCCATGGCTGAAATAACAAGTCGAATTGACGAAGTTGCAGGATTATAAGATTAACTAAGATGATATTAGTGGAAGAAGGGAAATATTACAATATAGACTAAAATCAGACGGTTATCAATGGTCTATCAATCTTCTCAATCTCAATGCTAGTGTAAAGCTTGAAGTATTCTTAATGACATGCTTAAAGCAAATTCTGCATTTTTTAAAAATATAGCTGTTCCATCTAGACGCGGCGAAAATTCGAATTGAATGAAGTATGAATACGAATTCTTCATATACTTCTTACGTTAACTTACTAATCTAACGCCATGTTTAAATCAGGTTGAATAGCAGCAAGTCAGGCCATATTATATGAATATGGCACTCTAAATACTCAGTCAGTTCACCGATATGGAATACTAATATCTTATTCCAAGGTCCTAGTTGCTTCTTGTATATAAAGCTTAAATCTGGGAGGATTTATTTAATTTTTAACATCAGATTGCGATACTTTTAATAAGTTACAAAGTAAATATTAACTTTTAATAAAATCTTGTTGCTGAGTAAAATTACTGTTTATCTTCTTTGTACCCATTTTTATTTCAGGGCATCAGAACATTTTTTGTTGGTTTCATAATTAAGAAATCTGGCACATCTCACACACACACTCTCATACTTGAAGGTCCTGTCCTATTATTTTCCATCCGTTTAATTTTTAAAGAGCTGCTTCCGAAATTTTTTTAATTTTATAATAGAACAATATTTTTGTTACATCGTACATAATTCATAATATATATACATAATTAAATTTTATTTCACTTATAATTATTAATATTACTTCACAAATACCTAAAATATAATGTAAAAATTAAGATGTATACCTAATGTTATATTAAATATAAAATTGTGTATTGTATCATGTGCTAAAATTATCAGCACATTACAAAATCCAACATCAATGCTTATTTTGTTCAGTGCACATTTTAACATAGAATTTTATCTTCATAAACTGTATAGATTTAATGAAAAATATTATTGAAAACATCTCTTCCCTCACCATATTTCCGAAATATTTTATCACCCAATTTAATAAACGCCCAAATCCCTAATGCTTATTTTCATAAAACCTGGTATTTGGTATAATCTGAAGGCACATCTGGGGTAAGTTATCATCAGGTTGGGAGTGTTCTTGTGTTAAATCGAGTTTTATATGGGGGATATAGATCATTTACTAAGCAGAAATATGTATATTTTTCGTTTTATTACCGAAAGTGGCATTATGTTTTAAATTTCTTTTTAATTTATATGAAAACTTTTTTGCCTATATCGTTATGAAAATGTAATTAAACACAAACAAAAACAAATAGTATCTTTATTTTTTTATTTTGTATTCCCTCGTAAGTTTTATAGTTTTTCAAGTTCAAATGCTGTTGAACGATGTAAAAGGATTTGTTAGCTTTTAGACCAAACAAATTTACTCTGAAGAATTTTCGTCCACCAATTTCTCTTAATCTCGATGTGATTCTAGAAAATCGTTTATCGTTTATCGTTTATTTTGTTTACAAGTCTATGCACTTGTTCTATAGTCCCATACTTATTGCAAAAGCCAAAATGATGTTCTGGAATAATTTTTCTTTTTTCTATTATATAGTTTACCTTCTTTATGTATAATTTCTCGAAAACTTTCCAGATCATCGGTAATAAACTTGTAGGTCGGTAGGAGGTCACATATTCTGGTATTTTTCCTGGTTTAAGAATCATTAATATTTTAGCTACTTTCCATATACTAGGGAAGTAATTAATTGGTAGCATAGCATTAAATATAAATGTTAGTAGTTCTATACCCTTTTCTGATAGTTTTTTTTTAATTTAGCCAGTAATTAAGTCATAACCAGGAGCTTTTTTAATATTAATCTCTCTCATTATTGTTTGTTTAACTTTTTTGACCGTTAATTTCTCGTGCTTACCGGTCCAAATCCATTTGGAATGGCGATTCTAGAAAGCTAGTAATTTTATTTTCCTCATCTTTATGTAGCTGAGACTGGAAAGGTTTTAAAACATTTTTAAGAAAATGTGTCCTTCTCTTTATTGCTTCTCGCCCAATTATATTAGTTTGTTTTAATAGGTGGGTTATGCTGCTGTGATCTCCTAAGCTTTTTTGTTGCTTTCCAAAACGAATAATCTGTAGCCTCAGTTGATGTCAAGTTTTCTAGTTATTCTTGAGTGCCTAGGTTTTGTTCAATTTGGATTAGTTCTTTCAGCTATTTTATTGCCCTATTAAATTTTCTTTTATTCTCTTCAGTCCTTTGCTGTTGCCAATTTCGTCGTAGCTTTCTTTTTCTGTATTATACATGATATATGTGTATTCTTTCTTGGAAATGTTTCACTGTTAGGAGTCGCGGAATATGCTGCCTCCTGTATATTTTGTTTGTTTTGGTCTAAGTTTCCTTTAAATGAAGGCCAGTTAGTTCTATTATTGCACAGAGAAGGGGGTTTATCTTTGATGGTAATTTTTGAACAAATTGTTACTATTATTGGTGAGTGATCAGAAGACAGGTCGAAACATGATTCTGCCTGACACTTTCTTGGATCAATCTTTTTTGTAATACAGAAATTTATTGTATCTGGTATTTTATTTCTGTCTGAAGGCCAATATGTTGGTTCACCAGTAGAGATATGTTGTAAGTTATCTGTCCTTATTTCATTTAGCAGTATTCTAACTTTTGAGGTTATTATTCTTGAACTCCACATTAATTGTTTAGCGTTATAATCTCCTCCGGCTATAAATCTATTACCTAGCGTACTGAAGAATTCTTGAAATTGTTCTGCCTTGTTGTTATGTTTGGGTGGGCAATAAATAGTAGAAATTGTTAATGGTCCATGGACTTCCTCTATGGTTATACTGGTGGCTTGCAGGTAGTCTTTGCGGAATTTTCCTTTTTCGAAATGCTTTTTATCATCTCGAATTATTATGGCTGTACCTCCATGTGCTTTATCATCAGGGTGATTTGTATGATAAAGTTTATATTTAGGAATTTTCAAATAATGTTTGTCCGTAAAGTGTGTTTCGGAAACCACCATAACGTCAATATTTTGTTCAGTTATGAACATTTTTAGTTCCCTGGCGTGTTGTTGGAGCCCATTGCCATTTCAGACAGCGATTTTGTAGCTATTGGTTTCAGGCATTACTCAAGTTTGCTGACGACGATTGTGAGTAGACCAAGCATCGTACTCATTTGATCCATTAGTTTGACCATCATATTATCTAATCTAGAGATGTTGCTAGTTTCAGTAGGTGGAGATGTCGTCTCTCGATTTTGTGCTGAGCCATTTTCAACCATTTGGGCATAAGTTATGTCTGGTAGACTGGTAGGTGTGTATTGTTTTTGTTGCTGTTGATGCCTTTTTTCTCTTAAGGCAGGGTAAAATTTCTGCTGTAGTTGCTTGTGAACTGCGCAATACTTGTAGTTCGCTGGGTGATTGCTGGGTTACAATTAGCACATTTCACTTTTTCATCGTGAAATTTACGAGTACAAACTCCTGTTTTGTATTCTCCTGCACATTTTACGCATCTATATGATTTGCGACAGTAAGTTTTTGTATGCCCGTGCGCATGTCACCTCGTGCATTGTAGTATTTTCTTTTTGTATGTGGTGGTTCGCATTTAATGATATTATTTCCCAATTTGGTGATATAAGCAGTGAATATAAGCAGAGCTTTTTTTGTCGTGCATTGTCGTATATTGTGAACATTTACGACCTTGTGGCCTTTTTCAGCTAGGGCTACCTTTATACTGTTAAAGTCCGTCCCGTGATGTAATCCTTTTAACACGAATTTCAATGTTCTCTCGGATTTTGGCCTGAATGTATGGTATAGGGTGTTTCTTTCATCTAATTCTTTTACAAAAACTTTAAAGTGATCCGCTTCGAACAATTGAATTTTAATTGCTTCATAGCTCACTGTTTTAATTGTGTAGTTCGTAGTAATAATTTTCAATAGGTTATGGATGTATTTTATTACTCCTACCTTATAGACTGTTATTGGTGGTGCTTTGGGAACAACTTTTCAGGGCTTGGTTGTATATTCTCTTCAATTTCTTCCGACAGGTTGCTAAAGCTGTTTTTTGTCTCTATCGGTTTCTGTAACTAATAGTCACTAATCCTTGTTTGTTTCCTCGCGATTTCTTCTTCTGGGCTTCTCAATCGTTTTTTGTTAATGACTGTAGTCCATTCTGTTTGTGGGGTCTGCGTTATTGCTGGTTGTTCTAGTCTTATATCATAGTGTGCAGGTGATTTGGTTGAATCGCTATGATTAGATTAATATTTTATTTTATTTACTTCCAAAGATAAAAAAATTAAAATAAATACATTGTTTATTGGACTGTTGTAAAATAAGGGGAAATAATTTTAAAACACTAATAAAAATGAGATGCAGTCTTTTTGTCTGGTCACGTAAACACGTATTCACTACACTTTAGGTCTGCTGAGAAACGGATAGCCGCATCTGTTATGTATTTTTAACACTCAATTAAATAACTGTAATAAAATTCTGGGTTATTTTAAATAAAGGTATCTTTCTAGAGCTTGGAGCGTAATGAAAATACGTCTTCACCCTACGAAGGTTGGAACCGAACTGCTGAACACATAGATGGCGCTAGTTTTTTGCATTTAAGGTTTTTTCAGTTAGTACCCCTCATTCGTACGCTTTACTGTTAGAAAGCGGTCAAAATTTCATGATGATGTACTCATAAATTTATGAGATAGTGTGTTAAAAGTGACACAATTTTTTTAATTTCAAATAAATAAATTGGAGCAATTCAATAATATTCGGAAAAGCGAAGTTGCGTGAGTTAGCTAATATCATAAAGATATCAAAAAACGTGTTGGTTATACATTGCATAAGTATTAGACTATAAAAAGCTGTATTCAAAATGGGTGCCGCGTTTGGCCACTGTTAACAAAAAACAAGAACGTGTTGATGATTTTTAGCAGGGTTTGGCCACGTTTAAACGTAACAAACCAGATTCTTACATCGACATGTGGCAATGGCTAAACATGGATCCATCACTTAACTCCGGAATCGAAACAATCGTCATTTGAATTTGCTAAATTGCGTCAAAAATATCCTAATCGTCCAGGGCTTTACAAAACCAGAATTTATCGTTTACATGCGACAGTACGGTACGACAGCAGACAGGTCTTGTTGTGTAAGACAACGGGCGTCTCGTAACGCAGAAAACGAATTAACGCGTATGCGATAGTGTTGCAAAGTCTCCAGAAACATCAATTCGGGGACGTGAGGCCTAGTTACACATTTCTGCATGCAGCTTAAGAGTAATTTTGAAAGCTGATTTGAATATGTTGCCATACAAAATTCAATTGATCCAAAAATTGTTACCGAGAGATCCTGATTAACGTGTTGAGAATTAATAGATTAACGAGTAATGCAATCCTAAGGCTGTTTGGTGAAATTGAAAAAAAAAAACGAAAAGAAAGGTGGTGAAAAATTTTCGTCTAAATTGATAATGAGCCATGAAGTCCATGTTGTCCGGTTTTGGGGAACACAGAGAGTGTCGGCCACGTCCAATGAAAATTAAGCCTAAAATATTTGTTTATATATTTTGTGTCACCGATCTGACACGTATTCCTTGTTGCTTTATTAGGGCGCATTTCGTATTGATCGAATTTACTTATTTGTAGCGCACGTTAGATAAAAATTTTAGACCTAAAAAATATTCCGCTATATAGGCATAGAATAAAGAAACTTAGTCGCATCTCCTTTGTTAAAATTGGTTCTAAGTTACGCTCGGAATCCCCATGTGAGAGCGCTTACGCATGCGCCGTATGACAGTTAGTTACGGGCAGTAGCGGGAAATATAAAAATGTTTAGCGGGAAATTTAAAAATGTATAGTAAAAAATTTTAGCGGGAAATTGAAACAAATTCTGCGAATTTTACAAGGAAAATAAAAAAAAATATATTTAAATATATTTCATTGATATATATCAATTACATTAATTTTCTTTAACCATAAAGGCATTAATATAATCACAGAGATATCTCCACTACCCAAAACACATAAACCACTGATATTATCTTCTCTCTAATATTTAAAACAAACATTAAAATAATATAATATAATAACTGTTAATAACTATTAATGGTTCTGTTATATTATTTTTTAGAATCAACTAAATTAACAACCTACCTAAATTGAGGTACATTTTATCAAATATGACAACTGCAGTTCGGTCAATACAGTCAAGATTCCGAACAAACAACCAAAATTAGAGGTTACCACTCCAGCAGCAAAAAGGAACCTTATTCAGTATCTGCACTAATGTTCTTCTAGAAGGCAAGCAGAATATTTTCGATAACAGCTTATATAAAGATATTAGTTTTTCATCCAACCTGAAACGAAACTGATGGGACAGGCTGAATTATCTGTAAATGAACATATACATTTCAAGTTAGAACCTCCATTCTCTAATAATAAATATAAGTTTTTTATTATACACTTACTTCTGGGTCTTGTTGGGGTAGAAGGATCTCCTATATATCTATCAGCCTCAAAAATCTTATGTGATTTAATAATGCCATTGGGGGCATATGTTCTTGTCTTGTAGTAAAGGTAAAGAAAAAGCTTAATTATTTCAATGCAATAAATAATTATTATTTAACAAAATACTTACTATTTAAATTGGTAGTAGGAATTGCATCTTGTTCCCGTCAGGGCGTTCCACATTTTGGTATATTGTCTTCATCTTTAAAATGATTATAAACTTTCCTGGACCAACATAGGAGGTCATAAGAGGTCCTTAAGATTTTTTGTTTATTACACTAATAAATTAAAATACACAGAATAATCTAAAGTAATTCTTAAATATATATAAAAACATATACAGAAAAAATTGACGTAAATAAACAATACAAATTATATCACCTATAAATGGCCGTTAACTGCTCATGTTAGAGTTATTAATACCGAAGCCGAACGAGAGAGAAACACACATATAGCTGTTGCATTTTTCATTTACATTTGGCCCCGTAACGGGGATTCCGAAAAGCTTAAACGTGGGACCCGAATTTTCCATATAACTTTCACTTCTAAATTTCTTTATTCTATGTTCATAAGCGTGCCAAATTTCAGTGCTCCCGTCTTCCCAAAAAGGGAGGTAACATTTTCGGCGATTAATATATAGATTAATATTTTAAGCCGCGAAAGAAAATTGTGGATACATCGATATATTGATACTTTCGACTTTGTATCAATACTTTCAACACTATATATTTCACCCCATCCCTAATTTTCCACGCAAAATTCACTAGATAAACGGGCCGAGAGGTTTGTTATTCCTCTGGTTTTACTTCTCTGCGTTGTTCGCCTTTAGCTTGCAGTTATTTTAATCATTATTTCAATTCCAAAAGAGTCAGGGTGCAAAATATTTTGTGTTTTTTTGGGGCATTTTACAGCACTGCATCGCTTATACACCAGTCATTTATGCAAGTTCTAGTAATCCTTCTAATTTTGTTCTTCTTCTAAAGAGACACTGCAATAAGTACCTCTGAGGTACACGTCTGCCATTTTCTCGAGAAAAAAATATGTTATTCAATTTTCTTACTTTACATGCCTTACTTCTACGATTATTAAAAAGTACCTTTTTCAATTTTTTTTTGGCATTTTTTTGTAAGGACATTGTGCCTTGGCGGGCACAACCAATAAAAAGCAAGATGCATTCTAAAAGTAATTATTCACAAAAATATATTAGAAACAAATAATACTTTAAATGAAAACTCAACAGATATCATCCCTCCAATTTGCATCTGGAATTATATTTATTTTCATGGACAGTAGGAATATGGTTGTAGCCATTATACCTCTTTTCTATTAAAGGCCTTGCCTACTTTTTCCTCTTTGCTTGAACAGACGAACCCTCACCTGTTGGCATTCCTCTTTTAGGAAGTTTTCTGAATAAGATTAGATGATCCACTACACTACAACGCCAGAGCCTGCTTTTTGTAATCCTGATAGATCTCACAAATGAACGGTAAATACTTGCAAGAAATCAACCTTATCCACTCCTTCCATATTCTGTTTATACTATTATATTGCAATCCAATCTGTCCACCATGGACAAAATTAACTAAAAACTGAATTTCTAACTTTTAAATGTTAATATTTTTACTGAATTGTTAGGCAGACTATTTGTCACTAAATAACATAAGAAACATCACTTTATCTTTGTTGGCCGCGCTTTTGTTTAGCAACGCAAGTCAAGTCAAACATGTCAACATCGAACTACGTCTACAAGAAATACAACTAAATCAAGTGTACTCTTTACATAATATAGATATAGCTTATTTTCATCTTGGTAAATATTTCATATTGTTATAGATTTTCTTTTAGTTTATTACAGTTTCGAAATATCTGGCCAAATTTGGGTAAATTTTCCAATATTTTAAAATTAGTTCCACTTTTCAAAAATTCCATTTGCAATATATCCTAATTTTCATTTAGTATTTCGAAAAAAATATTTGAATTGCTGTGGGTTGCGATTATCAAAGTCCTCTTTAGTGGCGGATGCTACGACAAAAAATAAAAATTTAATAGGCATTTGGTTAGAAACTCCAAAAAGTTATCGAAAACAGTCGGTTTATGAAAAAATATAGGTATTTCTTAATGTTGAAGAACCATGAAAACGTTTTAAATATAAAATAATTAATTGTAGTAAAATTTTTGGGTTAAGAATGGCCACAAAATATGGGAAAATATCTCTTTCTCGCAGGCGACTTAGTAATATTCAAGAAATCCCATCTTTGGATATATACCTAATTCTAGTTTAAATCGAAGTAGAAGACCCGACTTTTTTTGAAGAGGCCTCAATTTAAACAAGACGAAGACGCGCTGAGTTAGCAGACAGAACTCTAGAGGAGCTACAGTTTTCTTCACACGTGGTATGAGGAAGTAATTGGGTTTAATCTACAATACCTTATTCATTATTATATTATCAATTTTTATTCGATATCTTAACATCAAACCTTACTTAATGTGTAAATGTGTTATTTAAGACAATTTTTTAAAATTTGTTATTGAAAAAAATATGTATTTTTTTCTTAAAAACTATCAGTAAATACAGATATTTTTAAACTTCTTTTAAAAAACAAAACACTAAGAAAATTTTTTGTGATGGGAGGTGCCACTGCGACTGCAGCGACCTCTAGCGAAGATTAGACAAATAGCAAATAATTTCCAGTTCTGTCTTTTAACCGATTTAGATATATTAATGTTTTTTTCCGGATAATTTAGAACTAATATACTCTTTGAGATATGGCCGCCTGATATTTTCCGGACACACTGTATATTAAGTAAGAAATCCTAAATACATTTTAGTATTTTCTTAGATCATGCATTAAATTATTAAAAATCGTTTACAGAATTAAAATTGGTGTTTTTTAAATATCGAATTGTGTCCTTATACCGTTCCTGATAATTCATAATCTGATCTACTATGTATCTTTTCTCAGGCTTAATTCCAAAAAAAAGGAAATTACATCAAATGCAATTAAATATTTTATTTATATTTACAGAGTAATAATTTGAAATAGTTCATTCTTTAACATGATTTCCTCGAAATTTATTTTATGTACTTTAAGCCATTCCTTAATTGCAGCCTTTGTTGATGAACTTGTTAAATATACCTAAGAACTATATATATATATATATATATATATATATATATATATATATATATATATATATATATATATATATATATATATATATATATATATATATAGTTATATATATATATATATATATATATATATATATATATATATATATATATATATATGGTAGATAAGGTGCATTGTACATACCAATAACTGATGGTTCCAAGTTCCTCCAAGTTCTTTAAAAGCTGATTTGCAACTTGACTGCAAAGGCAAGTTCATTGGTTCATTTCTTCATGGTAGTCACCCTTTGACTTATTCTAACCTAACCATTCTAACCTTTTTCCATAAACCTTTGTCGTCTTTATATTATATTTATTACCATCTTGCCATGAACAACCCAATGTACAATTCTGAAATATTCATAGCTCTTTTAAATATATAAATTGATATAATTCTTCCTTGATTTTATCTTGTGTTATATGTTTTTAAAAATTGTATTCTTTTAAAAGTAATCTCTGGGAGTTCCACTGAACCCCTTCGTAGGTTATCTTTACACCACTTAAATCCTCTATTATACATCAATGTATGAACGGATGTTCTACATCTCTCAAATAGCTGTACATCTTTTGGATGTTTGTGGATACTTTCCAGACTAACAATTTTCTCTGAAATAATTATGCTTCGATTGAAAAAACTACTTACTGTTTTATACATTTCGTATGTTTGATCTCTGAAACACCAAGATTGATCTTGATTGGTTACCTGGCGAATTTAAGGTTATATTCTTTTTTATTTTTTGAGATATTTTAGTGACCGTATCCGTACTAATATACAGTGCAGCTGCAATTGCAAATTTATTAAAAGAACGTTTGGTGGTTTATAACCCGTAATTATAATATTTTGAAGAATTTTCAGACGTTTGGCAAACGGACAACTTTTGCAGGCTCATTCAGTTACATATTTGACATTTTCTAAAAGCATTCTATCACTTTTTAAATAGAATAACATGACAAGGAAAATATTGTCTGAGTGTAAAACGAATTTACAAATTTAGACAGACATATATTGACACTCGTGTTACTGCTATTTTGAATTGACTATACGTAAATATAATAATAAGTATCATTAAATACATAAATAGGTCTAATGTAAATGAAGAAAATTTTTAGTTATGAGAGTCAAAATGTCGAAATGTTCTTAAACTGCAAAAATACATCTTTCATAACGAATAATAAATGGAACTTTAAATAATTTATTTACTTTTTACATTATGTTAATAAATGTAGATTTTATCTTTCACTATATTTCATAATAAAAATATTAACTATTTCCGTAAGAAATATAAACGTTATAGAGGATACTTAACATCATTTTTCGATGAATAAAACAACATTCTCCCCTATATATCAAACACCATATTTAATTTTTTGCCATTGCGAAAATATTGGATGGAAATATGCTAGAAACTGTTTACTAAAATCACATGAATTATGAATAATATTCTTCTGCAAGGAAAACGTTATAAACGTAAACAAAAAATCGATTGTATGTTTTCCTTGCTAAGAAAAAAGACAAACACTCTTGGGCGAGAAAAGGTCGTTCCTTCCGAACATAACACGATGAGCATTTCCATATTCGAGCGGAAACTTCCATATTCGGTCCATCATAAAAGACGTGATTTAACTTCCGCCACAAGAATAGTTCGGGGATGATGACAATTTAGATTTTAAATTCGCTTGGGTATATTCTCCATTTTAGGTTACATTAGACGACCGAACTTTAATCGTATTTATTCTACTTCATATATCTATTAAAAAAATATATTTTCTATTAATTAATAACAAATTCAAAAAATAATATAAAAACACGGCATACTAATTATTTTATATAGCTAACTGACATTACACAAATAATTTACACATTTGGAACATGAAAACGAAAGCTATTTTACAATTGTATTCCAGAGAAAGTAAATTTCTTTCGAAGTGGATGAATCCTTTTATTTAGCAATAACAGGTCAATTGAAAAGTCCCCGGCCTACCAAAGTAAAACAACTTTTTTTTGGAAATTTTTTTTTTATTCAACAAAATTATAGCGATTCTGATTCTGATGATTATAGCGACTGATTATAACTTTTCGATAACATTTTTGTAGTACCATCTGTCCTTTGCTTCAAAATAGGCCTCAGTTTCGGGGATCACCTATTCATTCGACGAAAATTTCTTCCCAGCGGGCATTCTTTTGAGATCTGAAAACAGGAAATAGTCGCTGGAGGCCAGATTTGGAGAAAACGGGGAATAAGGAAGCAATTCATGACTTGTGACATGGTGCATTGTCTTGTTGAAGCAGTACTTTTTTTTCTTCAAATGCGGCCGTTTTTCGGCGATTTCGTCTTTCAAACGGCCCATTAACGCTATGTAATAGTCGCTGTTAATGGTCTGTCTTTTTTCAACGTAGTCAAAGAAAATTGTTTCATGCATCCCAAAATACAGATAATTGCATCCCAAAATACACCATAACCTTGCCAGCCGATTGTTACGTTTTCCCACGCTTTATAGCAGGTTCATCGTGTGCAGTCCTCTCGGATGGCCGTCGATGGGACTTCAGAGTGATAATGATGCAGCCATGTTTTATCCATTGTCACATATCGATACAAAAACTCGGGTTCATTACGCTTGATCATCTTCAAACACTGCTCCGAATCATCAACTCGTCGTTGTTTTTGGTCAAGAATGAGCTCACGCAGCACCTATTTTGCACAGAGCTTTCTCATACCCAAATATTCATGAATGATATGATCTACATGTTCATTTGATATCTTTAGAGTGTCTACTATTTTATTCACATTCAATTTACGGTAATTCAAAATCATTTTGTCGATTTTGTAAATGTTTTCGTCGATAGCAACCTCTTTTGGGCGTCCACTGCGTTCACCGCCTTCGGTGCTCATTTCACCACATATAAACTTAGCATACCAAACCTTGATGGCTGATTTTCCTAGGTAAGTGTTCGGAAACTCGGCATCAAGCCAAGTTTTTGCCTCAACTGTATTTTTCCCTTCGAAAACAATATTTTATCAACAGGCGAATTTCCTTGTTATCCATTTTTTCATAGTACCAAAAGTTGTTTCACTCAAAATGCTATAATTGACAAAGTAATGATCTGATAGCTGTCAAATTTATACACGCACCTTTTGAGGGTTACGGCTAACTAAATAATATAGACTTATTCTAGTAGCGCCATCTATGTGCCAGGCCGGAGACTTTTCATTTGACCTGTTAGATCTGTATCATATGATTTATAAAAAATATATGAATAATTTTGATTAGCGTCATATTAACATCACATATGTAGAAATATGTAAATTCTAGGCTCATTTTAGAATTAAAATGCGTTGATAAATTATTTTCACTCTTTGAAAAATTAGATCAGAGGCTAATTAAGCAATGAATTAAAAATTTGGGTATATTCATTTTTAAAGCGATTTTTTGTCTTGGTGGATTAAGTCAATAATAATATAATTTGTGTCAAATATATTCGAAATTAGTTAATAAAATTCAAAGCCTTTATTATTATGTACTTACACAATATTATTTTGATCAACGATATCTATTGATGAAAATGCAGCATATTAAGCTACGCACACTGGTAACAACCCAATCTAACTGTCCGTCTAACTGTCAGTATATACCCAATCCAGTCTCACTAATTCCACATAATATTTTTCCACCTTATATTATTGAGTTATTTAGTATATACATACAATAATCATCGAACACTCATAATTATTTTTCGACATTCATTAATTTGTTGTCTGATTTGAGGAAATTTGTTGCCTAAGCCCATCAAATTCTTTTAAAATCTTAGGGTTTAAACCATTGGTTTCAATGGTTTTAAAATGTCGATTTTAATATCAATAATAAAGAACTACTAGAGATAGTATTTCAGGTACTAAAAAAGTCGAAATGCAATGAATTGTAAAACTTATTGACAAAACAACATTTTAAAATCTCAAGTAACAACTTTCATAGAGTATGGCAGTTGTTAAATCAATTATTTCTAGACTTTTACCTTTGATGGAAAATATACAAAACTAGGAAAAATGGGAACAAGACGAGTTGACTGTATGGTCACTGTTGGAAGAAAATTGGATCAACTACGGTAACTCTAATCTATGAAAGTTATGGGGAAATCCCAATAGTCTACCGCATCAATAACGTAGCGGAATATTCAAGGTCATTAAGTGTGTGATGAATTACGAGATGCTAAAACTGAATGAAACTGTTGTAGATGTCTATCGACGTTAAATAACAAGTTTAAACACGTATCGTTGGAGAAAAAGATCAGCAATAGCAAGTAAGATATGCATAGCTATCAGCGTTTTTATCAGGCATAGTGCATTCTGATTATCATTTTTAGATTAGATTAGATCGATGTGGCTTGGTTTGGCCGGCCCACCCATTTTCTTAACAAGACATGTGTTAACTCTTCTTACTACTGAAAACGGTCCCTTTGAAATAACGATTTCAGTTGTAGAAAGAGTAAAATGTTAGTAGGAGGTACACGAGGTAATAAAATGAAGATTTTCTTCAGAAATTCGCCCATAATAATTACCTTGCAAGATGGTGCGTTCTAGAGAAATGTAATCAAGTTATATTGTTGCCACAAATCTGCCCTTTTAACAAATTTGGCTATGAGTTGGCATTTCTTTCACTTTACAGATGGGAACTTCAGTTAACGATGGCGATAACAGACTAGATCTAAGAAAATATTCTCCGGCTTGGTGGCGCAGCGCTACTGGGTACCTTCTTTGGTTGTCTAATTTCACCAGACGTTCAATATAATGCACGTTATGTTTTCTATCCGGACATAATTCTTTTCCCATGTCATAAATATTGGGAACATCAGTAAAAGGTCTAATAAATTACACCCGTTAACTATGCAACCTAAAGAATTCTACAATTTACGTAAACTTAATTCTACAAGACTGTCCCACAACAGGTACAAAACTGAATTCAAAAGAGAATTGTTAAAACATCTTTCAGTGATGGAATTGTGGTTTTATTTAATACAGGCAAAAAGTTATGTATTAAAATTTGAAGAATTACAATATTTGTTAGCAATTAGGATTTTACACATGAGTATCCCTTCCATTTTATAAGATAATACTTTAAAAAATACACTTTAAGTTAAAACGGATAAGAGTTTTAATATTTCATAATTACATTACTGTATTTATTGTTTCCAATTTTATCAAGCCTTGTAGAAAAGAGGCATCAGTTTGAGAAACTTTGTTGAAAATCTTTCCCGTGCCTTACATCGACGCCAATACTCCAGCGATAAACTTTGTACGGATTTCGTCAGAAATAAAACAGAGCAGCGGTTCGAGGAAAAGGACCGTTTCCTTTCAGAGTTTATGAACCCAACAGGAGCTCCAGCAATTCAATTTATAAATTTTTATTAGTATGGCGAATGGAATAAGAGTCCCGCAGTTGAAATAAAAATTCAAATGGACCTCCCACAGAAAAAAAGGCGTAATGAATATATTAAGTGAAAATTTTATTAGATCGTTTGTCGCCAAGGTTTTTATAATACTTTTATGGAGTTTTTATATCCATTTATAACAAGTCAATATTTAAATATTTATAGTATTTTTATAAGTTTATTAATAATAATGTTCCGTCGACGTCCAATATTATGTTCAAATTTAATAAGATTAATTGATTATTAAATTTTAATTAAATAAAATTTCGTAACTTTTATGATCAATTAATTTATGACAACATAAAGTTTCCTATCGCATATTGCGGCCTTAATTAATCTATTGACACCGAGTATTATTCCTATCTAATAAATTCACGCAATCTATTCTAAAGAAGCTAAAATAAGTAGCTCAGCTGAAAGAACTTCAGGAAACGTTAATTTTGAAGTAGAAAAAGAAAAAATCGGAATGGGTTTAAACACAAAAAAAATTAATTTACTTGAAAAACTGTTTAATTTTATGTATTAGAAAACAGACTGTTGAATAGATATCTTCTACTTCTGTCCTGCTAAATAATTTTTAATTTGGTTCAATAAGGTCAAATATAAGTTGTTCTTAGAAATGATGGTGATTCACGAAACTGGCATCAATTAATTCCTGGGTATTATCTAGCTTTCTTTAAATAAAAGTAAACTGTTTCTTAATTACTTATATGACTTATGTATACAGTTACAATACAATGCAATACTATAAAATACCTGAACTATCTTCGATCATATGGATCGATCTTGTTTTATAAAATTGACTAATAACTAGTAGTGAATATTTTCATGAATATTTTATTATGAATTGGTCGTGAATATTTTCGTGAATGCTCGCGAACCTTTTTTTTTTCTTATTCCAGATTGATCAACTAGAACCAAATGGTATTTCGCTGAGCTGATGTCGCGTCGGGTTAGGGATAGAGAAAAGTTTTGCGGGCTACAGAGATCCTGTGTTACGACTGGGATTGTCATAGTTGGTTTACTACTGAGGTTTGTGGATGGGTAGATATTTTATCAAGGTGTTGCCGTGTTCTACGGCGCCTATGGAGAACCTTACACTAAGCATGTTCCTGAAACTATTCGTAAACGGGATGATTCGAGGTCAGTGTTGAGGTTCAAGGAGTATTTCAAGTTGTCTCTCAGGGACATACCTGTACCATATCTGTGCTCCGTAGAGGGTCCAGATTGGACGATTTATCATTTAATACAGAGTCGCTTTCTGGGGGATTGAGAGTTTACTTTTTCTGCAGAGGAGTGGAAATAGTACACTGTACACGCAATTGCCATTGCAAATAGCGTGCTGTATTTGAGCTGACCATTGAAGTGTGCGCAGGTTTATCTGCAGCCGCCAAAATTTGTACCATGCAATCGGCTAGTTCAGTTGGAGAAGTCTGTCGCGAATAGCATTGGAACTATAACCGGTTGTAAAAAAAGCGGTATCATCTGCATAAAATGCAGTACGGGAATGTTTGTGGAGTGGGAATTCAGCCATGTAAAGGCGAATCCTGTGGAAATCTGTTTTCGAGAGGAGACTGCGTCACCGATCCTCAACGGTTTATTTTTTAACGAAATATTTTTTAAACATTATAAAAAAACTTTTAAAATGGAACTTAATTTGAAATGTTTATTAAAAATCCCGGTATTTTTCCGATATATCTATTATTTTTCGATATTTTTTGAAAAAAATTAAATATATCTTAAACATCATAAAAAACTTTTTAATTGTTCCTACTAAACCTTTAAGATTGGTAGTTAATTTTAAATGTTTAGTGTCTTTTAGTCCTTAATTTTAAGGGTTAAACTTTTTAATTATTCCTACTAAACCTTTAAGATTGGTAGTTCATTTTAAATATTTAGTTTATTTTAGTACTTAATTTTATAGGTTTATTATATTATTTTTTATATATATTTATTTATTGTACTTTTTACAATATTGATATTTTCTGGGTCGATATATAGATATGTTTTTCAATTTTTTCTTACAAATATCTACAAATTTGATTACCATCTTGAAGGTGACATGTTTGTTAACTGTGATGAAATTACTCCAAATACAACAGCTAAGTAGTATGAAAAATATAAAAATACATATAAATAATATTAATAAATATATGAAAGTACGATGGTCCTCCTACTGTTGCGATAGCCGCGGATTCGAACCCTGCTGTGGTATGGTCGTACATTTATGTTTGTGATTGTTTAAAATTCGTGATTGTCCTAGGCAAGTCAAAGGCCAGTGTAAAGTCCGACAAGGAAAATGATCCCATTCGCGCCAGTAACCAGGCTGGGTAAGACCGGACGTCTTCTGGGGTGATTTCTAAAGTGGTTCGGAGCGCATGATAAACTGTAGGTCCAGTCCAGATAAACTCATAGTTGGTTAAAGAAGACTTTAAAATATATATAAAAAAAGAAGTAGTCCTCTTGTTAACAACGATATTTGGCAAGATAGGCAGCTAGAAGTGTAAAAGGTAGTTAAATTCAGAAAATATATATAATAATAATAATATTTTTATAAATAAGCATATTATGTTGTAATATAGTGTATACCGATAAGTATAATAATAATTATACATTTATTGCTTTGGTATGATAAACTGTATCTATAAAAATAATATAACCATGGAATTTTTTAGACCGTAATTTAGATACAAAAAATTTAATTTTCTCTTAGGAAGTTCGCGATATGATTAATTATATAAACCAATCAGAAAATATTGGGTGTTGAAATTAATTTCTAATGTTTTTTGCCTGGAAAATGATTTATTGAGAAATAATATTTTATAATATTATTTTACTCTAAATAAGTCAAACGAAACTTAACTGCGTGAAATAGTTGAAACATTATGTTAGGCAAAAATTCAAGCAGATTAAATTCAAAACTGTTTTGGTTAGTGGGAAGTTACCCAAATCCATTAAACCGATTTAGAATCCAATATCCAATGAAGAACTGGCGTTGACTTTCAAATAAAATTAATCTATGAAGTTTCACAAAATGTTACTATAGCACATGAAAAAAAGGCTAATAAATCACACCAACATATAAAGATAGAAGCAATACAACTACTGGAAAATGCGCAAACCATAACCATACGAATTTGTATTAGGCGTGCGAGGGTTAATTACTGTTAATTTTAATGAAGTTGGTCTAATTTAATTTCAATTTAATTAAACCACGCGCTTATCTTGCTTACGAATTGATTCAAGTACAAACTGTAATTATAACCTCTAACTACAGAAATATATGGTATCAGACATGAGTAACCAAAAGTTTTTTACCCAGATCAGGTCAATTGAGAGATGAATTCAAATCAGAAACCCCTTTCATAAAATTGGTTCTAGTTTTCGAAATATTCAATAAATTCATTATTTCACTATTTTTGACCATTAGTGGCCATTTATTGAATTAATAAGTATAATCAGATGTGAGAAGAAATTGAACTGCGTCTTTTATATTATCAATATAAGTATCAATGAAGATATTTTATATCTCCTTGCGCGTCGCTCGTATCTCCTAACATAAGTTTTACGGAAAAAAATCAAGATATGAATGCAAAAGATGTATTGTGATACATTCGAGCTACAATTTTGTGGTAATTTTGCAACAAATTGTCAATTACGTACTTGTAATCTGGCGATTTATGGTTACCGAGAAAGTTGTGATCAAGATTCTGAAATGATGCCTATATTGATGCTTCATTAGGCGATAAAAATGTTGCAAACTATTGTTGTTTCCAGTATCATGTCTGACAAACATTATTTATTTGATTTTTGCGTAAGGTGCTTTTAGAAAGAACCTGATATTAAATACTGGATAGCCTGTCCTTTGAGATTGAGCGCCTTTGAATATCTTAATAAGGCCAAATTTAACGGGAATAGGTGGCAATAAAACGCCCTGTGGGTTCTCAAGTAGTACAGAGGACACGTTTTATTGTCTTGGCTCATAAAGGCTGTAACTCAGCCATACTTTCCTTACATAATATGGATCAACTTGGGAATTCAGGGTACTCACTTCGATCATATGGTATATTCATCATATTAAATAAACATTCGATACCATTGCACAAACACATGTCATTTTCTTTTTCGAAAAACGGCACAATAACATGATTTTTATTTCAGAATACAGTGACTTGTGTTTGAGGGTCAGGGTATTTCCATTCCAACCGTGATGTAAGCAACTCTGCTTTTTGTTTCAAAAAAATTAAAATCGTAAATCAATTCGCTTTTTCCATAACGAAATCGCTTTCATTGCTCGCGATGGTGATGAAGACAAAGTTTTTAAGACATTTTTTTTGCACTAGCAACCTGGGCAAATTGGCAATGGATCACTGTCCGTAAGAAGAACTAGCTCCGACGCTATTGATAATACATCAGGATATTTATACTATGTATAAGTAGCAATTTTTGAGTGCCGGGTTTGTTTACAGTTGACCAAAAAAAAGTGTTGATAATTCTGAGCAGTGTTTGTCCATATTAAACGTAACAAAGTGGAATTTTAGCATCGATATGTGACAATGGATGAAACATGGATCCATCACTTCACTACGGAATCAAAAAGATCGTCATCTGAGTAGACACCAATTGGTGAAGCTCGTCCAAAGCGCCCGAAAGCACAACAATCGGCTGGAGAGGTTACTGCCTCGGTATTTTGGGATGTGTGTGATGTAATATTCATCGAGTATCTTGAGAAAGGAAATATCATCAGCAGAATGTATTATATAACGTTATTATAACGCAAAAAAAGCGACTGTATATGGCAAAGAAAAAAATTGTTTCATCAATATAACCAACCTTTCTCAAGTCAATCAAAACAATGGCAAAACTCGCCAGATTTGGCTCCCAGCGATTACTGGCTGTTTTCAGTACTCACAACAATGCTCGTCGGTAAGAAATTTCGCTCGAAAGAGGTTATCGCTGAAACTGAGACCTATTTTGAGGCAAAAGATAAATAGTTATACAAAAGTGGTATTGAAATGTTAGAACGGTGCTAGAATGATTGTATTCTTCTTGATGGAGATTATGTTTATGAATAAAGCCATTTTTTAACAAATAAAACCGCATTTTCTTTTCTACGCCCGGGACCTTTCAGCGCATGTATTATGACGTGCATTGACTGGGAGGGAGGGACGCAGTGATATGTTACCAACCAATTTGTAAAACGTTTTAGTTCTAATACATATTATAATCATGTAATAGTGATAATTACAGAAATCTCTATGGTAAATAGTTTTGTTTTTAGTTGGTATATATAATATATTATGCAACTTTTTATTAGTCAGTATCATAACGGTATCTAAAGCTTTTCAGGAAGTTCTAAATGAAACTATTTAAATATTTTGCTACTGTAGCATATATTATATAACATTATTAGCATATTCATATTTTAAATTGAGCTTGTGCGAAAATCATACTTATTAGTTAGTCATGAAGTATGCTACGTTATAATCATAGTCTATTATGAACTATAGTTGGTTGGAGAGTTTTAAACCGATATGCTAATTTACAGTTAATATGTTTTCATCAGTAATATTTTCTTCATATTTATGAGTGAATATCGTCGAATGAATGGCACAAATTCAAGTAAGAGATATTTCCATGGAAAAATTTACGATAGTGGCATCGGATTTTTAGTTCAGTTTTATTAGAAACCTTTCGGTGTTACGTCTGCATCGGTAAAGGCCATACGGTAAAAATAAGAAATAGTTGTGGTCTAGTAAACTAAACACAGGTTTAGTATCTACTTTTAGAATACAATGTAGCTGTCATGTATATGCCAGAAATACATCCCATGAATTTTAGATCACTTACAATATTCTTAAAATGCAATGGATGCGAAAGGTATTTTGTTACAAACCATATATTATTTTATGCTATATAAGACTTCTCATATTATTTTTGATCTTGCTCCTTCCGCATAAATAAATATCTAAGTGTTTTATTATGTTCTACTCAATCTATTAGAAATTTTTCTGAAAAGCGGTTTAATTTGCTCTTGTTTGTAATGGTATTCTTTTAATTTGTTGCAAATTATATAATTTTATATATAATATGACTTGACTAACCGACAGAGCTCGTGTTTGAACTAGGCCAGGAAATATTGTCAGTTAATTTTTGGAAAATTCGCAATCATTAAAAATTTCACCTTCAATATGGGAACTCTGATATTGGTGATTGATAAAGATCAGGATTTTGAAACAGAATAGAAACAAGCGATTAGTAGATGATTTGTTAGACAGTAATGGAAAGGGAACATATTTGAAAATCTTTAAAAAACCTTCTTCTAGATAAACTTCTTTAGACATAAATAAAGTTAACAGTAAGAAACCTACATATGTTGGAATTTAACGACGTACAAATAAGCATTGCCTAGATTATATTGCCTCAATATTTAAATGTATATGTTTCGTTAATTACACTTTTAATGTTATAAAGTTTAATGTTATTTGGAAACAGGAGGAAATCCATATTTCATCACGAAATTGGAACATGGCAAACTGATAGAGGAAGGAGAGAGGAAGTGTACAGGAGGAACTATAGAGGAAGGTTATCATCGCAAGAAATACATATTTGTATTATAAAATGTTGTTTGAAATTGTTGTTATAAAATGTTGTTGCTGCAATTGAAATCAATGCGAACCAACCAAATGAAAAAAGCACATTGAATATCTTTAGTTCGCTCAAATCTCAAATAAATCAGAAAAATTAACATACGTTTTAATTGGGATAATGGAGAATATTGGTGGATAGATATGTCACAGAGAAAAAATAATTGAGGGATGATGAACTAGATAATTTTTCAACAACCTCAACCGCTAAATATTTTATTGTTTTTTTATATTTTATTGACAAATATTATGATGAACTGCAACTGGAATGCTATTAAAACCACAAATTTTGGGTTATATGATATATGCAAGCTTTATATTCTAAAACAATACCTTGGTCTTAACATGATCTGGTAATAAAGGGAATATGGTTTGACGTATGTAAAATATTATTTATATAGTAATATATTTCTCGTTTTGGAAATGTTATAATTGTCATTGAAACAACAGATTTGTGTTATTGTCATTAGACACATTAGATAACAGATGTAATTGAAAAATCCTAGTAAATTATTTATCTTCTGGGTATGTGAAATACCACAAATGGAAAATAACACGATGGCTATATTTGCTGATGACACTGCGATTGTTGCTGTCGGAGACAATAGCGAAGTCGCACGAAAATTACAACAGCCAAGTGACAATGTAAATAATTGGACCCAAACCTGTAAACTAAAAATTAACGAAAGTAAATCTGTGAATGTGCAGTTCACGTATAATCAGACCGCACAGGCCCCAATAAAAATATGTAATACTAGCATTCCATGTAGCAACAACGCTAAATACCTCGAAATGAATCTTGATGCAAAGCTTATCATACTATCATGTATGTAAGGAATAAACTGGATTACAATTATAGGAAACTGTACTCGTTAATTAGAAGAAAATCACAATTATCACCACACAATATATTACCATTATACAAGTAAACATTTAAATCTCTATGGACATAAGTAATTCAATTATGGGGAAGTTCCGCGAAAAGTAATAGAAATACAATATAAGTTTTCTATATTAAAGTCTTGAGAAGCAACGCAGGTTAAACCATACTACAGGACTAATTATTTACACCGAGACATCGAACAGAATAGTAAGATATGAAGAGGGACTCCATTTTCATGTCAATATCAAAGTAATATAACTGTTGGATACCACTGGGACAGGATACAGGCTCAAAAGTATCAAACTATTTAATGTTATGTTTAATGTCAAACTATTTAATGTAATTTTGTGAGGTGCATTTAATACAAAAACAACCATGTCAATACATAAAAATTATTAGAGATTAAGATAGGTCCGATGCGTCCTCCTAAATATATATCCAGATGTATTATATATATTGTATTGTATTTAATAAATAGTAGATTAGTTAGCAACGAATAGTAATAATGTAATTAATACATTAAAAATATATTATTGTCATAGAGGAGATATATCGCAAAATCGTGAACAATGTCATTCAAGATAACAATTAGTTTATTCAAAAGTGTATTGCAAACCATAATAAAATATCTAAATAATGCATTGGTTTCACTATTATACAAAAAGAACGCAGAAAAACTTATATAGGATGGAGCCAATCTATTTTACAGAAGAGTAAGAATAGCGTGTGTTGAAATGCTGGACAGTTTTGCTGTGCGATCACTAACAAAATAAAATAAAACTTATCACCTACTGGGGAAATGTATTAGCATTAACGATGACTATTGACAGCTATAAATTTTATCTATATTATATTATATTAAATATATCTAGACTACTATCTAAAATATCATATATTTATCAACATTTCTGTGCTCATCAGCGCGCATTTGACCTTTGTAGTTAGACAGTTATATTTCTATAAATTTGGAACCAGTATTAGTTTAGGAAACGTGATATCAAACTAACTTCCTAAATTAAAATTTTCTATTTTACTAAATAGATAGAATATGCTATATCATCAAAGCCTATGGAATTCGAGAATTATTATATTAACTTCTTGTTGTTTTTTTTTTGTTACTTTACTGTAACATATATTTAATGATCCATCTACTAATTGTAACTCTACATAAAAGCATTACGAAAAAGGTGTCATTAGATACGGCCCAGGCATAAAAGAAATTACCAGACAATTTAATAAACAGAAACGTAAAACGTACTTTTCGCTAATTTGGCTTGTCACAAACTTTTCCCCTTAATTTCGACCTAGTTATGTCAAGTTCCTCTTATTATATACACATGTCATTGCGTGAACGGTTAATTGATTTTATAAAATGTTATTAATATTTCATTTTCTTTCATTTGTTGTTATTCTATTTTACTTTTAAACGAGATTCAATTTGAAGCTGTTCTGAAACTTAAAGTAACTCGAATTAATTTTAAAAAAAAGTATTACTCTATGAATAACCAAATCATCACTCAATTAGTCCTCGTCAATTAATCACTGGAGAAGCTTCCCATATCACGAAAACAATAGCAAATAAACAATCGAAATTGTCCAAACAACAAGGCACAGGATGTATAAAGCCTTTTACAAAGCAAAAGAGAAACAAATAATATAAGAAGCATAGCAGTAACTTCAATAAATGAAATAGTAGACATTTGAGTAGACATTTTTAACTCAATATTTTAATTTAACTAGAAATACAAATTATTATGATAATATGAAAAGAAAAATGTTCTATATATATATTACGCTTTTTTGTACGTCGGTTTTCGTCGAGATCAAAGATGAAATAAGGGATATTTTTACCAATGTTTCTCATTTTCTTTTAAACATATTATGTTATATCCATAAAAGTTGGACGGAATGTTTTGAGGGCATCTAACTTTCTTTCATTCAATATATCTTCCTTTCCCCTTTCTGCGATTGTCTCTGACGTTTCGATACTTGCTAAGTTTTTTGTCGTTTATACAAAACGTTATAAATTCTAATAAAACTAGCAGAAATATGAAATTACAGTAGATCACAATCATTCGACGTATGATTATCAGTAATCATTAACTACCTAAATGACTTTAAACCACCTATCTCACTAATTGGTTAATCTCGATTAATACCATGCATAACATATACGAGAATTGTTATTTATCTTAAAAATATACATTTTCATAAAACTAAGAAACTCCTAACACATAATAATAACGGTAGCAAGTGGAATATAATCACTTATTATATAGATACTTATAATTAATTAACGAAAATGTATAGGGTATAATCTGTTTTAGCAGTCAGAGCTGTAGTCAAATACAAATTCCATAGGACATATTATAATATTTAAACATTTTTATTAATTGTATATTATACAAGAAATTTAAGTTACTTTTAATATCTTCTTAATAACATGTTTGGTACAATAAGCTTATTGATTTTACCGAACAAGAGATAATTAAAATTGGAAGCTGTTTATTATTATTTCACTTAAAGCAACGTATTTATTATAGTAGTTAGTACTAGTCGCTTCATTACAGCGGTGCAAAATAACATGAGCTATACTCTGTGAAATACAGGGAGTTTAGCAGCGTACCTAATATATTAAGATAGCTTGAATTCAATAAAACACCTTGTAACGCTACTTATCTTTAAAGAAAATACTATTAGACTGACAACCCTAAATATGTGTATAACTGTACATGTGTTTATTTTGTAAATAAATCATTTCCCAACTTAAATTATGTCTGTTGTTAATACGAAAAATATTATCCTTCCCATTTTATTTCAGTTAAAAAGAGGTACAATGCTGTCTGGCACATTCGAGCGCGTAACCGAATCAGCCACAAGCCAAAGTCGCCTGATTGTCAAAAGTCTGCAACATTATCCAAATTATTAGTACTGTCAATTACAGGTTATAAATCGGCAGGCGTTGTTTTGTACTTATTTTTATAAACTTCAAATTGTAACTTATTATTAGAATGGAGAACCCCTTTTACCAGTAAAATATGTTAGAGAGACAAGTATCGAGATTGTGAGATGATTCGGTTTAAATTGCTGCGGTTTTTTGGAAATATTTTTAGCGTGTTTCAGTTACACTGAATAATAATGTGGGCACTGTGACTAAAATCTCCGGAAAAAATGAAAAATAGTATAATCTTGAAATCACCGAAAAGAAACCGTCGTCAAACGAGATCAGCTTGATCATATTTCTGAAATGTGTAGAAACAGCGAGTAGTTTTTTCAATATTATACTAAAGTAATTAATTTATTTCAGGAAAAGGAAACTGTTTGTCTGGAAAGTATCTATAGAAAACTTAGAGATATGTAACTCTTGGATGGATTTAGAACATCTCTTCATACACTTTTTGGAAACAGGATTTAAATCATATCATATCATGAAGGACGAGTTGTTATATTAATTTGTGTATTTACATGAGACATGAATACTAACTATATTGTAGATAATTCAAATTCATTAGGGAGTATACAATGATTGAAAGTAGTTTTATTAAGAAAAATGTAGACAGTTATTAACAGAAGAAACTAAGAAGAAATAAAGTGGTATCAAAATGACTTGACAAGGAAACACTGCAACCAAGGAAACAAGATCTAAACGTAAAAGGTAAATATGGTCTCTAATGAAAGTAAAATACATTACTTTGATATACAATTATTATTAATTACGTGGGTTAGGTCTTCAGGACAAACCACTATATAAAAAGGCGCCTAGAACTTTACCTCATAGTTGGTATGGAAAAGAGTTCAATGTAAGGTTGTGTTCTATTAAACCCTAACCTATAAACTATTGTAATTGTATAATTAAATGTAGTTTAATCTAAATCTGATTATCTAAATGTGTTCAAAAAAAGACAAAATTACAAAGTGAACTTACCAAAACCTATTATCGTCAAATCCGCCACTCCAGCAACTTAAACATACATATTGTTGATAATTTATTATATACGATTGTTCAAGATTTAGTACGCTATATAAAGCTACAATTAATTATAGTTATAAATCAGAAGTTCTTCAGCTATACGCTTCCATAAAGTTGTTTTCACGCGACAGATAAAGAACATCTCCACTGTCGAGTGGTGGTTATTTTTTGCAACAGATTACTTTTTTGTTTACACATACTATGTCAACGTCAGAGGAGATCCTGCTCCAAAATTATACCCAGAAAATGATGTTCATGAATCATATTCTTTCGTTTTAAGTTTGGGCCTGGTTTTATACTTATTACTTATTACTTATATATACTTATACTTATTACTTATACTTATTTTTCAACGCTTCAATTTTTCTATATAGTGTTTTGAAATAGATAAAACCCATGTCGAAATATATCGATAATATTTTTGCCATTTTGTAATTGTTTTCAGTTTCTTTCCAAATATTTTATCAGTATACAGTTCAAGTACATCAGTTGTAGTCGACAACTATCCTCAATTGTAATTTTAAAAAAGGGTAGTTTTTTAAAATATATAAAATCTTCCTATCACACCAAACGCATAGATTACATTGTCAACTGATAATGATTATTCTGCAAACTTAACTCATAATACCCTATGCTTGAAATTATCGTAATAAATTTTGCTTTTGATATAGCACTCTTGTCTTTTACACAATCACAAACATGAATTTACCGTCCTCTCGCTTTGACCACTGCCCTAATCAAGCCGGCTCCTCCATTGTAGAAGCAACAGGACAACGTCACATTACTGATCACATGTAGGCTGTTAGGGAGATTGCTTATCTAACAGTTTTAATATTTATGTTTGAAAACAATGAAGTAAAACTCAATGCAATAATAATTTCTTTTGTGAAAAATTCAACATATTTGTTAGAATTTAAAGTTTAGAACTGATTTTAATAATTGCTATTTAATAAATTATTAAATATAACAATGAAAAATTTTAGGACGTATTTATTAAAGAAAAAAAGGCCAGAAAGAAATAAAGTATGTATTTCAATAGCTCAACTGATCGAATATAATATATTTTTAATAATGAACAGTGGAAATGTTAACTGTAACTGTTAATGCAAACACAGTAGAGTTTTATATATAACTTTCCTGCATAAAATGAACTCCACGATTATAGTTGTAGTAGTCTATGTTGTAGTAGTAGAATATGTTGAATCTGACAGAAAGTAAAGATAAGGAGCCACTGTAAAATGATGGAATGCTTTTAAACTAAAAGTAATTTTAGAAAACTAATTAATGTTTCATAGGAATTGAATTTGTCGTAACAGTATTGCCAATTGCAAATTAGTTATTTGTGCATTCATGCTTATTTATAATTAAATATACATCTATATGTAGTATATAATATATCTATATTTATAAATAATCTTGCAACATTAGTCAGGTATTTGTTACTTAGCTTTATCATTTATTTCATGATCAGTGTAAGTTTATTTCGACAAAATTAGCCAAAACTAACATGATTTAATACAACAAATAATTAATATGCAAAAAATACCTCATATTTTCTAATTTTGTTATATATTGGAAATAATAGTAAGATCCTGTTAATGTGACAAACTTTTTTACACACTTTTCATCAAATTAATATGCAAAGTGCCAACAAAACAAAAGTAGTAATTTGTTTTGGAATAGTAGTTGACTCAAAAGTTGAATGTTTGATGCGATTGGAGAGACTTTGTTCA
This sequence comes from Rhynchophorus ferrugineus, assembly GCF_030347505.1. NCBI lineage: Eukaryota > Metazoa > Arthropoda > Insecta > Coleoptera > Curculionidae > Rhynchophorus > Rhynchophorus ferrugineus. The sequence continues at coordinate 27,796,706 of NW_027472580.1, read as the reverse complement.
TCACGAGATACTGGCCTGGTCCAACCATTAGTTTGACTATCTACTATCTAATGCGATTGTAGCAGGCTATTAATGAATGAAGCAACGCTAATCAACAGGATCTTATACCATATATTTAGTGTATATGTAAAAAAATTGACAAATTGGCTGGTAAGTGTTAATACACCAACAGTATGGCCCAGATACTGCCCCAACCGACTTGCTTTTTTTCGCCTTTGTACTTTATTAATGGTGTAAATCTAGTTTCAAAATGGTACTGCGAGACATAGATTCAGACTCCGAAGGCAAAGGCTGAGAGTAGAAATTCCAGAAGTTTTATAGTGGCGGAAAAAATGCTTTACTAGGAAAATAGTGAAAGGCCATCGATCAAAATGGTACATCTATCTATTAGTTTCTGAATTTCATATGAATAAATTCACTTTCGGAAATTCCTAAAAATGCTTTCTTAGACAATACTCAAAGTTATTATTGTGCAAGTTTGAAATATTTATATAAAACCATAATTGCAAGCTCAATGATATCGCAGCTCTTCAAAAACTAATTGGTTTCTCGAAATTGATTGTAACATGGTGCTATAGACTAGGACTGAAATGACGCTCTTTGGTCAATTCCCAATAAAACATATGGCCCATAATCGAGATTCGTATCTTGAAGTCACTTTTAGGGGTGTTGGCCACCGAAAAAATATCGATATTTCGATAGATCGATATTTAAAAAAATATCGATATTGCTTGTGATATTTACATGATCTATTCTAAAAAAATATCTAAAAATATCGACTAAAAAAATATCGATATCGATTTTTTCTGCATCCCTAGTCACTTTAAAAATTAGACCAGATAAATAAGTACTGTAATACAGTAAAATATTCAATTTAAATTATTTTTAAAATGAAAACATTTATGAGAATTACACGTTCGCACATAGTACTTTGTTGTTTCATTCTGCTTTCAAATGTGAGCAACAAGTGTAAAGGGGCTGCGTTTAAGTATCTCTGTAGCGAATGCTTGTAAATCTTCATGTAGCGTCTCTAAAAGTCATTTATTAAGATTATCGCAAAGTCGTCGACGACATTTCCACCCATTTCCTCCATCATTACGCCCCTAGAGTATCCTACAACTACTATTAAATGGTTGCAAGAAACTTTTGTTTTATCCTTGAACAATGTTTTCAAGGAAAGCTTACATTACGAGAAGCGAATGCGCTATATTATAAATGTTTCTATATATTTTAATTAGTACATACGAGAGTTGCCCTTTTCAATATCCTATTTACTCTTATTGTAATATTCATTCACCGTTTCTGTGTTTATGCTGTTGAATTAATTGTAAAAAATACTATTCATCAGTGAAAAAACTTCTCCAGTCAGCTTTATAGCATAGTGGTTAAAGTGACAGTACGGTCCTTCTACTGATGCTGTAATCGCGGGTTCGACTATCGCAGGGCATGGAGGTAATTTATGTGTGTGACTGTAATTGTAAATTTCTCTAGGCAACAGTGGGTAACTTGAGAAGTCAAATAGGTGACTAAGTTAAGTCCCAATAAACTCATGTTGGCAAAAAGAAGACTTCAGAACATAACTAAAAAATTTCTATAAAACATGAATTTATGTAAAGTATGTTGTATGTAAAAAATTCTTATATTCTTATTTCTTATTTTTGTAGAACTATAACATTTAACGATTGTTCAAGGTGTATAACGGCAGCTTATATTCAATGAACAAAAACAAAAAGTTGGATTCCTGGAGTTAAATGAATGATCACATCTTGAGCCCTTATCGAGCCTTGAGCGTCTAAAATTCTTTTTTACGTCTAAAATGTGAATCAATATCAAAAGCAAGGCAAAAATATAGCGTATAGTTTTACGAGTTGAAGATAGCTAACAAGAATACGCTTCAACGGATGAAAATCATTTGAGAGGATTTTAAAACTAATATAAAGTATTTCTCCACACGGCATATTCAACCATTGTCTTGTTTGAGTTTCAAAAAAGTTGTTTTTAGATTGTTAAAGTAGTAACACATAATTCGCAGTATTAACATAATATTTTGGACCAATCCGATGAGACAATTCGAGAAACATACTTTGTTTGGTTCCTTTATATGAAGACTCCGCAGACTACTATTCAATTAAAAAAACATTATTAATTTAAAAATTTAGCTATACACAGATTTTATTTTATGGTGTACTGGCTACCAATCGGTATTCGAGACATATAAATAAACATAAGTAATTACAAATTATATCAGGTAATTTCCGGATAGTGAAGATGGGACTAAATAGCAGGAGTTGATTTTAAAACATATATTTTGTTAATAACTAATTTTTTATATATTTGATAATTCATGCAATACATAAATTATAGTTACATTTACAACTGTCCATCCAAAAGCATCCACTATAATACATATATCAAACAATAGGTCAAAAACACTGAAAGATAAACTGTCAACAATAATAAAAAAAAGTTGGCGTTCAAATGATCCGACAGGCTCTACTTTCCTGGGTATAAAAATATGGCTATCCAAAAATGGATAAAGAAATTCCTTTTTTTATCCTGAGTAAAGTGTCTCTCTCTCTCTCTCTGTATATATATATATATATATATATATATATATATATATATATATATATATATATATATATATATATATATATATATATATAATATTTATAATAGAATCGTATATCCGTCTTTTACATATATTCGACCAAGTTTCGAATGAAACTTTTCCAATTTGCCAAAATTCGGACCAAGGAGAAGTTTCAAGAAAGGCGAAGAAAGTTCATAAAAGGGAGAGCAATTAATTTCTGAGTAGCAGTTTTTCCTTGTCATATTTCAACAAATAAATAGTCAAAGTTTGATCGGAATAGAATGCATTTTTTTTCGAATTGCTTTAATTGAAAAAAAAACATGATATCTACATTGATATATTTGTTCTCATTTAAAAAATATGCCAATTAGGAACATCGATATTCCTGCCTATCCTAAGGGAAATATTTTAGCAATATAGAAACCGATTGAGAGAAGATGTTATCTAGAAGGTCAAAATTGAAGAAGCTAACAAAGAATCAATGATATTTCTATAAATTCTTACTCAGGCCGCCTTATTCAAATAATTCTGCCGATTCAACGATTTTATATGTACAAAAATGTCCTTTGAAAGCGAACACAATTATAAAATAATACATCATTTGAATATTTCACAAGACCCTTGTTGAAAATTGGAAATATGAAATTATTAGAGTAAAATATTATAAATTATTATAGACCCACAAAATCTCCTAAATATCTCATAGGACTACAAAAGTCACCGTTGGCTCAGTGAAGTGCAAACTTAGCAGATAAAACAGTGATATATATGCTATTAATTACAATATTCATAATATAACACTAAACGAGACAATTTTTAAGATCATCAATACTGCAATGAATCAAAACAAAGTTGTAAAAATTGGCGAAGCTATAATTTTAAAAGAAAAATATAAGGGTTTACCAACTTTAACAACAAATATAATGCATACCAACTATTCGAGTTTAAATTCTTGCAGTTTATGGTGCGGTTTGTATTTGCAATGGGAATCAACAAGGCACTGGACATGCATATATGTTTGATCTGACATTGGTGTGCACACCTGGCGGAAAAAAGAAATATATTGTATATCCAAGCCCTTTAACAAATATATTATACAATCTTTTTTATATTTTACATAGAATAGCAACGCATGTTGGATACAACTAATACTCGTATTTCATAAATATTGTACTCCGATATATGAAATGACATGAGAAAATATATATTTCATAGGCTAATATCGTACGTCTCAAAATTTTTCAATAATTTCATATGAATTGAAGTTTGAATTAATTATATGAAAATTATATTATAAACAAAACGAAGAATTTATGGCAGAAAACAAAGTACAGGCAGTTTTGAAAACAAAGTACTATTGGGATAAAAACCAACTCAATTTGTAAGCAAAATTGTTCTTTGAAAAATGTTAGAAAATAGCGCTGGACCGTCTCCTTTTTATCAATTATGATTTATCTGGACTGGATCTACACCATGGGTTCCGAACCACGGTTCTCGGTATTAAGTCTACCGACTGGCCAATGGAGATTACCCTAAAACACATCTGGTCTTACCCATACTGGTTACTGGCGTGAATAGGATCATTTTTCCTATCGGTTTTTGCACTCTGGCCTTTTAGACCACCACAATTATAAACAGTCATAGACATACATTTACGACCATGCCCCAGAAGGATTTGAACCCGCGACTATCGCATCAGTGGGATGACCGTCCTGTTGCCCTGAAAATTGCTCCAACCACGCCACCAATCTTAAATTTGTTATTTTTTTAGTTAGACTCGATACAGATAGTGTGATGTGTAAATTATTGTTTAAACCTGGTATAAAACACGATTGAATAAACCATCAGAATATGTCTTTTCATTCAATAAAAAATATAATTCAGTAATCGCTCGTTATCCGCGGGGGTTACGTTTCGATAAGTTGGCAACGGTTGGTAGAACCGCGTTTTACGAGGATCCATACATGTACGGGTTTAGAGGAGAAAAACAAGTAATTTTGTTAGATTTATAACTGAATTTATTTGTCTATTAATTGATGGAAAAAAATCTATGTGTATATGTACATAAATATAAAATTTATTTTTACTTATAGTTTAGTTGCTGAGAAAAACATAAAGTAACAAAAAACACCTATAATACGCAAGTTACAAAGTAATATGACTAGACAAATGTAACTTAAAATGACTTAGAATATACAAATGTAACAAAACAAAGTTTATTAAAAAAAAATAATTGTTGGCTGTTTCATTATTTTCTAAACGACTGTGCTTCTTGTACGGTTGTAGTAAACCCTCCAAACCATTATTAAACTTCATACTTCGTTCGAGTGAAGAATTCAGCTCAAAAACCAAATCCTGCAGTTAGTGAGCAGATGACAAAATCCTATTTATTTTGTTTGAAATTAAAAACGTAGTTGATCTAGAATGAGGTGTATCATCTTGATCATTGGATTCATTATTTGTATTGCTTTCCAAAATTTCAACGACTTCCTCTTCTAAGAGTTCATTATCATTAGCGGCTAAAATTTCAACAACTGTTCACTGAAGATCTTCAAAACCTTCATGTATTTGATGCATAACTCGTAAAAGGTTACTGCCTCCGGCTTTTTTGTCCGGCAATGGTGAGATATCGATAACAACTTCCACCACTAGGTTTTTCCAGCATGCATTTATAATTGATGGTCTTAAGTCAGCATTAAACAATAAAGCCAACTGTTTCCAACTTCCGCTAAAAGTCAACGAAATATCTTCATCCAGGCATTGTAAGATACGACTAAAAGTGCGCCTTAGATAATATCAAATATTCACAAATCTATATTAAATATATTTATAATAAAATTTATTATAAAACAAATAAAATAATATAAAGTTTTATCAAGGAGTATATAACAAAGGTAATATTTCTTATATAAAACAATATTGGTAACTTCTAGCGCAGTACGTCAAATCTACTTTCAGCTGAGGGCTATTTATTAGATTTATAACAAACAAAGTGCGTTTCAAGCTTGTGACTGGAAAAGCCTGAAATTGCATTAAACGGTAGGATAATCACCCTCAGACGGTCTACTAAATTGTAACGTACAATTGGCTAGAGTTTGTTGTTCGACTCGGATTCAGAAAACTTTATATGATTTACAAGTTTACTTATTTACCAGACTGTCTAGACCAATAGTTAATATAAGTAGATGTATCGAATTAGTAATAATAAAGCTAATGAGGACAAGACTATACTAAACACTAAAAATAAGTTATGACTTATTATAACAAAAAGTTAAAATGAATATTAATAAAGACAAATAACGTAGAGCTACAAGGATATTAACATCATTAACCGTTATTTTTAGGTTTGTTAGAAGAAAATACCATTAGTGTCAAGTGAACTTTCATTGTTTGTAAATTTTACAAACAGGCGGTTTGAATATGTGTTTAGAAGTAAAGAAATAAAATAGATGAAGTCGATACCGTGTTCGAATAGTTATATTAAATTAGGTTTCTTTTGTTCGTTTTAATTTTGTGTTTATGATATACAATTACATTATTATTTTTGTATTGTTTGAGGGCTCGATACCGACTTCAAACTGAGCTTTCTTTAGTTGTTACAATAATTATTACGTACATATTTTATTTTACGTACGTTTTTTTGTGTTAAAAGTCTAAGTTTGATAATTTTTTACATTTAGTGAGTTCCTTATTTATTTTTTGAAGTGGATCCAATTTTTTTGTTAAAAATATTTTATTTTTCTCTTTTTAGTGTTAGATATTTACTCAATAAATTACGCAGTAAATAAATTTATAAATAAGCAATTCTTTTGCTATTATGGGCCCTCTTTTCCAACTCCAGCTATGATGAATTTGCAAAAAAGCTAATGTTTATGGATGCTTCAGGTTAGCAATAGATCATAACTACACATCAGTGACTTATTACATAAGTGACACATACCGTAACTTAAGAATTATGGGTAAGATATGAAGGTACGAAGAAATAATAAAATAGAGGAGAATAAAATAGATAACGGAGCGAAAATCCTTTACATTATCTTTCAAACCATTTTTTAAAAACACTTGAATGACTCAAAATTAAAAAGGTCTAAAATATCGAACTACCAGATGGAATTAAAAGTACCATAGGTATTCGGAACGATTTATGATTTCCTTAAATGGTACATATCTTTGTGTTTTAAGAAAAAAAAATATCTAGAAAATATAAACTGATAAAACTCTTACATGCTTTTACATCACTTAATAAGCCATTATAAGACTAAATCTGTCTACTAAGATTTTTTGGAAGTTCGACTGAATTCATATTTCTTACAAGAGTTTTAGATCCGTTTTAACGTTTCCGTCGTCTACTTAGTTTACGATTGTTTGAATACAAGTATGTAGCAGAAAAACCATGATACATATCAATGTATGAAATTGTTTTAGTTTTATTTGAACAACACTAAACACCTTAAAACGTTGACGTATTGCTTTTTGCATATGACCCGCACTTTTCTATAATTCTTTGGTAATAGCAATGAATTTGGACAACCAGAACACTACTATCGGTATTATCAATATATTACCACATTCGAGTGCTGTATAACGCTTATCCATCTACTTTTTTTGTATTTTTACTCCTAGTCGTTCTTCATTATTGACATCAAAATCACCACTTTTAAATTGTGCAAACCAAAACCGGCAATTATGATATGAGGTAACAACATCACTATAATTTCCTGTGTTTGATGGGCTTGGCAGCTTGGCGCGGCAGATTGTCCAAGAAAAAAAGTAATGAATATCAAAAGTACAATTTTAAACATTCCATTATCAGCATTTAATATATATATCTGCATGGTATAATAGCAGGATGGCTTATAGCAGTAACTATGAGTGTTGCCAATCGCAGTGGAAACATGTATCTAATGAAACCGCGTTGTTAAGTTTATCAAAAGTAGTGTGGTCTATATGTCAGACTGGATATTTTGAACACAGGATGGCTTATTATATATTATAATATCATTTAATTCGGATAACGATGAAAACATTTTGATGGATTTGCAAAAAATGACGTAAATTATATATTTCCGTAAACATATTTAGGTCGATTTATGTAATTGTATTCTATATTGATATTTAAACAACTCATTTTTCTCACTTCCCGAGTTTTAAATTAGATGCCAACAAAACAATATCTGTGGGAAGCTTTACTTTACAGTTTTATTCAATGAAAAGGGCTGCTGAAAGCCATCGAATGGCAAATTTCCGGCAAACATACTCCAATAATTGAAAATACGGTGCATTTGACAAAGAAAACCCTGGTTAATGGAAAAAATTTGATGATGACGAATTGGATGCTCAAAAGGAATAAAGACATCCTGACAGATCCATATCGACTGTAATTGATACGTTTTAGAAGAGTATTGAAAGAAACATATATGGGGCTATCCATGAAAAAAATTACATAAGATTATTCATTAAAAATGTGTCGATATTAAAATTGAATATACCTCATAACTTATAGTTTAAATAAGAAATCAATAGAGAAGTCCCCTGCCTATCATAGTAAAACACATTTTTTTGGCAAAATTAGTTTTTTTTATTCAACATAATTCCCTCGAAGGGTGATAAACTGATCATACCGACCATAAAACTTTTCGATACCTATTTTGTAGTAGGATTTGTCCTTTGCTCCAAAATCGCGAAGCGAGCATTCTTTTGGGATCTGAGAACAGGAAATAGTCGCTGGTGGTCAGATCCGGAGAATACGGTAAGTGAGGAAGCAATTCGAAGCCCAATTCGTGGATTTTTGCCATCGTTTTCACTGACAGGTGACACAGTGCATTATCTTGGCGAAGCAGCACTTTGTTTTTCTCCAAAATTCGGTCGTTTTTCGGCAATGTCGTCTTTCAAACGGTCGAATTACACTATGTAATAGTCGCTGTTAATGATCCTCCCTCTTTCAAGGTAGTCAATGGAAATTATTCAATGCGCTTCTCAAAATAAAGATGTTATAATCTTGTCAGCCGACGGTTGCGTTTTTCCACGCTTTGGATTATCAATTTACGGTCATTCAAAATCATTTTGTGGATTTTTGAAATATTTTCATCGGTAACAACCTCTTTTCGGCGTCCACAGCGTTTACCGTTTGCGGTGCTCTTTTCACCACGTCTAAACTTGGCATACTAATCCTTGCATTTTCCTGTGGCAGTGTCTGGAAACTCGGCAACATGCCAAGTGTTTGCTTCAACTGTATTTTTCCCTTCAAAAAGCAGTATTTTAACAACACGCGAAATTCCCTTTAATCCATTTTTTCCCAACAACAAAAGTTGCTTCACTCAAAATCTATAATTCACAAACTAATTATCCGGCAACTATTAAATTTATACACGCATCTTTTGAGGGTTGGGCCTAACTAAAAAACATATGGAGTTAATTTTATTTTACATTTAACCTGTTATAACTGATATCATGGAATCATCGTGCAAATGTCACGCTCACAGTGGCCCAAATTCACAAAATATGAAGGTATTAGAGGACCTAACAGACGTTGCCCTAGACGAACAATGGCCTTTTGTTTTCATTGGAATATATATAGAGTAGATTCAAAAAAAAATTTAATTGGCATCAAGTATTTAAAACAATTAACCAATTTAATCATAGAACCCTAAATATTGAATGTTCATTGAAATTACGAATATCCTCTTCCTGAAAGGCATTTGTTACTCCAAATGATGTCATTTGGGAGCAAGAATTGAATTTACGAATGTTACACAAAATAATTTCGATTGAGACGTAGCTTCAGCTAATTGTGTTCCGAACGGTTTTGGTGGCATATTTAATAGTGGAGGTAAAACTTTTCCTGATGCGCGTTCACCTAAGTACTTAAATGTTAAGTGTTCTTCTGTAGTTTCACAACAAATAACTACAAGTAATTTATCAAGTTAAAGTTAACTGGAATGTAGACACTTCACTAATATAACTAAACACATTGGGAATTAAACCGACAATAATAATATATGCCGACTTAGTGGCGCAGTGGTAAAGGCGATGGGACGGTCCTGTTGCGATAGCCGCGGGTTTGAATACTGCTGGGGAATGGAAGTAAATATATGTTTGTGATTGTTTAAAATTTGTGAATGTTCTAGACAAAAGTGTAAAATCCCACAAGGAAAATGATCCCAGTCACGCCAGTAACCAGGCTGGGTAAGACCGGATGTCTTCTGGGATTATTTCTAAAGTTGGTCACTCGCCAGTGGGTAGGCTTAATGCTGAGGACCGTGGTTCGGAGCCCATGTTAAACTTTAGGCCCAGTCCAGATAAACCCATAGTTGGTAAAAGGAGACTTTAAAATATATGATATGATAAATATATATGTCATGTAAATTACGTCTAGTTTAGCTTGATCCGTCGAAGACTTTTAATACTATAAATAATATATCAATATATTATTATATTTTATTTATTCTACATATAGCAACCACTATTATTGCAATGGTTATCATGAAAATTTTACTCTGACAGATATAAGTTAGTTGAAATAAAAAATATATTAAAAAATTCCTGGAACCTTATCACAACCACCTACTGAAGAAGAATTATATATATGTTATAACGATTATTATTGGTAAATATAAAAGCAAGAACCACTGATTTTTTTTGTGATAAATTTTTTTCTATTTTTGTTTATAATTCTCATGAAATTTATTCACATAATCTAAAAGCATTTTAAGTTCAAATAATTTATTTAAAAGCAAAAACACAACAAAAAGTGTTATTTTCCAAGATGTAGAATTTCAAATAAAAGGACTTCTTTTGGCTTTGGAAGAATTTTCTTCTAACAAAAAACAGTTTTTGAAAGCAAGCTCTCGGACAAAAGGGTTTGTTTTTAGATTTCAGACCGGACGATTATGAACCCAATTGTAGTAGAACTTTGCCTAAACACAATACAATTCCTAATTGTAATATAAATAGGCCTTCATTAAAATCTACATCAATAACTGAATTGATAAAATACATAATATAGGTAGATTTACAGATCCATTGCCTTAACCCATAAAAAAGGAAAATACAGCTGCAAGTTCAGCACTGAAATCAGCAGTCCAAATACTACATGCTTTGAAAACTAAAAATTATAACATGATTTTCTCCGCAGATTCGTTTGAAACAGATAAATCTATACCTTGTATTTCGAGCATATAGGAAACAGATAGTACAACACCAAAATGTATATATGATAATATTGCATGAACTGTTATATATATTTTTGACTTCTTCTCTTGACCTTTTTATTTATTGCCAAAAGTATATATGAAAGAAAATACGAAAAAAATTGATGAAAATTCTCTGTCAGGACAGAATAGCGCTATTTTTGAAAATATTAATTGTGTAATACAACCTAAATAAGGCAATATAATAAGAAAAATTATAATTAGGTGCCTGTTCTGGTGGAACAAGAAATCAGAAAATTTCAAAATATAAAAATGAAAAATTTTGCATGGCTATATATAAAATGAATTGTATCTATTTATATATGAGTGCTTTTTCCTTACGAACAATACTGTACAATCAAGACTTCACTTTATTAAAACCTTCAATTTATATCTAATTTTTGAATATATTGTTTTTTAATCTTATAAATCATGGAAGTAAAATTCATTTTGTTGTTTTATAATTTTTAAGGCAATAACGAGGTATAATTAAAGAATAAATTATTAGTGGTCACATTAAATAGTGATTTTGGATATATATTCAAAATGTTCGAAGTCCTATTTTTAATTTTCCTCTATAACAAATATGCCCTATTGGCACGCTCTCAGATTTCTCAGCAAAACTTGGCTACAACTTTATACATGGGAGATCATATTCTATGCCTCTTTATTTTGTGATTAAGTATTGTGTGAAGTGTAGAGGAAAAAGCTGCTTCAGGAAAACAAAAAAAAAATCTAAATACGTAATATCGCATGATATTGATCTTTATCCCTTATGATCATACTAGTTAAGTAACAATATTTTTTAAATTTCTAACACAGAATGCTCATCGTGGCATGTATGCATAGTGCGCTATGTTGGTATAACATATCTACTACACGGCCAACATCATCTATACAGGTCTTCTGACTGAATAATATACAATAGAATAAACGTTGCTAAAACAATGTTGATAAATCCCAATAAAAAACTGTACAAAAATCTATGGTAACCAAACGGATCGCACTTCTCTTGTAATTTATACTTATATACTTATATAAATTATCACTATTTTTCTCTATTCGATAAAAAATCAAAATTAATGTTGGCAATGCATATTTAATGAAGCAAAATTCAATGAATAATTCCAATTGGTCGGGATAATCTGAAACCACTCGTAACTGTCTAATATGCAATTCATTTTGAGAGGGATTTAACATCCACAAAAACCTTTTTTTTCTGTCGGTTAATTGAATAAAGGGGCATCGAGAGAAACTCAATAAATAAAAATCACGCACCCAATTTGCTGTTTATTCACGTTTATTAATAAAAATGCTATTAACTAAACACCTAACAAATATCTTAATAAGAGACAATATAAAACTTGTAATTGTTCTATTGTTTCCTCATGTTTATTCAATCGTGAGAAATGAGAAAGTGAGAAGTGAGACATAAACATATTTAGAGATTTAAAAATATAATGAAAATTAAGTGTTATTGTGATTAAAACATGGCCAGGATTTCGTCTAAAATGTATTTAATTGTAACAAATTTAAAATCAATAATATTAAGAAGTTAATTAATATGTTCCTTTAATTTAATTTCAAATAAATTTTATAAGTAATTTATTAGTAAGGTTTCAAAATTTTCTTTTAATAGCTCTCCATACCTGACTCTTTTCTAGGTAACTTGGGTACTTCTTGACTACCTTGGGCATGTAAAGAAATTTAATTCAGCCATAATGCGTTGATTTCGGACAAATTTGCACTGCTTTGCTTATTAATATGTCTGTTAATCATCACGTATATTCAATATAATCGAAACACGTCTTATGACTGAATAATACACAATAGAGTAAATAAACTTCGCCAAAACAATATCGATCGGTCCCAATAAAAAAAATTTAAAAGAAGCTGTCGTAACCAAACGGGTCGTGCCTCTCATGTAATTTATACTTATAAACTAGCGCCATTTTTCTCTATTCGATAAAAAAATGAAAATTAATATTGGCAATGTGTATTTAATGGAGCAAAATTCAATGAATAATTCCAATCGTTCGAAATAAACTGAAACCACTCGTAACTGTCTAAAATGCAATTAATCTTGAGAGGGATTTTACATCCACAAAAACCTTTTTTTTTTCGTCGGTCAAATGAATGAAGTGGGATCCAGAGAAATCCATTGGATAAAAAATATAGCACTGTATTCAATTAAGTTTATAAAAAAACCAAACGTCTTAATAAAACACCATATAAAACATTCTAATTGCTCTATTGTTTTTCCCATGTTTGTTCAATCGTAAGAAATGAGAATTTGTGAGACATAAACATAATTCACATTTAGAAAATTCATGAAAACTAAGTGTTACTGTAAAAAGCAAATATGCTATTTATACTTTTTTAACTTTTATTTCCCCATCTTCAATGCAAATAAAATAAAGGGTATCAAAAAATATTTTAAAAAAAATGTCAGTTATTTGAAATGTAATAGTAAAAGTCTAAAATGTATTTAATTAAAGTGTATTTAATTAAAAATATAATTTTAAATTTGTATTTATGGAAAATAACAAATTATAAACGAGTGTCATTACGTTTCTCATATTAATTTTTTAATAAAAATTTAATTAAAAATTTGCTTTTAATAGCTCTCCATCCCTGGATATTTTCAAAAAAGTAACTTGGGTACTTCTTGGCTACCTTAGTGGATAATGAAGTTTGATTCAGCTATAATGAGTTGATTTCCGAACAATTTCTACAGTTTTGCTTATTAATATGTCTGTTAATGTGATTGTTTGATTAATCTGAAAACCATAGGTTGTTGTAAGACTCTTTTACGTTATTACAAAATTTGAGTCGTTTGATAGGGTAATTCTAAAATAACAAATTTGTAGGAATTGTAGGTAGTGTAAATTTTGCATAATAATTCGATAAACTATAGTGAAATCAAAACAGTAGTAACCTGTGTGTCAATATGTGTCTGCCTAAAGTTTTAAATTCGTTTCACAGTCAGAAAATATTTTCCTTCTCATTTTATTCTATTTAAAAAGAGATAGAAAGCCTTTTGACAAGTTCGAACATGTAACTGAATGAGCCTGCAAAAGTCGACCGTTTGTCAAACGTCTGCAAAATTCTTCAAAATATTATAATTACGGGATATAAACTACAAAACGTTTTTATTGAAAATATTTTTTGCGCGTTGCAGCGGCACTTAATATTAGTACACGCACTAAAATATGTCAAGAAATAAAAAACAATATAACCTTAAATTCATCAAAAATAAATCGTGTTTATGCAAAACAGAATACGAATCAAGATCAGCTTGTTGTTTGCAGTATGAGAGATCAAATATATGAAATGTAAAAAACAGTAAGTAGCTTTTTCAATCGAAACATAATTTTATACAATTATTTCAGAGAAAATTGTTAGTATGGAAAGTATCCATAAAAAGCCGAACCATATATAGCTATTTGAGGGACGTAGATCATCCCTTCATACTCTGTTGGGTAATATAGAATTTAAGTGTTGTACAGATAACCCACGAAGGAGTTTAATGGAACTTCCAGAGATTGCTTTTAAAAGAATACAATTTTCAAAAACATATAACATAATCAAGTAATAATTATTATATCTATTTATATATTTAAATGAGACATGAATATTTCAGAATGATACATTGGGTAGCTCGGGGCAAGAAGATAATAAATATAGTGTAAAGACAACAAAAGTTGATGGAAAACAATGGAGGTATGGAATAACTATCGATTAGGTATTGTTTGAACTATTTCAAATTGTTACTCGGTAAATGTCTATGAAATATTTAATTGCATTTTATGTAATTTACTTTTTTAGAAATAAGCCTGAGAAACATGGTAAATCAGATGACTGAACGAATTTTTCAACATTAAATCGTTGATATGCTCTAAGTCGTTTTTTAGTGAATTTAGTATAACCTTGTTTTCAAAACAAAATAATTTATTTCCTCCGCCACTATAACGGAGACAAAATTTTATCATTAATTACAATTACGTTTCCTACTTTAACATTATTCCTTTCTATGTATCATTATGCCCTTAATTCTAGTTAATACAAGTAACATTTGCAAATATCGATACATAAAAAGCCTTCTTCAATTTTTTTTAAAATTAAGACTTATTACAAATTTATTACATTTTTGTTTTTACACAAAATTACAAGTTAGAAATATACGCTCAATTACAAAATGTGATGATGTTGAGACAAGTTATCTGTGCAATATCATATAATTTTACAACAATCTCTAAATTTTTCATAAATTTATTACAATAACTTACAAGTTACTTAACAAGTTTCACGCATTTCATAAAATACCATAATATAACCATAATAAAATCACCACCATTTTCTGTTTTGTATTAAATCATACATTATTTAGCACAAATTCAACGAAAACTTCAATTCGAATATGACTAGGCCTCACAAAGTAATCAACAAATTTCTAACCCTCCTCAGTACACAAATTATAATATTATGTATGAAACCTTCATCCCGAAACAAACAAATATACAAATATGACACTTAAACAACATCGTTCATTGTACCATATACAATTCATAAAGTTATTTTCACAAAAATCAAAAAAAAATTAACCACTGCGGCGATACTATAAAAACATTCTAATAAACCGAAACACTCAAAATCAACATTGAAATCACCAAATTTTTTCCAGAATAAACAATGAATCTAAAACTGTCAACCAGATTGAATCAGCAATTTTCCCTTTTCCAACTTAAATAACTATTTTTTTATTACTCATAGTAGTTCCACATTCTGTCAAATATTTGTTAATATAAGTATATGTTATATTTAATAATATATAAGTATTTGTTATGTTTATATTATATATACATAACATGTAGAAAATTACTTTATTAAGTGATCTCCTGCATAAAACACTATTTTAACTTATTTGTTTTATTCTGAAGTTTATTTTAAAGTCTATATATGTCAAAATATCAGATCGGATGTTTCTAGGCGTTTCAGTATACGCACCTCACTGTCAATTCGCATATTTAGCTGATTAGAGATTACATTGGAATGCACTGACATTTTTTCCAAATACATCACACAAACAAGTTTAATTAGACTCGTGATTGGTTCTAGAGGAAAACCATAAATAATGAACGGTCAATATAAATTATTGTACACAGTTACAGGACCAGTGGCCAGCGACAAAATAAATTCTATCGAAAACTGAAGAGGTGAATGTGATAAAACACTCCCAATTCTTAAGTTTATTTCTCTCAATCAACAGTTTATTTACAAATAGATCACGCCTAATTAATTATAGATTTTATATATCTTTCCTTTATCAATAAAAATCTTAAATGAACAAATGGCCAAAACTGTAGCGAATACAATACCTATCCTACTCCAGTTACTTGACAAAATTCACAAAACATTTCCAATTGATATGCCAATTGAATTTTCTATTTGCATTAACTGTAGCCTTATGTCCAGTCCCTATGTTAAAAAATCGACTGGGAAACTGTGCCCAAATATTTAAGTCTATTGTTTATTTATTTATAATTAGTTTAAGTTTTTTTTTCATTCTTGTAACACGATAATTCACATACATCATTTGTCTGCCTAATAAAATTTCAGGGATAGAGCAAACTAACCCTTGATCAATTTGCTGCAAAGTAAATTGAAAGAAAAAAAGCTCCGGCATTTTTTCGGTTAGTTTTCATCTCTCGGGAAGACCCTTCCATGGCCAGAACAACGTTCAATCGAAATCAAACTCAATTTCTAAAAACACCCTCCGTTCTTTTCCATCTTTTTTTGCGCTAAGAGCTGACCCACTGCAAAATATGGCAAATTGGATGGGACAAACCTAAGCATTAGAGGTTGCTTAAATATAAAAGAGACGCCATTAGGTGATCACCAACGAGTGGCTTTAACTACTAAAATAATCTTTATTTATTTCCTCAGTTACCTTATAAAAGATAAACAAATATTTCATGTATTTACTGATAAAAAGAAAAGAAGTATTTAATGTAAATTTATTTGTGTTTTATTGTATTTGCTAGTTTATGGCGACCTTTATTGACATGATAAGTATAATCAAGATTAGTTGTAATTAATTTATCCCATATACGATATAAATGTAAATTTCCTTAATTTTATTAAATTGTAATATAGCTTTAAAATATTTCAAATAAGAGGGTTGCTTCATTTTTAAGATTTTAAGAATTAATCCCATTTTAGGGAGGTTTATGGCTCGGTGAATGGAGGTAGGATGGAATAAAACTGTACATGATGGTACCGTTATTTAGGAACATTATAAAGGCAGTGTTACCTGAGCAACGCAGTGTTATCTGAAGGTACTTGGGCAGTCGATGGCGGTATGTCTGAACTGAAGACTTAATTATACAAAGTACCCTTTAATGATATCCGAGATCAACGTTTCATGTTTCTCACACTAAAGTTCTCATCACAATGTTTGTTACAAAATTGACTGATTTATTCTTAGTGTAAGCCAGATTAATGTTTAAGATATTACAGATATTACAATAAAACTTTCATTTCGTCATTTTTCTACATAATGTATGCATAACTAGCTAATGTAATAATATCGCAAACTAAAGACCTCAAACCTACTATTTCAATTAGCTTTCAAACCAGAACATTGATACGGTTTTCATTCACCATTCATCATATTATTCATTCATCGAACATTTTATCAAAAGAAATAATACCTTATTATATTTTTTTATTTTAAATACATTGCCAAATGCAGTTTTTTTTTGTTTTGCAGATGCGTAGAAATATGTAACCGAATCAATCTATAAAATTCGATTCGTGTTGATACTGTTCCACCCTCTTGTCAAATATCTACAAATTTCTTCAAAACATTAGTAATAATAATAACAGGCTACAAACCAGCAAACGTTGTATTCCGAAATTCTAAATTTATACAAAACATTGTGACGAGCTCAAGTTATAAATTTTTATAACGTGCATTGGCTATTTTATTGGATATACTACAAAACTTTATTTTGTTCTTATCCATTAGGTTTTCAAAAATAAATATTTCCATATTATTTCGACTGGGTTATGTTAAAAATTACTAAAGTTATAATTGAAAATAAAATAATTTTGATAATATAAACTTTTATTTCATTTTTTTCCTTTTTTAACAATCACATAATATCTCAGGTGTATAATTTTCAACATTTTTAAATAAAATAAAATGCCGGCTTGGAGGCGCAGAGATAAAAGCCACAGGACGATCTTCCTAGTGTTGCGGGTTCGAATCCTATTGGGGCATGGTGAAATTTGTTTGCGATTCTTCTAAGCAAGAGTGCAAAATCCGACAAGGAAACGCCACGTTAAACCCCCAGTTGGTAAAAGGAGACTTTATATATATATATATATATATATATATATATATATATATATATATATATATATATATATATATATATATAATTAACAAACAGCAACCTAATAAATGACGTAATCTTCCTGCTACTATTAAACGTGAAATTGGCTTGAAAAATGGTATATGCAGATTAGCTCGTTTCACCTTTAATATATATCGATTACCCAATTAAAATATCTCCCGCATAAACAACTCGCGGAATTGGCTAACATAGGCTCATGAGGCTGCAACATTTTCCGGTGCCCTATAAAGATGCACATTTAGCAGTTATTCCCTAGAAAGCAAGGCCCATCAGTCTTCTCAGTGCCATTTCGAAAGTTGCTGAGAGGGCAATACTCTACAACTCTTTCACTAAAGAAAAAAATATCATTCCTAACGAACAATTTGGTTTTCCGAGCTCACCATTAATCCGCTCATCAGGCTACTCGTCTGGTGGCACATATCCTTCACGCTCTTGATCGACATAAAAAGCTTGGAGCAAAACAAAGCTTTGGCACGACGGTTTTATTGCAAAATACGCACGGTTAGGCCTCCCAAAAGACTTAATCGCTCTCTTCAAGTCCTATCTATCGGACATATCTTTCCAGGTCAATATTAGGAAAACTCTTCTCCAGTCGAAAATCAATCAAAGCTAGCGTACCTCAAGGTTTCCCGCTGGCTCCAGCCTTATTTAACCTATTTATTTCAGATCTGTTTAGAAAAGAGCACATTGCTTTTTCGCGGCCTCAAGGTTCGAGGATACCGTTCAAGGACGTTTACAGAAGCAGCTCGATCATGCGGTCAATTGGTTTAAATTCTGGAGGTTGCGAACCTGGGCCATTATTTTCCATAAGAAGCGTTACGCACTGCGCGTCTCGCTCCGACCGACTGTTAGGTCTATTGGCTTTCTCAAATCCAGAAAGCAGTCCAGAAAGTTTCGAATCGAGAAAATCTTCTCTGATCTGCTCTTCTAGCAGACTTTCCATCTCCATCAAATGTTTACAAGATGTTTATCCTATCCGTATTCCTCTAGGAATCAAATGTCTACTTCAAGTTTGTTACAACCAACCAGGTGAAAGGGCTTTTCCAAAATAAGTTCCTCAGAAGAATCTTAAACGCTCCATGATATGACAGAAATAATCAATTTCACAGAAAAACTGGCTAAAAACTACTAAAATCAAGAACTTCATATTTCAAACCTTCCACATACGTGGATGGGTGCCCCCATACGATAGCACCCAGTCGTGTGTTAACTCAAGATCGCGAACCAACAGTTAGATTCACTAGCTGCTCTTTCGCCGGTCCTCGGGCCCATAACGGCTGCCCGGTTGGCGGGTGCCATATCTCCATATGCAGTAGCAATAATGACCTAAAGGGGTCATTTGTGAGACGGTTTCGGTTTGGTGTATTGGTAAGCCTACATAACGGTCCAAATTGTCGCTCCAGGACAACTCTCCGCAATCAGGCATGCGTTATGCATTCCATAGCAGAACAAGCAAGCAGGCCAGAACAAAAAAAAACCTAATAAACAACCCTTGAACGATACTTAGTACGATATATCATAATATCCAAAAATGTTATATATTCCTGAACAATCCCTAAATGTTGATAATACATATTTATGTAAGGTTAATGGTCATCCTATTTGCTTATTAACTGAAAACGTATGCACAACAAATTTGGTTCATTAATATTCAACCGAAATAACTTTCGCTTAACTCTAAAAAGCAATGACCTCTTTACCATTAGGTTACAACGTCAAAAGCTCTTTAAGCTTAATTCTATTCCGGCCTGTATTCCATCTAATATTACATCGGATTTCGTGTTTGTTTCGCGCCAAAGCCTAAGGTCAATAAATAAACTTTATAGAGCTTTGGGGACTCTCTGAGGAATTGCCTCCTTGAGGTTGAGATTTAAACACGGAGATCTATTATGTTTCATGCAGCGGCATGATCTTACTTACATTTAAAAGTAATCATTGACCTTCAAAAGTTAAATAGTTTTTTGATATCCAAAAAAAAACAAATAATTCATATTTCAACACAGTTAAATTTTCAATATGTAATAAAATGATATTTTATGAATTCTAGGTTGTAAGTTGGCTATTGATTATAAAAAAATATTTATTCGATAGAAATTGTATTTCATTATGAAAACAATCTGAAGTTAAAATAAGTTAAATTGTGAATGCATATTTGGCTAATAAACATGCGATTATATGCTAAGTAAACATTATATTTTTATTTTGTTTATTTTTTTGTTTATAACGCATTGGCTGAAAAGTCCCGGACTTATCATATATATGGCGCTAGTTTTATTGCATTCATCGCTTTTTTAGTTAGTTCTAACCTTCAGTAGCAAGCTGTTAAAATATCATGATATTTTACACTTAAGTTTGTGATTTATTGTGCTAAGACTAACACTACTTTTGTTATTTACAAAACAATGGATCAGAAACAATTTCTAATTTTAGTTTTACACTGCTTCTTGATGGGCAAAAATACTGTTCAAGAGAAGCAATGACTTGAAAAGTGTTATAAAGACTCCGCTCCCTTAGAAACAACAATAAATCTTTGGTTTGCTGACTTCAAACGTGGTCGTAGAAACACCGATGATGCAGAACTCAGTGAACGTCCAAATGAGGCGATAACACCAGAGAACATCAACAAAATCCACAAGATCGTTTTGAATGGTAGAAAAGTGAATTGGCACGAGCATAGTGGATGCGGCGTTTGCCCACTGTTGAAAAACAAAAACGAGTTCATGATTCTAATAATTCTATATATGACAACGGATCTTTTGATTGATACGTGAATTATTCTAATTTATTTAACAAGAATTAAAAGGTGCTCCAAGAAAACGTTAAAAATTCATTCATTAAGAATAAAAAATATATATATTGAGCCAAAAAATGCGTAAAAAATTGAAGTGTCAAGTTTCGTCTCCTGATTAAAATATTTGTATTTTCTTCTCTTTATTCCTACTCAAAGCAAGTTAGAGAGAGAATAGAGAAAATGCGTTATTGATCAAATAGTTAGTGACAGTTTTGAAAACTTAACTTGTCAAAACATTTCAGAATAAATTGTTTTTAAAATTTGTTAAGAAAAAGCACTAATCCATCTTCTTGGTATACTTTATTTTTATCTTTATTGATAGCCGCCCCAACGCCATCATTTTACCTAGACACATTAAAACACTTACCTACTTTTAATTTAAAAAAGGTAAAATTAATGCTTAAATAAAGTCATTAGAGCAGCAAACGGAAATGTTATCTCGATCGACTGCTATACCTCCGATTATTCAAATAAATTCCTATATTCGAGATAATTTTTATTCTTATCGAGTGAAGTATTGACAATATATATTTTATGTACATTAAGAAAAGACCAAAATGACAATATCGTTCTTACTATCGATGACTTGTTGACAGTTGACTGACTTATTGACAGTTAACTGATTTGTTGACTTCCCAATTCTGTTTCTTAAAATAAAATAACATATAGTATATAAAAAGTTTGTTTTTACCAACTATGGGTTTATCTGGACTGGGCCTAAAGTTTAAGGTGGGTTCCGAACCACGATCCTCAGCGTTAAGCCTATCGACTGGCGAGTGACCAAAACTTTAGAAATCATCTCAGAAGACATCCGGTCTTACCCAGCCTAGTTACTGGCGTGACTGGGATCATTTTCCTTGTCGGATTTTACACTCTTGCCTAGAATATTTACAAATTTTAAACAATCACAAACATAAATTTACGACCATGGCCCAGCAGGATTCGAACCCGCGGCTATCGTAAGAGTACGAGGACAGTCCCATCGCCTTTACCACTGCGCCACCAAGCCGGCGCTGTTAAAATTTATTAAAATAATTATATTAAGAACCAACGCTCACTAAATTTTTTAATAGTATTTAGTTAAAAGTACTGATAAGTGTAAATTACTATACTATTAAATATTATAACAAAATGTTATGTGTAAAATTATTTTCAGAATTATAACAATTTCAAATCATTGAATATAAGTATACATGATCTTTCTTTTTTTTTTTAAACTTATATTTATAAAGTAAATAAACAAAATAGTTGATACAAAGTTGAAGCAATAAAATATTATATAGTCACATATCTTATTACATTAATCGTCCATTTCCGTTCGTTTCGTTAAAAATTAATAATTTCTTCTATTTGTTCTGTGTCCCATTGACGGAAATTATGTAGTTACTTTCATATTAACTGGTGCATATCTTCAATACATCATTTATGTACTCATGTAGTATTTTTCCTTTATCCATATTTCTCATCTAAAATAAATATTGCAAAAAAAACACCATATGGCTGATCAAAAAATAGTTTCTTTAATTTTTTTTTCTTTAATAATTCTTAGTAAAATTGCATTGTTCCGTGCTTTTTTATTTCTCTTTTCGATCTCACCCTTACATATAGCTGAACTTTAATTTGCCTTCATGGATTTCGTTTATCTACTGCTTACTGTTCTCTCTTCCTCTATACCATGAAACTCTTTTATAATTGCTAAAATTCTTTGCAATATTGGTTTTAACTCTTGATGCACAAATTAAAGTATTTATTACCTGCAACATTCGGTTAGTGCTTTGTTAAATTAAAAGCTAATTTCCAAATTATAAATATCTTGTGAATAAAGGGGACGAACGATTTTTGTTATTCTCAAATTTTATTAATCTATGTTAGTATGATATTTTCCCATATGTCGGATTTTTATTTCCGAGGACACATTAATTCGTTCTCTCTACGAAAAATATAAAATATAATTTTACATGATCGTACTATTCTTTATTCGTTTCTTATCCAATGCACCTGCTATAACTCATTAATAGTTACAACACTACTGGAATAACCTAAATAAAAAAATAAATAACCTTGTTTAATAATGTTTTAACACTCTTGGTTTTCGTTTCAATATGCGTTATTTTAGATAGTTAGTTTTTTTCAATTTAGAGATTTGTGTTTGTTCCGTTCAAAATTGCCCGCTGGTATTTTGCGGTACAACGTTGCCAGATTTTGATTTTAAAAATTACGCCTTCGTTGTTGATCTACACACAAAAGAATTACGAATAATCTACCGTATAAGATTTCGAGCTGGAAGCGCGTCGGTCAGAGCCTAAAATATTTGCTTATATACTTTGTATCACCGATCTAGCTGCTATTCCTGGTTGCATGATTTGGGCATATTTAATTTTATTGGAATTTATTTAATTGTAGCGTATATTGCAAAAAAACTTTAGGCCTACATATAAGCTAAAATTCTGCCTCGATATAAGCTTTAACCGTGCCAAATTTCACGCTTTCACGTGCCCCCGTTTCCATCAAAAATTAATATGTAGATGTTATGTATCATTTCGATACCTTTTATAGATTTGTCAGATTATGCGATACATCTCCGTTTCTGTCTGTCTCTTAAATTCTTGCTGTCATCCATTTTTGTAAATAAGTATAAAAAATTAAAAGCATCCTCATATATTATATAAAAATTTCTCAACATGATTTTAAATAGGCATCTAATAGTTCAGTAGTAGACTAATACGAAATCAATATTCAAAATTATGACAAATAGAGATGACGAAATATCCCAAATATCCTGAGTTAATTCGAAACAAAAACGAGCCGCGGGTGATGTGACTTAATGCCAATCGGGCCATTGTTTTTAGCAACTTAACGAAACGAGATAGATTTGCTGTCCATTCCATTTGATTTTAATTGAGTAAACAACCCATTGAATAGGTTTTCAGTTTAAATGCAAATATAAACAGTAAAATTGAGGTATTGCCAGTTACAATCAGAACTACCGGACTAAATGGGCTACAAAATTGGATCTACATTAGACAATGTTATGGATATTACCGCTTTCGTAGTTTATAACAGTTTGCATATAACAGATATAATTTCATTAGGGTAACAATATAATATTTATGTTAATACTTGAGTAATGTATATTAATGTTAAAATCGTTTCTAAAGTTCAAGAAAAAAAAGCCATCAACTAAGTAATGAAAACATTGATTTTGAACGATTAATGATTATATATCACCTTTATTTTCATTTATTCAGAAATAATTCGATGAATAACATAATTGATTATTTAATTTTCGAGATAATCAAGATTTAATTTTTAATTTTGATTTTATTATCATTACCACTGTCACTCTTAGATTATTTTAAATTGTCCGTTGCCTCTTATAGATCATTATGTTTGATAAAAACGTGGATACCTATTCGTAATTGAAGGAATTAAATGAAGGAGTGCAGCAAGGCAGTGTGTCCAGATTAGTCTTTTGCCTGATGTACATCAGTGATTTTTTTGAGTTGCAACAACATAGCCACAACTATTTTTCTCACTATACTGTTATAATAGCTGTAGGTAAAGAATACAAGCAAGCAGAAATGATATTGCAAACGTCACTAACAAAAATTAATAATTGGACCAAAAAAAAAAAAGAAAAAAGAATATATAAAATGTAGAAGAATGTGTTGTCGCCAAAGAATAACGCACTGCTGCAGAAAATTATATGGAATGTCTTTAGCCCATATGAACATATGATACTCAGATATGGGGTTCTTAAAAAGATCAATCAGGTTTTAATTCATCAGATTCAGAAAAAAATATTTAAAACTAGTGTTAATTTCCTGTGGTACATCGGAAATAATGACAATCATAGAAATTTGGAACCGAACACTATTAACCAGGCTATTAAAAATTTCCAAAACTTGCAAAGTGGAATTTATCGAATAATTTAGAATTGGTACTATCAAATGAAAATAACTATCGGATGGTTGGTAAATTGACTACTTTTTACTATAGACTGTTCATGTTTTCAGTCCGACTACTTTATACTATCGAACTATTGAATTTTTAACGCATAATAATCTTAAAATATTCCTGAATAATAATAAATATAATTATAATTTTGTTTAAAAAGGTTGCGATAATTACATAGTTCAAAAGATTGATTGAGAAATTACGACAGAAATATTTAGAGGTCATTACTACATGGCTCTTTTCCAATCACATCAAATGTATATAATATACAAATAATTTTACATCATTAGTCATCAATATCATCATTAATAGAATCCACTAATTATCTCTTTTCTTTTCTTTCCTAAAGAATATTTGAGAATGATTATGTACATCTCCCTCTCACCTATGACACGGTTGAAAAAAAAACATTCGTAAACAAATGTTGGAATTAAATATAAATAAACCATTTGATTTATTATATTATGTCATTATTACTTTCCAAGTATTAAAATACGATGAATTATATTTGGGATCTTTATTCGATTCCTTATTTCACATATTCAATATTTCACTATTTAAAATCAACATCTATACAGCACATAGAATCAAACAATTATCTCCGTCTATTCTTCTCTCACAATTAATAGCGAAAGGAATTCGTACATCTCCGTCTGTTGTCACGAATAGATCAGTCGATGCGTATATTTGACTAAAATAGTAATTACTCTGTTCAGTAGACTACTTTTTTCTATCGACTGGTTCGGCTGTTAAGCGACTCTCGTCTGTTTCGACTGTTTTCAGGCGATAGTTCCCAACGCCAGTATGAATCAAAGGTATCATATACGAAGCTTTAGTTTTTGTTACAGTTTAGATAAAATATATTAAATCTCCATTGCATTTTTTTGATCTAAAATTTAAGCCTCCAAACAAACCTAGTACATTATTTAGCAACTGATATAAATGTGCTTGAAACATTATAATAACTTAAAGTAAACTATTAATATAATAAATTAGCATAAGATATGTATAATAAGTTTGATACTGCCAATTAAAATTCCCTGGTTAGACTTAATTCGACATAAGCGAGGGCATTTGTTTAAATAATTGCGGGTGGGAACAGAAGTTATAATTGGATAATCTGAAGAGTTAAGAAGGATGATTAGAAATTGGGAGAGGATGTGATAGTAATTGTATATTTCAGTTATTATCTTTATAGGTTATTTGAAAATATATCCCAAACAATCAAGCACTTTAGATAATTTCCACCTCTGATAAACATAGCCCAAAGTCTGCTGTATACTTTATACTACCTAAGCCTAGTCTAATTAAGATAGATTTTATTCATTTGTTCTATATAAAGTATATAGCTATTCAAAATAGCAGTGAATTCAAGTCATCAATATATGCCTATCGCAAATTGTTAATAATTCTTGTAAAATTATTTAAAAATAGGTAAGCATTTTTACTGTTAATTATTAAGTTGGTGTGATATTACTGAAAATATTTTTAGCTCACTGCACTGAATATCAGTATGGACATTCCTGAGATATCTCAAAAATTAAATATATAATCTTACATTCACCAAAAAGAGACCGTCCTTTTATTTGTAACCTTTGGGGTGTGATGAATCAAGATCAGCTTGATGTTAGCTCTATCAGATATTAAATATATGAAATGCATAAAAATAGTGGGTAGTTTTTCAATACAAACATAATCTAATACAATTATTTTAAAGGAAACTGTTAATATGATAAGTATCGAAGAGGTCAAATAAAACTTCCGGATATTACTTTTAACAGAATGCACTTTTTGAAGGCTAAATAAAATGAAGGAAGAGTCATGGATATTTCAGAATGGGACCAATACACCCAATAGTCGTTCATGGCAAAATGATAATAAACATAGTGTTATGACAACAAAAGTTAATGGAAAAAGGTAAAGGTTGGAATAACAATTACGTAATTAGGTTTTATTAGTCGTAACAATTATTTATAATTAATTGCGATATATTGTACTTCATGCTGGAAGCAGGAATGGTTAATAACACCTTCGGTTTAGATGAACTAGATCAGACACATTGAAGAAGAATTTCATAAAGGAGGGGAATTGAGAACACATATCAGATAGATTGGAAATTAGCGTAGTTAGCTTAGTTATTCACTTGAATGAAACTTTCTGAACATGATATAATTAAATGCTGATAATTTTAAGACAGGGTTATGAGAGCGGAAACAAGAAAAGGTGAGTACATAATTAATATATGACAACTGTAGGAAATTATTTATGTGCACAAATATGCGTGCAATTGTTTAGAATATACATGAGCATTTTATTAAAATGTGTCAGGAGATAAAGAATAGTAACTCTTTTAGAGACGCATTATGCCAAGTGCATTAAGGAAAATGCAGTGATTAAATCTAGTTTTATCAAGGAAGATGTATACAGGTATCTATCACAACAAATTATACAGGTATCAACAACACCAAAATATCTCTACAAGGAAACACTGTGCCAAAGGACACAAGAAATAAGCGTAAAAGGTAAATATGCTCTTTAATGAAAGTAATATACATTACTTGTATATACCATTGTTAATTGGGTGTATTAGACCTCTAAACAACCACAAAAAAAATGCTCCTAGAACTCTAACTCATAGATGGTATAGAAAAGAGTTCAATGTAAAAATATCAGATACAACCCCAACCTACAAATTATTATAACTGTGTGAGTAAATTTTAGTGATTTTAAGTCCTTATCCGATATTATATGCATTAGATTTACTATAATGTCAAAATAAATTATATTTGTTAACAATATTTTTGTTCAGTTATTTTATTTAGATTAGAAGTTTGTTGTATGTTAAAGCCTAACTGAACTAAAACTCTAAAAACTTGCCTTGATACGGCAACATTGCGTATATGTATATTTGTTGATATATATACATATTCGTATAAAGAGATAAAATACCATTTTACGTCTATTTATTTATTTCGATTTCACTGACTACTGTGAACTAAAATACAGCAACAGGTAAAATACAGTTGGGCAAAACTTTAAGCGGTCTTGAAAAGTGTTGCATTATTCGGTAAATGAACATTATTCCATGAATTTAAAATTTATAATTTTATAAGATTTATTTAATTTTATATATTTATGGTGGATTAATCATCAAGCCCTATTATGCATGCACCGATATTAAATTTTGATAAATAGTATTATATTTTATATGCTGACAGAGGCTGAACCTGATTCAATTTAGTCAAAAAAGATGCAAAGAATTTTATCTTTAACCCTTAACCCCATTGAGGGTATTCAACATATTGTTATCTAGACATATTTATTAGATTCCAAAAAGCATTTCACTAGTTTTAATTGCATACAACTTAGAGCTACTAAGTATGTTGTCTAATAAAGAAATATAACAATTTTGATGAGTAATTTTCTTCTAATTTAATTTATTCATAGTATTTTTTTTTAAATGGGTTCACATACGTTTAACAAATTTATACAATCTCATACCAAATATTTAATTCTAAAATAGTTATATTAATTATTGAAGTACATAATATGGAAATGTATTTCTTAAATAATTGCGTTTACGCAGTAAGCTTACAAGATACATTTGTGACACAACAATACTAAAAACTAATTAACAATATAAATGAAGAATTTTAGGTAAATAAGTTATTTATACTTTTACGATTTTGAAAAGATCAAGTTCGAAATTTCTAAACACGGAACGAAAAGTCCTGTTTTACATAACCTCTCAGAATCTGTCTCTAGAGTAGGGATTTCGAACAATATTTTATATATTTTTATATCGGTTTATCGAAATTTTTGTTAGACGATATTAATCGATATTAAAAAAAATATAAACTTTTTAATTATTTTTAAAAAATATGTCTCTATTTTTTTAAATATTTAAAGAATATCGATATTTTTTTTGAACAATACAGCAATATTATTATTTTTTAATATAAATATCGATATATCTTTTATAATATATCGATATTTTTTTTAAATTCGCTAAAAAGCACGTTCTCTATGAATTAAAGCACCGAAAAAATCTATAGTTCTTGATTCCAACGTTGTGGCTTAGGAAATGTATAATTACTGGCTGCATAAAGATGGGGAAATTCAAGCACTGATATATACTTCAACACTGACTATATTTTTATATAATATTATTTTGCCGAATTTTCAATTTTATTTTATTTGTCCTTCAGTTCAATCATTTATTTGCACACACATTTATATACGCATAAAATATCAATGAAAAAATATTCTATTAAAACAATTATTACATAATATACGCAATATGACCAATTTAATATATATTGTATTTCTCGGCTAAGAACTGCTAAATTTCTCTAAAACGAAAACAATTGATAAAAAATTAATTTTGTCGTCATCAAAACAAAAACTGATTAGAAATGAATTTAATGTTGTTCGAGATCATTATTATTATTTGAATTCATTGACATTTTGTACCGGTGGTGTATATATATTATTAAAAGCACTGCATTCTTAATTTGTAAGATAATAATTCATATTGTTAATGGAACTATAAGAAATGTTTTTAGCTTTATGGCCTAGTACATTAATCCGTTCTGTCTGAAAATAGTTCTAAATGTATGAAATATATTGAAGAGTTATATACTTCTATAAAATTAAAATGAATTGTCAAACAATTCAGGATCGTTATGGAATTCTCGTTTGCTGAAATATTTTAGATGCCCCCTTTGCTTAATAGATACCTATTACTCGGTTTTTTATATTACCTACTAAATATTTTTCATTTATATACAATATTTCTTATTTGAACACCTATAGAGTTGACATTTGAAATGTTGTAATTTTAATTACGCACTGAAACGCTCTAAATTTGTACGTGACGTAATTGTTTTGGTTACACTGTGCGATTTGTATGGGCGCAGGTAGTGTTTATACATTATTTTAATAATTTTGCGTTATAATTACAAATTCTAATATGTAACAATGGTGTCAGGATTCCATTCATACATTTATTCATCTATAAAAATTCAACATGGGGAATTTTTAAATTTTATGTTTTTATTTCTGGTAAAATCTTAGTAATCCCACTTTTTGTTTTAAAATAAATGTAGTTTAAATAATCTCTCTGTAGTATATACTTATTATAATTTAATATTTTTGTGATTATTTCAGTCATCTAACCTATTATCATACTATTTCACGATCTTATAAACAATATTAAACAGTCAATTTGCCACATGCTTTATAGTGTCATAGATTTGTCTTTAATATTTATTTTTTATAATATATCGAAACAAAACCATAACTTCACAAAATATCAGCTTTTATAAAATTACCGGTTTAGCATTCACATATAATAATCTTAACATACTACAACAATAGTTTTCAAAAAGTTAACAAAGAAAATCGAATAAATCGAATGATATTCCAACATAGCATTTCAAAACGTATATTCAGAGTTACTTATATTTTTAAAAATAATAAAAATCTTAACAAATTAAAACTAAAAAGAAATATACCATAAAATATTCCGTTAAGTTAAATATGTTTTCAGTTTAAATACCAATATAAGCTGTAAAACTAAGTTATTACTAGGTACAGAGAGCTACCAAATAATATGGGCTACAAAATCGAATTTACATTAAATAATGTTCTAAACAATATCAAATCTTTCAGAGTTTATAATGATTTGAATGCTTAAATGTATTAGAGAAAGTCATAAATAAGTCAGTTTACATGATTAGCGAAATATTTTATGAAACTTCGCTGAATAATTATTTCATACATAAGTTAATAAACTTGAAAACTACTGAACGAACCTATGAATTATAAAGATTTCATTATCTTGAATATCTATAGCATTTACCTACATATAATTTAAAAAAAAACTAATTCCATTACTCTTTCATTATTAAAAACAAAAATGACTTCACAACAAAACCCTATATACTTATAATATTCATTTGTTGACTCTGGGAATTTCGAGAGACACAAGTACGAAATCGATGATTATAGTTGTGACGAAGGGCAGGTCCAAAGAGAATTAAACTGGAACAAAAACTAGCTTTAGATGATATGACAACGTTAATCGGGCCACTGGTATTTTGAGAGTTAACGAAACAAAACAAATTTAATGTCCTTTCCATTTGATTTTAATGGAGTAAACATATGGTTAAGTTAAATATGTTTTCAGTTTAAATACAAATATAAGCTGTAAAACTAAGTTATTACTAGGTACAGAGAGCTACCAAATAATATGGGCTACAAAATAGAATTTACATTAAATAATGTTCTAAACAATATCAAATCTTTCAGAGTTTATAATGATTTGAATGCCTAAATGTATTAGACAAAGTCATAAATAAGTCAGTTTACATGATTAGTGAAATATTTTATAAAACTTCGCTGAATAATTATTTTGTAGATAAGTTAATAAACCTGAAAACTACTGAAAGAACCTATGAATTATAAAGATTTCATTATCTTGAACATCTATAGAATTTACCTACCTATAATTAAAAAAAAACTAATTCCATTACTCTTTCATTATTAAAAACAACAATGACTTCACAACAAAACCCTATATAGCTATAATATTTATTTGTTGACTCTGGGAATTTCGAGAGAGACAAATACGAAATCGATGATTATAGTTGTGACGAAGGGCAGGTCCAAAGAGAATTAAACTGGAACAAAAACGAGCTTTAGATGATATGACTTAACGTTAATCGGGTCACTGTTATTTTGAAAGTTAACGAAACAAAACAAATTTAATGTCCTTTCCATTTGATTTTAATGGAGTAAACATGCCGTTAAGTTAAATATGTTTTCAGTTTAAATACCAATATAAGTTGTAAAACTGAGAAATTACTAGATACAGAGAGAGCTACCAAATAATATAGACTACAAAATCGTATTTGCATTGAATAATGTTCTAAACAATATCTAAACTTTCAGAGTTTATAATGATTTGAATATAAATGGTGCAATATGTCACGCAATTGTTTCGATAATTCCACACAAAACAACTCTGTTAGAAACCCTAGGGATTAAGCATACTGATTAAACTCAAAATTATTACTATATGTGGATATAAAAGTTGTCAGTAGTCTCTTTCAGTTATAATTTTAGAAATATGGATGACAGCTATACTAGGAAAAATAAATAAAAAAAAAGTAGATAGATCATATTTTAAACAGTAAAAGATGATCTGTCTACTTTCTTTGAATGTTTATGAAATAAGTATAAAATTGATTTATAATAAGCTTGTTAAAAATATTTAGTATCAATAGCATATAACATTTGTGTGTTATGTCTCTAATAAAAAGATTCTTCTTCCATTACATACTTTAATTGCATAAATAAATTATATATGGTAATAAAAATGGAAATAAATTACAGGGGTGACATTACAGAGGTTTTATTAAGGCATTTCAACGTTTTGAAAAAAAGTAATTTTATATTATATTTATTAAATGTTGCTAATGAGTGAAAAATGTATTGCTTTGTGTAATTATTAAGTACTAATGTACAAAATGAAAATGTTCAAATGAATGCGATAAATGCATAAATACGTTTAATACATTTAAAAGGATCACATATATATTTTAATTCACACGTACGCATTGTGAACAAGTATGTATTAGACCAACAAATTAATTTTAAAAGATTTACACTTGGTGTTACTATGTACCGAAAAACATCGGATATATTTGTAACCATCTTCATGTTGAAGATTCAATATGAAGAAAAGGGCGACTGGAGGTTCAATCCAAAGATATGTAAAGCTTATGAGTACTACCTTAAATTAATTTCGATATATGAATATTGGTTTAGATGTTTTGTGAAAATTTTGACACCGAGACAAAGAGCATCCTGGAAAGCCAGAAAAATTAAGACGAGGATTTAAAGGCATTACTCAATGATGATCCGTGTAAAATGGTAGACGAATATGCAGAATTGCTGGAAGTTAATGAACCAAAATCTTGAGTATTTGGTGCTGCATGAACTGAAGCAAAAAGACATTAACAGGTGTTTGGTTATGTGTGAAATTGCTGCTTGAAAGGCAAAATTGGGAAGGTTTTTTGCAAGGTATTGTTGGTGACCTGCCAAGATCTAATGAAATTATTAAGGGGGATCGCTATAAACTACAATTGACGAG
Source organism: Rhynchophorus ferrugineus (assembly GCF_030347505.1). Lineage (NCBI taxonomy): Eukaryota > Metazoa > Arthropoda > Insecta > Coleoptera > Curculionidae > Rhynchophorus > Rhynchophorus ferrugineus. The sequence continues at coordinate 27,763,597 of NW_027472580.1, read as the reverse complement.
TTTGAGCGGAGCACTGTGCGAAAAACAGCAATAATATGGACGAAGATAAAACAATGTTATTCAACAGCATGATAACTATGGGCCAGATGCTACAAAACCGGTAAAAACACAACTTAGAAACATTAAAATCAGAAGTTCTACCCCATCCGCTGGATTTTCCACACCCTGCTACTTTTGATTACTATCTGTTCTTACATATGAGTCGTGACCTGTTTCATTAGTGCTTCACTTTTTATGAAGATGCCACAAAATTGGTGCTTTCGTGGATAGCCTCAAAAAATAAATTGTTCTTTTGGGATGGAATCCGTAAATTTCATACATACAATAAAATATATTGTATCAATTTTTCACAATAAAGCTTCAATCAATAAACGGAACACTGGTATGCTCGATGCGTACTCAACCCCTGCCGCCACCCAGATGGACCGGGTGCTGACCGAGAAAGTGAAAGAGATGATATGTCAAAATATCAGCATACCTGAAATTGTCTCTCAAAAACGTTACTAGCTCTTAGACTATACGGTTATATGCTTAGATATGCTTACAGACCTTAACTTGTAATGACCGATTTTTCGTACGATCCTATCCGGTTTAGATTTCACGATTATTGTGGATACCTATATTTAATGCATTGAAAATTAGATATTGATGTCATATTTTAAAGATAGCGCTTTCATATTCACATAATTTCAGAAATGTCCTATGTAACTTAACATGTCTTGTGCCATCTATTATAAATTTCTTAAAATGTGAACCACTAAAATATGAAAATAAGAAAACAATGGATAATTTTTTTATTAATTAGATAGATTAGCCAACTTTATACCTTATGTAAAAGCGAGTTCTTTTTAAATCATTATATAACTGTATCAACTGAAAAAAATCCCATAAACATTCGAATATTTAAAGAATCGGTAATTTAATATTAGTTTATTATTTATAGCCATTTTACGTCATCAAATATAGGTTAATACGGATGTAATTCTTTGCTATAACTGAACCGTAATAATCGTATCTAATATTAGCAATATCAATTTTATAAGATTATGGTGGAAGCTCGAGGTCAATAAATAAACTTAATAGTAAACTAGACGGTTCACAGAGGAATGCCTTGGGGTTAATTACATCAAACAAAGCAGGAGCATGCTTGATTTCTAAACAAACATTTAACTAATCCGTTTAATTAGGGTTATCATATGTCGCTATTTTCTTTGATTAAGCCGACATTGCTGCAAACTAACGATTTTTGTCACAAAACGTGTTCCCAACGGTATTAAATATCTTATGTTAGTCTGACGCCACGATATATAATATAGAGATAGAAGCATCAACAAATATCAATATACCAGTACTTTGTATTAAAATGTATGGCAGAGAAATTTCCATTCAGCATCATTTAAATCGATTTCAAATTTCAATCTAAGTTTTCAGCATAATATCTATTATATTATCTTAAATATGATGACTGATATTAACATCAGCGATAACACAGTGTCACAGTGCACATTGATCGACTGTACAGATTTATTTTTTCTTCCATTGATTGATTTGAGTTAGATATTTATATGATATCTTGGATTATATTTGTTTTATAGTGTATAATTTTAAGGAAATCTAGCACATCCTCAACAGGACATTGCAATATGAAAAATAGCCTGCTTGGTGGCGCAGTGGTAAAGGCGATGGGACGGTCCTCCTACTGTTGCGATTCCCGCGGGTTCGAATCCTGCTGTGGCATGTTTGTGATTGTTTAAAATTTGTGAATGTTCTAGGCAAGAGTGTAAAATCCGACAAGGAAAATGAGTCCAGTCACGCCAGTAACCAGGCTGGGTAAGACCGTTCTTTTTCTAAAGTTTAGTTCTGCTAAATTTTGATTAATAAATGAGATATGATTTATATACATTATATTTAAATACTTATAGAATGAACATTTCAATATATTTCCATTTAAAATTATATCATTGGGTTAATGAAAACATTTTCGTATTTTCTAAACATAATTGTAAGATTAACTAGCGTTTATGAGTTTTGGAAATGTTTCATTAAATGTCAACTCTTTTAATTAACATTATTTTCCTCGATTCTCCTCTAAAAATTTAGTTACAACTTTATATAGGGGAGATCGCCTTCTATATATCTTTATTTTATTATTCTTATTTGATTAGTCTAAAGAAATCTAAATTTTGTTTTCTGTTTGCAGTTATCTGACAATGTTAATATTGGAATTTACCGTTGAATTGAAAGCCACAGTGATTGAAAAATAAATGCATCCGCAATGTACCACTTTTATTCATTATTCGAATACATGTGAGGTTTATGCAGAGGAAATTCAACTACCTTTATTCAAAAAAATTTAACTAAAAAATGTATATATGTTCGTTATGATTCAATTAAAATCTATTTAATTTTTTAAAAATAACGGTTTTCTTACGAACTCATATCTGAACAGTATACATATAAAAGTACAATAACGGACATTAACAACAAATTGTTATTATATTTAAATTTGTCTGTTTATTAATACATAATAAATAACTAAAACAAATAAATAAAATATCATTTTAAGGCATACCTTGTTCTCAATTAATGAATTCATTTAACTCGTTGGCAAATGTACCTGTAACAAATAATCAAAATTAGTAAATAAGGTATTTAAATAATTCCCTTATTGATAGAGAAAGTTAATAGTATAATAGAGCAAGTAGAATAAATATTCTGATTCGTGAAGTTTAAAACCACCAAAAACCACACGGCTGAAGGAATTATGTAGCCATATAGGTTTGTACAACGAGAGGTCAAGGCGACAGGATGGTTTTCCTACTCCTAAGATAGTCACGGACTCGAATCCTGCTGGGACAGGGCTATAAATGTATGTTTGCGATTTACTTGCATTTTATAATGTGTTTATAGTTGTGATTGTTTATAAGGCAAAAGTGCAAAATTTAACATCGAAAGTCATTTATCAAATCACCTTCCTCTGAATAATTTTACTTTTAAAAATGTTTTAGAAATGTTAATTGCTGGTCATCTCAACTCCTCCCCTGCTCCTCTTCTCACTCCTCAACTGAATTCCTCAACATCAACATCTCAGCTAAATTCATTGCATTTAGATATTGGGAGATATTTATTATATTATAGTTAGATTTTTAATCGTATTGTACTCAATTGACTGGAAACACTAAGTCTACTGCACATAATGCCAAAAAAACGCCCCTCGATATACCGGAGTTGCAATTGGTAAGGTCGCTAATTTCTTTCCTTGTTTATCATTCATAAAATCTGTTGTAATTTCCCTATCATTGATGATAAACCCCAAATAATTTTGATTTTTCTTAGTAAGTTTGACGCGACCCCGCATCTAAAAAATTCTTACAGACTTTCTACTTTTATTACAGAAACTTCTCACTCATTCACATTTTCTGTTACTAAAGTCTTACATCACATATAGAAATTTTACTATAAAATAAGACAATGAACTGCCAGATTTGTGGCGCCATGGGTTCAAATTCTGCGGGGCATGGTCGTAAATTTATGTTTGTGATTGTCCTAGGCAAGAGCGTAAAATCCGACAAGGAAAATAATCTCAGTCACGCCAGTAACCAGGCTGGGTAAGATCGGATATTTTCTGGGAAGCTTTCTAAAATTGGTCACTCAGGCGAGTGACCAACTGTAGATCTAGTCCAGATAAACCCATAGTTGGTAAAAGGAGATTTTAAAATATATTTAAAAAAAGACAATGAACTCACTGAATTACATCCAATATATTCAGGAGTTCCGCAAGGCAGTACACTGGATACGATACTGTTTTTTTATTATCTTTTAAAGTCGATCTTCTAGAGTCGATTTACCAAAGAGGGTTTTGTCTGGACTGGACCTACAGTTTAACGTGGGCTCCGAACCACGGCCCTGAACTACCGACTGGCGAGTGGCCAACTTAGAAATCATCCCAGAAGATATCCGGTCTTACCCAGCCTGGTTAATGGTGCGACTGGGATCATTTTCCTTGTCAATTTTCCTTGATTTTGCGCTCTTGTCTAAGGACAATCACAAATGTTTAACCATCACAAACAAAAATGTACGACCATAGCCCAGCAGGATTCTAAATCACTACTGGGGCAACATATGCAGATGACACAGCCATCTCAGCATCTCACAAAGGTGCAATAACAGCATCCAAAAAAGGCAAGCTTAAGGCATGGCGTATTAAAGCAAATGAAAGTTCTACCCATGTAACTTTCACTCTACACAGAAGAACATGGCTACCAGTAAATATCAATAAATGCCAACTTGCGGTCATCCTTTTTTTGACTACCTTAATGGTGAACTAGTCAGACGGGTTGATCTGTTTTTACCCTCATTGTCCCTTTGTATTGCCCTTCAAAAAGTCGCCTCTTCTTTCCGTTAAATGAAATAATATTTTCCAGTAAATTAATAGTTTGTTTTTTGTTTAAAAGCTTTGATATATTTTAAGTGCTATGGATCTAGATCGACGCCTAACCTGGAAGAAGTACATATTTGCTAAACGAAACAACTTGGACTTAGACTATATCAAATGTATTGGCTTGTTAGCACAAATCTAAGTTATTATTAGATCAAAATGTTTAGGTATACACATTACATGGTTACGTTACAAAATATACACATAGAATCTGATTATAGAATATAGCTAGCAAATTTAGCATAGCCATCATTCACACAAGTGAGACAATGCGTTAACTTGTGTTTATTTATTTTAACTATTTTAAAAGAGTATTAGTGCACTCCAATGTGCTTACTAATCAGCTTAAATGTGCTGCATAATACTAAAGTGCGTAAGCTAAAACGTTCAACGCCGTCCGATATAGTTATAGGACATATTTAGAATTTACACTAGGACTAACTAATTACGATAATATTTTACCAATGATATTGTTTAATGAAGTTATTTTCTCATTTCAGGTATATAGTATAAATATAAAAAATGCTTATTGCCTACTTGGCACATTGAAACAATAAGAGTAAATGACTTTCCATATTTGTCGGCTGTCAGGTTTGTCCCTTGTTTTGTACGTCAAACCCGCTGCATGCAAATCCCGCAAAACATTTCTTCCACTAAAGTAATTACATGACATACTAAAATACGAAGACATCCAGCAGCCCCTTTTTCATATTAAAATAACGCATTAAAAATGTTTTACAGAATTGGGTTTTTGAATATAGCTACAGTATGTTATGATAACTACACTACGTAGAATCTTGCTAATTATCTTCCAAGATTCTTAATTATTAATGGCAGGAATTATTAATTAACACTAAAAACATAGACTAAAGCTAGTTCTAATAATTCTAGGTTCAGGTGTGTTATTCTGATCTTCTTCCGAAACAATTTTGCGCATTATCAACCACATACTCTGTAGATTAATCGAAATACGACGTCTCCCGAAATTAACAGTGCTCGAAAACAAATAATTCTCCATTTGTATTCCCCTTCATAATATTAAATTTATATTGAGCAAACTTTAGATATACGAACGTTTTAGAATCCTATACATATTATTTCGTTTATTAATTTTATTATAAATTTCAAATGGCTTATTGTTAACCTTACAGCGTCCCGACAAAAAGCAATATAAACAAGAATTGTTTGAACACAGAATAATATTTCTCTGTTTACTGACTCTACGCCTTCAAATTTACGGTCTTTAATTTTCTGAATTGCAAAAAATAATATCAAGTTGAATAAATTAACAAAGCGGTTACATTAATATCGCTTATATGGAAATAAAACTTTAAGATTTTTAAAATGGTTAAGTAATAAATTGTTTGATTCCTATATTTTTAAGTCTCATTTTTAATTAAAGTCCATTATGTTCCATTTGACGATTTGGGTTTCATTAATTAGAAGTGGTTATTTTGATGATATTGGGAAGAAAAGCCTGGAGGAAGGACCAACAAATTTGAATGAAATCAGTTAGTGGCTAATCCTTCATTTGTCTTTTTTATCTTTGTCTTCAGCCACTCAGCTGAAACTCTCAAAGAGCTTTCAGACAGATTTGTTTCAATTATTTCCAAAAATTTACATATGACAAGTATTAGATTAGAAAATATTATTGCAAATGCATATCGACATCAACTCAACAAATTTAATGGCCTATTGTACCAAAAATAGGCCAGCATTGGAGAGTAACGGACGTAAAGTAATCCTTTTGATGACAATTCTCAGCCATACGTTGCAAGAGTTGCGGAGGATGCTGATCGAAAGAGAAGTTCTGTCGCACACAGCATAGCCACATTCTGATTAAAACTTTTTCAAATCTGGTACTCTTTTTCGAAATACCTAAAATTTGCAAAAATTAATCGAAGCCATTACCGGTCCTATCAGAAAGATAAGAAGTTGTAGAAAATGATGAAAGATATATTGAGTAATCAGATCAGATTAATGATATAAAAATTACTCAATCCATTTTTAAATTTAAGAATTTCAATTAATTTGTAATCTTGCTTAAGTACTGGTAGAAATTGATAAGGCTCTGCAGACATAGCATATCATTGTATTAGAAGTAATTCTGATATTTATTAAGATATTTCTGTAAATTTTATTGTTATTAACTGAGTAGTAACCATATGTTGCATGTAATAAATATATTAGTTTGTGCATCTAGAGTTAAAATGAAAATTGGAAAGAATACTAGATTTTAAATTTATTTGTTGGTGAATCTTTTGTCTCCATGTAGGACACAAGACAAAGTAGAAAGGAGTTGATTAACGAAGGCAATAGAATACAAATTGAAGATAAACTATCTACAATAGTGACATTCCAGGATACAACATAAGTTGATATCTTGAAAAAATAAATTTACTGACAGTAGAAATATGGCAGCTACTCTTTATTATTCTTCAATATATATCTTAGATGGTATCTATAAAAGATAAAAATTATATTAATACCTAGATGAAGTAATGAAAATATGTAGGTAAAATGAAACTAACTACATAACTTGCCTAGATTAAATACATAGGGCAAATAGAAATGCCAATAGACAATTTATTCCTTGAATCTTTTATCAATTATTTTATGTATGTACTTTATAGACCTAAGTTTTGAGAAGTTAGATGACCGTCTAAAGTGAAAAAATGATCAGAATTATCACATCTAATGCAGGGTGCTGCAATGGTAACAATAAAATACTCGGTCATATTATTTGTGAGCATTTGTACATAAAAAAATTTGGAGCATTTCCAACACCGTATAATTTCCAGTATAATTACCTGAACCACCTCATTTAACTAATGGGTCATCAGTGGCCATTTATGTAATTCGTGAACAACACAGTTCTATATTTCTTCGAACCATCTCAAAAAATATCCGACCTTAACCTAACTAGCTTCTGATGCAAAACGGATGATGGCTCCTTGTTGATATCTACACTCTTAATTACAAGCAATCTCAATTGCAAATAATCTTGCCTTGTCATGACAATGCCTACGCATAGACTTAACGACTGTGCCAACACTATTTTCCAACGATTGGATAATAAATTGAATCTAATAGTTATTTCATATATAGTCCTCCCAATAAAACAACCAATGCACATCATAGATGACGTCAAATATACCGCCAAACACAATTTGGAAAAATTACATTCATTATGCACTTGGAATTTTTTCTTCTCATTTTTCCATAGATAAAAAAACAGAAAACTCTCTGATGCGACGAAAATGTAACCGAATGAATCCATAAAATTCCATGTGTGTTGGTATTGGTCGACCCTAGAATATTCTTCTAAATATTAATGACAGTAATTAGAGTTTACAAACCGATAAACTTTCTAAACCAAAATTTAAGTTAATGTGGCAACACTGCGACGTGGTGACGTCATACCTCTTGATGACGTGCGTTGGCTGCGTTATTAAGAATCTTTGAAAAGTCCATGTAAAACTGTGTTGTTATTATAGGGAAAGAGATGTTTTTGTCTTAAATTAATTAATTATCTAATATGACAAATTTCATTGATTAATAGGACTATTAATCATGTCCTGCGTAAATTCATAATCAGGGATTAAACAGGCTAAACGTTAACTGTAACAAAAAATATCGGCCCACTTCTGGAGAACTAATTATTGTTAGTCCAGGATAATAATTAGCTATTAATGAAAAAGTGGGTGTATGTGTGCGTATTGAATATAAGAACCTGAATTGGACAAATCCTGTTTTTATAAATTTGTTTAGATTATTTACAGAACTCTGACTACTTACAGATGCTACCTATTTTCTGCTATTTTCTAAATATTTCAGAGCTTCCGTCTTTATTATATAGTATAATGACGATAACGATTATGTAATATTTGGCAATAACATATCCGGTATTTACTATTTAATCAGCTATAGAAATTAGTAGTATTAAATTTAGAGAAAGCTGCTCAAAAGTTATAGGATATTTTCCTAAACACTGCGAAGCTACTTTTATCAATATAAATATGCTATCACCACTTTCGTCGTAAGTCTATGAACTTTGAATAAAAATAGTGCCAAAAAATAAAATTACAAGGAAGAATCAGACTGAAACTGACATTTCAGCAACAGAATGAGTAATGAATCAGAGATGTAACATGATATTTGGTAGGAAAGTAGTTTAATCTAGTAAAAAGAAATCCATTATTTTCTTAATACATGGTCGGTTTACACTATTTGACATGAGCAATCTGATAATACATAAAAAACTTATTTAGCAGTTTGGTGAATGATTGACTCAGCTTTGTTTGATTTTACGTCAAAACGGACACCATCAAAGAGGACACAGAGGACAGAAAAATTCCGGCCTAGCTCAATTGCATTGTTACATCACATACACTAGTTAACTTATGGGCCAAATTTCCATTTGTGAATCGCTGCTGAATAGTAGAAATATCGAAAAATTTCTGACGTGGATGATGCCTGGTAATGAAAAGTATATTAATTTATGGCCAAACTCATAATTTGAACTTGCACTCTAAACAATTGGACTACGTGAAGAAATTCATCATTAGGAAGAGGCCGAAGGCGTCTGAAGAACAGCAATTGAATTTCATTACGGCAATGAGAATAAAATAATAAGTATTAATATTTTCAAATGTAAATGTAATTCATCCAATCATCCTCATTTAATTAGAATCCAAAAGTCTTATTTGGGTTTATTATTAAAAGTGAAGAAAGTTATTATTGGACAAATTAGATATGGTTGTTCTGACATTAAATAAATATATGTTCTCATATTAATATTAATGTTACTCTCGCAATAATCTCTTTAGAAAGACAGATATTATGTTTCCTCTACAAACGTCATGCGCAAAGATAAACTCCTAATGAATACGAACTTCCATAATACCGTTTATTAAGATTAACTTGTTCTGTTAAACTCTAAACGTTGTAAATAATTAAATTAAAAAAGCATTAATATATTAAAACAGATTTTTCGTAAAGAGGAGAATTTTCGTAAACAAAAAATAAAATATATTGAAGAATTCGTGACAGTGCTAGATTGTTCCTAACAAGTTCGCGGAAATTAAACGGAAATTTGTGGAAATGGAAATAAGAAAACACATTTTCAATTCGCGTATTTCAATGATCGTCCTCTTATCCCTTGACGTTTAATTCGCTGACAGATTTGCATGTTCTTAAACAATATTTTTTTACGGATATTTATCTTGAATTGGACTAAATAATTATTGTAATATTATAACTATTATAATGTAGAAATTATCTATAAATCCATTATTTCATAAATATTAACACAAAAAATGTTTGAGTAGTTATACACCATTCTTTAGATTCTCATTTTGATATAAAATTATGGAGTAGGTTCAAGTTGCAATTGAACATTTCATCTTCAGTTCCTAACAACACTAACATATGAATTAACCCACTAAACAATCTAACATATTTGTCAGAAAACATAAAAAGCTCAGCATTAACGTTTAATTGAAGGTCATTTTGGTAAAACCACTTTTGGTCGTTAAAGAGACTTTTAAAGTTAAAAGCCACCAATTTTATTTCCCATTTAGCTGGCTTTAAGGTTTCACTAACTGCTCTGAATACTTAAATATAAGGATATTCTCGTAATTAAGAATATGATTGTCACAAAGTAGTTAAGAGGATATAACATTTTAAAGAATGATACCCGAATCTCATTACATATTCATTGTGTCTTAACCCAACTGTGCCTGACACAATTTTTTATCCGCAGTAAATCACATAGTTTTTATATTACACGAAGGAAATAATAGATTTTTTGGCATAAAATGGGTGTTCTTTTAAATATATAGAGGAAACGTTACTCTACAGTCATTTCCAAGTTTGGCGCATGTGCACTATCTTGCAGAGAATAAACCATAGAAAAGAACAAACGATATTATCTTCCTTTTTTAATGGCGGTACATTTTTTTCGAGTCAATCGATACAGTCGATCAAGTCAAATCAACAAGAAAACTAAGATATTTGGATTTTGTTTTACATTAATAACTCTGTAGTAATAATAATTAAATTGTTGTATTATTCTTGGTGGTATAACATATTTTGGTTTTAAAATATAGACAAGATAAGAGACAAGAGAGAAGAAAATGATTTTTGTTTTGTTGGAAGTATTCAAGTCATTAATGAGGTTTGTCCATCAAGAATAGTACTAAAGAGTTGTTTTCAGAACTAGAATTGACAAGTGACACCAGCTAGCAGTCAATATGAAATACGGTGGAATGTAGAAATATGTACGATGTTTGAAACAAACAATAGGCATATCTGGGTTAACAGCGAAAATCTTAAAAATTAAAATCAAAAAAAGTAAAATTGGAAAATAAAATAGATATTAAATTTTCTCATTTTTATTTAATATGAAGACAAAAGCGATCCTGTGAAGCAAAAGTGAACATGTACTTATTGTAGAGACAGTTATTAGTAAATAAATTATAGATAAATTGACATGAACAAAAGTACCCCCATAACTTTAATGTGGTGAAAAATAAGAACAAATCAAATTTAGCTGTTACTGTTAAAACACACTGTTAAAATTCAGGGGCCTGGAATTTATCATATTAAATCTGATACGAGATTATTTATTCTATTCTTATCTAAGATGCTAATATGTTGTTTTGATATTCGGTTCAAGTGGAGCCTCTGCAAATTCTTATAAAGTTTGTTTATCCAATTGCAGCGCGTCTTGGGAATTTATAGCTTATGATCAGTCGATAGTGGGACTCCAATTACCTTGAATACGCGACAACAAACGAATACGCCAACGTTATGTTTTATTATAAGAAAAGTTTATCCTTTTCTTCATGTTACTTGACTCCACTAAAATGCTTTTATCTAAAAAATATGACCCCAAACTCTTTACATATTTAAAAAAGATATTAAAAAGATCTAAAAATAACTAAAACTTCCCCCTTAAAACGATTTTGGTTTTTCGAAAATAAAATTAATATTTATTTATTATTAATTACTTTAAATAATATTAGATGACTGCATATGTTCTAATAATTTATTTCTTTTTAAAGGCTTACAACATAAAAGTCTTAAATATATATAAGTTAAAATATTGTCCATAATATTATACAAAATATTCTATTTCTGGTGGCGAAACCATGTAGAAAGAACTATATTGCTTTACGAGCGATCCATTGATCATTCCATAGATTCCATTCCGCACTTTTTCAGTGTTTCGATGTTGTAGGCCAGCCAAGCATCGAACTAAACCGGTTCTAACAAGAGGGATCTGTATCTGATTGTGCACTTAGTGCCACAGTATTTCTCTGATGAATGGCTTTCCAAACATAGTAGATCCAAACGTAGTAGATCTACTTCTTATCACAATGAAACCGCGATGATAAAACAGTTCGAAATAGTTTTTATCGAATTTTTCTCATCCTCTAAATAATTCAATATCAATCAGGATATGATGGATTTTTTAAAAATGTTTGAAGGGATTACAAGTAGCAACACAAGTAGTGAATCACAAAAATCCAAATTTTGTACGTTTGTAGATCTAGAATTTAAGGCACGTACGGCATACCTACTAAATCATCAATTCCAATTTATATCTAAAAATATTTGGCCGTTAAATCTCGCTAATTAATCAACCAATGAAATAACATAAATATTTCATTATCCTGCCTATTGGCGCTGCAATAAATTCCTTGTTAATTGCATTTTAACTTCGGACCAACCAATATTGCCAACTTTGCCTGTTTAGCATGTCCAGCTGGTTCAACACATAATAATTAATAGAGGATAATAGGAAACTATAGTTTACTTATTAAAGGGAAACTACGTATATAGATATATAGAGTGTATAATTGAAACCACAAATATGTGATATCAATTAGTTAAAGATAACATTAGTTGAAAATTTAAATTTCATTTACATATGAAATGAATAACTATTAATATCAAACAAATATATAGTCTATACAAAGAAGTTTTGATCATACGTCATCAAGATGTCTAATTATTGCCTGAGTCAATTTGTAAATTCACTTTAGAATCAGACAATATTTTCCTTCTCATTTTGTTCTAGTTATAAAGAGACACAATGCTGTCTGATAAGATCGAACGTGTAAGCGAAATAGCTTGCCAAAGTCGTTCGGTTGTCAAACGTACGCAAAATTTTTCAAAACAATAGCAGTAGAAGATTATAAAACGGTAAAAGTTGTTTTAATGCTTTGCTTGTTTTTATAAATTTCAAATCGCTGCTTATTATTACTTTGATTGAAAGTTACGAAGTCAGATACGTCTCTAATCAGTTACTTTGAACAGGAGCGAAATAATGGAGGCTCCATCATGACCGTAAAATTCGTTATCGAGTGGTAAGCAATTTTACTGTTAAATATTAATTTACTGCGATTTTTAATGAAAATATTTTAGATTGTTACAGCTGCATTGAATATAAGTATGGAGATGGTCACTGAAATATCTCAAAAAATTAAAAATATAATCTTTAATTCACCGAAAAAAAACAGTCCTTATACGAAGCGGGTGACGAATCAATAAAAAAAACAGTAGTTTTTGAATACAAACATAATTTAATACAATTATTTCGGAGGAAACTGTTGGTCAGAAAAGCATCGAAGAGGTCTAATGGAACTTCTGGATATAGCATTTAAAAAAATCTACTTTTAAAAGAATATAATAATATGAATGAACTGTTTCAATTTATGTATTTAGATGAGACCTGGATATTTCAGAATGGGACCAATGATCACTCATGGCAAGATGACAATAAAAATAGTATTATGACAACCAAAAAAAGTGGTAGAAAAAGGTAAACGTTGCCATAACAATGAATTAGGTTAGTCATAACATTTATAAAAAATTCATTGCAGATATTTTGTATTTCATGCTGCAACCAGGAATGGTTAATAACATGTTCGGTTTGGATGAAAATGATCAGAAACATTGAAGAAGAATTTGACAAATGATGGAATTGTGAACAAATGTTAGATTGGACATTATTGGCTTAGTTATTCACTTCAATGAAACTTTCTGAATATGATATATTTAATGCTTCAAATTTCTAGGACAATGTGATGAGAGTGGAAACAAGAAAAGGTGAGTATATAATTGTTATATGATAACTGTAGGAAATGTTATTATAGAGTGTAAAAGATGTATGTGCATAGATATGTGTGTAATTGTAAAAATTTCTTTACAAGGAAACACTGTACCGAATGACACAAGAATTAAGCGTAAAGGGTCAATATGCTTTCTAATGAAAGTAAAATATGTTACTTCGATATACAATATTTAATTAGGACAATTATACTTCCAGGGGATACAACTACATAAAAAGACATGCTTAAAACTCTAACTCATAGATGGTATAGAGAAGAGTTCAATGGAACTCTTCTCTATATATATCTCTCTATAACACAACCCTAAACTGCAAACTATTATAACTATGTATTTAATTGTAGCTTTAAGTCACTCGATAATCTATGAAATAGATCTATTATAATATGTAAATAAATTATATTTGGTAAGAGTTATATTTTGTTTAGTTATTTTATTTAGATTAGAATTTTTTTGTATGTCAATACCAAACTGAACAATAACTCAAAGTTGTTAAGGCAACATTGTGAGGTTTTAAATTTAAAAAATTAGATGGCGTAATAGGTTAATTGAAAAGTTCCCGGCCTGACATATAGATGGCGCTACTAGAATTAAATCTATATGTTTTTTAGTTAGCCCTAACCCTCGAAAGGTGCGTGTATAAAATTGACAGCATTAGGATTATTAGTTTGTGAATTATAGCATTTTTCAGTGAAGAAACTTATGTTATTGTGAAAAAATGGATAAAAAAGAATTTCACCATAAAATATTTATATGATATAATATTTAATATTATATTATAAAATATTGCTTTTTGAAGAGAAAAAATATAGTTGAAGCGAAAACTTGGCTTGATTCCATCTACTGCCCCAGGAAAATCAACCATCAAGGATTGGTATGCTAAGTTTAGACATGGTTAAATCAGCACCGAAGACGGTGAACACCCAAAAGAGCTTGTTACCGACGAAAATATTTAAAAAATCCACAAAATAATTTTGAATGATCGTAAATAGAAATTGAATGAAATAGCAGACATTCTGAAGATATCAACTGAACGTGTACATCATATCATTCACGAATATTAGGGTATGAGAAAGCTCTGTGCAAAGTGGGTGCTGCGCAAGCTCACTTTGACCAAAATCAACGACGAGTTGATGATTCGGAGCAGTGTGTGAAAATGATCAAGCGTAATAAGCCCGAGTTTTTGCGTCGATACGTGACAATTGATGAAACATGGCTGCATCATTTCACTACGAAGTCCAATCGACAATCATCAGAGTGGAATGCACACGATGAACCCGCGCCAAAGCGTCGGAAAATGCAAGAAAAAGGAAAACGCAACAGTCGGCTGGCAAGTTTATGGCGCCTGTATTTTGGGATGCGCATGGAATAATTTTCATTAATTACCTTGAAACAATAAGGACTATTAACAGCGGCACTTAGATAGCGTTATTGGACCGTGTGAACTAAATGACCGAAAAAACGGCCGTATTCGAAGAAAAAGAAAGTGCTGCTTCATCAAGGCAATGCACCGTGTCACAAGTCAGTGAAAATTGTGGGAAAAATCCGTGAATTGGGCTTCAAATTGCTTCCTCATCCTCTGAATTCTCTAGATCTGGCCCCCAGCGACTATTTCCTGTTCTCAGATCTCAAAAGAATGCTCACTGGGAAAAAATGTTCGTCGAATGAAAAGTGATCGTCGAAACTGGGGCTTCTTTTGAGGTAAAGAACAAATCGTACTACAAGAATGTTAACGAAATGTTGGAGGGTTGCTATAATCAGTCCATCACCATTGAAGGGAATTATGTTGAATAAAAATATTTTTTCCAAAAAAATGTGTTTTACTATGGTAAGCCGGGCACTTTTCAATTGACTTCTGTTCTAAACCTCTTTGGACAGCCCAAATATGATTTGGGTACTGGATAATTGTTTAAATGTTTAACTGATTTTGGGACGTTGCCATTTACAACAAATCGAGGGGTAGAATCTGAACTATAGCGGCGATTTTGGATTATAAAAAAATAATGAAGAGCCTTTTATCAAGATCTTCCATTTTAAAATAACTTTGGAAAGATAAAAGAGAAAATTAAACAATATTTATTTTGTATCAATATATAAACATTACAGTAACAAACCAAAATTGTGTTCCTGTAAATTATATATTATATATATATATATATATATATATATATATATATATATATATATATATATATATATATATATATATATATATATATATATATATATATAATAGAAAATGAAAAATGTACCAAAAATGTATTATTTATATTATATTCTTTATATGTACGTATAATTTGCCAAAACTAGCAACGCTGCACATTAAAATCATTGTGCGCATACCATTATTCTTCAGAATTAGACTCTTGTGATTTAATAGCAACATTGAAAATGTACATTATTTCACAGATTTGTCAATAATAGCATATGCCGTACTATTGATTATTTTGCCATTTTGACTTCTTTTATCGCAATAAAATTGATGAATATAAATTTTTTACGATTTTGCCGTCTCGATAAAAACCAGCATCCCGAGAGACAATTTTAATAAAGAAACCGCAAATTGTCTTTCGCATTTTTTACCATCGGAAAAAACACGTTCTACGTCTAAATGGTTTTTGTCACGAAACGAAATTTATGATGAAGCGAAATATCCATGGAGAAGACAAATAAATGGTAGCTGTAGTAAAATAAAACAAGGAATGGCGACGGAAAGACACAACGGCAACCGGTGAAGTGAGGAGCGAAGGAGAACGACCGTAAAGTATGATGAAACGGCCGTTTAAGATGGAAAAACTACCTTATTTAACTTCAGATCTGACGCAATGATATTGGATTGAATAAATTTATCTTTTAGATGGATGTCCGAAAGGTCGGACCCGTAGAAGGGTCTATAGTTAATTGGACGGTAGCAATTAATAATAATCAGGATATTAATTAGCAGTTGAATAAATGGCACGCGAGAATTCAACACGAAGAGATCCCAACAGCCAAATTGTGAATCATTCAAATAAATTGATAATTAGAAGGATAAAAATTATATATAACAACTTTAATTAATTTGTCTAATAAAGTTTTAACGAAACTCCTAAATCTATATATCAACACACTAAGTCAAAGCGTTGCCCATTTTTTAAGAATATTGTGCACACGGAGAAGTGTGAGATTTTGCATATAGTATGTCCAAAAGAACAGTGAACTCACGTCATCTCGATATATAATGTATTGCCTATTGCAGGTTAAATTAGTTTTCATATTAGACAATATTTTCCTACTTAATTTAAACTATTTAAAAAGAGATACAATTCTGTTTGATACGTTAGAAAATGTAGCCAAAACAGCATATAAAATTATTGATAATAATTACAGGTTATAAACCGGCAAATGTCATTTTGGCGTTTTGCTTGTTTTGATAATTTCCTTATTATCACTGTTCTTGAAAATTAATATATAACGGAATCGTGCTATAAAATTGGTCCAATAATCGAATGTCTGCAAAATTTTTCAATATATTATTGGTAATAAGAGGTTATAAACCGGCAGCAATTGTTTTGGCGCTTTGCTTCTTTTGATACATTTCAAATCACTGCTTAATGTTTATAATTAATCTCATTGCAAATGCAGAAGCTAATAGTCAGTCAGAAATAAAGACGCAAAAACTTATATTGATACCGAGTTTCCGGACACTGCCCAGGAAAATTAACCATCAACGGTTGGTATGCTAAATTTAGACGTGGTGAAATGAGCACCGAAGGCGGTGAACGCAGTGGACGGACGAAAACATTAAAAAAATCCACAAAATGAATTTGAATGACCATAAATTGAAATTGAATGAAACAGCAGACATTCTAAAGATATCAACTGAACGTGTACACCATATCATTGTCGAATATCTTGGTATGAGAAAGCTCGGTGCAAAGTGGGTACTGCGCAAGCTCACTTTTGACCAAAAACAATGACGAGTTGATTATTCGGAGCAGTGTTTGAAGATGATCAAGCGTAATAAACTCGAGCTTATGCATCGATATGTGACAATGGGTGAAACATTACTCCATCATTTTACTCCGAAATCCAATCGACAGTCATCCGAGTGGGTTGCACACGATGAGCCAAAGCGTGGTAAAACGCGGTTGGCTGGATTATGTGTTATGAGCAAGGTTATGGCGTCTGTATTTTGGGCCGCGCATGGAATAATTTTCATTGACTGCCTTGAAAAATGAAAGATCATCAACAGCGACTATTACATAGCGTAATTGAATCGTTTGAAGGACGAAATCGCCGAAAAATGGCCGCATTTGAAGAAAAAGACAATGCTGCTTCACCAAGACAATGAACCATGTCATAAGTCAGTGAAAACGATGGTAAAAATCCATGAATTGTGTTTCCAATTGCTTTCTCATCTACCATATTTTCCAGATCTGGCCCCTAGCGACTATTTCCTGTTCTCAGATCTCGAGAAAGGAATGCTCGCTGGGAAGAAATTTTCGTTGAAATCGAAAGGTGATGTGATCGCCGAAACTGAGGCCTTTTTGGAGCTTCTTTGCAAATCATACCACAAAAATTGTATCGAAAAGTTGGAGGGTCGCTATAATCAGTGTATCACCCTTGAAGGGAATTATATTGAACAAAAAGAAAACTAATTTTGCCAAAAAATGTATTTTACTATGGTAGGCTTGGGACTTTTCAATTTATTTGTTAGGAATACAATTAAATATTAAGTTAAGGCAGTTACAGCTGCACTGAATATTATTATGGATGCTCTGACTACAATATTTAAAAAAAAAGCAATGTAATGTTGGAATATTCGAAAATAAAGCGTCTACATACGAAGTGGGTAACTGATTAGGATCACCTTGATGTCAGTTCTATTCGAGATTAAATTTGTGAATGTATAAAAACCGTGAGTTGTTTTTTCGATATTAACAAAATGTAATACAATTATTTAAGAGATAAGTGTTAATTTGGAAGGTCCATTGGGAAATCCAATACTTAAAGGTATGCAGCTCATATGAATTTGGAGGATGTGAATCATCCCTTCATACATTGTTAGGAAACATAAGATTTAAATAATGTAGAGATGACCCACGAAGAGGTCTAATGGAACTTCCAGATATTGACTTTTAAATGAATAGTTTTTAAAATCATATAACAAAATTAAAAATGTATTATTTCAATTTGTGTATACACATAGATATTTGAAAATGCAGTATTAGCTGACCCTTGGCGAGGCCCTAATAAAAATAATGTAAAATCAACAAACTGAATAAAATTAAAGCAAATGTAAAGACAACGAACGTAAAGGAATGAGTTTTTGCTCTGATTTGATAACCAAGTGTTGATGAGATGTTAATTTAATTGTTACAGGGTATTGCAAAAAATTATTCAAAGGGATATGGAGGTCGAGAAAGATATGCAAGCAAGAACTATTTGGATATGTGAAAAGACGGATTGTACATAATAACACCTTCAGTTTGGATGAGCTCAAAACAAGAAGATCAGACACACTGAAGAAAAAACTGACAAATTGTGGAGTTGTCGACCAGTGTTAGATTGGAAATTAAGCCTTATTTTTATTAATTAGCTTAATTATGAAATTGAATACTGAGTCGGAAAGTGGCAGTCACTGAATGATACTTTCTAGTTGTGGTATTATGCTTCAATGCTGACAATTACCAAAATATGATGATGAGAGTGGAAACAACTAGGTGGGTATATAATATGTATATACTCAATGATAACAATGATAAATAATCAATGATAGCTAATATATTATAACTGTAGAATATCATATTATAGGATGGAAAATATTTATATGCATAGATATATGTGTAATTCTTCATATATATATATATATATATATATATATATATATATATATATATATATATTAATGACAATACAGTATACAAACATGTACACAGATAGTCAGAAGAAACTAAACAGAAAAACAATGATTGGTCAGTTGATGATCCGACGTCAGCTGGTAACAATGTGTCCAACTGAAGAACCATGTCAATATTTAAGCTCTAAAACCTTGGTTCATTTTAAAATATACTTCTTTCCTTTCAATGAGACAACGGTAGAGGACCTCGCAATCCATGCCTATATAAGTTTATATTGGCTAGGACTGCACATGCGCACTTGTTCCAAATTAACCTGACAGTTTTCACAACTCGTGTCCTATTCTACCACGTCCTCCGTACCCCAATCTTAGTTGGAGTTAGATGTCATTTTTAGGTTAATTTCGTATTTACATTTTTTTGTAACATTAGCAGCAGATAATGCGAGAATAAGTGTATAAGGTATGAATTGTTAATAAAATAATATCATTTTATAACATTAATTTTGTAGATTGTTATGGAACAAAGGATATGTTAAATATCGAAACAAAACTTATTTGAAAATTATTGTACAGGTATCTTCTGAAATCTAAGAAAAATATTATTATTGAAAAATTGAAATCTGGTATAAAAACAGATAGAATTTTGTCAGACATAAGACAAATAGAAACCACACAAATGCAGAGGTTAAATATCATTAATTAAGATGATCTATCCTATTTAATAAAAAAAACACAACATCAATTCAGTTAGAAGTTCTAACAAAATGATCGGTGTTTATTAGTAAATAAAAGAATGGAATGCAAATGGGAAAAATTTTGCAAACTGAAAAACTGAAATGCATATGTATGTCTGTAGCTGTCTAGATTATGTGATAAAGAACACTCTGTGCAAGCACGTGCATTTGGTATGTAGCTATAAGAAGAAAATGGGCGATAATTATTTTGCAGATAATGTAGCAAGTGCTCTAGGAGAGTAGTCAGTGATTAAATCGCAGGACAAAGAAGAAACTAGAAGAAACTTGTAAGAAAAATATATATATAGGGAACCAATGACGGGAAATGACTTTGACAACAGAGTTTTCAGTATAATTAACACTTTGAAATCAATCTATCAACAATCACAAAGTCAAGTACCTAAGAACATAGAGGTTATGGTTCAGAGATTTTAACAAAAATGTGATTTAAAAGGAAAACGAATGATAGAAACACAGTAGTACTTTCCAGCACCCAAATATAGAAACTAAATATGTTTTACTAAAAGTTCAATATATTATTTCACTGTTGTTCTTACTTTTAGCAGTAAATATCAGTCAGGAATATAAATGAATACTTAGGAAAGGTGGATTAGGCCTACAGGGGACACCACTACAAAATAAAAAAACGCGCCTAGAATTCTACCTCGTAGGTGATGTGAAGCAGTTCAATCTAAATATAATAAAGAAGTATACAAACGAATAACCTACTGTCTTTTTTGTTGTGGTTCCTTTAATACATATTCTTTTTGTAATATTTCATCATTATTTATCTGGTCCCTGGAGTTATAAACCAAAAGAAATAATAAATCACGAAGCTATTAATACTGTTATATATATTAAGTTAATACTGAAAATACTGTTTTTAACTTTTATCAATTTATTCCAACCACTTTCTATTAAATACACCTCACATTTAAACTATGCTGAAAATTCATGGTACTTCGTTGGCTTTTAACTTCGTTATAGCTTTTTTCTTCTTTTGAAATATCTGTAAAATCAGAAAGATATAAGTATAATAACAAACAGACAGAAAACATATACAAACATAATCATATTTCATTCTTACCTTTAATAAATAATTCACACCTTTCATAACAATCTACAAAATTAGTGTTATAAAATGATAATATTTTACTAATAATTCATATAATTTATATTTGTTTTCGCATTATCTTCTGCTAATTTTGCCTATGAAATAATTATTTACCTCAACACAAAATGTAAATAGTAAATACAAAATCAACCTAAAAATGACATGTAACTACAATTATAATTCGTAATATCGAAAAAAAATAACCAAGCCTATTTTATATTATAAAATCAAATTGTGAATTAATTCATGGGATGATCTTGAAGTGGCTGATATAATATATCTTAAAAGAACGTTATATATTTCATTGTTACCTCATTAGTTGAATTGCTTTAAACTCAATTGCCAAAATACTACATGCTAACATTGAAAACCACGAACAATATATTAATATAAATATATGCACATATCACTACGCATATTACATTATTAATATTATTATTACGATTTATTATCATTGAGCTATATATAATTATTAAATAATTTAAATAGTCTAAAATTGGGAACCATGCACAGAAGAACTTATTCCTAATAAATGATGTAATAAATCTATTAAAACTATAATATATTAAACAATAAATAAAAAATAAAACCTAAACATGAATGAACATAACTAAGCCGAATAACACATATTCGTTCTAATTCAACACATTACTCTATTTCATGTCAGTTCCCTCTCTATACACATTTTTCTTAATGTTACGAAAACCTTTTTTAAATGATGGTCTCAAGTTTTATGAATATTTCATCGCATACTATTAATCGTTTAAAAATAGATCGATTGTGATTAAGTTTTTATTTTCAGCGCCTCGCATATAAAAATAAAGACCTTACAATTCTTAAATTTTGAACATCTGATAATTTTGTAGTAGTCATTTGTAATTGGATTGTTAAAAATAATTTCATTAAACCTTGTATTGTACATCTATTATTTATAAAAATAATTTATTTATATTTATTTCAAATATTTTTGACCTTTTGCTTTTTATTGTTATTAGTTTATTATATATGGCATTTATTTTTAAAGTAAACAGGCCACTTATATTGTCTTATTATCATTATAATTATGCATGATAAATACTACTATATCGAACGATAAATATATAGAATATATTTTTTGTAGACCTAGTTAGAAAAAAACTTAACATTCTTTAGCAAACAAAATAACAACAGATTTATCCATTTTTACTTTTCGCCAATTAAATTAACAAACTCTTGTTTTTTATTAGAAGTGTCTTGTTAAGTAGGAAAAAATGTGCAAAATTGGACTTTCAACATGCTAATTAATTTTATTAATTAGTATATCGTATGATCGTAAAATGTGTAAACTCAAAAAACCTAAAAATTAATTTTGATGGAGAGCAAAAACCATGCTATACTTAATTAAAAAGATTATTTAAATATAAGGAATTTTAAGAAACAGATATAATTAAAAAATGAATATTCCAGTACAATGTATATCTATCTCTTTCTATATGGATATACTTATCCAATGTCCCATATCATTATTAGTATTATTTCTATTATAATAGTATTTTCTACCACATGGTAACTAGATATTACAAAATTGTATAAATAAACTAGTTGTCTCTTGCTAATGTATATAAGATTTTAATGTTGTTTTATGCCCACGTGCGCTACCGTTAAACCTAACATATAATAAAATTAAAATTCCTTTATAAATACTTTTATTAGTCGATAACAACAAAAGCGACAAGAAATGAATAAATTAGGTCCCATCCATAACTTCGCATAGATTATTTAATTAAAAATTGCTGGTAATTTTTTGTAAGTTGTTACATTTTGATTTTGATTATCGCCTGCATATTCGTTCCCCAATTTACCTTTCTTGATCTTCTAAGAAGAGTTTCTCAAGTTCCGATGTTTTCAGATACAAACACACAACAATTAAGAAACTGAGCTTCTACAATCTGCCTTTGGTGGCAATTCAGCCTAAACTGGAAAATCCTGTCCATATTCCAGAGGATGTGTTAATTCACAGCTACTTCAGTCCACCTTTGGTGATATTACATCGTAAACTGTGATGCTTGTGCGGAGAATCCACGGACTAGGGGTCTTGTGGACCGCCTTTTGGATTTACAGCTGTGGTACTCTTGCCCGAAATCCACTTAAGTACACCAATGAATGTTTCGAGTAATTGCGGAACGATTGACAATTCAACGTCAAAGCTTTCTTATTTTCTTGGTAATTAATTTGATTCCAGTTAATTTAATAAATTCAAAAGAGTATAGCTTTATGGTCTTAATCCGAAAGTCTGAAATCATATCGACTGCGCCAGTTATAAAATTGGAAAGGGTTTTAAATACAAAAATAATTAATTTACTTCTAAACACACATAATACTTTTTAGGACAGCATAGAACAGCAATTAAATTTAAAAAAAGTATTGTACATAAGATCACTTGCCGAAGCGATCTTCTCTATGTTATTATATAATGTAAATCAGGTCATTCAAATACATGTATTGTCCATTCGGCTAAATGTTGCATGTTAAGAGAATAGAAAAATGTAGGTATGTAGAGTTTATTTAAAATGAAAATTACAAAGGCTGCTTTAGTTCGATTATAAGTAAGTTAGAAATTAGGAAAAATTTTGTCTATATCATCATTAGTTATCAATATGTCCTCATCATCAAAATCTATACTATCTTCTGAAGCCAATATTAAACCTAAAATTCAATTTTTCATTTTAAAAATATTCATGCCCAATTTGAGAATCCTGTTCAGCACGAACGGCTTGACATGAAGCAATACAGATACATAAAGGTATTAAAAGAAAAATATTTGAACTTTGGAAGGAAAATATTTTTATGAAGTGTTACAGCTAAAAATAACAATTTAATTAAATATAGTGGGATCACGCGAACTACCGATAACCTTTTTATTCAATATCTATTTAAATGTAATTTTATCTCGCACTCACAATGCCCTCAAGATATTCCCGAGAAAACTGAACTCTATTAAAGTTTAGATTGCCAGTTCGTGTTTAACTCAACTATTTTTACCGAAAAAATTCAATAGCAAAACCGGGCCTAATTCTCGCTGCATGTTCTTAAGTAAATGAACTGTCTAAAAACTATATTTGAATTCGACGCTTGGCGAAGTTAGACTCATTAAGAATAACTCTAGTTTAAACTTTGCAACAGTTAAAATAAGGTGTGCTAACTTGATGGTTAATGAATGAGGCGTTGTGTCTGAGTAAACGCATTAATTATGTTCCATTTTGATCAATGACTTTTATCATTGAATGAAGGATAAAAACCGATAGAATGTTGAATATTTCGTTTTAATTATATATTAGTCGTTTAGTTATTTTCATACTAGTTATATCAATTAATTACTTATTTTAAATTAACCTAAATCATACCAAAGAAAAAAAATAAAATTTCGCTACTTACCATATTTAAATGTTTAGTTTACGAGTATATTTCTTCCAAAAAGCTATTATAAACCTTATTACTTTAATTTATTGAAAATATCCATATCGATTCTTCGATTATTTAAATTAACTCTTTTAACTTTGCATTGTGAATACTAGCAATACTAGCACAATGCAAAGTTAAAAGAGTTAATAAGGTTTATAACAGCTTTTTGGAAGAAATATACTCGTAAACTAAACATTTAAATATGGTAAGTAGCGAAATTTTATTTTTTTTTCTTTGGTATGATTTAGTTTAATTTAAAATAAGTAATTAATTGATATAACTAGTATGAAAATAACTAAACGACTAATATATAATTAAAATGAAATATTCAACATTCTATCGGTTTTTATCCTTTATTCAATGACAAAAGGTCATTGATCAAAATGGAACATAATTAATGCGTTTACTCAGACACAACGCCTCATTCATTAACCATCAAGTTAGCACACCTTA
Organism: Rhynchophorus ferrugineus; assembly: GCF_030347505.1. Lineage (NCBI taxonomy): Eukaryota > Metazoa > Arthropoda > Insecta > Coleoptera > Curculionidae > Rhynchophorus > Rhynchophorus ferrugineus. The sequence goes on along the minus strand of NW_027472580.1, from coordinate 27,738,437 downwards.
TTTTAACTGTTGCAAAGTTTAAACTAGAGTTATTCTTAATGAGTCTAAGATAAAATTACATTTAAGTAGATATAGAATAAAAAGGTTATCGGTAGTTCGCGTGATCCCACTATATTTAATTAAATTGTTACTTTTAGCTGTAACACTTCATAAAAATATTTTCCTTCCAAAGTTCAAATATTTTTCTTTTAATACCTTTATGTATCTGTATTGCTTCATGTCAAGCCGTTCGTGCTGAACAGGATTCTCAAATTGGGCATGAATATTTTTAAACTGAAAAATTGAATTTTAGGTTTAATATTGGCTTCAGAAGACAGTATAGATTTTGATGATGAGAACATATTGATAACTAATAATGATATAGACAAAATTTTTCCTAATTTCTAACTTACTTATAATCGAACTAAAGCAACCTTTGTAATTTTCATTTTAAATAAACTCTATATACCTACATTTTTGTATTCTCTTAACATGCAACATTTAGCCGAATGGACAATACATATATTCGAATGACCTGATTTACATTATATAATAACATAGAGAAGATCGCTTCGGCAAGTGATCTTATGTACAATAATTTTTTTAAATTTAATTGCTATTCTATGGTGCCCTAAAAAGTATTATGTGTGTTTAGAAGTAAATTAATTATTTTTGTATTTAAAACCCTTTCCAATTTTATAACTGGCGCAGTCGATGTGATTTCAGACTTTCGGATTAAGACCATAAAGCTATACTCTTTTGAATTTATTAAATTAACTGGAATCAAATGAATTACCAAGAAAATAAGAAAGCTTTGACGTTAAATTGTCAATCGTTTCGCAATTACTCGAAACATTCATTGGTGTACTTAAGTGGATTTCGGGCAAGAGTACCACAGCTATAGCTGTAAAGTCCAAAAGGCGGTCCACAAGACCCCTAGTCCGTGGATTCTCCGCACAAGCATCACAGTTTACGATGTAATATCACCAAAGGTGGACTGAAGTAGCTGTGAATTAACACATCCTCTGGAATATGGACAGGATTTTCCAGTTTAGGCTGAATTGCCACCAAAGGCAGATTGTAGAAGCTTAGTTTCTTAATTGTTGAGTGTTTGTATCTGAAAACATCGGAACTTGAAAAACTCTTCTTAGAAGATCAAGAAAGGCAAATTGGGGAACGAATATGCAGGCGATAATCAAACATAATTTTATTAAAACTATAAGCAATCTAGACAGAACAACGACCATGTCAAAGAAGAAGTTGGAAGGAGTTGTTATATCATGCGAGTGATACTAGAGTGGCTACAGACTGCACTGTGATCTGAGGAGCTACGTATTTAGGATTGTGCAATGAGTGAGATAGCTAAAAATAGATGTCCAAAGGGGTTTTATAACTGCCAAATAATAGTTTTTATTTTTAAAACTATTCTCTATTTTATAACTTAAACACATACGTGCCAGAATAGATAGTGACATTTTTTTGAACATGTGCTTAAGGGTGAGATCACTAAATGATATATGACAACAATGTGCCTAAACGCCCGTGAACGAACTAGAAGAAGTTTCACAAACGGTGGCAACGTCCGCATTGACGCTCAGTGATCCGACGATGAATTGTTTATCACAATATAACCTAATCATTAATTCGATCTTATTCCAAAAAATAAGAAGAAAAAATACGGTTGAAGCATCCGATTAAAAATAAATGGATTTTGAATAGATCAATAAGGGAGACAATAGGAGGGTCCAACATCGTCATGTCAAAACTAGATCAGATATAACTCGGCAAAAAATTTCGAGAGACTGGTTGGGAAGTTTTTATGCATCCACCGTATAACCCGAACCTTGCCTCACCCTACTACCTCGACGGAATTATGTTTTTTTTTGCACAAAAGTTACAAAAAACGATGGATCGAAAAGGATACAAATATCATTAATTTGTGTGAATAAATACATATAGAGAATCTTGAGAGGAAAACGAAATTATTTTCTTCTTCTAATTGATAGTGTATAGTTTAAAAATACAATGCCAATGTTTTAAAAAACAAAACAGCTTTTGGATACGAATAAAAAATTCTCTAATTACAGATCCCTTATTCCCTAGATAATCCTTTGGATTAAAAATTAACCGTTACATAATCATAATTTGATTCATTGCTTGTCGACAAAAGCATTAATCTTGGCTGAGATCCCATTAAATAATTTGTGAGTTGAGTGCTCACTCCTAAAAAAAAAAGAGACTCCGAGCTTTCATTCTGATTAGACTAATTTTATGCTACTCGAATCATATTATTCATCAAATATTGACAATGAAATAAGAATATAAAGTAGATAATATTTCATTAAATATACATTCTTTTTTATATTTTTGTAGTTATGTCGTATAATAAAATGTATTGTCAATTTGTTAATATATTTACACGGCTATTTTTGTATCAATAAAAATAGAATGACCCCATAAATACGCCTGAAGTTTCTTAGAGCCTCCACCATTTTTATCAATTTTGTCTAGAAATACTCGTGTATAATAGCTCCACTAGCCAAACCATCCAAATCGGCTTTGTTATCTTAAATCTATAAAAATTTTCTATAAGAAGGGATCGATACTGAAATGAATGAAACAAATTATGCGTGCTGCATGAGATACGCGCGCAATCAAAATGGTAGCGGAACCTTTGCCCCGCAATATATTATTAGATATGAAATAGAGTGGGACTCGGCATAAATTTATGACTTCGACTTAAAGAAGTCTAATAGATCTGAATATCAGGACTTCGCTGGTTAATGTTCACGTCACCTCTGTAACAGATAACTTATTACAGAACAACCATATAAGGAATTTGATATTCGTCCACACAGTTCAATTTATGATTCTCACGTATTGATTTTCATCGTTTTGTCCTTGTCTTCTAATGGCGGTACTACCCCTAGTGTCAACTTTAAAAAAAATACGAAAATATATTCATGAATATCCATAATTATGAAAGTCTATTGAATGAAATTATATTCTATAACTATGAATGTATTCATTATTACCAGTTGAGCATTATATAGTAGGGATGCAGAAAAAATATCGATATATTGATATTTTCTGAAAAAATATCAATATTTTTTTGGCCGATATATCGATATTTTTTTAGCCGATATTTTTCGATATTTTTTTAGAATAGAATAAATATGATTTTAAAAAAATCTTTTAAATCGGTACTTAATTTTAAAAGTTTATCGTTACTACTTTTAAAAATTATCGAAAACGATATATCGAAATATCGATATATTTTTCGGTGGCCAACACCCACCCCTATTGTTTAGGTTGGCATCACTTTATATACACCAAGCATGCTAACATAAATCTACATTCAAATGAGGGGTGTCGGCCACAAAGAAAAATATCGATATGTTTTTGTAATATATATTGATATTTTTAATAAAACCTTATAATCAAGTACCAAAATATACAAAATCTTTAAAATTAAGTACAAATTAAGAAGGTACAAATTAAAAACATCGGCCTACAAAAATATCGATAATTTTAATTCGACTATTTAAAAATAAAAATTTCTGATTGGGTATATCAAATATCTAGTGCTGAGGTATTTTGGAATTAGTATTTCAAATACTTATAGCTTCAAAATACATTTTGAATAGTTTCCAATTACTGTCTTGAACACCAATTAATAATGAACCAGTCATCTGCAACAAATTAAGTGATATCGGCGTCATACTACCACCCTATGTAACTAGGATTTGGTTGCCAAAAAGCATCACAACCGACCAAAAGCATAAATACAATCATGTATGGTTTTTCCGTCCGGGACAATGATCAACTAAGGACATCAAAGATGGAGTTGTCAGCTTCCTAAACGATAAAAACAAGATGCTTAACATCTTATCCTTAAAGACTATCCAAGTATAAAACATGTGTTCATACAATATAACGTAAGTTTATGCTCATCAGGAACTGTAAAACGATTGCCTTCTTTAATAGGTTTTATAAATTTCCCAGAAAAAAATTTCTAACGGTATTTTGTAAATTCAACATTAAACAAAAATAATTAAATACGGTATTTTGAATTTTATATATTTTAAATACATGAGAGATAGTATTTTATATTCTTGGTTTTGTAGTTTGTACTTAAGTAGTTAAAGCATTTGATTCAGCTCTGTGAATTGTTATTTGCTAGTGTTAATTACATTTATTTGCTTTTTTTATTATTTTTATAGAGTAATAATTGAACGCTTACAAATTTTCTGTGAAAAATGCATATTTTCTTGCAGTTGCAACATCAATCACGGACCAGCAATATAAATTAAGTAGTTAGTTCCTTAAGTTTCCGGTACAGTTCCTGTAACTCAATTTATTAACCTATTATAAATCTTCATATTTTTCTCAATTCAATTCAATACATTCAAAACAATTGTACAATGGCTTATTTGATAAAAGAGCAATTTACCTATAATCATATAAAACTGCAGTCTTCCACCTTCATGACCTGCATTTCAAATCCCTTCCTAAAGCAAATTTATTTATTTCTGGCAATTGCAGATACCTAATTTCAAGTTAAATTTTAGTTTTCGTTATTACATTTCTTCAAATTTTGTTCCAACATGAGAACAAACTAACCTACAAAAGATAAATTAAAACACTGTAAAAATATTATCTAATCCTCAATATTATTGATTCTTGATGCACAAATTAATGTATTTATCACGCAATATTTGGTGAGTGCTTTATTAAAAATTCATTTAGTAACGAAGCCTGATATTAATAAACAATTATAACCAATAAAATTACAGAAGTCTTAATCATCTTGACAAATAATATCGACTACTACTAGAATAGAATTTTCTTAATATATAATTGAATTAAATATTCGCATATGTCGTGTTTTTCGTTCTTTCACAAATATTGTAAACTGTAACTATATTATTATAGCTTTCTTAATTATTTTATATTAATTGTTAAATCATAATTACCATAACTCTCTAATAATAAATAAATCTCTAATAAATAATCTAATAAATTAAATTAAATTATTTAGTAACGTCTTAATTTAGTCTCTTTCTGTGTTAATATAGTGTCAAATATAAATCGTAAGGATGTGTCCTTCGATTTTTTTTAAAATATATTTTAAAGTCTCATTTTACCAACTATGGGTTTATCTGGACTGAGCCTAAAGTTTAACGTGAGCTGCGAACCACGGTCCTCAGCATTAAGCCTACTGACTGGCGAGTGACCAACTTTAGAAATCATCCCAGAAGAGATCCGGTCTTACCCAGCCTGGTTACTGGCGTGACTGGGATCATTTGTCAGATTTTACACTATTGCCTAGAATATTCACAAATTTTAAACAATCAAAAACATAAATTTACGACGATACCCCATCAGGATTCGAACCCGCGGCTATCGCAACAGTAGGAGGAGGACTGTCCAATCGCTTTTATCACTGCGCCACCAAGCCGGCCGTCCCTCGATTTAAAATTCCTCTGTCGGCATTTTGAAGTGCAGTATTGCCAGATTTACGTCAGAACATAAAACTACACGTCCGTAGACTATTTACGTACAACATAGGTGGTGTGGTACTACTGTATTAGAATTAAAACCTTGCAGCGAGTCCGCAAGGTCCAATGAAAGTAGGACCTAAATTATTTATTTACATACTTTGTCTCACCGACCTGACCGCTATTTCTGGTTGTCTGATTTAAACTGTATTTCGTTTTCTTACTTTTACGCCGCCCGGTGCTCGTGTTTTTCTCAAAACTGGAGACAACATTTCCTTTAAGCCAACTAATATATATAAGAGAACAAATGTTTACTTCAAATACGCAGCTTTGAACACTTGGCCCACCTTCAAATGAATTGTTCTCTCGTTTGCCGCATCATTGTTAGAAATAAGCGATAACCCCAAGTCACGAATTATCGCTCTCTTTTGGTACCAAATCTGAAAACGTCCGCATATCCCCGGAGAACTCTTTCGCCAAGTTTCAACTTATTTCCCCGATAATTCCAATTATTTCCATCCCCACTGCGCCTACTTTTAACCGTAACAAGAAGCGAGAAAGAGACGAGGTCGGTCGCCCTAATTCAAAGAGCGAAAGTTTCGAAGGATACATCGCCGGCACTGTTAAATTCATCTAATTTAAATGTAAGTTCAGAGGTTGGTTCAGGAACGAAAAGTATTTATAACGATTTAAGCTTATCGGGGTTAATGCCTTTGTTAACAAGCGCCAAATCAAATTAGTATTATCCGAAAGTTAATTTTTTAATCTGGAAAGATTATGGAAGAACAAAGTACGATCTCGGAATATTTCCTCGTGATTTTGGGATTTTCAGATCGACTTAAACCATACTAATCGGATTTATCAGTTGAACACTCGCTTTTACTCAAATATTATACTATATGTAAAAAATTATGGTAATATGAATAATAATCATTCTTTTAGCGCTTTTAACCCCCGATTTCGATTCACCAAATGTTGAACTAAATATTCTTAACTTTATCGATGACTTATTTTCAATCTGTATGCACTGCTTGTCATGTTAGCACATTTTTAAATTCTAAGTTAACCTAACTTCTCCTCTATAAATGTCAAATATTACAATTAATTATATCAAGACCATCTGAACTACCTTGAAAATCATAGAAGACCTATATATTGGCCATGGGCGAATAAATTATAAATAATAACATCTTTATATCCAAAGATACATTATACCCCCACCTTGAAATTATGTCTTTTCAAACACAAAATAATGTCCAACTTGATATTTACGAAATATGAATAAATTAAGTGTTTGTTTACTTGTTTTTATCACCACCACCTCCACTGAAAGGGAGATATATTTTGTATATTTTTAAACAAACTCTTTTGTGTCGTTTACTCACTATCAATGAGGATTCACCGCCATGATTTTAAGACAAATGTGAAGACAAAAGAATGATCTGAAACCGCTATTTCGGATACGAAATCAATTGGCGTACGTCAATTATACAAAATGACATTGGCATGATCCTTTTAAAAGTTAAAAGGAATTTTGCTCCTAGATAACATACAAATCATAAAGCAATAAAAAAGATTATTATTGCGACATTTTGTACCATAAAAAAACATAGTTCTCTATCATGAAAACTTGACTTTAAAAACCATGGGTAAAATAAGTAAATTATTTCACGGTTTAGCTTATTTGCAAATCTCACTGTATCTGGTTACTCAACATCAGCCAAATCAGTACAGTAATCGGGACATTGATCACTGGAATAAATGTATTAGAGCTAAATGGAGCTATACTGATGGTCACATTATTGTTAAATATAAATCACTTACATTTCCAGCTGCCTTATCTGCAAAACATGTATCACAGATGCCAGATATGTAACTATTTTCGCGTCTGTGAGGACGTATCAATACTTTGCTGCGTATAATACCTCAGTTGCAATGATATAGACTTATGCTAACATAGGCTTCACTACATAGTATAAAACAAAGTCGCCTTTTCTGTCCCTATATCCCTATGTACGCTTAAATCTTTAAAACTACGCAACGGATTTTGATGCGGTTTTTTTCAATAGATAGAGTGATTCAAGAGGAAGGTTTATATGTATAATACATGCATAATATAAGGCAACATTGCTAATTTTAGAGGTTTCTAACATGATGTCGTAAATTAACCTATTTTTTTAGGCTTATTTAGCAATTAGCAAAAACGCTGCCTAACCCTACGAGTTAGATCAAATTAATGTACTACAGTATTGTACACCATAAAAAGGTCTACAAAAAAGTCTGCGATGGTATATGTTTATCTTTTAGGGATAACCCACATTAACCATTTTTATTGTTTACTTTTTACGTGAGAAAATGGCTTATTTACGAAGCTATTTTAAGCAATACGGCATTAATCCTTATCGAATTAAGTACCTTAAATACAGTGTGCAATTAATATAGATCAATATGGTTTCTTACAGCATGTAAATTAAACAAATATTTTATATTACAGACATATTACAAATTTAAAATTTGCGTTTAAAAATGTGTAATGTAATAAAAATTGTATGAATTTAGATATTCCAAAGATAGCAGGAAATCTTCATAGTAAGTATAGGGGAAGAGGAACAGTAATGAATGAACCAAAAATACTGGATCGATTTTAATCATGTTTTCATTGAGTGACATAGGCATATATATTTTATGCCCGTGCAAAGTCGGAGCGGGCCGCTATGTTTTTATATACAACGTTCATATTTTTTCTGTAGTGTATTTAATTTAGTATCAGCATTGCACCCGTGTGAAGCCGGGGCGGGTCGCTAGTTTGGTATATAATTCTAAGAATAATGCTACCCATAATATGAAAAACAGTTAAACATACCAATACTCAGTGAGAATAAACAACTTTTTCGCGATTCCAAAAATGATAAAATTGATTTACTAAACAAAAACTGACAATAATTGCCTAATCTAAGACAATTATTGCCTTTGTGCTCAGCCATTCTAAATTTGAATATATCTATAGTTCGTTTAATATTAAGCAGCGTTTTCTAACATACGTATTTCCTTACCAAACTTTAGTACAAGAAATCAGGCATGAGTTCAAGAGAAACGTCAGTTTTGTAATAACATCGAATTCTAAGTCTAACAACATGTAGTTCTACGATAAATCAAATGTTTATATCAACAGGCACATGAATAGACGAAACAATAGATCTTAACTACCGTATTAATGAAACACATTCAGCTAAAACTTTTTTTCTTTTTCAAAGATGACCAGCTAGAACTAAATGGTATTTTGCAGATGTCGCTTCGGGTTTAGGATAGAAAGGATTTGCGGGCGACAGAGACCCTGGGTTACGACTGGAATTGTCGTATTTGATTTAACTACCGGGATTTATCGATGGGTAGGGATTTGATCAGATTTTTATGATATTCTAAGGCGCCTAGATAGAACCGCACACTGAGCATTTTCGCGAGCTTTTCACGGACGGGTTGCCTGATTCTAGGTGTGTATTCTCATAAACCATGGGGTATTGAGTAACGCGTGGACTTTTTAGGATTGGAGCTATATCAGACGGTATTACATTCCCCCAAGGTTTTAGCCTCCCTATCACGTTCTGGAATAAAATAAGTTTCAGTGAATTGAGTTAAAGCCAAACATAACGGTGATAGTGGCTGAGTGAACGTAATTACAATACATTTATTGTCGATGGAAAACTGAGTGAGTTAAAAGCTAAAAGCCATCATTTAAAGATAAGGACTGTATATAAACCTTGCTCTTTGAATTGATATAGAATTTATTATAATTAACTAATTATAATTATATAGTTCTAAGTAACCAAAACTAATTAATTAATTTTAAGATCAAATTAATTTCTTGTATATATATCCTTCATAATAAGAATACAATATGTTTAACAAAAAAAAATTAAACCAATTGATCACTTTGAAGGCGGTGCCAAACCCAGCCCAACAGTATTACTAATTTAGATTTGTTTTGTTGGTAATTTAATTTTTTGTATATGTATTGTTTGGGCTCGGCTCGGCACAAAGTGATCAGTTGGTAGTAGTTAAAATAATATTGTAAATGGATAAATAGGTTGAGGTGGGCATTAAACTAAATTGTCTGTATATATTGGAATATAAAATATGTGTGGTAGATAGGTTAAATAAGGTTTTTGTTTATTTTTAATTAGTGATTACAACGATTACTATGTACAATTTTAAAGTCGGTTCCATTTATTTGTTAAAAACATTTTATTCTTATTTTTTTAGTGCTAGATATATTCTCAATAAATTACGCAGTTATTTTATTTGATATTACAATTGGTGGGCAAAGTAAAGGTGCAGCCGGTATGAGAAAAAATAGGAATAGAGAAACAATCATTGACATTAAAGAGCGGTTAAGCTCTCGGGTCCGCTACCTAGTCTAGGTGATTTAACAAATGTTATAACTAAACAACATCAAAAAGTTCCCGGGAATCGAACCCCCGACATCTGTTTTGGAACTAAACGCTTTAACTATTACGCCATACAAGCAGTTGTGTACAGTATTTCTACGGCATCATATATGCTACAGTTTGTGCTTTAAAAGCAAACTGAATAGCTTTAGCAATGAACGACTTCCGATTTTCCATCGCATCAGCTCAGCAATAATATTATACACAAGTATCTGATTATTAGATAACTTGATATTAGAAATAAAATATGTGAAAACGTTATACGTGCACTTACCTAGATTTTCCCCCCTGCCCCTATCAGATCCTGATTTGGTTTCTATGGGACCACCTCAGAAGTACACCCTTTTGAATTAAAAAAGAATTTAGAAAATTGGCTCACAATTTACGGAGAAATCGCCGAACATACATTAAATAAAAAATATGCATTCGAGCATAGAACCTCTTTCTACTTCGAAGTCGGTTAAAAAACAATATAATACGCTTTTAAATAATTCACAGAGATCATATAAATATTCTTTACCACTTAAAAACCCATATGAAGAGTGGCTATAATTACTATATATGTTACTGTTTAAATATGATGCTTATTGGTAAACCAATTAAAGTGCCAATTCACTCCCCAAGAAAATGTAAAACAAGAACGAAGATAACGCACAATTGTCTCCTGTAGTAAAATTACCCAAGCTGCTGGGACCCGATTAGAAATGTTAATGTAATGGAGTCCGTCATTGAGGAGAACATCTCAGGCAAATAGCCGAAGTAATTTAAATAATACAGAACTATTCAATTACCAACAATTATATCATCTCTTAATACTACGACTGTTTTCTACAATTGAATAAATAAATTAGTTAAACAATGTATTAATACCGAACTTAGAACGATATAATAAAAATGTTTTCATAACTCTAAGAAAGGAATGTGGGATTATAAGGAAACAATGTTTATTAGGGTTACTAAATTCAACAATACTAAATTGCGTTAAACAAAACTGTTAGTAGCAATTGGATCTCGTTCTTTAATATTATACGCTTGCTATTTACGTGTTACATTTTTTAATTTACCCCATAATATTATAATGATAAATTGTACCTACAAGATTATTTTATTTACTTTAATCATAAATTTTAAATGCTAATGGTTAGCATTTTGTATTTTACGATCAATAATGTTATATGGCTAAAATCTATATAATATATTTTTACAGTAATAACTCTTTTATATATTTTTTAAAGTCCCCTTTTTACTATTTTAAATAATCAATTATCTGTTTCAAATCCAAACATTCCTTTTTATATACCACATCATATCATTTAAAAAGCAGTCAAGCTAAAGGTCCCCCTCCATCTGGTTGCATTAACAAAATCATACTTGGGAAGGAGGTTATTCAAGTTTCGTTCTTTACGTAATGTATACACATCCACTGTAATTAATGATGAAATAATTATACTGAAAATATTTTAAAGGATATTTCGAAATTTGGAAAAAGATATTATTTGACAAAAAAAAGTGCCTCGAAGGTACAACTAATAAAGCAACTTCTAGTAATTTTTACTATTAAACTCATATGACTTTGCAAGAATATTCAATGTATTGAGCTATATTTCATTCAATCTATAAGTATAGTAATTTATTTCATCGATAGTTGGTAAGTTGTCAGTGGATGTTAAGCAAGATAGATGAAGAAATTAATCGAAAAGAAACGGGAAAAATAGTTGAAAAAATTAATTTTGTTTTATTAATTAAATTTTACTACTGCACTGTGGTATTTGCATTAGCAGATAGGCATTACCTGAATGTTGAACGGGTGAGGGAGAGGGGTCTATTTTCTAATAGATAAAAACCCTTAGTGACGCTTTGTATCACCATTCAACAAGTTGCCTTTTCCTTCCGTTAAATAAAATAATATTTTAAATAAATTAATACTATTTTTGTTTAAATACTTTTTCACATAATATAACTGGCGCAGTCGGTAGGATTCTGTGGAGATCATAATGCTGTTAGCATTTGAAATAATTCAATTAACCAGAAGCTAAGTAATTATCAAGAAAAGAAGGAAATGGATATCGGATTGGCAATCGTACCGCAGTTACTCGAATGATTTCTTGGCGTAGATAAGTGAAGCTCTAGTTTACTGAAATTTGAACAGAAGCTTGCAGTTCAGAGTAAACGGCCATAAAATGCGGGTTGCGGTAGCTCAGTTTATTAGCCGTAGAGTGTTGGAATCTAGAGTCACCAAAGTTGGGAAACCGTTCCATTGAGGGATACCATGGAAATTTCGGTAGAAACAATGCCATTTCCAAAAGATTTAAAAGGCAAATCAGCGGACGAAAGTACAGGCGATACTCAAATATAACTTTACAATAACCATACACGTAAGTTGCCCAGCGGTATAACGACTACATACATCCCTGTGGCCATTTCTTTAGGACTTAGTTTAGACTGTACATAGTTCTAGTGATGTATGTAAAAACTACCTCTTGTGTAATCTATGTAAGAACCCTCAGTATCGCTTTGTTTGTACCCTCTCACATTATTTTAATTTTAATTCATCAGTATGTATTTCCCAAATTAAAATAAAACTAAACCACTTAAGCTAAACTTAAGAATACATTTATATATCATATCGGTTTGTGTGGTTTGTTTTGCTTCAATCTTCTGATATCCTGCGTGTTGTTCAATAGCTATATTACTTCCACGTTGCTCTAAATTAGCAATTTTATTTCATGTTTTAAAGCGAAATCATTTCGTAAGCATGGCTAATTAATCAAAGAAATTTGTATTGGCTGCGTTGGTTGGCTAGTTGATTTGATGTTTTTGTGCAATCCCATATTTGCATCCTATAGGCCTAAATTGGCTTTATTAAATTGGCTTTATTAATTTATTTAAAAAATTAATCTGTTTGATTGTAGGTCAAACTGAGATTATCTTCCGACTAACCAGTACAGTAGCTTGACTTTGAGTGTAATCTGCTCTAGAAAATTGATTTATATAGTAAATAGCTGAGATGATAAGCGATAGTTTAAAATAGTCGTAAATTAGTTATTCGTATTTTTGCAGTAAATAATTGTATTTATTTTACTTATTAAGAATCGCACATTATCTCATTGTCATTATAACATATAATGTAATAATAATTTTAATACGTATACAATGAATATTTTTAAAAAGTAAAATTATTTACCTTCCCTCATATATTTAAGAACTCAAATGTTTTACCGCTAATAATTAAACCTACCAATACGGATTAAAATAAAATACTCTGTTCTATAGTATTATAACAACAATTACTAATTAATGTTTTCTCTTAGTGCTATGTTTGGAGATACTTATTAATTTTAATGAACAGAGGACTCCCGAAACAAAAACTTCCAAACAAAATATGGAAATGAACAAAACGTTCCACTATTGGAAAGAGGATAATGACAAAGCAGCTTTAATTATTGTTACAAGGAAATAATACAGTAACAAAGAAATAATTTCTTTTCTAAATATTGAAGGCAAAAGGACAAAGGAATACAAAATCGGGAATTTTGACTAACCACAAAATTTAAACAAAAGGTAATTAAGATTACATCAATTTATAGTTAATTTGAAATATAGGAAAATGTATTCGCTAATTGGGAAAAAATTACAATTATCCGTACATAATAAACTAATTATTAATAACTAATAAATTGCTATTATATAAGCAAATACTGATACCTACTGATATGGACATAACGGAGCCCAATTATGGAATTATTCTGCAAACAGTAACATAAACAAAATACAAATTTTTCAGAACAAAGTCGCGAGAAGTATTGTGGGCTCATTCAAATACTATAGGACTGACTACCTACATCGAAACCTTCAGATAACTACAGGCAGCCAAGAAATCAAGAGAATTGCAAGGGGGCATGAGGAAAGACTCCACTCTCATGAGAATATTGAAGTATTGCAACTTTTGGTTACCACTAGAGCGGGAAACAGACTCAAAAGAATCAAACCATCTCATCTTGTGTAGTGTTGTTTAATGAGGTGCATATAATAAAAAATATAGCAGTGACATGTATACACATTATTTCACTAGAAACTGAGTTAGGGCCGAGAGGTCCTCCTAGTTATATATCTAGATTTAAGTTATCATAAAGACAAATTGCAGGTTAGTCGAAAACGACTAGTAACAATATACTAATTAAATAATTTTAAAAAATTATAGTTAATTTAATTAAAAAATATTAATTAATTAATAGTAAAAAAATATTCTGTAAGAACGCATTTACTCTAATATATCCCCAGTATGTGTATACCATCTTTTATAAAACGATACATATTTATCTTCATTGATAAATTTTACCTTAACTTAGCCGATATCATAACGTAAATTACGAAGAGATTAATAGTTAGAAAGAAGCCAGTGAATAATCCTTACTTGAATCAAGTGTTTCTTTTTTTTTTGGTTAATCTTTTAGAAATACTAGTTGTTGTATCCTTCACTCCTCTATTTGGTTATACATAATATTTATTTCCTTACCTAAGAAATACTTTGTTTTTCAAGCTTCTCAATTTTTTCCGTTTATTCCTATTACTGTCCTGCCTCCTTCAAACACTTTGAGTCTACTTTGTCGCGTGACGCTGATTGTTTATCTTAATTTAGTAATAATATTCTTAATTTTTATTTACGCTATATTCCACTACCATAAATGACCCGCAGTATTGCGAAAGAACGAGGAAGGGCCATTTCTCTCTTGCTTTTCATTATCTCTTGTTTTATTTATTCCCTATTTACCTGCATTGATTGTATTTTGATCCCAGAACCATTTTGTTTCATTCAAAAATCGGACTCGTTAAAATTAATTAGGGATTTTTCGGTGTCCTTTCGGTAGGTAATGTTCATCAAATTGTCATTCACTTTTTGTCGGATGGAGTCTTTGTTTAGACTGTCTTTAGATTTTCCATATTCTGACAGTTATCCAAGTCTTGTTACATTATCTTTTTACTTGACACGGAATAAATATTATTTATGCAGACAAATGGATTTGAAGAAAAACCTGATATAAAGTTAATTATATTTGTTGTTAAAATAGGATATTTTCACATTCTCACAAGTTTTGTTACAAGGCAGAAATAAATTAAAAGAATGTTGTTAAACTTTGCAAGAGATAACCAGCTGATATAGCTTCAACATCGTTTAATTATTTCAGATAACATTTTGATGTAAGTATTTACTATTTTTACCTCCTTAATAATGTTTAATATTTTTCATAAACATAATAACGAGGTAAATCTATGAAATTTGAGGTTAGGTTTCCTTTATTTTGTTAATGAGTTCCTAATATGATATGAGTCTACTATAATATATTTATGAGTCTACTAATATAAGTTTATTCGTGTATGGATTACGAAATAATAAGGAAAATCATATCCATGAAATCAGCGTATATTACTGCAATATTGAATCTTTAATATGTTTCCAAAAAGCACAGAAAAATATTAATTAATTAACAAATAACTAGTGAACCCAACAGACGTTTCTCTGGCCGAACATTAACTTTTTTTGGATGAAATATATGGAACAGTCACAGCAAATACAACAATTGGTTATGATATTGCAAAAACACCTCCAACGTTTCTGTAGGCACTATGTTTTAGTAAATACATAAGAAATAAATATAAATAACTTCTTAAAATAAATATACCAAAATATTACCATGGTATTATTCTTTCATTAGTTAGTAAATTTTGGCTAAGTCTGATGAATATATTAGTATTATGGGAATTAAGTTTAGCTTAGCTTGATCTGTCGAAGACAATACGTTTTAATTATAATATTACAAATTATATATAAATGTAATATAATATTTAATTTATTCTACACACAGCGACGGCAATTATTGCTGTGTTTACCATGAAAAACTACTTTATAACAACTAATATAATTGCATAAGTTGTTATAAATTTACAAGATTATTATTAAATTATAATTTTTGCATTTTAATCACCTAAAGGTTACAAGGTATTTTAGTAATATTATTTAAACTCTTTTGTGTTATAGCTACTATATGAGAAATTAATACACTTGCATATGAATCGTAAACTTATCCTGACAAAATATTTAAAAAAGTTTACCATCATTATAATTTCTTCTTTCTTTAGATATCTTGATTGTTGGTATGGGACACTTGTTATCGCGAATACTGCTCCCAACTAGATATTGTGTTATCATGGGATACTCTTAAGATAAAATATAAGCTTGCACTTATTAATATTCTTGCCATATGTTTTCCAATTCTATTATACATAAAATTACTATTGTTATTATTCTTATTATACTTATTTCTCCCAATAGTCTACGACATTTCATCATTGCCATAGGTATTCTATAACTCACAAATCTACCATAGTTTAAAATATTTCCTGGCTCTCTATACCGCACAGTTTATTGTTGGATAAGATTTTGAAACAAGATAAAGAAGAAATGGGACGAAGTTTCAAACACCTATTGTCGACGAAAATGCCGAAATTGAAAGGAAAAGAGTCGTTCGTGCTCCCTCCAAAATTCCAAGGCAACCTCCGAAGTTTCATTCAAATTAGACGAATTTTCGGCCGGCGAAAGCGCAACATTTATCTGGATTTCCCTTTTAAGGGGATTGAATTCCATTCGTTTTTGATATCGAGGTACATTTTTATTACGCAAAGCCCGAAATACAACAAAAAACTATTTTATGGAATGGATAATTTTTATGGGGATTCAGAATTTTATCAGCAAATTACCTATAAAACTGAGAAAACAACATGCCTAGGTTATTGAAAAAGGGAGTTTAGACAAAAATCCCAACGGTAATAACATATTTACAACAATCCCATATATATTTATATTAGTAGTTTGTATACCTTGAATTTTTAACGGTTGTAAATAGTTCAAATGTGAAAAAATATTTTATATATTAAGCGGTTCATACGGTGGAAGAATTTTTAAGCCTACATTTTTGTGTAATTTTCGCTACAAATATCTTGACGAGACTTGGATATTTCAAACTTAGCCAGTCTTGGTAAGACTCTAACAACAAAAAGAGACAACAACAGTTGATTGAAAAGATGAAAGTTAGAGTAATATTTGATTAGGTTTTGTTGGTCATATTTTTTATTTTAATTTTTTTTTTCATTCAAAATAGCAATGACATGGAAAACGTCGCAATGTTGCCGCAGCTTCTCTGAGTTTTAGTACGTTTTGGCTCGGACATATAACAACATTTTAATATAAATAAAATAATTGAACAAGTATTCTATTAAATGTAATTTATTTTACATTATATTACATCTAACACATACATAGAAGAACTTAAAATTACAATTCATTATATAGCCACAATAATTTATAGGTTAGAGTTGTTTAATTATATATACATTAAACATTTTTCCACACTAGTATAGGTGGGGTTCTAGACACGATTTTTATGTAATGGTATCCCCCGAAGGCCTAATCCACATAATTAACAATTGTATATATGTTTAATGTATTTTAGTTTCATTAGAGAGCATATTTATGTTTTACGCTTAGTTCTTGTTTCTTTCGATGCAATGTATCCTTGTAAAGTCATTATAATATTACTATATTTCCCTTTAGTTTGTTCTGTTGCTATCTGTATACATCTTTCTTGATGAAACTACATGTAATTACTGCATTCTCCTTAATGCATTGGTCATATCTGCAAAACAGTTAGTGTTATTTCTCTCCTCATACATGTTAACCAAACGATCATGTATATTCTGAACCATAACACACTTGCTCATATAGCTTTAACACTCTATAATACAATTCCCTACAACTAAAGTATATTATTGTATACTGACCTTTAGTGGTTCCCTCTTTCATCACCCTGTCTTGGTAATTGTCAGCATTGAATCATAAACCAACATTCATAAGGTTTTATTCAAGCATTGTCACTTTCATAAATACTAATCAAGTGAATAACTAAGCTTTTTATTTCCAATCCATCAAAAACTTGTTCAAGATTCTACCATTGTCAATTTCTTCTTCAATGTGTCTGATCGAGCTCACGCAAACCGAAGGTGCTCTTTTCCACAATGCCTCTTTCCACAAATCCAGACAGTTCTGGTTTGAATATCCTCCTCGACCTGAATATCTATTTTAATAAGTCTTTCCAATGCCCTGTATCAACTCAATTGGATTAAAAATGCAGCGATAGGGAGGAAGATGTAATACTCTGTGTCCATAACATTCAGTAATCTGATGTACTATGTATCTTTTCTCAGGCTTATTTCTAAAAAAATAAATTACATAAAATGCAATTAAATATTTCACTTATATTTAATGAGTAATAATATGAAACTTTAACACGATTTCCTCGAAACTTCTTTTATGTACTTTAAGCCATTCTTTAATTGCAGCCTTTGTTGATGAACTTGTTAGGATTTTCTAATTATTCAACAATGTATGAACGGATGTTCTACATCTCTCAAACAGCTGTATATCTTTTGGATCTTTGTGGATAGTTTTCAGACTAAGAATTTTCTCTGAAATAATTTCTTTGTATTAAATTATGTTTTGATTGATAAAACTACTTACATTTCGTATATTTGATCCCTGAAACACCAAGATTGATCTTGAGATTGATCACCAAGGTGACGAATACCTGTTTTGCATAAACACGGTTTCTTTTCGGCGAATTTAAGGTTATATTGTTTTTTTTATTTTTTGAGATATTTTAGTCACCGTGTCCGTACTAATATAAAGTGCAGCTGGAAGGCGCAAAAAATATTTTCAATAAACCGGGGCTATTTCAAATTTATTAAAACAAAGCATTAAAACAGCGTCTAGCGGATTATAATCCGTAATTATAATATTTTGAAAAATTTTCAGAAGTTTGGCAAACGGACAAATTTTGCAGGCTCATTCGGTTACATGTTCGAACTCCTCTAATAGCATTCTATCACTTTTTATATAGAACAAAATGACAAGGATAATATTGTCTGTCTATAAAACGAATTTACAAGTTTAGACAGACATATATTAACACTCGTGTCAATGCTATTTTGAACTGACTCTATATTTTTATACGGGGAATAAGAATTTTTTTCCTGGAGCAGATTTAGTGTTTTCCTCCAAGTCCGAGGGCGACTACCATGCAGAAATGAACCATAGCATGTGTTTGCTCCGGTTTGAAAATCAATTGTCAAAGAACCTGAAAGATCCATCAGTTACTTTTGTGGATAATATGTATCATAGCTCACTTGTGAAAAAATTCCAACAATCGAATAAACAAAGGCTGTAATGAAGGAATGTTAAAAACCGAACTTATTTCAAATTGCTACTGGGTAAATATAAATGAAATGTTTAATTGCGTTTTTAGCTATTTAGTTTTTTTTTAAATAAGCCGAAAAAATACACAGTAGATTAGATGGCTGAACAATATGGTCAGAAAGTATTACGACTTCCTCCCTATCACTCTATATTCAATATTCAATCCAATCAATATGGGCGGTAGCAAAGAATTATTGCAATAGACATGCTGGTCGAGAAGGATATACAATCAAGAACTGTTTGGATATGCGGAAAGAAGACTTTTGGTTTGGATAAACTCGATCAAGCACATAGAAGAAGAAACTAATAAATTGTTGAATCATAAATAAGTTCTAGAGAGATTGGAAATTAACAGCTTAGTGACTGACTTGAACAGTGATTCAGAAAGTGACAGTGACCAAATGAAACTTCCGGGATATGTGATAATGACGCAATGCTGATAATTTCTAAGACAGGGTGATGAGAGTGGAAACAACTAAAGGTTTAACAGAGTCTAACTGTAGAAAATCATACCGTAGGGTGTGAAATATTTTTGTGCATAGATATGTTTCTAATTGCTTAGAATTATACTTTAGCATTAGAATTCAGAGATTAATTTTATAAAGAATGGTGGACACAGTTAGTAGGAGAAGAAGTAAAAAATATAGTGATATCAAGCAGATCCAAGGAAACACACCATGGAAAGGAACAATAAATACACGTAAAAGGTAAATATGATCTCTAATGAAAATTACTTAAGGGGGTATACATAAAAAACGCGCCTAGAAAACTACCTCATGGGTGATGTGAAAAAAGTTCAATGTAAATAAAATGAAACATCTTTAATCTATAAATTATTGTGACTGCAGAATTAACTGTTGTTTAAATTATTCGATAGTATATGCATTAGATGTACTATAATGTTAAAATATACTATATACATTTGATAACATTTTTGCTTCATTATTCTATTTAAACTATAATTTTGCTATATATCAAAGCCAAACTGAACTAAAACTCAGAGTTGATGCGATAATATAGCGACGTTTTGACGTCAATAATTTACATGACGTATGTTCACACCTACTTTGAATAGACTATATTCTTGATTACTACTATATTCTAGGTTAATTAAATGCAATATGCATATTATATGCAATATGGTGAGCCCTATACTTACACACATGTGCAGGGATCAAAATAATTTTTCTAAATTAACGTATCCTGGAACTATTAGGCTGATTTTTTATTTAGATTATTTATTTCGAAGCTGCAATATCAAGACACCCCAAAAACAAAAACAATGGTTCTTCTACCTGGAACCGTATTAATTTTTAAATGTGTTCAAATAAGCTACGGGCCTACAATTCCCTCCACTAATTTCAACTCCACGGAAAATCATTTGATCTCGAAATATCATCCCATTTCACACCCATCATAGCCGTCCCTTTGAGCGGCAAAGTGCCGATTTACATTTTTGCCACTTCCATCGGCAATTCGTTCCATTCTAAAATATTTTTTTCTTTTCTAATTTGGCGCGTGGTAGGAATATGCGTATAAGAGTAGGCACGTGTTTGTGAACGATGAAATCAAACAGATTCGGGTGTAAATGGGAAATGGTGTAAAGAAAATAAGGCCAATATTTAGGTGAAATTGAAAAAAGAACGAATTTTGTCGGTAGAGAAGAAAATCATACGCAAAAAGGGTAAGAATATTAGGAACAAAATTGGATTGTTTGACGAGGGTTGTCTGTTGTTTGATGTAATATAAGCTGATAGACAAAGGCTCTAAATCGTTATTGAAATAGCGGTGTTTTTTTTAAATTTATTTGTTGATATTCCAAAGTATAAATGCAAAATATTCCCGTTCAGCATGCAAAAGTTTGTTAGAACTACTACTTGTTACTCAGGCCCAATTCAATTAATAAGCAGAAAAAAAAAGAAGTTCACGTTTCCAATATGTTTCAAATATGTTAATCCCTTAATTCGATTGGAGCTAATTTGGCAGCTATTCAAAATAACAATGAACTCCCCTATCCAATGAATTGCCTAGTGCAGATTGTACATTCGTATTTCGTATTTATTTAAAATCAGATTTTTTTCTTCTCGTTTAATTCTAGTTAAAAAGAGATACGATGCTGCCTCATGCGCCCAAACATGTAACCGAATCAACCTATACAATTTTGCCCGATTGTCAAATATCTGCAAATTTCTTACAAGCTTACTACTTACTATCTTTCTTTCCCAAAATATTAATGATAGTAACTAGAGGATGTAAACCGGCAAACGTTGTTTTATATGTTTCTACTGATTTGAGGGTGTTTGTATTTTGTTAAAATCATAAAATGCTATATGAGCTGTAAAATAACTCGCGGGTACCGCTAGTTATTGTTATGGACACTGTATGATACCATAGCGCGCTGATGGACAAAATCCAAACAAGCGGATAGACAAAGTCTATAATTAGTAATATCTTGCAAAATATAAATTCGGTTTTGAAGATACCTTGTTAAACAGTTCATTATTTCAAATTGCTACTTAAAATCTAAATATAAATGTAATATGCCTACAGAGTGTCTTCCTCACTATCAATGCATATTGAATTCAATCGAATTGATATAGGGCGTACAAAAATTACTTCAATTATTTAAACAAACCTAGTTAATTGTAAATACAGTAAATCAACTCTAAGCTAGAAACTATTGTAGCTGTATAATTAATTTCAGTTTAAGCATTAAATGTACTATAACGTTAAAATAAATTATATATGATAACATTATTTTCATTTCATTACTTTATTTAGATTATAATTTTATTATATGTGAGAGCTAACATGTTCAAAACTGATGCGACAACATGCGATGTTTGGACATCATAAATTCAGATGAAGTGACTTCAGTGTTTTATTGAATGGATTATATGTTATTTCTTTGTTAATTTAATGTTACAATAGCAATAGGTTCAAATGGTAAAGCAAATCAGCCGTTCAAAGCGGCGTCCCTTTAAAAATTTGATCCGAGTTTTTGCGAAATAAATGCTGAAATTTATTGTTTCTTAGTTCTCCAAGCCGTTCTCTGTCATTTTCTATGGTAACCTAATTCACAACTTGTAAATCACTGAATTGGGTTATGATGGAGCTACATTACCAAATACTTCTAACATTTCATATAGTACTGTTTGATGTTTCAGCAGCAGGTTTCATCAATAAAAAGAACAAAAGTAATGTATACCAAAAATGCTATTTTGAAATTTCACGTTTAGCATCTACATACACTGAATAACTTAAATACACTCAAAGAAAAGTGTTCAAACCATCAAATTTAACATTTAGGCTAGATTGTTTAACAGTTGTTTACATTAATAATTCTTTACATTTTACATTTCAAACAAAACCATATTACATGCACTTAAATATAGTCAATTCAAAATAGCAGTGACATGAGTGTCAATATGTGTCGGCCTAAATTCGTTTTACAGTCAGACAATATTATCCTTGTCATTCTATTATTTTTAAAAAGGGATGGAATGCTATTAGAGATGTTCGAACATGCAACGGAATGAACCAGCAAAAGTTGTCCGTTTGCCAAACGTCTGAAAATTCTTCAAAATATTATAATTACCGGTTATAAATCGGCAAACGTTGTTTTAGCTCTTTGTTTTAATGAATTTGAAATCGCCACGGTTTTTATTGAAAATATTTTTTGCGCCTTTATATATATATACTTTATATTAATACGGACACAGTCACTAACATATCCGAAAAAAATAAAAAAACCTTAAATTCGCCAAAAAGAAACCGTGTTTATGCGAAAGAGGTGACGAATCAAGCTCAATCTTGGTGTTTCAGAGATCAAATATACGAAAAGTATAAAACAATAAGTAGTTTTTTCAATCGAAACATAATTTAATACAATTATTTCATCAGATTTAAGATTGAAATGCGATAAAAGAGGTAACCACTAAAGGTATACAATTAATATACTTTAGTTGTAGGGATTTGTATTATAGAGTGTGAAAGTTTTATTAGCATGTGTGTTATTGTTCAGAATATACATGAACGTTTGGTTAACATGCATGAGGAGATAAATAACACTAACTGTTTAGCAGATATGGCAAATGCATTAATTATTATATTATTTATAGAATTATTATATCAATTTCTATATTTAGATGAGACATGGATATTTCAGAATGGTACATTGGATCACTCATTGTAAGATGATAATTAGTGTAGTGTAAAATCAACAAAAGTTGATGGAAGAAGCTAAACATTGGAATAACTATCGATTAGGATTTTGTAGTCGTAATATTTGTTAATAATTCTTTGCATATATACAGTTAGAATTAATTCGGGTGGTAAAATTAGTGTTTTCCTCTAAGTCCGTTGATGACTACCGTGGAGAAATGAACCATAACTTGTTTTTGCAGTGGTTTGGACAATAATTTTTAAAGAACTTGGAGAAACTATGTACTATGATATGGACAATGCACCATATCATAGTACACTGGTGCAGAAGATGCCAACAAGGGCATCAACAAAGGCTGCAATTAAGGAATGGCTAAAGTACAAAAAATAAGTTCTGAAGAAACCATGCTAAAGATTGAACTATTTTGAATTGTTACTCGATAAATATAAATGAAGTATTTAATTGCATTTTATGTAACCTACATATTTAGAAATAGGCATGAGAAAAGATACATGGTAGATCACATTGCTGGACGCTATGGCCACAGAGTATTACGTCTTCCTCCCTATCAATGCATATTTTATCCAATTGAGTTGATATGGGGTATTGCAAAGAATTATTACAGAAGACATTCAGGCCAAAGAGGATGTTCAAACCAAACTATCTGGATTTATCGAAAGAGGCATTGCCGAAAATAACATATTCGGTTCGTATGAGCTCGATCAGACACATTGACAAATGGTAGAATCCTGAGCAAATTTTTTATTTATTGGAAATAAACAGCTTAGTTATTTAACTGATTAGTATTTCTGAAACTGACAGTGATTGAATAATGTTTTTTGTAAGTTGATTTATGATTCAATGCTGACAATTGCCAAGACATTAAAAGACTCATAAGCTTTATGAGCATGTGTGTTATTGTTCAGAATAAACATGAACCTTTGCCTAAAATGTGTAAGGAGAGAAATAATACTATTTTGCAGATATGGTAAATGTATCAAGGAAAATGCAGTGACTAAATATAGTTTTATCAAGAAAGACGTTTACAGGTAGTAACAGAACAAACTAAGGAGAAATACAGTAATGTCAAAATGACTTTACAAGGAAACATCACATCGAAAGAAACTAGAATTAAGTGTAAAACATAAATACACTCACTAATGAAAGTAAAATACGTTACTCAGATATGCGATTATTTAGTTAGGTGGATTAGTCTAGTACATAAAAAAACGCGCCTAGAACTCTACCTATACTAAATGTTAAATGTAAATATTATAAAACAACTCTAACCTATAAATTATTGTGGCTGTTTAACTAATTAGAGATTTAACTACTTGGATAATATATCCATTAGAAGTATTATAACGCTAAAATAAATTGTAATGCATAACATTGTTGTTTCATTATTTTATTTAGATTAGAATATTGTTATATGTCAAAGTCAAAATATACTAAAACTCAGAGCTGCGGCAACATTGCGACAGTAAGAAAATCGCAATCTATTATAAAAAAACCAATTTTAATTAACTATAAATAACCTGAAACAGTATTGATCAACTTATACCTTAAACGCAAATAATTTCTAATTTGTTAAAAACCTTGCCTCGATTGTCCCTCAAATGAAGAAAAAGAAACACACAACTCTCATTTTCTTACGAAACAGTATTTATTCAATCTATTTAAAAAAAAACCTCTGTCCGATGTTCTTATTTAATTAAGTAAATGTCTAGGGACTACCGAAAATTGATCAAATAACAAAAGTCCAAACGATTGACTGGGAAATCCCAGGAGACCTTTCAGGATAAACATGACGAACAATCGATGAAACTGGAATCTTCGCTCCATTTATCTAATACACAATAGATTAATTTTGAATGATTATTGATATAAGTTAATTTGTGTTTAAAAAAATATACTTGAGTTTCGTGGCATTTACTAAAATAATGAAAAGTTGTTTAATTGTAGCAGGATATTTAATAACTTCCGGAAAACTATATCATTCGATCTATAAAATAATATAAATCATAGAAACGAAATGAAAGAAATAGAACATCTTTTCAATAATATAAAATAAATATTTAATCTTTTACAAGTTAAATAAAAACATCAATGGTTAGAATATATCCATCATATGCTTCCTAGATGGTCCACGATACCCAAAATCTGCCTTGGTTTGCTTATATATATATATATATATATATATATATATATATATATATATATATATATATATATATATATATATATATATATATATATATATCAAATATCAATTAGGTGATTTCGATAATTTTCATATATCTTGATTAGCCATAGCGGTGAAAATGCGAAATATCAATATAAACAAATATTATACATAAACATACCTACATGTTAAGTTCGATGTTCAGTTCACCACTTTTACTTGCTTTCACTAAATATGCTGCCGAAGCCCATCGAACTCTTTTAAAAAAGTATGATGATGTTGCCCCGTCATATCTCAATTGTCGGCAATGGTTTCAATGATTTAAAAATGGTAATTTTAATGTAAGTGACAAGAAGCGACCTGAAAGATAAAAAAAGTTCGAAGACGATGCAAGATTTATTTGGTGAAAATCCAAATTAAACTATCAATTAATTTTTGGACCATTTAGTAATTAACAAATTAACTATTCAGAAACGAATACTTGCCAATTGAACGATCCAAAATTAGGAAAAATCACATATTTTACTGAAAATGCAATTTCGAAATACTTCAACATGTCGGTTTCATGGCTTGCCAGGCAAAGATAGAAAAGTTTTCTATGATGTATTGTGATTGAAGTTGAAAAGTGGATATATTATGACAATTGCATTCGCAAATAGTTGTGGGTTAATCCGGGAGAGGCATTCGCATCAACACCGAAGCAGAATGTCCAAGTGTATCTAAAGTATTGTTGTGCCTGCACCATGTATTACAAATTTAATAATTATTACCTGTTCAGATCTGAATTGCATAAGTAAACATTATAAAATTTTTTGAGGTAACACATTTTATTTAAAAAAAATTAAATCAAATAATGAAAATAATTTCTATGTAATCCAGCCAATATAGTTAAAACCAAATGAAAAAGCCACCACTATATATGAAAGCAGTGAAATTCTCCTAAAGATATCCAAATATGACCAACTATGATGGCTACTATTCTTGATTCACAAACCCTATCAATGAATTGACTACGTCGAGCTTTTGATTAATGTATTGTCATTTACTAGCTTAAAATGAAAGGATTATTGTACTTTTAAGCTAAAGGAATTGTCAGTCAATACATCAATATTTTTACAAAATTACAGTTTATTTACTTATACTCTTATATAATAATGTACTATATTTTCGCTGTCATTAGAATGTTGTTAATAGTTTTATATTTTGTTTATTTGATCCAGATCTATTTTTGTTCGCAAATTTAATTATCTCATAGTATCGCTGTACATTGTTCTTACATCTTAGCAAACCTATTAATGACTTGATTACTTCCAACAAAACAAGAGTAGTTTTCTTCTCTGTTGTCTCTTGTTATCATTGGCATATGTTGATACCAATTCTATGTCGTTGAAGATAATGTGTTATGAATTTGGCAGCTAACATTCCCACTATAAATAAAACTGATGCTGTTTAGATTTTGTAACATTTAAAAATATAACCTTACATTCTACCCTTATCACCTCGGTCTTAAATATTTTAAAACCAATGTATGTTAAAACATCAAGTATAACACAACAATATTACTATTATTACTACAGAATTATTAATGTAACACCAACTATAAATATCCCAGACTTTTTTTATTGTTTTGATTTGATCAACTGTACCGATCAACTCCAAAAAAACTACGGCTATTAGAAAAGGAAGACAATATGGTTTATTCTTTTCGATAGTTTATTCTATGCAGGATAGTGCGCATGCGCCAAAACCGGAGATTACTGAGGAGTAATGTATCCTGGTATCGCCATGTCACCAGAAAGATGGGTTGTATATAAATATGTAAAACAAACTGAATAATATATATTGTACCAGTATTTCTTAATAAATGCTTATTTAAAGTGAAATATCGTTCGGAATACATGCATGTACCTAATATATTAAGAATGAGCGAAAACCATATTCGAATACTATTTTAAATATTATTAATTTTGGATGAGACATTTGTTATTCCCATTATTCAAATCTAATGGGAGTATCGTTGAATAAAGTCTATTGAAGTAAAGGAATATTGTATTGAAAATTATAATTAAAATTATTAATCCGTTTTTATCCCACTTTCCGAATATTTCTATTCTTTTTTTTTTGATTTTCTTCACAATAAAAATATCCTTCAAAAGTTTTTTTCATGATAGTTATGATAATAATATTTTATAAAGTTATCGTATATAAAAATTATTAAATGGTTTCGGCATTTTTTAAATAATCTTAGAGTATTTTAGAGTATCTACAGATGTTACTTAAATAATGAATAACAATAAAATGTTTTTTAGAAAACTAGAAAAGTTTAAGATTTCTTTTAGCAATTGGAAATTTAATACTGGTGGAATTGTTATATATGGTGGGGCAAAAGTCCCTCTATAAATATTGTCACTGTTTCTGCTCCTTCTTGTGGCGTATATTTAACCGTAATAAAATTTGGACGTCACAATACAATAGTTAAAGCGAAACTGAGCTAAACGTCACATAACCAAGACGCGATCAAAATGTTAGCGGGACTTTTGCCCCACTTTACTGTCAAATCAAAATGTATCTTTATTTATTAAATTACAAAGTATAAAACGTTATTCAAAATCATATAAAAAGCTTTGTAAATATAACGAAGCCCCTTGGGCTCCACAGGTTACTAAAAAAGACAGTAATTGCACATACAATAACATGATGAAACATGAACAAATATAACTAGAAGGTAAACATTAAACATTAGAAAAAGAACTAAACGAGAATTATAATTCATTGTTGAAAACAGAACATATCTAGTTTCGGAAATGTTTCGACATATTCTACCATTATCAAGTTAACATATTAAGTTGATTAATCTTACTTGAAACTTAACATATTATTACCAAAATAAATTAAATCTAAATCCAGTTAATATATTGTTTAGTCATTACCACGAACAGCGTTATAAAGTTTTGCGAACAGCTTATTTATGAATGAGGCAGATAAAGGAAACCGACTTTGCTTGAAAACCTCTTTCCTTTGATATAATGGAATGTTGTTCATATCGCCCTGAGCTTCTTAAAATATTAACACCAATGTTTACCGCACCCTTTGATGTTATCAATAATCAATAAAGAAATAATAATATTGATGAAATATAAATAAAGGAAAATTTTACGAAAATATCTAAATCATGAATGAACTCCCTGAATAAACTGTTTAATTATATTTTAAAATATAATTAAACAAATAATACGGACGAGAATTTTATAACATTCTAAGTTCAATACTCAAACTCTTGTTAGTTCTCTCCTCACCACATTTCAATCTACATGAAATACTTGTGTAAAACAATGAATACACAACAATATAATGGAACAACATGGAAAATTTACATATCGTTAACGTAATATAACTTTTCACCTTCAGTTTGTATTTTATACAATATTCCTATACATATATCATTAGATACTATCCATGGGAATGACACCATAATATACAGAAAACAAACAATATATATATATATATATATATATATATATATATATATATATGTAAAATGCATAACATATTTTATATAACATAACATAAAATATATTTTTTATATTTAACTTGCCACCAATACAAACTGTACTATTTTCATTTACTTTGTTATTTTTAAATTAAATAACCATTCAATAAATATAACTGAAATATTTCAGAATATAAACGATCTCAGTCTAGCAGAAAATAAATTTAAAACTTTTTTTTAATTAATCAATATATTTTTCTGCAGCATTTTATATACTTAAAATTAATAATATATTTATAATGATGTTATAAATAAAAATTACTTCGATATCCAAAATTAATATACCGAAGAAGTATTTTCTCTCTAAGTGAATCTAATAGCGAAAAAAGTACTTTTAAAATTACATATTCTGCTGGGCAATGTTTTAAAAAGAAAGTGTTCCGATACTTATGTAAATAAAAACTGGAATGATATTAAAATGTTGATTTATTTGTATTTTTCTTGCCACCAATACAAACTGTACTATTTTCTTTTAATATATTATTTTTAAATTAAATAAACATTCAATAAATGTAACAGATATATTTGATGACATAAACGATGTCAGTCTAGCACAAAATAAATTAAAAACGTTTTTTTTTAATTAATACAATCTATTTTTCTGCCTTAAACGTTTTGTTTTATTTTAATATAGCAACATCAAGCTTTAGTCAATTTCATACTCAATAAAAATTTTAATATATATACAAATAACAATCTTTAAGCATTAATTTTTCCAGTTGATACCTTATCTGCATAAATTATACAGCTTAACGATGAAAATGTACGAAATTTAAGGTACAATTTCTGACCCAGTTGTTCACTCTATTCATGTTTTCCAAATTTGAAAACCTTTCACACTTAATATTATTTAAAGGATATGATTTTTACGCTATTTCTTTCAAATTAGACTTTTAAATGCAAAGCAAGTAATAACTAATTTTATATACTGTAACTTTTATTCCCTCGTTGTAGGAAAATAAATAAGTATCCATTAAGTATTTGTCTAACTTGCTATTAAATCCATGTGTCATGTTATGTAAAATAGAAATTAATTATTGTAAATGAATCATTAATTGTCATCAGTTAGCCTTTGATAAAAACTGCAAAAGTATGTTTTAGTGTCCGAGGGCCATCGATTCTTGACTCCAGATGGTGCTGATATTTAAGTCTCGCCTTCTTGGGTAAATTATGTGGTCATATGTCTTTACCCTGTGGGGGAATCGACCTCATCTGGCAGATAAAAAATGGTTTTGTTACAAACCTTCTGATTGCACACTCTATCTTTTCTTGGTATCTTGGGTGGCTTTCAATGGGAATGAAAATGAATAATGAAATATATACGAAATATATATATATATATATATATATATATATATATATATATATATATATATATATATATATATATATATATATTTCAACAACGTGAATGAATAAATTATTCAAAGTACAACTTCACATTTTTCAAATAGTTTATGAATGTTATCGCAAAAAGAGCCCATAAAATACGCACAGTAGTAGTAAGAAGGGGCTAATTCTAAGCTATACGGCAATGTTCATTATTTAAATAAACATTCAGTGATTCCACTAATTCTTATATACTTGTCAAAGATAACAGGTCAAATGAAAAGTCCCCGGCTTACCATAGTAAAACCCATTTTTTTGGCAAAATTAGCTTTTTTAATTCAACATAGTTCCTTTCAAGGTACTGATTATAGTGACCCTCCAACTGATGTGATTTGTCCTTTGCTTCAAAATAGGCCTCAGTTTTGGCGAACACCTCTTCATTCAACGAAAATTTCGTCCCAACGAGCATTCTTTTGAGATCTGAAAACAGGAAATAGTCGCTGGGAGCCAGATCTGGAGAATAAGGTGGATGAAGACGCAATTCGAAGCCCAATTCATGGATTTTGCCAGCGTTTCCAATATAGTGAAAATCAATCGGCTGAGACTGGACTGATATTTCTTTCTATCAAATCGATCGGATCAAACAAATTCTTAAAACTCTGAAATCAAAAGTGACTTTTTCGACCTCCTTTATGTTCCTTGCCGTTCCAATATAGTGAAAATCAATCGGCTCAGACTGAACTGATATTTCTTTTTACACCCATTAGAATAAGATTAATGCTGAATAGTTACAGAAATACTCTAGTTGGCTACAAAAGTAATAGGTTGACGGGATTTTTACGAGAGGTTGATTATTATCATAGAATTTAACTCATTTGAATCATTCACTTAATTCCTAATAATTGTCGTTTGTCTTTATACCCTTCAACTGATTTTTTCAGTCACCCTGATAGTTGACATTATTTTTAACTATACAAAAATATTTGTCATATAATTTAGTTTATTATAAAATTTCATTTTACATGTACACATTTATGTTTGTCCATATCCTTTATAAACAATGTCCGGTTTTAAACACAAAAACAATTGTATGGTCTCGAAATGACGATAAAAGTGACAAAACAAAATATAACTAGACAAATAACCTAATGCTTTCACGCTAAGGAACTACCAAGAATCATTTATGTAGTTTTTTATATTGTGAAATGTTAAAATGTCAAGCGTTTACATCACGAAAGCACTATCCCACTCAAACAGTTATATTTTTGTGTACCTCAAATAATCAGTGTTCATTATAAGTCTCACTAGATTGAAGTCAATTAAAAAATGGAAACATAAAAGAATATTAGACATATCAGATATTGAAAAGAAAAAATAATGTCACACACAAAATATTTCGAAATATAACTTAAAAGCAATTAGATTCCTAAGAATAAATTATAATAATACAGGTAAATATTTTTATCAAACGTAATTTAACTTAAAGAAATATCTATAATTAGCTGCCATAACATATTTTACTGTCCGCTTTTTTCGTATTTTCCATTCTTCCTCGCCTACAACCTCCAACAGCTTATAAACTTTCCACATCCGTATTCCATGTAATCAAAAACAAACTTAGCTGAATAACATAATGTGATATTTTATTCATCAGAAGACACACAAAACAAAACATATTTTATGTAAAAAAATATTTTGCGTCCAGAACAAATACAGTTGCTCTTTTCAGTCTCTTAATATTCTGCAAAATTGACTCGCAAATTTTTGATTATATTTTAATAAAAAGCGCAAACAATCAAGCTGTAAAGCTCACGAAAACGAATTGTTGCATAAACGTATATTGACTGAGAAAAAATCGAGAACTGGAAGATATATTGTTTTTTGTTATAAAAAAATTTACATTAAATATGTATTGTGGTTAACGAAGAGACAATATCCCAATATAAAAACGGCAACAAAATACTAGGAAGAGTAAGTTTAATGAAACAAATATATGACCGCAGTTTCTCGTTTTCACACTCACACACACAAAGAGTCGAAATAAATTATGTTCTATTTCTATTATTGGAAGCCTTTCCTAAGATTTTTCCCCCACTTATACAGCAATAGCATGTTCGAATACCATTCCAGGCATGCATGATGTGTTTAATTTCTGACGTTATTGTCTATAGACAAGAGTATGAAATCTGAGTGAAAAACTACTACAAATGTCAATACATCGATACAAGAGCAGTGTGATAACTTTTTGTACAAATTATTTTTTTCAGCAAAGAAGCGTTTTAAATATTCTCTGTTCTTTTGTATCCATGCTTTTGATTTGTATCCATCTCATTCTCCGATGGTTCATGGAACTTATTGACGATTTCTGGCGTGGCGATCAAATATATGCCTGAACATTCGACATAATTTATACTGGTACGACCACAACGTAATAGCAACTAATCCTTCAACCATTGAAATTGATAATGAGTTACCATAGTCATGTCAATCATAGACTACTATATAGAGGATTAACTTAAATAGATAACTTAAATAAAAAGTTCTAATGCGATTGTTTATTTATATCGCTATTTTTGTGTATCTGATGTGATTTTTTGTTACTTAATTATAATCACCATTATTTGATTATTATAATTAATATGCCAATTAGCAAAACAAAAGAGAAAACGAGACGTCGTTTTCCTTGGAATTTCAGATACGATGTAGAGGAAAGCTTACGACATCAAAATTAGCATCGATCACCAAACGATTTTTTTCCCAGAATTCCTAGAAATTATTGAATAACAACCACAATTTTTATCTCTTCTTCTACTGTCTAATCTAAGTTCTAAATGAATTTGTGTGAAATAGTGAGAAAGTAATAGTGTGATTAATGGTCACTATTTGTCCCTTCACAATTGTTTTAACTATTAGTTATTGTTAAGTAAGTTATTTTAAAAGTTTATTACCTATATTATATGACCTACTATTTATGTTACTTACGTTATACGCTATTACCAAGAGCCATACAATATAATCAGTTCACGCATCACCTACAACAAGTTCAAAAGTTGCCAACGCCGGTGGATTGGTACCATGCAGTTTCAGGCTAAAAGACCATCACGACGACGTCTCGCTCTCTAGACTCCAAGTACAACTGAACCAAGCGATAGCGTGGTAGAAATTCTGACGACTTCAGATTAACCCGAGCAAAACTCAGGCCACCGCAAGAAGGAGTTTCGCGCCTATCGCCAATTCGATCGCAGATTTCAATGGTCTGTCCAAATTCAGCACGCAATTTGCAAAAGAAATGGCGTGTACAGCCTATTATTTCCTCCACTCTGCAGAAAAAGCAAACTCCCAATCCCACAGAAAGCGACTCTGTATAAAATGCTAGTCCATCCAATCTGCCTCAATGGAGCACAGGTGTGTTACAGGTGTATCTCGGAGAGACAACTTGAATTGCTCCAAGTGTTCCAATCCAAAAAATTTCGTGTGTTACTCAGAGCCCCATGGTTTATGAGGAACGTCAACACACACCTCGAATCAGGCATCCCGTTTGTGAAAAATTTCATAAACATGCTCAGTGTGATATTCTCTATAGGAACCTTAGCACACGATAACACATTAATAAAATCCCTACCCGTCCACAAAACCCGGTAGTAAACAAACTGCGGCAGTACCAGTCGTAACCCAGGGTCTCTGACGCCCGCAGAACAAATATATCCCGAATCTGAAGCGACATCAGCCGAAGACCATTTGGTTCTAGCTGGTCAATCTAGAAAACAAAAAAAAAGAGCATCTCGCTCTTTTTCCTTTTCTCTACTCCCTTGTAACAGTACCACTTGCACAGCGCTACTGTACTTCCTTTACCTAACCTAATATCTTGTCAATTCTCCCGTCGACCACATGTATCATTTAATAACGAAATAAACAAGTATTTCTTCAACTAGTGTTTTTAGTTTTCGTACAAATTCCTTCCAAAAATAGTAGTGAGTGTTCGGACAAACAATCGCAGCGACAGCCAATTATTACGACCGACCGACAGACCCGACGGATATTCCTACATTACAATAAAAACAAGCAATGAAAATAATTCGAAAAAACTATATCAATATTTTTATTCAAACGATAAAATTCTCATATCATATCTCTTTTGTCGCAGGCAAAATTGTTCAATTCATATTTATATGCTCAACAACACCTCCCTTTCTCGCCACTTCTCGAACAATAACTGAAGGCAAAAATTTCCCAAAAGACTCTGGTTATGTTTAATTTAGCAAGATATCTTAGGAAATATAGTACTAAAATTTTCCTGAATATCGTCGCAGAGAAATAACCTTTTCCCTTCTGATATTTTAAAGCAGGTGTTTTTGAATTTGAAATGTATTTCTTAGATATAACATTACTTAACCTCGAAAAAATCGCAAGCAAGCATTGTCCGAAGAGATAGAATAATTAAATCGTTTAACTCAAGTTAAAAAAACTGTTGATAATTCTTCTAACATATAAAAGGAGAAGGATCATAAACACTTGATTGATCGTTAGGGTAACATAGATCTTTATCAAATATTTATAGTTCTTAAAAATACTCCAGTAGTACCAAATTGCAACACTAAGCTGATCAGTGACAATATAAAAAAATAACAACTAAATAGCTCTGAAATATTGGATAACTACAATTTGAATCAAATAGTACTATTGAAGAATAGTTAGTATGATCCTACACTATTACTTTGTAAATTCCACTTCGTTACTATTTTCGTATGGAATAGAAACGCTCTAATATTTCAACAAATCAATGAACAAAGGTAATGAATATTGAAATTGTAATTTTAAGCATTCCACTATCTGCGCTTGTAAACTCTGAACAACTCAATACCATTAAATGGAAAACTGTTATTTTATGTACAGAAATGTCAAAACCATTTACCGAATTTAATAGATGTTTACATTATTTAAGCACAATTTACAATGCGTACCAGATTAATGTATTAATGGTTTTTGTGATTGCGTTTTATCCCTATTAGGGATATTTAGATTTATCAGTACAATCCTGAAAACAAAGCAAGAGCAAATGGAGTGATCTTCTTCTTGTGTTTTTTCTTCTATTATTCTAATATTTTAAAATGTTTAAATATAACTTTTGTTAATGGATTACTTCCTAACTGGTAAAATTCAGATTATTGTCCTAATATTCTCGACTAATTAGATGAAAATACGGATTTTAAAACAACTCAGGCAGGTTAGCGCTCTCAAAAAACTTTTATCAAATTAAAAACCTATAGCTGTATTCCTGTGGTGCAGACTCTCTGTAAATATTTTAGAGATCTGTAGAAAATAAGTTAATTACGTATAGTAAGTAATAAGATATTTTTACAAATGTAAATTTTTAAATGTCACTCTCACAGGAGAATTTGTACATACCCGTTACTATCGGCGAGTTCCTGTCTAACCATAAGTTTATTTTGGGAAAAAATGTTGAGAGAGTTTTCGAATGTATAAACACCAAAATAAAATCAACAAACAAATTATTTGGCATACAATCGTCTTGTGACAGATAATTGCTTAAATGAAAAAACCTGATTAGAACTTCAGAATCAGAATTTCCGCCATGTTGCGACGCAACAGTATTTTTATTGCTAAATTGTATCTCTATACATAGGTTTAATTTGCAAAATTATAGATTTTAAGGATAAATAACTTACGGGAAAACCCATTTAATAAAATATATCTTGCAAGTTTTAAAAAACTCTGGTATTGTCAATATCATTTTGTATTCATATATCATATACTATAATTGGTCACATATTTGGACGGTTAATTATAAACCAATTTGTATACCTACTCACAAAGGTGGAAATTCCTTATTGAGACTATTACTCCGCATCAGAAATCCGAACCTCCCTGTAGCGGGAGACCCACTTTTTTCAATGAGATAGCAACAATTATTAGCACAACTATTGAATGTATTTTCTGTCTATTGAGAGTATGCAGCGAACCAGACACAACAACATTCTGAGGGAGGAGGTAGAAAGAAACCTACCAGTACTCGGTCATCAAGCATGGTCTCAATAAAGGAATGATCATGTGACAATGGTTGCCCGCAAAAATACGCCTTGTACAACGAGGAAGCATATAGCGTACCTTTTGCAACAATGTATTATCTCCGGACAATAGGCTCTTATCCTCACATCATCACAGGTCGTATGCGTATCTATGCAGCAGAAGGTTTAAAATTATTTGTATTCACCAATTTATGTACACATTCTATCTCATCAACATAATTTAAATACAGGACAATTTCTGCAAAAGCTACCAAGAAAGGGAATTATAAAACTCACCAACTTGATCATGTCCCAGACGGAAGACCCCTAAAATCATCATGAAACTTATCATGAATATCTTAAAACCTGGACAATCGCCTAATAGAATAAAAGCCTATCTCACTGGTGCTAGCCAGAATGTTTAGCGTCAAACAAGAGGAACTCTATCGTAAAATAAAAAAACTTAGGTACAACGCAGGTGTACCGCAAGGAAGTGTATTGGGATAATTATTTACCTACTCTAGACATGTTTTATACCACAAATGAAAAGTATCATGATGGCTACATGCTGATGCCACTGCGTTTCTTGCCGTCAGAGACAATGACAAGGAAGCCACAGAAATATTACAACAACAGGTAAGTGACAAAATAAATAATTGAACCCAAAGCTGAGAATTTAAAACGAACAAAAATAAATATGTGCATGTACAGTTCACATATAATCAGAACGCATAAGCGCCAATAACGATAAATAATAATATAATTCGATATAGCAACAATGCTAAATATCCCGAAAAGAATATTGAGGCAAAACTTCTCTGGAAGGATCGTGTAAAAAAGAAAAGGAAGAACTGGAATTAAAATATAGGAAAATGAAAGAAAATTACAACTATCAGTACATAATAAATTGTTAATAACAACTAAATATTTAAACACATGCGGATATACAGAATTCAATTATGCGGATATTCGGCGAAAACTAATGCAATTACATCACAAGTTTTCCAGAACAAAGCCCAGAGAAATATTGTAGGTCCACCGAGATACTACAGGACTGATTACTTACACCGAGATCTTCATATACCGAGTGTAACTCGGGCAATAAAAAAATCGCAAGGAATCATGAGGAGACTCAATTCTGAAGGACAGGCCCCATTCTCATATCAATATCGAAGTAATACAAATCTTGGATACCACCAGAACAGTACACGGACACAAAAGAATCAAACCATTTGATTATTTGTAGTGAGATGCATTTAATAAAAAAGAGCAGTGTTAATACATAATTATTATTACACCGGAGACTAAGATATAAGTTTGATGTGATGATGATGGATGTGAGAGTTCTGCAATGAGTTGCATTCATTTAATCATCCTTGCAAACTTGCCGACAAAGCAATATTACACGCTTTAAACAGCCTCACAGGTCCACATCACATAATACAGAACGAACAATTCGGTTTCCCTGCCAAACACTAAAGCCTTCATCAAGCTTGAATTGAAGATGCATTGAAGCAACAATCCACCAGGTTATATACAATTTACAATATGGCACAACGGTCTAATATTCAAAGCAAAACAGCTTGGTCTACCGAATGACCTCCATGATACATTCATACTTGGATGGTAGGTCATTTCAAGTGAGGATCGGTGACGCAGTTTTCTCTCGAAAACATAATTCCGCAGGAGTTCCGCTAGGTGCTCCACCAGCCCCTGCCCTGTTCAAACTTTACTTAGCTGATTTCTCACTCCACCAACATTCCCACAAAACATTGTATGCAGATGATACAGCTTTTTTCACAACCGGTTACAGTACCGACGCTATTTGCGACAGACTTCCTAGTCCAACTGGACCAGGCGATTGCGTGGTACTAATTCTGGCAAACTCCTCTGTAGAAAAAGTAGTCCCAATCCCCCAGAAAGCGACTCTGTATAAAATGATAGTCCGTCCGGTCTGCCTCTACGGAACACAGCTGTCGTACAGCTATGTCTCTGAGAGACAACTTGAACTACTCCAAGTGTTCCAATCCAAAAAGTCGGCGCATTACTCAATGCCCCATGGTTTATGAGGAACGTCAACACTCATCTCGACTCAGGCATCCCGTTCGTGAAAATTTCACGTTCACGAACATGGTCAGTGTAAGTTTCTCCCTAGGCGCCTTAGAACACGACAATAACTTGATAAAATCCCTACGCATTCATAAACCTCGGTAGATAACCAACTACCACTCTCCCAGTCATAATCCAGGGTCTCTCTTGTCCCCAAACACCTCACTGTCCTGAACTCGAAACGCCATCAGCAAAAGACCATTTGGTTCTAGCTGATCATCTTGGAACAAGAGAGAAAAAAAATCATCCTCTTTTGCCATCCTCAACAATACGCACAGTCTTCACAGTCACCACAGAAAATTTGAATATTTGGTCAAAGGAGCACAGAGTTGTTGCCACTTTGACATTGTGAAAGTTGTCGCTATACACCCGTCCATTCTTGTAATTAGTAAGTTTAATATTAATAAAGTCTTTTAAGTTTGTCAGCTTTTCTTTTCACAATCGGGAAGAACTCAAATGCGCAACACACCCACAAGATTCAGTTATCAGCGACCGTCTAATGTCAAAGTTTAAAGCCTAAAAATTCGTCTGCCTGTTTAACTCATTGTTTAATAATTATCCTTTAAAATTCCATTCCCCTTGCAATTTTTTATATAAATATTTATGAAAATTATCGTATACTGCCGGAAATGTAAAAGAGTTTGGAAGTAATTTCTGTAGTTTTATATTACTTTTTAAAATGCCTATTACAAAAAAGGCGACGGGTCGCGAATGAAAGCGTAGCCGTTCCTTTTCATTGAAAATGGTTATGTTATAAATTCTCATATTTTTGTACAATGAGACAATTTTAACACAGCTGGAGGCTGATCCTTTTGTTTTCAGCCCACCCCATTTGCTGTTGAAGCAGAAATTAGAACTTTCAACCTTACACAAGTCACCTTATTTTGTAGCCTTATTGCGCGAAAATATAATGATGTCCATTATCGTGACCAAGTCACAATAATTAAAAGATTAAATTCTTTCTTCGTGCATTAGGTGTAGTCATACCAAAACGTAATTGTTTTTTATTACCTCAGAGTTTTTTCAGAGATAGCTGTATTATGAAGAATATTGTGCATTATTAGTAGTGCAAGTTGACTGCTTTTTTAAATTTCTCATGGAGCATAAATAAATATAAATTCCAAGACAGATAAACATTATCATTACTGAAACAAATGATGAAAAGTAGAATTCCATATGCAGGCATTTACTTAGAGGTTATCTATATATAGTCACTGATGCACGATAATCAGAAAATCCGAAAATCTCTTGAATCTATTTATAGCGCCGGGTTTTTAAGTACCTCTTTTCCAGTACAATTTTCAAATAAATCACTGATACCTAAACAACCAAACAAGTACCAACCAAATTAATTACCACAACTGATATTATCCGTCAACATGAATTGAAATTACTTGATAATTTAAGCTGAAAAAAAAAATAATTACCAAAAAATGTCTACATCTAATTAGTTGTTCTTATACTTATACATTTTATTTTATTTCATTTCATATACTATATTATTATTTAACCTATCCCGTTATGACCTCATATCCTAATATTCTCAAAAAAAATTTTAAGGAAGTAGTCACGCATTCGTTTTTTGTGTTAATATTTACAGATTATATAACTTTAGCTTTAACAAGTCTATACAATTTACAACTTTTTTGCATAATACACAAAACATAGAAAATCCGTTTTACTATAATGCAAATATTAGTAAATTATAATTAATACGTATGCTGTGTAATTGAACGTTTCTAATTTGGATTAGGACTAAGCTATATTATCAATGCCGTGCCATATACATTATTATATATATTATTATTTTTAAATATGTGTTAACATCTGAGAGGTAAAATTTTAAAATCCCTTTACATACTCAAATATTATATATAACAAATATATTCAGATTCAAATTGTATCAAAATTTTCATATTATAACATATTTTCACAAAGTTTTCATATTATAACATATTTTCATTCAATAAAAGTACTGATAAATTTGCTTAAAAAACAACAGTTATTCCAAAAAATCTTTGTAAAGATTAATAAAAAATATCATATGAAATTCATTATATTTAATTCAAGGTTACTTGCCTATATTACTTTATCTTTTGTTTAACCCTTCCGGTTACTATATAATTTTTAAAAAATGTTCTACATAATTTTTTTTTTCGTTTACTAGGTTGACCAGCTAGAACCAAATGGTCTTTGGCTGATGTCGCTTCAGGTTCGGGATATGTGTGTTTTGCGGGCGTCAGAGACCCTGGGTTACGACTGGGACTGCCGTAGTTTGTTACGGGTTTTGTGGACGGGTAGTGATTTTATTAATATGTTATCGTGTCCTAATGAACCTCACACTGAGCATGTTTATGAAGCTTATCACAAACGGGATGCCTGATTCGATGTGTGTGTTGACGTTCATTGACAAAACCATGGGATTCTGAGTAAGGCACGGACTTTTTTGGATTGGAACACTTGGAGCAGTTCTAGTTGTACTTACTTACCTGTACCACACCTGTGCTCCATTGAGGCAGATTGGATGGACTAGCAATTTATACAGAGTCGCTTTCTGTGGGATTGGGAGTTTGCTTTTTCTGCAGAGTAGAGGAAATAATAGGCTGTACACGCCATTTCCTTTGCAAATGGCGTGCTGGATTTGAGCAGAATATTGAAATCTGCGGTCGAACTGGAGACCGAGGTATGAGACTTTCTGGAGGCAAGGGATAGGGACTTTGTCGATTTGGAGGCGATAAGCGCGAAACTCCTTCTTGCGGTGGAACAGAATAGACTGAGTTTTGCTCGGGTTAATCTGAAGCCGCCAGAATTTCTACCACGCTATCGCTTGGTTCAATTGTACTTGGAGTCTATTGCGAATAGCGTCGGGACTATAACCGATTGTGAAAAAAACCGATATCATCTGCATAAAATGCTGTGTGGGAAAGTTTTTAGAGCGGGAAATCAGCCTTATAAAGGTTGAATAGGGCTTGGGCTAATGGAGCGCCTTGCGGTACACTGATCCTCACCTGAGAGGACCTACCATCCAAGTATGAGTGGTTCAGGGCTACTTGCTTTAGTAGCTCTGTCTGCGGCTGTCTGAATATCTAGAGTGAGTTTCGATACTGCATTTTCTAGATCGTCTGAAGAATTGATACTTGGGATAGGACCTGTCCGCTGAATCTCTAGTTGAAACAAACTCCAGTCGGTTGTTTTCGTGGGCTTGGGGACAATGGAACTCAGTGGAAAGTCGCTGATGGTGAGGAGGATTGGCCTGTGGTCGGAATCGAGATCTTGGAGTACTCGCAGGTCAGAGGCTTGATTCGACTTTTGATAGATGAAAAAGTCAATTATTGTTGGTCGATTGGAGGAGTAGTGAGTTGATTCGCTTGGAGCAATAAGCCCAAGTTCCATCTCATCTATTATCCCGGCGATGCCCGCACCAGCAGTGTTTGGTCTGCTTGTGCTCCAAAGTGGATGGTGTGCTTAAATTCATCATCAATGAATCTATCGTTTTTTCTATAGATTGAAGTGAATTGAATTCGCCTGCTATTTGATTCGATTGTAATGAATGTATGTTCAAGACTTGAGAGAGGCTGCGATTGCAGTTGGATGTGCTTGATGTTATTTTTAAGAGCGATGGCTTTGCCACCGCCGTGGCCTGTTATTCTGTTGTTTCGATAAATTGAGTAGTTAGGAATCTTAAAGCGGATGGAGGGTTTCAGAAACGTTTCCTGGAGAAGCAATATGTCAACATTATGGGGCGACAGTGCGGTGATAAGTTCCTCCTTCTTACCACGCACGGAAAATGCATTCCAGGACATTACTATTAGTGATCGTGGAGGAGAATTAACCATGGCGAGCCGGTAGTAATTCTTCCAATAGCTGTGTGCTGATGGCGTTGAAAATGGTTTCCTTGATCATCTGAAGATGTTCTGGAGTGTATTTTGCCAATGGAGATCGAGTTTGTATTGTAGTGGAAGGACTAGCCAGACGACTGTTATCCTAAGTTCCCCATACATGAGTGGGGGAAGGATTTGGTTTTTGGGTTTGGTTATTTTTGGAGTTGGTCGACATTTGCATCTCGAGTAAATTGCGGTGTGTGGTTCTCCACAGTTGGCGCATTTTGGCGAGGAATTTCTGTCTTTGGGACAGGTGCGTGAGTGCGCACTTGACGCAGGCCGGAGTAGCTTTAGAGTTGGCAGATGAATGACCGTAGTTTTTGCAGTTAAAACATTGAACGCGCCTGCCATTGCTGCGTTGGGCTTGGACTTTTACCACCTAATGCATTAGGCGGTCGACCGCGAAGATACGGCGTTCTTCTCGAGGAACAACCACTTGCACGATGGCGATTGGTTTTCCCCTCTTTGTTTCCCACCGTTCAACATGGATTGGACTGAAACCGAGTTTCATGAGTGCGGTTCGGACTTCATCTGTTGAGATGCTTTTTAAAACGCCCTTGATAATTGTCCGGAGATGTCGTTTCTCCGGCGGGCAGAAGGTGTGATAGCCGTATTTGCGGTCGTTCAGGACGTTGATAATCATCCTGTAGTCGTCAGGTGTGGGGGAAAGAAAGCTACCCCTTCTACATAAAAAAGTTTTAAATTCAAAATACTATTCTACCTACCGTATTCAATAAGATGAATAGTAGGATGAGCAATATGTATTGATGAAAATTCGAAGTATCAATTTAAAGAATTGTTGATTATAACTCTTAAAGTATATCAACTTTACAAAAGAAGTTTTAAACTTTTTTCTCATAAAACTTTGTTAATATTTATTTGCAAAAATGCACCGTGAAGGACACTCAAACAAATCCAAATATAATTGACCATGGTTTTGAAGAAAAAGATGCTCAACCGCATGGATAGAGCCAAGTTGAGTAGCCTCAATCCAGATTTTGATTTGTCATGGGAGAAAGCGGAGCTTCTAAAGCAAAGATTGCAGCAATTGAATGCTCTGCAGAATAATGAAACTCTTGACCATCTAAAGAAAGCGATCTTATCAGCCACCAATGATTATTTATTGATTTAACCACCTAGCAAGGGCTTTTCAAACAACTTAAAATGTAAATATTAAATATTGGCGTTAAATATTATATGTTAT
This sequence comes from Rhynchophorus ferrugineus, assembly GCF_030347505.1. Lineage (NCBI taxonomy): Eukaryota > Metazoa > Arthropoda > Insecta > Coleoptera > Curculionidae > Rhynchophorus > Rhynchophorus ferrugineus. Next base: position 27,694,756 of record NW_027472580.1, on the reverse strand, counting down.
CATATATAATACTAAAAATTGGTTTATAAAGCAAAGAGAACTCTCATATATCATATATATTTCAATATGTTATTCAAAGATTTATTTTTATACACAGTGTTATTGAAAAAACGGCTTTTGAGGAATCTGAATACAGATTAATAGTAATTGCTGACAAAATATATATATATATATATATATATATATAAGGAGTTATAAAAACCAAAAGTCCTTTTTTCTTTTTGTTTGAATAAATATACTAAAAATGAACAAAAACCTGTTTACATGAAATAAAATAATAAATAGAACATTAGGTGAGCAAAAACACCATTTTGTCAATTATTTTACAAATAATAGGAATCAATTTAATGATTTATCTCTATACAAAAATCTGTATTACTCCAATAACAATATTCTATATTATTTCAAATGTTAGTTAAGTTAAAATAACAGTCAAAGATGTTTATTTTATAAGACATGAATTTTCAACAATACAGTATATTAATAGAAATTTGCTGCTGAATATATAAGAAATCGCGATTAATCCAGGAATTTTTTCAAATATATTATACAAAATATGTATTAGTCGGCTTGGTTGGCTCAGTGGTAAAGGCGACAGGACGGTCCACCTATTGTTGCGATAGTCGCCATTTCAGAACCTGCTGAGGCATGGTCGTCAATTTATGTTTGTGATTGTTTAATATTTGTGATTGTCCTACACAAGAGTGCAAAATCTGATGAAGGAAAATAATCCCAATAACGCCAGTAACCAGGCTCAGTAAGACCGGATGTCTCCTTGGATGATTTCTAAGTTCACTCGCCAGTCGATTGAGCCTCAATGCCGAGGACCGTGATTCGGAGCTCACGTTAAACTTTAGGTCTTCTCCAGATAAACCTATAGTTGGTAAAAGGAGACTAATATCTATTAGGTGTGACATTTAGTTTTAAAGGTTACTAAAAGATTCACCTAATGATATTTATTTATAAGAACTATGTAGAAAATCCTTTAAAATGTCAAATAGATTATTATATTTTCATAATAAAATAATTGACTACTTATTTAGTAATATTAGGTGCTCGCATGTATTTTGATCAATGTTTCACTTTAAAAAGGCACTTATATTTATACGTATTGTTCCATTTTTTTTTGGGGAAACATGGCTATACCGTGTCTAAAGAATGATGCTGATTTGACTGTGATCCAATTATCAATCCATTTTCGGATTGTTGTTGCATTCAGCCGTGTTGTATCGACTTGAACAAGTGATAATCAAAAGGTGATATATCTAGTGAGTACTCTAGTTCCGGAAGAACAGAGCTACAACAGTCTATTCCTCACAACTCTTATAATGTGTTTTCTAGCATTATGATGCAAGGAAATAATAATCAAGTTCAATCAGTTCGGTCAGCAGATATCTTGACCAGTAACAATTGCTTTTGGTTTAAGCACATCATAATACACTATATCTTGCTGAAATGCACCATACGTAGAGCAAGACCTTTCGCAAAGTATGACAAGAAAAATATGAAATAATATAAAAATCATATGATGAAAAAACAAACGACTGTGCGAAATGAACGATTCCTCCCTTTGTTAATTAAGAATGGTACTTTTATGTGTCATGTCAAAGAAAATAAGAGAACATTAATTAAAATATGAACCACGGAATTCAGTTGTGAGGATTTTTCTGAGATAAGAATTCTTAAAAAAGAATATCAACATAATTCAAATATTACAAAATAAAGAAGAACTGTGGATGCAGGCAAATCCTACAAGAACAATTACTTTCACCGAGAATTTCTGATTCCAACTCTCATAAAAGAAATTAAGAATTGAACAAGATATTGTAACAAGATATTAGAAAAGGCTCTGCTCCCATATAAATACGGTTGCAATTCACACAATACTGAACAAGGACGCAGATTTAAGAGAAAGAAAACGTGTGACCTTGTGTAATGAAGTGCACTAAACATTACGATAATAATACTGGAAATGCTAGAACTTTTATTTTACTTTATTATAAACTAATTAAGGGTCGATTGGTCTTCCTAGATAAGTACCTAGTTTAAGTCACTTAAAAAAATCGGTTATTAGGCCAATAAATAGTAATAATATGCACTACATATTAAATATTTTAAAAATATATCGTCTATTAAAAATAAATTTATTGTGGTTTTGCTAATGCTACTGTAGATTCGAATTCCACCGTAGTATTTATTATTTTATGTCTTTTTATAGAAAAAAATTTAAAACCATTCCGGTCAAGCCAGCGCCGGGCTAAGTAAGTCGTCAGGCTTTCTGTGATGGTATATAAACTGATTATTTGTTAAAGATAATGCGGATGATCGTGGTCAACAGCACGCATCAGTTAAAAAGTATCTAAATTCAGCCGGTTTGATGGCGTAGTAGTAAAGGCGATGAGACGGTCCTCCTACTTTTGCGATAGCCGCGGGTTCGAATCCTGCTGGGGCATGGTCGTAAATTTATGTTTTTGATTGTTTAAAATTTGTGAATGTTCTAGGCAAGAGTGTAAAATCCGACAAGGAAAATGATCCCAGTCACGCCAGTAACCAGGCTGGGTCAGACCGGATGTCTTCTGGGATGATTTTTAAAGTTGGTCACTCGCCAGTCGGTAGGCTTAATGCTGAGGACTATGGTTCGTAGCCCACGTTAAACTGTAGGTCCAGTCCAGATAAACCCATAGTTGGTAAAAGGAGTCTTTAAAATATAAAAAAATATATTTCAATTTCATTAATTAATTCAATATTCATTAATAATTTTTATTTACAATAAATTAAATTTAACAGTAAAAAAATATTTATAAATCACCATTCAGTCAAATTAATTAGTTTTTTAGTTACAATAATAATAAGGCTTATTTTTTAACGCAGTATATTAAAAGACTCTCCAAAAAGTATATTTTCATTGTTTTTTTGAACGCAAAGATGTCATTAACAGCAACAGTTTTTTCAGACATTAAATAGGATGGAAAGTAGTAAATTCACATTCTGCATTAAAAAGTTTTTTAATCATATAATATAGAATAGTAATCAAAATAAAAACATTTATAACATTTCCAAATTCAATTTTCAAGCTTATTGACATGCCGCATAAATGAATATTCATAAATTTATTTTAAATATGCTCGGAATTTAAAAAAATTGGTCGTATAATTGCTAACGTTGTCGTTTAAACGGTAGATAAACAAGAGAGACTCAATTATATTGCCGACCATTTTCCGAGAATTAAAATTCAGAATAAAATATTTTTAAAAGAATTCTTCAAAAAATAAAAAAGAAACTCACTAACAAGTAAACAATAATCAAACTAAGATTTTTAACAAAAAAACATTTTGAAATAAAATATGTACATAATAATCATTGTAATAACTAAATCAAAATAAATAAAAGTCTCATTTAACCTACTTACTACACGTATTTCATATTCTACTATATACACACAATTTAGCTTAATACCTATCTAACCCTATTTATCTATTTATAATATTATTTTAACTATTACCAACTGTTCATTTTGAAGTCGGTACAAGCAACGCATGGATAGAGCCAAGTTGAGTAGCCTCAATCCAGATTTTGATTTGTAATGGGAGAAAGTGGAGCTTCTAAAGGAAAGACTGCAGCAATGCTGCAATGCTCTGCAGAATAATGGAATTCTTGACCATCTAAAGAAAGCGATCTTATCAGCCACCAATTGATTATTTATTGATTTAACCACCTAGCAAGGGCTTTTCAAACAACTTAAAATGTAAATATAAAATTTAACTCATTTAACCTACTTACTACCCGTATTTCATATTCTACTATATACACACAATTTAGCTTAATACCTACATAACCCTATTTATCTATTTATAATATTATTTTAACTACTACCAACTGTTCATTTTGAAGTCGGTACAAGCAACAAATTAGATTTAGCCAACTTGGTGGCGCAATGTAAATTTATGTTTGTGATTGTTTAAAATTTGTGTTCATTCTAGGCAAGAACGTAAAATCCGACAAGGAAAATGATCCCAGTCACGCCAGTAACCAGGCTGGGTAAGACCGGATGTCGTCTGGGATTATTTCTAAGGTTAGTCACTCGCCAGTCGGTAGGATTAATTCTGAGGACCGTGGTTCGGAGCCCACGTTAAACTTAAAGCCCAGTCCAGATAAACCCGTAGTTGGTAACAGGAGACTTCAAAGGACTTCTGGCATAATCGAAGAAGATATAGATTTTCTCGTCATTTTAATTGGACCTACTCAATCACATTAACAAGAAATTTTCTTTAAAAATGTTGGCCAAGGAAGTGTAGAAACCCAAGTATACTCCTACAAAAGCTTTGAAAAATTGCCTCGTTCTAAAAAACACGAGTTCTTCATCGTTTACATATTCATACGTTTTTACAAAACCAAATTTAAATCAACGAACTCAAATATTTAAAAAAAAACAGCCTAAAATAAACCTGGGAAGTCATTCAGTCTTCTAGCAACGAGTGCACCGACTCAACAGCATATCAGCCGTGTTTATTATCAAATTCAAACTTGGCTAGAAAATGCTTTAGAAACCCAAGAATGAGGTTGGGTATTATGAAATGAATTCCTAGAACCGATTATGTTGCTCCAGATGAATTACTAAACACAATATTTAGCGGCTACAAGAATGGTTATAGATTACGTTGTGGGTATAGAAAATTGAGATTGAAATGTTCATTCGTTTGTGGACAGTGTAATAGACAGGCTTGTCTCAATAAACCCCGCAGTCCTTGAAGATATGGAGACAAATATCTCTAATGTTGATGATGATATTGAAATAGAAATTTTCGATCGAACGGAAGACGATGAAGCAGAAGCGAAGGAGAAGAAAATTGAGATTAATGTTCTTGTTATTAAAGTTTTTGGAAAACATCCCTATATTTGCATTTCTACTAAAACAAATATCTAAAACAGTATTTCTAAAATTACTCATTTACTCAATAATAATTTTCAAATATATCTTTGATTAATGGAAAACTTTATAAAATATACTACAATAAATAATAAAAAATTAAAATTATTTATAATAATTATTTTTTAACGATTTGTACACTTTATATGGCGTTTATTTATTGGTACCAACGGTTGATCTTGTACTAGCTGTAAATAGTACTGTGTATAGTGTATAATAGTGAGAGTGTGTAAATGTCACAACGATATGGCTCTTGAAACGAAAAAGTAGTTCGGTCGCAGACCATGTTATAAAAACTGATACCTTTAACGATGTTTTATCAAGCGAACTGATCTAAATGGTTTTTCTTTTAACATATTAATCAATTAGAGTCATTAAATAAAGTAGCAAATCAAGCTGAAATATCTGTATTAAAAAACGAATGATTCAGTTTCAATACTAATGAAATATGTATGATATCATATAAAAATATAGGAATTTAATACTCATTCGCATTCATAATTTATTAATCACTAGATATAAATATTATCGTAGTACAAACTCAATGGTCCAAAGATGACTGAAGTGATTTTGAAGTTGAGACAAGACTGGTCATTGCTCAGCACTATATTTGTTTAAATAAATCTATATAATTCACATTATGATGATGACAATCTAGGAGTTCTAAAAGCATGATTAATTTTCTGGCTTGAGTATAAAAAGCTTCAAATAAATTTGGAATCTTGTGATGGTGCTGCTCCATCATATCCCAATTGTCGGTATTTGTTTCAATGATTTAAAAGTATCTATTTTGACGTCAAAACAAAGTGGAAGACCGATAAATTTCGAAATTTGAACCATTACAATGAACTTTAACATCTCAAATTTTATAAAGACTTTCTGACGGCTTAGATGTTGATAAATATGTTTGAATACGATGGGAAATATCGCAATAGTTACTAAACGTGTTGACTGAACTATTTAGAACCACTTCAAAATCGCTATTTAATTACTTAAAAAAGAAGCATTTACAAATTTCGAAATACTAAAGACGTGCAAAAATTCGTTATTTCACTTCCTATAACCGTATTGTCAGAAAGATTGTGGAAATTGAAGTAAAATATTTTAATTAATATAAAGTGAAAAAATTATCAGAATACATGCAAGTACCAAATATTTTAAAAATGTCATCCTTGAAGATCGATATACATAAAAAATCTATACAAATGGAATATGGAAAATGGGACAGAGTTTAGTTTACTTCGTTAATACGATACTTGAGCGTTTCGTCCATATAAAAATAACGTCGAAATTTACAAAGGCTTAGCACCAATTAAGTTATCTGAAGAAACCTATTATCAATTTGTACACCTGAGGGTACTTTCAGTCTCCTTTTTTTTTTGAGCAGCAATATAATCCAATTTTAGTCCTTAGATTTAAGGCACATTTATTATTAGAATGCATTAAAGATGGTCGAAAAATTATGTATTTTTACATTTCTTCTGACGAAACATATATAATCTGACCTAAGTCGTTTAACGGTTAATATTTTCTTATTAGTAATACGTCTATTTCGGAAATAGATCTAAGTTAATTTTTATAATAGTTAAGACGTTATGTTAGAGAGACAAATGCTATTTGTTTGTTTTAAATGATTTAAGTTATAAACAATATGTACAACATATTTTTACTGTTTATTTTATAAACATTTTACAATTATAATATATTTATTTAATCATCTTGCTAATAAAAATCTGATGTTCCTATAGTGTTGCAAATATTTGTTAAAAAATGCCAATTGGTTTACAAAAATGCAGAAACAAAGCTGTGTCAGGATGTATTTAAATAAAAATCCATACTAGAAAACACACGTTATAATTCTCAACTTTGCACCAAAGCGTCGACATTGCTGTAATCCTAAACTCGAAAAACTAATCAAAACGCGGCCCAGCACCGCATTCCGTTCCAGAGCCTCCCACTCCACCAAATAACATACTACCAAACGAGTTTGAACACGTCTCTTATTTCTAATGAACTGTGACCGATCATCATGGGAAACGTCCAATAATACCATAGTTCCCGACAGCTGCATACCTTGTGTGTACAGCAATAACGATACAAAACCATTTACGTGCATCTTGAATTAAATTGACATGATTATAATAATTTTGTGCATTTTATCATTTCGTTATTATTGATGAAGAGAGATTGATTAGAGTTGAGAGCCTAGATATTGGCATGGAACCAGATATTCATCAGCAAAACAAGTTCATACTAGTAAACCGGCTAAGAATGTATTATCATTAGTGATTTCAGTCCCAAAAGGAACTTTTTCGTGAATTACCTTCAAACTGCAAAATAATAAATTCAATTTATTACTGTAATCTTAAATTAGTATGAACCAACTGGAAGAAGACATTCGAAAAATGAGTCAGTTTATAGCACAATATAATATTTTTTTCATTGCAAGATTAATCAGACCTCTTTCAAAACTTTATTCTCATGCAAGCCTTCCGGAGTAAGTTGGAGCATCGTTAGAAATATATTCAGCTATGATAAGCTGAAAGAGATTATAATTAATAATAAAACCATTATCGATTAAAATAAAGTTCTTAAAAATAACGAAACTGTATCGAGAAATACAGTGATTATATAAGCAATATATTAGTGATCAAATATTATTCAGCAAACAATTGAAAAATTTTAAAAACATTTTATTGTTAATCTTCAAATAATCACTAGAGAGTATATATTAATTTATATTTGCAGAGTATTCGAAAAGTTTAACATCCCCAAGGAATAAATCTTTTATATAGTTTCACTCTCTTTATAGCATTGGAATATTTATATTTTTCCCTACACATCGATGTTTTTAAGAAACGACAAATATTTCATGTTATCAAACTTATACGATACTGTATTGCATTAGAATTGAAAATAAATAGAATGTCAAGAAATATTATTCGGCGGTAAAAATTGTGTGTATTTTAGTTTCAGTTAAAAAGAGTTCTCATGTTTACTTAAAACGTATTTTCCTATAAAATAAGAACTCCGATGCTATAGTAAATTTATCTTATAATATTTATACATATTATTTATATATGTATAATGCAATATTTTTCTATACTTTATACTTAGATTTAAGGCACATTTATTATTAGAATGCATTAAAGATGGTCGAAAAATTATGTATTTTTACTTTTTTTCTGACAAAACTTATATAATCTGACTTATGTCGTTTAACGGTTAATATTTTCTTATTAGTAATACGTCTATTTCGGAAATAGATCTGAGTTAATTTTTATCATAGTTAAGACGTTATGTTAGAGAGACAAATGCTATTTGTTTGTTTTAAATGATTTAAGTTATAAACAATATGTACAACATATTTTTACTGTTTATTTTATAAACATTTTACAATTATAATATATTTATTTAATCATTTTGCTAATAAAAATCTGATGTTCCTATAGTGTTGCAAATATTTGTTAAAAAATACCAATTGGTTTAAAAAAATGCAGAAACAAAGCTGTGTCAGGATGTATTTAAATAAAAATCCATATTAGAAAACACACGTTATAATTCTCAACTTTGCACCAAAGCGTCGACATCGCTGTAATCCTAAACTCGAAAAACTAATCAAAACGCAGCCCAGCACCGCATTCCGTTCCAGAGCCGCCAAATAACATACTGCCGAACGAGTTTGAACACGTCTCTTATTTCTGATGAACTGTGACCGATCATCATGGGAAACGTCCAATAATACCATAGTTCCCGAGAGCTGCATGCCTTGTGTGTACAGCAATAATGATACAAAACCATTTGCGTGCATCTTGAATTAAATTGACATGATTAAAATAATTTTGTGCATTTTGTCATTTCGTTATTATTGATGAAGAGAGATTGATTAGAGTTGAGAGCCTAGATATTGGCATGGAACCAGATATTCATCAGCAAAACAAGTTCATACTAGTAAACCGGCTAAGAATGTATTATCATTAGTGATTTCAGTCCCAAAAGGAACTTTTTCGTGAATTACCTTCAAACTGCAAAATAATAAATTCAATTTATTACTGTAATCTTAAATTAGTATGAACCAATTGGAAGAAGACATTCGAAAAAAGAGTCAGTTTATAGCACAATATAATATTTTTTTCATTGCAAGATTAATCAGACCTCATTCAAGACTTCATTCTCATGCAAGCCTTCCGGAGTAAGTTGGAGCATCGTTAGAAATATATTCAGCTATGATAAGCTGAAAGAGATTATAATTAATAATAAAACCATTATCGATTAAAATAAAGTTCTTAAAAATAACGAAACTGTATCGAGAAATACTGTGATTATATAAGCAATATATTAGTGATCAAATATTATTCAGCAAACAACTCTAAAATTAAAAAAAAAAATTATTGTTAATCTTCAAATAATCACTAGAGAGTATATATTAATTTATATTTGCAGAGTATTCGAAAAGTTTAACATCCCCAAGGAATAAATCTTTTATATAGTTTCACTCTCTTTATAGCATTGGAATATTTATATTTTTCCCTACACATCGATGTTTTTAAGAAACGACAAATATTTCATGTTATCAAACTTATACGATACTGTATTGCACTAGAATTGAAAATAAATAGAATGTCAAGAAATATTATTCGGCGGTAAAAATTGTGTGTATTTTAGTTTCAGTTAAAAAGAGTTCTCATGTTTACTTAAAACGTATTTTCCTATAAAATAAGAACTCCGATGCTATAGTAAATTTATCTTATAATATTTATACATATTATTTATATATGTATAATGCAATATTTTTCTATACTTTATACTTAGATTTAAGGCACATTTATTATTAGAATGCATTAAAGATGGTCGAAAAATTATGTATTTTTACTTTTTTTCTGACAAAACTTATATAATCTGACTTATGTCGTTTAACGGTTAATATTTTCTTATTAGTAATACGTCTATTTCGGAAATAGATCTGAGTTAATTTTTATTATAGTTAAGACGTTATGTTTGAGAGACAAATGCTATTTGTTTGTTTTAAATGATTTAAGTTATAAACAATATGTACAACATATTTTTACTGTTTATTTTACAAACATTTTACAATTATAATATATTTATTTAATCATTTTGCTAATAAAAATCTGATGTTCCTATAGTGTTGCAAATATTTGTTAAAAAATACCAATTGGTTTAAAAAAATGCAGAAACAAAGCTGTGTCAGGATGTATTTAAATAAAAATCCATATTAGAAAACACACGTTATAATTCTCAACTTTGCACCAAAGCGTCGACATCGCTGTAATCCTAAACTCGAAAAACTAATCAAAACGCAGCCCAGCACCGCATTCCGTTCCAGAGCCGCCAAATAACATACTGCCGAACGAGTTTGAACACGTCTCTTATTTCTGATGAACTGTGACCGATCATCATGGGAAACGTCCAATAATACCATAGTTCCCGAGAGCTGCATGCCTTGTGTGTACAGCAATAATGATACAAAACCATTTGCGTGCATCTTGAATTAAATTGACATGATTAAAATAATTTTGTGCATTTTGTCATTTCTTTATTATTGATGAAGAGAGATTGATTAGAGTTGAGAGCCTAGATATTGGCATGGAACCAGATATTCATCAGCAAAACAAGTTCATACTAGTAAACCGGCTAAGAATGTATTATCATTAGTGATTTCAGTCCCAAAAGGAACTTTTTCGTGAATTATCTTCAAACTGCAAAATAATAAATTCAATTTATTACTGTAATCTTAAATTAGTATGAACCAATTGGAAGAAGACATTCGAAAAAAGAGTCAGTTTATAGCACAATACAATATTTTTTTCATTGCAAGATTAATCAGACCTCATTCAAGACTTCATTCTCATGCAAGCCTTCCGGAGTAAGTTGGAGCATCGTTAGAAATATATTCAGCTATGATAAGCTGAAAGAGATTATAATTAATAATAAAACCATTATCGATTAAAATAAAGTTCTTAAAAATAACGAAACTGTATCGAGAAATACTGTGATTATATAAGCAATATATTAGTGATCAAATATTATTCAGCAAACAACTCTAAAATTAAAAAAAAAATTGTTAATCTTCAAATAATCACTAGAGAGTATATATTAATTTATATTTGCAGAGTATTCGAAAAGTTTAACATCCCCAAGGAATAAATCTTTTATATAGTTTCACTCTCTTTATAGCATTGGAATATTTATATTTTTCCCTACACATCGATGTTTTTAAGAAACGACAAATATTTCATGTTATCAAACTTATACGATACTGTATTGCACTAGAATTGAAAATAAATAGAATGTCAAGAAATATTATTCGGCGGTAAAAATTGTGTGTATTTTAGTTTCAGTTAAAAAGAGTTCTCATGTTTACTTAAAACGTATTTTCCTATAAAATAAGAACTCCGATGCTATAGTAAATTTATCTTATAATATTTATACATATTATTTATATATGTATAATGCAATATTTTTCTATACTTTATACTTAGATTTAAGGCACATTTATTATTAGAATGCATTAAAGATGGTCGAAAAATTATGTATTTTTACTTTTTTTCTGACGAAACTTATATAATCTGACTTATGTCGTTTAACGGTTAATATTTTCTTATTAGTAATATGTCTATTTCGGAAATAGATCTGAGTTAATTTTTATTATAGTTAAGACGTTATGTTTGAGAGACAAATGCTATTTGTTTGTTTTAAATGATTTAAGTTATAAACAATATGTACAACATATTTTTACTGTTTATTTTACAATTATAATTTATTTATTTAATCATTTTGCTAATAAAAATCTGATGTTCCTATAGTGTTGCAAATATTTGTTAAAAAATACCAATTAGTTTTAAAAAATGCAGAAACAAAGCAAGCTGTGTCAGGATGTATTTAAATAAAAATCCATATTAGAAAACACACGTTATAATTCTCAACTTTGCACCAAAGCGTCGACATCGGTGTAATCCCAAACTGGAAAAACTAATCAAAACGCGGCCCAGCACCGCATTCCGTTCCAGAGCCGCCGAATAACATACTGCCGAACGAGTTTGAACACGTCTCTTATTTCTGATGAACTGTGACCGATCATCATGGGAAATGTCCAATAATACCATAGTTCCCGACAGCTGCATACCTTGTGTGTACAGCAATAATAATACAAAACCATTTGCGTGCATCTTGAATTAAATTGACATGATTAAAATAAGTTTGTGCACTTTGTCATTTCGTTATTATTGATGAAGAGAGATTGATTAGAGTTGAGAGCCTAGATATTGGCATGGAACCAGATATTCATCAGCAAAACAAGTTCATACTAGTAAACCGGCTAAGAATGTATTATCATTAGTGATTTCAGTCCCAAAAGGAACTTTTTCGTAATAAATTCAATTTATTACTGTAATCTTAAATTAGTATGAACCAATTGGAAGAAGAAATTCGAAAAAAGAATCAGTTCATAGCAGTGTAGCGACCTTGAGGCATGTCGAATTTTACATCGTGGAATAACGGTCTACAAAATACCCAGAAATATAATCCCAGATGTTGAACACGGGCGGGGTGCCAGCAGCGCCAACTAGAACCCGACAACGAATAGCTGGCGGCAACCCCGAGACGTTTATCTGGGATGTTATTGAAGGGTATTTCGGTCATTCAGTACTCGACTAGCGTTTGGTTTAGACGTGCCACCATCGACTGTTCAAGCCTCGTCAACAGGTAACTCCGCTGCCATCCGTTTTATCATTTGTATTTTTCACACATTTTTATATAGCCAATAAATAACGGTCACATAATGTAAACACCATTCGTTTCATTTCGTTTTACCTCCATTCACCGAACCACATCATCTACCCTAAAGCACAATATAATATTTTTTTCATTGCAAGATTAATCAGACCTCATTCAAGACTTCAAGTCTCATGCAAGCCTTCCGGAGTAAGTTGGAGCATCGTTAGAAATATATTCAGCTATGATAAGCTGAAAGAGATTATAATTAATAATAAAACCATTATCGATTAAAATAAAGTTCTTAAAAATAACGAAACTGTATCGAGAAATACAGTGATTATATAAGCAATATATTAGTGATCAAATATTATTCAGCAAACAATTGAAAAATTTTAAAAACATTTTATTGTTAATCTTCAAATAATCACTAGAGAGTATATATTAATTTATATTTGCAGAGTATTCGAAAAGTTTAACATCCCCAAGGAATAAATCTTTTATATAGTTTCACTCTCTTTATAGCATTGGAATATTTATATTTTTCCCTACACATCGATGTTTTTAAGAAACGACAAATATTTCATGTTATCAAACTTATACGATACTGTATTGCACTAGAATTGAAAATAAATAGAATGTCAAGAAATATTATTCGGCGGTAAAAATTGTGTGTATTTTAGTTTCAGTTAAAAAGAGTTCTCATATTTACTTAAAACGTATTTTCCTATAAAATAAGAACTCCGATGCTATAGTAAATTCATCTTATAATATTTATACATATTATTTAAATATGTATAATGCAATATTTTTTTTATACTTAAATGTCTCCTTGTTACCAACGAGGGTTTATCTGGACCTACAGTTTAACGTGGGCTCCGAACCATGGTCCTCAGCATTAAGCCTACCGACTGACGAGTGACCAACTTTAGAAATTATCCCAGAAGACATCCGGTGTTACCCAGCCTGGTTACTGGCCTGATTGGGATCATTGTCGGATTCTGAACTCTTACCTAAGGACAACCACAACTGTTAAACAATCACAAACATAACATAAATTGACCGTCCTGTCCATTGCCTTTACCACTGCACCAACCAAGCCGGCAATTTTGGTTGGTGATTTTCGGGACTAATAAATACTCATTATAAACAAATTAAATATATACTGATTGGGGTAGTTTCTATAACATATACATATTGTTCATTCAACTTTCAATATAATCGCTTTTCATATCAGTACTTTTTCATTATTTAATTAACAAAAATTTTGATATCGTTTAGGGTTGATTATATGGCTCGGTGAATGGAGGTAAAATAAAATCAAGCAGAGGGGTTTACATTATGTGACCGTTATTTATTGACGATACAAAATAAAATGTGGAAAATAGAAAATTGATAAAACGGATGGCATATGGATACCTGGAGGCGAGGCTTAGGCAGTCGATGATGGCACGTCTGAATTGAGCGCTGATCAGTGACTGGATGGTTGAAAGTACTCAATAACACCCCAGATAAATGTCTCGGGGTTGCCAGATAATCGTTATCGTTTCATAGTTGGCGCTGAGTATTTTGCAGACAGTTATTCCACGATGTAAAATTCGACATACCTCAAGGTCTCCACAATCGTAAATGAATTACAAATATGCCCATTAATACAAACTATTAAAAATCTGAAGTGCTAATTTGATCATTTAAATGATAAAATATACCTACTTTCACCAAATGTTTTAAATAATTATTGGGTAAAGTCATTGGCGGGGCCAAAATAATTTGCAATTATGGGTTATAATAAATTTTCTATAAAGCAGAAACAGCTCTATTCTATGCACCAAAGACCAACTAGTATTTATCAAGCTAGTATCTATTCTTTTAACATTTTCTTTCTATTCTTCTTTTTCTCATATAGAAAGAAGATCTAATCAAAAATCTAAAAAGTCTCCTAAAGTTATTATAAATCCGTAATATTGCATGAGACACCTTAAATGTGTTGTGTGTAAAGTATTAGGTGTTTGCACGTATTCTGATAAATAAATTAACAGAAGATTATAAATTGGAAGAAATTCAAAAAATATTAAGGTTAATAGAAAAATCGACTGGATGGGTTTTGGAGTAATATTAGAAGAAAAAATAAACTTGGGAGACCGGATACAGATTTGGGAAGAACTTGATCCTGAGGTGGAGAAGTTGATCAAGGATATTTAGCTCTCAGAGTAGCAAAATAGCTCAGAAATCTCACCGAAACTGTACGGTAGTAACTACTGTAAGAAAATAAAAACATAAAACAGAAAAGCTAGAAAGAAATGCCATTATTCCAAGGCTCAGCAAGGTAAAACTAAACTGAAAAATTTTGCATGCCAACTGAAACATAAAATTAAACATCTAAAAAATGACACCGTGAGTAAACTTCTGGGTAGACTTGCTAATAGTGGTAGTGCTGACTATTCGCTGTCGGGAACCACTGCCTAAAATAAAAAATAAGGATGGGAGCTGGGCTAGAGGTTAGGTGAAGACTAAAAGATTTGCAGACCAACATGAAATCCTTTTACAACATTATATTTAATCCAAGTTATCTCATAACAGGTCAATTGAAAAATCCACGGCCTACCATAGTAAATCATACTTTTTTTGGCAAAATTAGTTTTTTTTATTCAACATTATTGCCTTCAAGGGTGATACGCTGATTAAAGCAACCCTCCAACTTTTCGATACCATCTTTGTAGTACGATTTGTCCTTTGCTTCCAAATAGGCTTCAGTTTCGGCGATCACCTCTTCATTCGACGAAAATGTCCAGCGAGCATTCTTTTGAGATCTGAGAACAGGAAATAGTCGCTGGGGGACAGATCTGAAAAATACGGTGGATGAGGAAGCAATTCGAAGCCCAATTCATGGATTTTTGTTATCGTTTTCACTGACTTGTGACATGGTGCATTGTCTTGGTGATGCAGCACTTTCTTTTTCTTCAAATGCGGCCGTTTTCTTCAAATGCGGCGATTTCGCCCATCAAACTTTTTCATGGTAGCCAATGAAAATTATTCCATACGCATACCAAAACTCAGACGCCACAACCTTGCCAACCGACTGTTGCGTTTCCCCACGCTTTGGAGCAAGTTCATCCTGTGAAGTCGACTCGGATGACTGGACTTCGGAGTGAAATGGTTTAGCCATGTTTCATCTATTTTCACATATCGACGCAAACGCTCGGGTTTATTAGAATAAGTACTTTGAAATATAATAATTTTAAACCGTAGTAAATTAGGATAAAAACAAATAAGCTAATGTTAATTTACTAGATTAATATAGTGAATAATATAAAAAAGATAATAATCTAATATATAATACATCCAATTTTAAAGATATAAAATATTTTCTAGAACATTTTCTTATCCTATTGGCAGCATCGCGAATTCTGTTGGTTTAGAGGTATCCAATCAAACCTTAAAGCCATTTTCGTACTTCTTCAATATTTGGAAACCGCGCATCATTCAGACTATGCTGATTTCGCTCGATGTAACAGAACTTCCCATTCCAGTTGCAATAGTGTATTCTTCACATTGCTTTGTCATGTAAGAGGATGACTTTCCGTTAGTTGTTCGCTATTGCTGGTCTTTTTTGCAACAATGTGCCATTCAATTTCTTTAATTGATGTCAGTGGATATTCACTAAAAGTTAGTAATACATTACGCCTTGCTGATCCGACCATATACTTGTAAAACTTTATCGCCCCGACTTAGGTATGAACATGGAAAGCCCTCCTAGACAAAGCCATAAATTCTTGCGTTTAGGATTGTCGTTTGTCGTAACTTTTCATCGCCAGTTACAATACTCCATAGAAAACTCTTCTTATTTGCCTGGCAAGTAATGAAACCGCGATGTACAAATTGTCCGAAATTGAATGTTCGCTCAATTTCTGTGGTAACCATATTCCCTCCTTTTGGACATATAAATTTTATCACGTATAAATGTCTGGAAATAATTAAATCATCAAGTGATAACCTGTCTAGAAGTTCTTTGAGATGTTGAACTGGATTCTCATCGAACAAGTCTTGCATTAATTGTCTGCAAACGTTGGCTCTTCAGGCCGTTTCTTGTCACTGACTTCAAACACGCCACTTCTTTCTAATAGGAAGACTTGGAAGTCAAATGTCTTCAAATTAAGTAACGAATATCAAAACTATTCCATGATTAGCGTCTGTTTACACTGAATAGCTCAGTAGTACTAAATAGAAAACAGTTCCTTAGATTATTAAGTAATATATTACTATCGAAATATTTTTATACACTAAGTTATGTTGTATTTTATATAGTGATTATGTTTTGTCTCTTAGATGATACTGCGGTTGCTATTAGGTTTATATTACAATGCGGTATGCGGACGTGTGCGTTTCCGGGATGGTAGTTATCCTCTTGGGAAGAGAGGAGGCTGGGTTTTTGCTAATATATCTCTTAATCTCGTTAAAGATATATTTAATTTTCAGACCTGAGTTGAATACATAATGGTGTATTATTCAAATAGTAATCTGATTTTAGTAAACAAAAGTTTTTAATTTACTCTAAACGTTTGTTTATATTAGATATGCAAATTAATAATAATTAATTTTAAAGTATTTACAACATATGATGTTCCTATGTATTAAATAGTACTGAGTAAATTTGTAACCTTCATGTTGAAGCCTCACTAACAGGCTCCACTTTTCAATATGTTATTTCGTCGAAGTGTGACCTAAATTTTTTTTCGGTACGTTGAAATTGTACCAAGTAAATTGCATTTGGGGGAGGTTTTACATTTTTACTTCAATTATAAGAAACAGGCGGCTGAGCATTATTAAATGCCCTGTGAAGCTTATGGCAACCATGCTTCATTGATGTCAACATATGAATACTGGTTTCGACGTTTGAAATGTGATGATTTTGACAACGACAAATCCAAGAATAACCTTATGGACAGCCAAAAAAAATATAAATCGATGATTTCAAGGTATTAATAAATAACAATCTCTGTAAAATGCAAGAAGAATATGCAGAATTGAAACTATTTCTAATCGCTCGAAGCACATGGGAATGATGAACAAAACATTGGATATTTTGGAGTGCCGTGTGAATTGAAGCGAACAGAAAAAACAGTTGTTCGCATCGTATGGTTACTGGTGATGAAAAGTGGATACATTACAATAATCCAAAGCGAAAAGGCCATGGGTATTATATTATATATTATCACGCATCAACATCAATGGAAAAGCGGAATATCCATGACTTTAAGCTGATACGCTTGGCGGTATACT
This sequence comes from Rhynchophorus ferrugineus, assembly GCF_030347505.1. Classification (NCBI taxonomy): domain Eukaryota; kingdom Metazoa; phylum Arthropoda; class Insecta; order Coleoptera; family Curculionidae; genus Rhynchophorus; species Rhynchophorus ferrugineus. The sequence goes on along the minus strand of NW_027472580.1, from coordinate 27,676,815 downwards.
ATGAGCTGCTAAAAACTAATGAAACCATTAATGGGAATCGCTAGCAACTACAAGTAATGCGTTTGAGCTGAGCACTGTGACAAAAACGGTCGGAATACGAGGAAAAACACAACAATATTATTCTTCAACATGACAATGCTCGACCACATGTTGCAAGACCAGTGAAAACATATTTGAAAACATTAAATGAGAAATACCACCTCACTCGCCGTATTGTCCAGAATTTGCTTCTTCTGACTGACTTCTACTTGTTCCGTTAAATGAATCGTAACATGTCTGAGCAGCGCTTCACTTCTTATGAAGTTATCAAAAAATGGGTCGATTTGTGGATAGCCTCAAAGGATGAATCGTTCTTTAAAGATGGATATAACATAGGTCTAATATATGCATACAAATCCGCTTTTTATGCTACGCAATAAACTTTTTTAATAAATTTTATATTAAATTATTTCAACAAACCAATTGAAAATTAATTTTTCCTCCAAAACGTAACATATTTCATCAAGTATAAACATTAACTAAGAACTTTAGCGCTATCAATGGTAAATCTGTATGAAAACAGAAAATAAATAAAAAGAAACACACAAAAATGCCACTGTCTAGATATTTCTTGATACCTTTTGATTTTTCCCGAAAATGTAGGGAAAGTTTTCAGAATATCAAAACATAACAATATCCTGGTTTTATTATTTCCATTTCCAGCATGCGCTTCACAGGTATCTTGACGTTGCAAAAAAAGAAAACATACAGAAGTAGATTGATATTGTTCAAAATCAATTGGTATTTGTTTTTTTTTTGGAAGTGTATACCTCGTATTATATATATATATATATATATATATATATATATATATATATATATATATATCGAATAAAGGCTCATATTTAAACAAATGAGGCCTTTATTTATAATTCCTAACATATATAATTTTTAATTTTTTAATTTCTTCTACTGCTTAACATTTCAGTTATAGTCCTCTTAACTATTGAAGAGGGATGAACTTCAAGCTTATTTACTACCTGAAATAGGGTTGCATATTGAAATATAGTAATAATAAATCTAGCTTCTGTATTGGGTATATGAGTACAATTTAGATCAGACACAAAAACAATATTTCACAATAAAATAACAAACTAAATAGGAAATACCCACTAAATAGACAAAACAGGAGAATATCGTAAGTGATAATAAAGATCATCTTTTACCAGGGACTGTTAGAGTTTTTTCAAGAACTATAGAGAAATACGAACACTGAACATGTATATTAGATTGATATGAATACTGGCGTTACAAATGTGAATTAATGAAGGCTAAATAATTTAATTGAAGCTAGATAGGGTTAAAGTCAATTGTATTTATAAGGCTTGGTAATACATTTTTAAAAATGTCCAATAAGTCTTATTATTATTATTTGTATATTAAGTGTTGTAATGCATCGCTTATTTATGTTACATGTTCTGTTAAGTTGACCTATATAGGATGTGTGTGAAGTGTGGAAGCGGTTGCGTTGACAAGATCGCGTGCTTTTCTTTCCTTGAGAGTTGTTTTTTCTCTCAAAACGTCTTTATGATGCACTCTCTTTAAGAGTACAATTGTAAGCACATTTGCAAAGATGACTTAAAACATTCTTCCACTTAGGGTAGCACAGATAGCTCTCTACTTATTTGATCTTGCGCACCCTCCTATATTGTTCCTAGTAGTACTTATCTGAGCTTTAAACTTCTTTATGGTTTTAGTTACTTTTCACAAAATTCTCGTAGAAATGTTTACAAATAACAACCTTCAGAGTTATCTGTCAACTATAATACGGAAAATAACTATTTTATCATTAGAGCTATCACCGTCATTTATGACTATATTATAATTTACCGAAAGAATTTGCGTTCTAATTCCAAAAAGCTAAAATGTATTAATAGTCATGGAACCCAAATATAAAAGCTCTAAGGTAAGGAATTGAAACGTCAAACAAAACAAATATATTAAAGAGTTACTGTCACCTAAAACGTTTGAACTGAATATGGATATTTCACAAACATAAATTTGTCAAAGCAGTTTCACAAAATGCCAATGCTCAACCTCATATATTAAAATCAGTGTATTTTTACCATAATCACCAGTCTCACCAATTTCGATTATTTATTGTTCTTATCGACGTAGTTTAAATGGAAAATATTAGGCCTATAAATTAGTTTAAACCTTTTTTTTTAATTTAAAACTTTTTTGTGAAAAATCTATTTCTGTGAGTATTTTATTTAAAGTATTACTTTACTTTTTCGCAATTTTCAGGTAATCTATAGACTTCATCTCGAAAACCAATATACTATTTGAGGTTATCCAAGGATCAACCCATTTTTTGTTCATATGTCGGAACCAGCAGTAATCAAAAGGAGCAAGTTCTGAAGAATACGGTGGATAGGACTTGGTAATAGGACTCATTATCGTTTCTATTGTCGAGCGTTGTCATTCTAAGGAATAACATTGTTGTGTCTTTGCTCGTGTTCCGACCGTTTTCGCTCAGCTTTTCGGCTCAAATGCTTGTAGTTAGTGGCGATCCCCATTGAAGGTTTCATTCGGTTTTACCACCTTATAGTATACCACACAAAGATAATCCCACCACCTAGTACAGTGGTGGGATTATATGAGTATTAGCTTGGAGCTCTGGAAATTCGACTTTGCCGTTGATGTTGAAGATGCCCATAATTTTTTCACTTTGAATTATCGTAATAGATCCACTCTTCATCAGCAATAACAATATGATGAAGAAAACCTTTCCTGCTTTGCCGTTGAAGCAGACATATTGCCAAAAGCCTTTCAATATCTCCTAGGTTCAATTCATATGACACAAGATATCCAAGCATGTGGATAATTTCAATGTTCTTCAAATTATTGGCGATAGTTTCATGTGTTACTTCCAACAATTTTGCATTTTCTTTGAACGCACTTTGTCTTCAGTGTGAAAATCACCACTTTTAAAACATCGATATTAGTATTCACATGATGAAATCGATGAAGCATGATTGCCGTAAGCTTCACTCAGTATCCGATAACATTCGGATGCTTTTTTCTACAAATTGAAGTAAAAGACTAAAACTTCTCACAAATGCGATTTACTCAGTTCAAGTTCAGACATTTTTAACGCACTGAAAAACATTTTTGTTCGTACTTCCACGAAATGAGACATACTGAAAAATAAAGCCTGTCAGTGAGGTGTCAACATGATGTTGGTTAAAAATGTACCCGATGCGATTTAGTACACAGTAACACCATGTTTTGTCAATCATTTAAAATTAATTTATAGGCCCAATATTATCTGTGGATTTAAAATGCCCTCCAATATTTAAAATGTGAAATATAAAAACTTATTAAAATGACTAGCATATATCCTATATTTCTGCTAAATCAGTTGTAAATATTCGTAATCAAATGTCCTAAGTATATTAAATTTTAACGACCAGAAAATTAATTTTTGCTATTAGAATAGATCTCAAAAACAAATTGTTTTGTTAATACAATTAATTGCAAAAAAATAGCTGTAAATATTCAAATATTACTATGAGTTAATATTTAAAAGCGCAACTTAAATTGTAAAAATGATATAATGAGCAATGAGGCAATAACATTTCCTTTTATAACTTTTAAGATCAAATATATACGAAAGCATCCAGTTGCCATACAAGAACGCCAAGAAAATGCCTTAACAGAAAATTCACTGTCCGGACAAAGAATAAACGCTATTTATTCAAATAGCGAGAAACGCTTCCTGGGAATGTTATTCACAAGACGGAACTTGTAAGTCCGCTTTATCGCAATTTTCTACCCGCAAAAGAAATTAACAGCAGCAGAATTGATAAGATCTTGAGTAAACAGTACAAAAAATTAATTTAAATTGCGTGCTTTCTCGCCATTACTGACAGAAAATGTAGTTGAAAAAGAGCCTGTCGGCACCCCACGAAATTTGCGAGTCACAAAAATACTACAAATATTCACTCGAAATTATTTATGTAAACTTTAAATATATACACATTCAATTTAAATATATAATATATATATATATATATATATATATATATATATATATATATATATATATATATATACATATATATATATATATGGAAAAAGTAAATATAATAATTTGATATTGATATTCCAATATTTACCTTAATTTATCAAAATCGGAAAGGAATGATGAGCGAGACCCGAAGTTAACTTACAGAGACCCATGAACATTAAAAAGGCTTGTGGCCAGACAACATAAAACTACCGTGGAAATAGTGACAGCAGAATTCAACATTTATCTGAGCAAAATTGTTTCCACAAAAACGGAACAGCTTACAAACCCCTTTTTAACGAACTTCATTACTGTGTAACAAAATGCCGAAAAATCCGAAAATGTTGTATGTTCCTATAAATCATCGTTCGTTTCTCTAAACACGGATCCAACATAATCGCTAATAATCAACAGGAAATCTATCTGGACTATATAGTACTATGAAGTTAATTCACATATTATTGACATATTACACTCTAATATAATACTAATTCAATAAGCAATAATCAATGGAGACAATTCCTAGTTGTTTCGTCTATTGCCAAATGTACGTATAATTTTAGGTACAACTTTAATTGTCTTCAACTGTTATTTACATTCCTACAGCAATCTTTAATGAATATAATGTAGCCATATTACTAGTCACTACATTTTCTAGATAAAAGACAAATATTTGCTTCGCTTAAGCAGGAACTATATGCCTCGCCAGCCTTGTCAGTTCTCGTTATTGTGATACTGATTTCTTTAAAATAAACTCGCAAACTAAAAAAATTTCGTAAAAATATTAACAGTTCAGAGAAAATTACAACAGAGAAAATTAGGAGCAGACAATATGGAAATATACGAATATAGGTAAAATGTGATAATATTTAGTAACACTAATTTTGTAGATTTCTAAGGAACAAAAGTATATATGTTAAAATATATGAAGACACTGAACAATATGACGTAGTTTTGGTAAGTGCGACATGTGAAAAGGATTGCCGAGAAGGGTATTACTACAAATTAAAAATTGCTTAAATATATTTAATTATCAGTGCCCTAAAAAATAATATCAAAAGTATAGTGTGCCGTCTGTTATTTTTTTATAAGAGATGCAGTTCTACCACACCTGTAACAGCAAAAATATGAGTGGAATTGGTGAAGATTATCGTAAACCACTTTCGCCGTATAATAAAAGAATTTTCAAATAAAACTGTACAAGATAACTAAATTCTGCCAATAGAAAAAACAGTAAAGGGTTTCTAAAAAAAGCATCTACTGGTAAGGCCTAATTGTATCCTTAATATGACAAAAACTTGAAAATTTCACAAAAATTATTAATAGTTTTTTCGATATATATTATCATAAAACGCACTATAGTTTAAATAACTGAGTTTTACAAATATGTTTAACACCAACTATAAAATCTTCTGACACTGCGAATATTAAATTCGTTTTAGTTCAGTATTATCATAAATGGCCGATGTTTTCTCAAATAACCACAATTTTATTAGTAGGTAAGCCGCCAACATACTGTAAAATCACATTAAATATTTATCTCAGACTTATATTATGAGGGTTCACCCTTCCGTTTGCTAATGTAGTTAACGATGTGATGTTATATCATAAGTTAAAGCAGATTTTATCTAAAATTACGTTAACGTGGTTTTAGCAACTCTTATTTAAATGAATATTTATAATATCGACTACGTATTGTGCATAACTGAGGTAACTTAATTTATTCGACTTTTTTCATCTTTATTGATGAAAATGATAAGATGTAATGTAAACAACTGGTAAACAAGCTATTCTAATAACAGCTTTACATTTTTAATACTCATTAGTTTTGTTGTTGATTAAAAACAAAATTATATCAAGCGGTTATAAACTTATGTTGATGCTGCTCCATCATATTTCTATTGTTGGTTTTGGTTTCAATGGCCAGGTTTCAACAACTTGGAGAAACAAAAATAATCGAAAACATTGAATTGTCAATAATAATTGATCAATATATTGGCAACAAACGAAGCCATCCTCTTGCTTAACAACACTTGATTATAACTTGCAAGAATTGTGTTACAGTTTTAATGACCCATCGTATTCATCCAACATAGTGTTTTCTTGTTAGCGTTTGTACAGATCTATGAAATATGGCTTGGTATGTACTTGGCAAATGTTAAAGCAGTCCGAAGATGATTGGATGATTGGAATGCTGTCAAACCAACATCGTTCTTTAGACGCTGTTTTGTCTTGTGGTCAAGAAGATGAGAAATATATTAAAAAATTCTACATTCTTACTAACAAATATATCAAAAGTTTAACTTGATTTTAATTAGGTTTATTTGTAAATCTAAGAAAATATATTCTTGAAATATACTTATCATATACAAGAACTACAAGACCATGGTAAAATAAAAGTTTGCTGTTCATACTACTAGTAGACTCCTGTTTATAGTCATATTAATAGGAGAACAGAACCTGTCGTATTAACGACCTCGTTTCACTACAAAATATCCAACAAAATAACCTCCTTAATTAGTGACATATTAATAAAAATTCAACTAAACTTAGTTAAAAAGCACTTTCATATTGGCAAAGACAATATATCTCAACGATACAGGAAGTAAGTAATCTACCTTTAAGGTCTTATTTATTGTATAATTAAGGAGTTCGTATTTAAATTTGATTGTGCGGTCTCAGAATATAGACTTATTTACAACATTCGACAAAACAGAGGACACTTCAGAAGAGACATTTCAACGAGAGCAAATTTATACAATTACAATGTCGTTTACACCTCAAACAAGGGTGAGTATTAAATTGGAATGGTATTTACTGGCAAATATTTGTTAGGATCGAAATTTCAAAGTAAGTGTGTTAATGCTTTACTACAGTATTACTATAAAATGTTTATTCAGTGAATTTCAGGGTCTTTAAAGGTTCATTGCCCAGCAAAGTGGTCGTAATATCAGCATTCTTATTTTTAAACTGTTTCAATTTTTGCGACAAGAAAATATTTTTAAAATAATATGATACCAATTTGTCTAACGATCACACATAGTTACATTTATTTTAACTATCGCATATAAAACATTTTCACTACTAATTTTCTGGTCATAATTTTAATTCAATGCATATCAAAAAGAAAACAATTTCGAATGAAATGCAATTCAGTTCGATCAAGATCAAGGGATAGAATGAAATCAACTGAATGCCTGACAATCTCCTGTAGATTATTCTCATTTTATCGCTTTTTTATATATAGGATTATAATTAATTAGATTTATATTTTATAAGTAGGCTTTAGAAGTCTATCGATTTATTCTACCATTTTACATACAAAGTTAAACGTTATACTATTATTACTTTAAATAAATTTTGTATAAATCACATGTGAATGACCTTAAAGCCTAATTATTAGGTTAAAGGTGTAGAAGTAGGCATTCACAAAACGTCTCGTACTGAACTGTTCACAAATTTTACTATATTGAATAGTAGTGGAATGACAATATTTCGCCTCGGATCTTAAATTAATTCAACAAATCGTTTCGTACTCGCGCATAATTAATAGAACCATCGTAAAGATAAGGATGAATTTATTATATTTTTAATTTATATTTAAAAAAAAATGAAGCAGCCAAAATCCACCAAAAGAATCCAAAATTAGATGGCTGATCTAAGACACTAAAATTATCACAAAATTGAAAAAAAAACAATATAATTAATTAATTGACTCTTGAAGGTTAAAGTAATGAATGAATGAATGAATGAATCATGAATGATTGCATTATCCCCGGTACTATAGATTTCTGCATCACAATAAATATTGATATTAAAATGTGTAAAGCTGAATTATGGTTTGATTTATCATCTGATCACTCGCCAGTAATCTTAAACGTTAATTTAAATGTTACCAACAAAAATAACTCGTATTTTATTTATTATACAAAAATTAACAGAACAATGGATATGAAATGTTCCGCTCAAAACTGATATGGATACAAAACCAGCAGCAATAACCATAATAAAATATATATAAGATGCAACATAGTATACAATTCTTAGTAGTTCAGCATATCAAAAAGGTATTATCCATATTTAAGCAGAAAATATCATAAACAAACCAGGCAACAAGCAAGAACACAAAAAAAGCTAAGAAAATCTTCAACAAATGAATAAGACAAACTGAAAAAGCTAATTAATAGCGAACAGAATCAAGGAATACAAGAATATTTAGAAAACCTAACGACAATTGATGCAATGGAATATTATTTCCATAAAATAACAAGAAAGATTATAAGCTCCAACAAACTAATCCACCCATTAATATTTGGCGTGATAATACTTGGCTCCAGAACGACAAAGAAAAAGCCAATGATTTTTCTAAACATCTAAGAAATGTATTTAAACCATTCCCTTTCGAAATATCTGTAGATAAGGGCGATAAATTAACCGACTCACTTAACATTTCATTTCAAATGAAACTACCACACGAAAAATTTAGTGTTAGAGTTAAGTAAAATGAACAATAATGAAAGAAATTAATGCTAACAGATATCCCGGATTTTATCTAATAACCGGAATAATATTACAGGAAGTCTCGAAAAAGTGCTTCAATTTAATGAAATTTATATTTAATGCCACTTTACGTTTAAACCACCTTCCTTTCACTTGGAAAATAGCACAAATCAAAACAAAGCAGGAACAATAGAGCAAGTTCACAGATTGGTCAAACAAATATACTAAAGCTTCCGCCCCATTCGCACTTCCAACAACTACAAATATACAAGAATACATAGATCTAAATCCGATATATTCAAGTCTTCCACAGGGTAGTGCCCTTAGCCCATTTTTATATCTCCTGTATAGAGCTGACGTACCAACCTCTAACACTACTACTGGGAACATGCATGCCAATTTCAGACACAACAAACCTTGAACTTCACCTCAACAAAATCCATTCGTTGTAGAAAACATGGCGTATCGAGCCGAATGAGACAAAATCTACTCACGTGACGTTCACCCTGTGTAGAATGTCTTGTCCTCCGGTAAATATTAATAATTATGAACTTTCACGAGCAGATAATGTTAAATATCTGGAAATTCATCTAGATCGAGGCTTAGCTTGGAAGGCAGAAGCTTGGCTTACAGAGCGTAAATCCTAATTATCTTTGGATAGTAAGGTATTGCTGTATAAGTTAATCCTTAAACCCATATATACTTATGATATTGAACTGCGGAGTACTATTATCTAATCCAACGTTGTCATCCTTTAGAGATTGCGAAATAATGTGCTAAGTGCATTGTTGGTCGATATGCCTCTGGAAACAATAACAAGTGTGATCCAAAACCCAGTGTAAAGTACTCTGAAAGAGGGTCAGTGCAATAGGGTTAATAGTATTAAAACTTTTACCATCATCCGGCTTGATTAACAGACACGTATAGTATATTCAAACTAACAGTTAACTGACGTCATCAATATGTTTCATATATTGCCTGCTGCAATTTGTAAATTCGCTTTAAAATCAGACAATATAGACAGAGAAGGAAACTTCACATTTTATTCAAATTAAAGAGAGATACACCGCTGTCTAATACGTTCGAACATGTAACCGAATCAGCCTACAAAAGTCGTCCGGTTGTCAAACGTCTGCAAAATTCTTTTTAGTTTTATTAGTTATAATAACTACAGGTTATAAACCGGAAAACGTTGTTCTAATGCTTTACTTATCTTGATAAATTTAAAATCACTGCTGATTATTACTCTGATTGAAAATACCGAAACCAGACAGAACAGACTGCGTCTTTATTCAGTAACAGGAACGAGATAATAAAGGCCCCCTCTTGTCAGTAAAATGCGTTAGAGAATTAAGCATTTTAACTGTTAAATATTAAAATGCTGCGGTTTTTGAAAGTAAAATATATTATTTGGATATACAATTGATGATTAGGTGGATTAGGCCTCCAGGAGATACTACTATAACTCTAACTCATAGGTGATATGGAAAAGGGTTAATTGTAAATATAATACAACACAACCTTAACCTACAATCTATTATAACTATATAATTAATTGTAGTTTTAAATACTTCGGTAACATATGCATTAGATATACTATAATGTTAAAATAAATTATATTTGATAACAGTATTTTTGATTAACTATTTTATTTATATTAAAATTTTGACATACAACTGAATTTTGTCAGTTGTATATCAAAACCAAATGAACTAAAACTCAGAGTTGATACGGCAATATTGCGATGTTTTAACTCCATCAATTCAGATGATGTGAATACCTATAGAATAGTTTTTATATTATTATAGATTATATATTATAATAACACAAAATAGTAATTAAATTCAGTATAATACTGGTTTATAAGTTCGTACAGGAGATCCCTTATTATAAACGATCTTCTATATTTAATTGTATAACATAGATTCAAATACTTATTGCCTATTGGGCAGACTAGAATGCTAAGAGAATAACAATAAAAAACTTTAGAAGGTATGTTGACGAATTCATAATTTCTAAAACGAAAACGACCATTAACGGTCAAATAAAAATTGTTGTTTTAAGTGTGTATTATTAAATATTACTAAAATCATAATATAAATTAAAATTTAGATTTCATAATAAAGTAATCTAGAATTAAGAAAAATACTTTTTTCATCGAATGATTTACGTCAATGGCAAGAACTGCCGAAACGGCGCTGCATAATGGACGAACACGCTCCCCATAATTTCGAACTTAATTTAATAAAACCGCAAAGACGCAGTTCCTCAGCGATCGCCGTTCGCCATTTACCAAATCCGAGCCGATAAATCCGAACGTACCCTGCAGACATTTTCAATTAAAAATTCTCCCGACAGTTTATGGTTAATAAAAATAGTAAGCCGAATGATTTATACTTTTTCTCCTGCGTCCGATAGCAATAAAATCAAAAATAATAAACTCCCGAGGTATTTATATTAATAAAATGTTCGATAAAGTGAATTTCCTTTCCGTTTCATAAACATATTCTTGCAAAAATTGCGGCTAGCGCTCCCAGTACGTGAAATACATACTAGCGGGTCTGCCGAGTCTGATGATTTATTTTGATTTATTTTTGTTAAAACGTTATAAAGCTGCGCTATATTAAGATCAAACATTTTTGGATTTTCCTTATCTATCATATATAAATAAAAATGTGAAATATTCATTTGTAAAAACCTATAAACAAAACATTCTTCATAGAATGGTTTAAAATTTTGTCACAAAGTAACACTACTCAAAGACGAGGTTTTTATATCATTCATATCACACTTGTGACTATCATTTGCTGAGATCCTGAAATTGTGAATTCAAATAATTGTTTTAATATCTTTAATTTGTTTTAATGATTCTTACTTATTCTACGATAGATTTTTTAAATTAATTATATTTTACACCACATATGCTTAGTACAATCTTAATTTTAAAGAATTAATGTATTGCTATTGTTCTATTACACTTGCATTAATATATCAGCAGGACTAATGTGGAATAAATACTAATGAAACTAAACTTTAAACACTTATACCAGTTCATGAATATTCATGTAGATTAGTTCACTTCAATAGCCTGATTTTCTGCCGGTTGTCCAGTAGTTGTATCGCTTCTACATTGCTGTGAATTAGTAACCTTATTTCATGTTTTAGTGCTAAATCTTGGATAACCTCGTATACCCGTTTGACTTCATGGTCATTATTTATTTATTCGTTGGCTATGTAGCGACATTAATAAAAGCATGTTGTTTTAGCGTCGTTGGATTACGAGTTGGTTTGATGTTTTTGTGCAACCCTATATTCAAATCCCATAAGTTCAAATAGGCTTTATAACAGGCTGATAAACTAATATATTTCATTTTAGGTTAAATATGGAATATCTTCAAACTAACCATTATCTGATAGAAAATATATGGTGGTACAGAATTTGTGGCGCAAGAAAACTAGTATTTCATAAACCGGTATCATCAGTAGTTAATTCAATCTCAAAATGATTTACACTTAGCTCTTTGAAAAATTGTTCATTCTGATCTAAAATTGCCACAAAAACGCAACTCGTTAAAAGTTGTAACATTTCCAAAGTATCGGGCATGGGAGAAGTTACTATCATACTGGCGAAAGAAATCTTTCAAAGCCTTTTATTGGTCATTGCATAAATAATTTTACCTAGAAATATCCGGCCCTTTCCGCAATGCATTAATATTGTTCACCTACATTATATTTATAAACCTTGAAAATTAATCTTTAGAATAAGTAAATTAATTGAATAAATATTTTTAAGTCCTTGAATATTAATTTCTAAATTTCTGGGTAGCCAAACTCAACCAGTAGGGCTTAGTCTGATATTAACTATTAGTTTTGATTTATGTACGAAATAAATAGAAAATAAAATAAATTAATTGAATACAGTATTCTATGATTAATTAATTTACTTTTATTAAGCACGTGCTATATTCACTTTATAATATGATATGTTTACAATTTGATATATTTGGAAACAAATGAATGATAACAGTAATATGCTAAAATTGGCTTGGTAGCCATAGTGGAAAGCGACAGGACGGTACTCCTACTACCACTTCAAAGCCGAATGCCACAGGGTAGAGATGTGTACTTTATATTTGTGATTGTAATTATAAATGTCTTTAAGCAACAGTGTAAAATCCGACAAGGAATAACCATCCCAGTCAGGCTAGTAATCAACCCAGGTAAGACCTGATGTCTTCTAGGATGGTCTCAAAGTTAATTACTTACCTATCGATATGCTTAAGGCGAGAATCGTAATTCAAAGCCACTCACTTACTTGTTAAATATTTTCCATTACCCTGGTAAAAAATACCAAAATGACTGTGACAATATGTATGCAAGACTCGAGTGAATCTCCATTTTCTTACTTTTGATCAAGAATTCTAAGATTACTTTCATATAGACGGCTTCGTTAATACGTTAAAATGATATTGAGTTCAAATTAAAAAAGTCACCTCCCGCAAGTAGCTAAACAAGATATATCCACAACGTGTCATTGTATGACGTGGATTTTACGTTAGCGGCATCATTGAGCCTTACTACTTCAGATTGTTCAGAAAATGATCTAGTGGTGAATAATCTGTAGAAAATTTCTGGTTTAATGGGTTAATGGTTTCCTGGTTAATGGTAAACAACATGATGTCATATGCCATACAATTTGTAACACAATTCAATAACTGCATGGAACATACTATTTCCTTTTCATAATAAGAAGTGGACCTAAAAAGCATGTAATGTAATATTGCCACTGCTGTGTTGCTGAAAATTATTCAACGCTGCATCAACTAAATACTGCTATATCTATGCAAAACCATCATGGAAAATTTCAACATTGGGCCTCTATGAACCTATATGATAACAGGTCAATTGAAAAGTCCCCGGCCAGCCATAGTAAAACACATTTTTCTGGCAAAATAACTTTTTTATTCAACATAGTTCCCTTCAACGATATATTATTTGCTTCAAAATAGGCCTGCGAACAGGAAATAGTTTGAATATAAATATATAGTATTTGAGCTCTATGTTGTTTAAATGATCCTCCCAAATATTCTTAGAAATATAAAAATTCAATAAAAAATAAACTTGCTATATTTTTCTCGGTTTTTAAGAGAAACAAAAATAAAAAAACACACGAACCAAAAAGAAAACAAATAGCAACAAAAAATATTTATATATTTTCTTGGTGTGGTTGGAATAATATTTGCCATGTTTACTTTTAATAAGAATCTATTTTACGTAATTATAAGGAAACAAACAACGATTTTTTTTGAAGTATTGAGAATTACGTTTATATCTTAGTAATGTTTGAATAACATATTTATTACGAAAAATACGTTATGTAAATTACGTTATAGAGAAATTAAAATATCTAACAAAATTGAGAATTTTTGAAATATTCTTTAAAATAAGTAATAGTAGAATTAGAATTACTAAAGTAACAGTTATAGTAAGATTGAAAGGTGTCAATTCATAGAATATGCTATATATAAAATTTAAGTAATTCGTTTCCTCAATAAAAAGTTATTACGCCTTAAAAATTAAGTGATTTTCCAAAGCTATCTTACTTCCAGAAAGTTATTTTCATCATACCTTGGTCTTTGGCTCCCAAAAAGCCCTCCGTTTGACTTCCGTTTGCTCGTTTTCCTTCATAAGATTTGAAAAAGGTTGAAGAGATTATAAAACCTATTGAGCCGACTTGGTTGACGAGTGGTCCTACTATTAAAATATAGGTGGGTTCGAATACTGCTGGGGCATGGTTGTGAATTTATGTTTGTGATTATTTATAATTGTGGCTGTCCAAAAGGCAAGAGTATAAAATCCGACAGGGAAAATGATTCCAGTTACTTCAGTAACCAGGTATCGAGACCGGAAAATTTCTTGGATGTTTTCTAAGCTGGTCACTCACTAGTCAGTAGGCAGGCTTGGCGTGGTTCGGAGCTCACGTTAAGCAGTAGGTCCTGTTGAGATAAACCCTAGGTGATGAAAAAGACTCTAAAGTATAACAAAAAATATATATCGATGTAGACCGACTGATTTTTAAAGCATTTTGAAGCAGGCGGTTACAGGCAATGAGAAACGCGCACGACTATAATGTGCAAAAAGATCGTAGTCAAAACTGAAATAATTTGGATACAAACTACTACCTCAACTATCGATGCAAACTATCAAGAACCAACCAAACAGCCACAGTTGATCATTTGGAAAAAAGTGTGTATATGTTTCAGTAAAAAAGTTTGTTGCATCTACCGTACAGACCGGACCTTACCCTGTCCGTCCATTTGTTCCATATCGCCTTAATGGCATAAAACTGGCTTGGGAAAATCCTTGGTTTGGTTTTATACCATTAAGCTTGGTTACTTTTGCTTGGTTTCTAAAACATATACAAATAGAACTATTTCACTAATCTATATAAATCGATTAAACAGTTATCATCAAAATCAAGACGCTTATCAAAACTACGATAAATAACAATGAAAACATTTTATTTACCAAACTAGTTCTGGATAATATAATTAGATTTAAGGCGTATTTAAAACATGCCATTCTTTTATTTGGAAAAAAGTAGTGTGCTTACGTTTTCGTGTTTCGTGTTAAAATCAAGTAGTAAACAATACTAAATAATTCAAGGAAAATCACGTCTACATTTACATCTTAGTTAAGAATAAGCTGTTTTTAAAATAAGAAAAAATAAGAAGATTTAAATATTGATTTCTCTCCTCGGATAAACCAACACCAGACACTTACCAGAAAAATAAAAACTACTTTTAAGAATACTGAATTAGGAATACTTAATTTTAGAGTAAATTTGGGGATTTGCTTTTAATATTTTTTTACATATTAAATTATATTTTTGGATGAAATTTTTTAGCACCCATAGGAGATGATTACTAAAAATATTCAAACCCAAGGTGTAGTAGTAAAGCAAGTCAATAAACAATAAATAGTATGTAAGAAATATAAGTCAAAGAAATATTGTAACTAAAATGAATTCTACTCAATCAATGGATGAAAAAAAGCGAAGATAACATTAGCATTATTGAATAATTAACAAAATTTAAATAAGTAGCATAAAATTATTATACAATATAATATTTTCTTTCATTCTCTATATTAGTCTTCAATTTAATTACTGACAGTACTCCCTTTTTAAGAGAGTCCTTGATTACCAATTATATTAAGTTGCCAAGAAGGTAAATGGTTCACTTAGCACTTATCGTTTTAGTCATTATGACCCTAACAGGTAATCCAAGCAATCTTTCTCAGACATCCTTTCGCTTGAAAAGATTACCGTTGTAACTAACTAAACAGGAAAAAACAACTAAACTTAACACACCGTTGAACAAGAATTCCTTTTCAACATTTTATTTTAAATTAGACAATTAGTCATCCATAATTTATTTACCAATTTTATCAAAGTTTATTTCTATGAACTGTTGGCATTTTCCTCATTCATTTGTCAAAATGAATATATAATTAAATATTATATCTAAATGGGCCTTCAAAATAATTGATTTAGTTTCAATACCTTTATCTAAGCCTTCATTCGCTATCCTTTTTATTTGTCCTCCCTTCATAAGGAATTTTATACTACTACACACTTTAATAACAAATATTTAACATAGTTAATATTTCATGCACTAAAAATATTACCAAATTGAATAGAACATATATTCAAGTAAGCTACTATAACTATACCATGAGAGGTCAAGAGACTGAATGGTTGAACAGTACAAGCACTCTAAAAAGAAACATCCATTTTATTTTAACTTAAAAAAAATTCGTCCATCAGTTTGTACAGGATAAATAAAATAAATACATCAGATCTATTCTGCCTTGAACAATTTTCCCCTTTTTTTGTAGCAGCTCTTGTTTCCAGTCTAATATAATATTAAACAGATTTTACTAATACATTATATAGTTCAATAATAGAAAAAGAAATGCAAAATACCAATAAATTTCAAACTAAGCAACCTATTAAGTTCCATGAATACCTCGCCGGTTTAGTAATGTAAAATTACTCAATTTAAAAAGTAATATCGTAATATTTGGCATATATCAACAATAAACTGCGAGTATAAAGGATTCAGTATCAGCATCGTATTTTTTGTCCATTTCCTTTAGACAAAAAAAACATGGTATTCCAAATTAAAGCATTAAAGCGTTCTAACGCTTTAATGCTTTAGATACAAACCAACTACCACTTGTTCCGGTCGATTACTGATGGCTTGGCCTAGCAGCACTTACGAAAAAGACAAACATTGAGTGGATTCTTGAATTCCTTGGAACGAGGGGTTTCGTTAATAACAAGTAGATAAACTTACTGAAAAATGATAATGGTGGACAATAATTTTGATAAAATATATCAGACCAATTTCTTTTATCAAAATTTCGTATCGTATAAAAATCAGTTCTGGATATAATCTGAATTTTAAAAAATTATTCATCTTTACTATAAAAAATATATCTTACAGAAAATAAAATGTCATTTTTTAATAAACAAGCTTCAACTTGTTACAGGTAAATAATTAGTAGATAATCAGTTTTACTTCAGTAATACAAAAACATTCACAACAAAAACAAACACAAACTACAAGCAAATGAAACATCTGAAAACCGATTGATTTTAATTTAATTATCAGCTCTACATTTAAAGATTTGGCTTTAAAAGAAATTATGCCCGTAAGATTCAAAAATGAGATATCAACAATAAAGGAAATTAGAAAAAATTAAAACTTTTTCAAAAGGTTATTATTCTGTTATACAATTTATTTTATTTTAAATAAATATAATATAGCAATAAAAAAATCATAAAATGAATAAAAATTTGAGTTAAAAAAACATTCACTTTTTGCCACACTATTCCATCAATTTATTTATACATCTCTCATATAACAAAGTCCTAATTTCTCACAATTATCCATTACACAAAATAATTTTGGTGTTTCACAAATAACCTAAATGATTAAAGGATCTTCCTATGAAATCCGTAATAAGCTAGATGACCCCAAAGTTTTAATTAACTTAGTTTCTATAAAGCTGCAAAACTTTAAATCTTCACATGTAGTTATTTAACTACTTTAATAATTTACTTCATATATGATATACAGACAAGATTAAAAATGTTCTGTTAAAATATGTTTTATACTTAAATCAAAATTATGAAAAGCAAACAATGAAGGTTTACTATAACAAACTAATTTCTTCCTATTTATCCAAAGACAGAAAGATTTACTACTGTCCTAACGAAATACTACGACTTTTAGAACAAAACCCATTCATCGTTATTAATTATTTCCTACCGTTCAAATGCCCTTTGGATACAATGGATTTATACCAACGTTTGTAAAAACTCCGGAACAGTTCCTAAATTATGATCCTGAATATTATTCCATTGGCATTTAAAATATTTTGATTGTATTTTAACACTATCATTTGAAATAAAACGCTGTCGCCAAAACGTTTTCTCGAAATTTGATGACCAGGCAATAAAACATCAATTAAATACATAAAACCTTGGCTATATCAGTAGGAAAAGGATAATTAAAAATACATATAATGAGTACAAGAAATTATTTATGTACATTCAATTTATTATTAGATTTAGATAGTGGAACATGCGTACAGAAGTATATTTAATATATACGTATAGTAAGTATATGAAAAAAGTAATTAACAAAGGAATTAATGTATGAACGAATTAACAATATGAAATTAACAAATTAAAATTCTTAAAAAGGTGAAAAAAGGCAGTCGTCAATAAAATTACAAATAATTTAACTTATTATAAATATAAATTTTTAAAATGAATAATACAAAATCGATAAAGGAATTTCAGCAAATAAGCTTTATTAATTTCAGAAAAGTATGTTCGCTATTTAGACATTTTGAGCCGCTGGATATATCCTGGATAATTAATATTCAGTGGATAGGCAAAAGAAACCTTCAACAAGTACCAATCAGATCTCATCACGATAAGATTACGAAAGGTCAATATCAAATATCTGGTTTCTTGTATATCCAATAGTTCGAAGGGCTATATTTGACCAGGTTAATGATAAGTGGCCTATATTTGATTGAACAACACACTATGTATGAACCAAATGTTGTCACTGAAGTCAAATTTTGGGAAATACTTAGTGATATATTAATCCCGTACTCGCCTTGCTTGTATATTAATGCAAGTACAACATACAGTGGTAAAATATTGATTTGTAAATTAAGATTGTAACTATATGTAATGTAAGATGTAATTAATGAAAAAAAACTAAAGTCAAGTAAAGTAAAAGAAACTCTCAAATATATAGTTGAAGAATTTATAGGAAAACTTGATATGTTAAAACATATCAAACACAGATTTTGTAAAATACTTGATGAAGTATTGTAGTTGCACCTGCTTATGAAATTGTTAGAAATATATAAATTGTTATAAAAAACTTCAAAATTACAACTTGTGCATTACCCGCATTTATTATCTTGCCAAATGTTATACTGATAAAATTATTACTTAATGTTCTTTAATACTACACATTTCTACCACATTTCATGGTTAGTGAATCTGAAATACTCAGTCACTCTTCAATACTATAAAAGTTTTAATATTTTCATTAAAATTATTATTTCTAACTGAATCACAGAGTACAGTATTATCGACAAATCGATTGTGGGTATATGCAGATTATTTGCCTCGATAAATCCCAATTTTTTCATCCATCTTTTCTTTCCGTAGGTTACACAAGACAAATATAAGACAAGATATGGTAATATAAGACAAATAGTCCAAAAAAAACGAAGCGCGCTAAAATTTTAAATGTTGGAAGTGACGTCAATGTTTCGTAGTGCTTCTGATAGGTGTGTGACTGAATATGGTAAATTTTATTTTTATTTCTGGTAAAATTTTAATTATCCCACTTTTAATCTTAAAATAAATGTATTTATTTTTAGTAATCTCCCTATAGTATATTATTATTAAAAATCAATTTTTTTTTTGATTCTTTATTACAGGTATTTAGCCTATTGGAAATTATGCATACACTTTACAAATGTATTCCGTAAAGAAGTGCAGCTGTTTTAATCAATAAAATCAATAATTATTGTGTATATGTCAGACATTCATATTATTTTATCCATCCCCTGTATATGTTTTTCATATCATATATGTGTGGAAAACTAGAATTTAGTTTTATAGAGGATTGAGTATATTTTGAAAACTTTTTAAACCGTTTATTTCTCATATGTATCATATACTTGTATAAACACGAGAATTGGATTTTATTAAACTCACCCACCTTGTTTCATGTTAATAATAAATTTATTTGGAAACTGTTCCCTCCAATCCTATTTGGGTTTACAAAACAAAAGCAATTGTTTCCAGCAAAAAGAATGGGGACGTTTCAGGTGAATTCAAGAACAGATGTAAGGAAAAATCGACGATTTTATTGTTTTGTTCGACTGAAAAATCACTGGCCTGGACAACAGGAAATTCTGAAAGGAAAGGTCCTCTTTATACAACTGGCGTGTGGCTTCACACCGACCTAAAAGGCAATTTACTACTAGAAATATGTAACAATAAGAAAGTGAACGTAAAAATGTCCCAATTTATTTTCTCTATTTCATTTTATATTGGTTTGTGGATTTATAAAATACATTTTTATTTCTAACAATGAATGCTGTGTTTGTTTACAGACAAGAGTGTAATATGTGATATGGAATCTTAGTCACTCAGGGAACTAATCCGGATAACGGCAAATGCCTTCTGGTTATTACAGAAATTAATGCCCCATGAGAGCATTCATCGGTAACTAAGATGATTTAGCGGCCATCTTAAACAATAATCAAGGGCCCAATCGAAATAACGTTCACGCAGCAATATAGTTGGGTCTTTAAATAAAGAAATTTATTAAGCCCATTAGTCAGAACCTAAATAGGATATTCCTAAATAATAAAATTAAGATTAATTCGGATCCTTTTATTATCCAATTACTGAAATATCACTTGTCAATGTCATTAGATTTATTTATTAATTACATAACAAGCGCATAAATCATCAATAAATTTTATAGATTTGTTTATGCCCACTCCGATTTTCATATCATAAGTGGTAGTAAAAATAGCATCTTAAGTAGTATTTCCACTCACTGAAAAAAATGGTAAAGGTAGAAAAGAAGATTAAAGTGGCTGAACGAGTATTTGTCGAAAGTTGTATTGGCAGACATATAATGGAATACAATGGTTTCATTTTTAAAAAACTGAATTTATCAATTTTTATGTACTATTATAATGGAAAAACAGCAAATCACAAAAACGTTAAAATTTTGGTATTATGAATTATGAATTCTGTAGCGACCTTGAGGCATGTCGAATTTTACATCGTGGAATAACGGTCTACAAATACCCAGAAATATAATCCCATATGTTGAACACGGGCGGGGTGCCAGCAGCGCCAACTAGAACCCGATAACGAATAGCTGGCGGCAACCCCGAGACGTTTATCCAACCCTCGTTTGGTTTAGACGTGCCACCATCGACTGCCCAAGCCTCGTCTCCAAGTAACACCGCTGCCATCCGTTTTATCCAACTGTATTTTTCACATTTTTTATATAGCCAATAAATAACGGTCACATAATGTAAACACCACTGTCTCATTTCGTTTTACCTCCATTCACCGAGCCACATCATTTACCCTAAAATTTCCTGCATGGATTCACATTCACATTCTTAACAACTATTGTATTCATGATTAATAGTCTTTCCTCATATTGGTGCCAAATCGCCAAGTTTTTGTCAAAAATTAACATAATCTACATATTCTATAATTGTTTAGAAGACTGGAATAAATATTGATATATATATATATATATATATATATATATATATATATATATACAAAGTATTTATAATAATATATTTTAATATCTACATATATATATATATATATATATATATATATATATATATATATATATATATATACAAAGTATTTATAATAATATATCTTAATATCTACATATATATATATATATATATATATATATATATATATATATATATATATATATGATACAAATTCAAATTTTCTAATGTGAGGCTTCAGTATGGAGTCGATTACGAACCTGCGCGATTAATACATAGAAACACAATATGCACTAAATTCTTTAAAATAATGTATAAACATATAAACTTAAATAATTTTCTTCATTATATTCATTCGATACAATGAATAAATTGATTGCATAATTTGTTTCACGAAAGATCGCAATATTGTATTTAATAATGCCAACACAAAAACCATATACAACCATTTATTTATATAATTTATATAATTGAAAACAATAGACGGTTTCTGTAAAATATTAGGTAAACATTTTTCATGTCTTTTTTAACAACCCAGCTCGACGTCCGAAACAATGGCTCTATCAAAGTTCTCAGAACATTTAACACATACATTTTAATCAACCAGCCAGCCGATAAAGCTCTAGTTCATAAACTAGTTTGTCGAACAATATAATTCCCGAACAATGAGGTTCCCGACTCTTTTATATACTCAACCCTTACAGTCACCGTAGAACTAAATGCTAATCGATTAACAAAATCCCACTCATTTTACTATACGCCACGTTTTTCGTTTTTTATAGGATAAAAAATGAACCCTTTCTATAGCAGATTTTGAAATATCGCTAAAATTTCAATTTTGTATTGAAGCAGGAATATGTATAAAGTATAAATTAAATCGCAATTCGTAAAGGGTACAAATAAAAAAGAATAAAATAACGAACTATAAATTATAATCAAACTTCTGCAGTACAGGTAATTGCAGATTTCCATCAAGAGCATACATATTTTTGTTTTTTTTTGTTCGTGAGTTTTTACAAAGGTTATATGTATTATATGTATTTACTCCATCTAAAGGATTTAAAAACAAATGATGTTACTGTGTATTAAATTGCATCGGCTACAATTGAAGCCAATTTCATATTGAAGCCTCAGTGACAGACTTCACTTTTCGGCATGTTCAAAGAAACATCTTAATTTATACAGATTAATTTGTTTTTACGTGTAGTTCCACTTTTTACATCATTTTGAAGAAAAGGACAGCTGAATGCCATCGAATGATGTGTGTTACAACCATTACCCATCGATTTCAATGTGTGAATACTGGTTTTGGCGTTTTCAAAGTGACGATTTTGATACCAAAGATAAAGAGCGTTCTGGACGTCCAAAAGAAATGAAGCCGAGAATTTGAATGCATTACTCGATAATCATCCACGTAAAATCTAGAAAGAATATACATACTCGTTGGTAGTAACAAAAGAAACTATTTCAGTCGCTTGAAAGACTAAGTAATGATCTAAAAGCTTGGATATTTGATGTCGTATAAACTGAAGCCAAGAGACATTAAAGGCGTTTGGTCATGTGTGAAATCCTGCTTCAATGGTCACATCAGAAAGGTTTTTTGCATCCTGTTGATGAAAAGTGGATCGAGTAAAATAATTTAATACGATAAAAAGCATGGGGACCACCTGGATAAGTATTAATATTAACACCGAATATCTATGACTCGAGATAATATTCTGTACTTAGTGAGATCAGGTTGCTTTGTCCAAATAATACAAAAATAATAATATAATTTTGTCGCATATACACAAAATTAAATCACCATCGAAACAATTATCATTTTTACAAACATTTGTTACTCGACGCCGACTTCAAAATGAACAGTTGGTAGTAGTTAAAATAATATTGTAAATACACAAATAGGTTTAGATAGGTATCAAGCTAAATTGTGTGTATATAGCAGAATATAAATTACGTGTAGTAGATAGGTTAAATACAGTTTTTATTTATTTTTATTTAGTTATTACAACGACTATTATGTAGATATTTTATTTTAGAACGTTTCTTTTGGTATTAAAAATGTAAGTTTGATTATTTTTTACTTTATACTGAGTTCCTTATTTATTTTTTCAAGTCTGTTCAATTTTTTGTAAAAAATATTTTATTCAAGATGAAATCCGTAAATTGGCTGAAAGATGGGAAGAAATAGCGGCTATCGATGGACAACTCTTTGAACAAAATACATTGTACCGATTATTCACAATAAAGTTTCAAATTAAAAATAAATATTTTAAAACTGATTTATTGGTCTATATTACGTTCGAATTAATATAATTTGAAATGTATGTTTGTATAGTTTATTATTATTATTATTATTACGTTTGTATAGTTTATTATTATTATTATTATTACTTACGTCTTACTGATTATTATACATATTATACATTATTATAATAACGTTATACTCAAATGTGCCAAGTATGTCGGTAATGTTTTCCCGTCCGAAGTCTTCTATTTGATTCTGTACATTTTGGCCCAACACTAAAGCAATATGGATGCGATTCTAGAAGAACAGTTTCTCCTTTGAGCTAAATGATTCATCAAGCAAAATGAAAATTTTAATTTCCTCGAAGTCGGCGAAGGCGAAGCGTGTGCTGTATCGATGCGCAGAATGATAGGTTGAATGAATGTAATAGATTGAAGATTGAATTGTGATGACTCAATGGATTGAATCATTAAACATTTTTATGTCGACCACACAGAAGAAACAGAAAAAAATTGCTTCTAACCTACTTGCATCAATCAAAAAAGAAATCCCATTACGGTTAGATACATCAAACAGCTCAATATATTAGACTTTACCAGGCTACCCTTGGCTAATATATGTTTGGTTGAAAAATGTGATTATACAGCCTGATATGTAACCTACTACACATGAGCTTCAGACATTTCGAACAGTACTTACACATAGATGTGTAACTCGATTTTTTTTTCACTGAAGGTAAAAACTAAGCATGATCTATAATAATAATATTATAATCAGTAGGTTCAGCCGCTCAGGTTGGGCCAATTGCTCCAATATTCTCGGTATTTTGAGCCGTCGCCTCAGATTACCATGTTTCCAATAATCTAAAAGAATATATCTGACGCTAAGCTGAGTCTGGTATAGATCACACAGTGGTGAGTTCCATCACTTCAACAAATATTTGTACGTTAGTTTGCAACATAGTCGTACGAGGATATTTGACTTATATCTGCTAATATTATTATAATTGATGGATTGATAAAAGATCCTCTTAATTTCCCATAATTTGTTATTTTTTGTAAGAAGATCCCAATCCAGTTGGGTTAACTGCCTATAGAGGGCCTTCATGTAAATTTTAGCATCTGTTTTGCTAAATTGCTTATTTAATTTGGTTCACTCCTCTTCCTTGCTTGCTAGGAGGTCGACTCTTTCTTTGCCGAATATTCCCCTATCTAATGTATGTGAAGGAAAGGGTGGACTGTCCTTGTCGATCTTAGGCTCTTCATGGAACCCATAGAATCTGATACGATTAGTATCGATCCATTAATCAATAAGTCTTCTAAAACAGATAGGGTCATATAGATAGCCAGCAGCTCCGCGGAGAAAACGCTAGTTAGTAATAGAAACTAAAAGTGTCTCTCAAGTAGGCTAGAAGTGTAAGCGGCACCCACAGAGTCTTTTCCTTTTGAACAATCTGTGTAGATGATAAGATGATTCGGACAGTACAATGAATGTACTGTCCGCCAGTATATACAGTATGTACCGCCGAAACGAATACAATACTTATAAATAATTTATTATCTTTAAGCATTTCTAAACACAGAATTTGTAAAATTACTTGATGAAATATTGTAATTACATGTACTATTATAAATTTACAAAGCTATTATTAAAATAAACTTCAAAATTATAATTTAATACCAGATTTTACTTTAACCACTTTTTGTCGATAAGTATTATAAAAGTTTAATAGAACTAAACACCTATCATCAAATTTATATAATTTAATTCATGCTGTAGTTACTGTCAGCTATGATGCTATGATTATGACGAGCTATCATCAAACATCGATGCAATGTTGATACTAACTCTTAACAATTATGAGATAGTTGATCTCAAGATTACTATTCTTAATTATCCCAATTGGTGATCGTACTATAAATGGGTACATTTTAGACATTATGTGTCAACACTTGTTAATTTTTCTGTTGCTTATACTGATATTATTTTGTGTTCCATTTACTTCATTATGCTACCACATTTCATTGCTAGTACCTCTATAATACTCTCTTGATTATAAATACATGAAAACTGTTGTTCACTAAAATTAACTAAATTAAGACCATACGATATTAGTGAAGGTCTTAAATAAGGATACATGATGGCAATACTTTAATTATGTTTTAAGGATTGAAGTATAATAATTCAAACGAACAGTTCGAGTCCAAATCAGAACTCCTTTAGTTGCAAATGTTCACAACTCCTTTAATCGCATCTTCATAATCCTGACAGGATGGCTTAATTTCCAAGTCCTTTCGACCTGCTCTACCCAGAAACCTGATTACGATAATTAAATAATTAATGTCAGATAAAAAATTTCATCTGAAACTCGAAAAACCAGTCCCAGAGTAAATCCAGTTTCTACAGACGTGGACAACACCACTTCCTTTACGATCTCCCATGATGTAGAATATACTTAAGGCAAGCTCCAACACAACTCGACAAAATGGTCTAATGATTAAAGTTTTGGAGCTCATAAATCAGCTACTAGGGAACTTCGACTATTAGCTTTCGTCAGCCACGTATCACAACTTAGAGAGCGCGTACCTAGGTCTTCGTCAAAAGAAAGCGAAGTTCCAAAAGCTTCTCATAACCGTTAGACAATATTTCGCGGCCAAGCCGAAGAAATGATTAAGTATTAGATTGTTGTAATCACTTCTCAACAAACTGAACTTATAAACAAAAATACTCTTTCACAAAAATTCCAATAGATATTTACATAAAATATATTATTTTTAAAATTTATTTTAATCATTTACTCAAACTTATGCTAGTAAAGCCATTCAAAAAGTTTAACATATTTGTAACTGATAAAATACGTTATATAAGAAATTAAGTATATACAATCTACCGAAAATATATATAAAAAAAGGATCACATAACATAACCCGAATTACTCCTACGCTGAATGCTTCAATCTTGATTAACACGGTCACATCACGAACTTCACATCCTGTAAAAAACTTTTTATTTCTACTACAATAAAAGCACTATCGATACGTTCTTTTCTCTCTGGATATTATTATTATACGTCTAGCCTAAAGCGATTCACGGATACAATTCGAGTCCATTCTACGTCAAGTTAGACGATGTCAAAAAAAATCTAATAACTTCCCGTGAACAAACAAAAAATCCCATATCCGAATCAGTCAACGGCCAAGGCGACGTTTTTTTGTCAAGGAAAATCCATAAATGTTTCAACAGTCTGGTCCCGATAAGGTTTTCTCATTGGAGTATTGTTAAGGTGACAGGTCGTTTTTTAAATCACATTAAAAAGTACCTTCTTCAGGAATAATTCAATAGAAATTTAAATTAAATGTCTGTATACGGCAGATATTTGTCTATTATTCCGATTAACCGAGAGAAATTTATTAGAAGCCCTAGGTATATCTCATTAGCCAGCGTGAGCAATATTTTGGTTAATGTTTTGGGTTTCAGAAAGTTATATGCTCAACAACCCATGAATCAACTAGGTAAATTAATAAACTTAGATTATAATTTAACGTTTGTAAAAGTTGATTATAAAAAATATTCGAAAAATATTTGATTTGTAGAGGAAAAACTTATTTTTCGTCTAAACAACTCCTACATTACAATTTTTTTTAAAATAAGTCCTAATTTATGTCATATTTAACTATTTTTGATGTGACATATTAATCAAATTAGTTTTAAACAACTTTCTCCCTTCTTTCTAGCCATATCACGATATCATGTTTAAACAATGGTGTTGGATGGAGGGCAATCCAATCATTGACCCATTCTTGCAATTGTTGGTCCATTTTGAAACAATAGAGGTTAGTCTTAGCCAACTCTTGATCCAAGTTATATATTTGTGCACTTGGAATTGTCGTAGTAGTTCCACTTTTTATCGTCAGTCAGAATAAGACTTAGAAAACTTTTTGTGTCCGGACAGTGATGAAACCCCGATTTCGAAAGGAGTATTAATTATGGTAGCCATTTTATCTCCTTTGAGATCTTTAGATTCGATTCCATCGAATATAAATGTCAAAAAATAGTTCAGCAAAAGCTCGTTGAAATCAGAACCGAAAATTGAGTTATAACGGAGAAGCATCACCATAAATTTCTGTCTAATAGTCTTCAGCAGTAAATTTCTTCAAACCAAAAATAAACGTAATTACTGTCGAATTTCTGCGTTATATGATTAGCGTCTATATACATTACATAAACCAATACTACTAAAGGTAAGCTTGTTTTGTGCAGCAAATTGCAGAGAGTGTCGAAATCATCAAGATCAATAGCACTATAGCACACATATCGATGACCAAAATACATGCAAGTTTATAATATATTAAATATGTTAGAAAATTCTTTTATAATTTTTCAACAAAACTTTTTGGTTTGATTTGTTATTGTATTGACAACAAGATTAACTTCGAGTTAACTTTGCGCTTTGTATTTTTCATAAGAAGATTAAATAATGTAAAATTTAATGACAAAACCTATTTTCATTAAGAAGGTTTTATAAACAAGAAAACCCGCAGATATTAGACAGCAAGTCATCTGAGATGAAATTGTTCTCTATAATAACTTTAGTTTTGTATACAAGGCTTCAAGGTTTCAAATTTCTCACTGGATACTCTATATTTGTACTTGCAAATTAGTACATATGAAACTAAGTCTTTTTCTGAACTGAACTGTTCAACATTTATGTAGTTTTTTAGTGACAAGGTTGCTAACTAAGTTAATGAAATGCTAGAAGACTATCAATTAATGGGGACAGATTGTATAATTTAAAAGAGCGCCTAAATGTTGCTCGTTTTAATCTAAATTACAAAATATTAGTTATATAACTTACCAAAATTATTTCATATAAAAAATAGCAACATTAAACTTAATCGTCACCCTTTGCCTTAATTATTCAGGAGGGCGATATTATATCAGTCAACTAGTCATGAAAATTGTAATATTTTATTAGTTCAGAATTAAGAGTTTAGTTTTCCCCACAAGTCGTTACTTCTCTCGGCAAAGAAAGTTTTACAGTAAATTAAAAGTTCCTATTTTAACACGTAACCAATTGTAATTTTTGTAATAGTATTTCAATAGTTTCTTTTACAGAGGCTTTATAAATATTGCATAAATCTGCATTATGATTTATTGGACAGAATCATAAATTTGCTCACCTGGCCACCAGGATATTAAAGTCTCGCATCATCGAATAATCATCTTAGCAACTTTGATAAGAACTCATCAAATTTAACAAAATCATAAATTTCCAGAGGGTAACACTCAACGGAACGTTAATCGGGTATAACCAAACTCTTATTATCAAAAAATCGGAACGTTGGCGTGACTAAAATCAATATAGATATGCATATTAATAATTATTTTATGCATTAAGTAAGCATGGAAATTATTCAGGAAAGGTTACGGCCACGCCAATAGAATAAAACAATAGAAGTCTAAAAATACAATATAAAATTTGTTTGTTATGGATAATTATCACGTTAGAAGCAGGCAAGCTTCGAATAAATTGATATATTGAACGCGAATTCAAACAAAACTGCCTCTCTTCCCACAGTATATGGAAGTTCAGCCAAAATATTGTTATTAATGTCGCTGCATAAGCATACCAATTTCAACTTAGAAAATGAAATAACAAGCAAAAAAGAGCAACAAATTAGATTTGTTTTGTAGCCTAATTTAATTTTTTTGTAATGTTACAAAATTATATTATTGTTTTTGTATTGTTTGGGCTCAGCACTGACTTCAAAGTGATCAGTTGGTGGTAGTTAAAATAATATTGTAAGTAGATAAATAGGTCTAGAGAGATATTAAGCTAAATTGTATGTATATAGTAGAGTATAAAATATGTATACTAGATAGGTTAAATACAGATTGTGTTTATTTTTATTTAGTTATTACAACGATTATTATGTACATATATTATTTTAAAACTTTTTTTTGTTAAAAATCTAACTTTGATTATTTTTTACCTTTTAGTTAGTTTCTTATTTTTTGAAGTTCAATTTTTTGTTTTATTTCTCTTTTTAGTCCTAGATATTTACAAAATAAATGCAGTTATTTTATTAAGTATTACATTGCGTTGGCCAATTATAAGGAGAAATTTCCTATTTTCTAAAGAAACAATAATTGAATATAAGGATCGCTTCAGACCCAGGGGACAGCTACCTAGCCTAAGACATTTGAGAAATATTCTAAACAAACTAGAACAACAACAAAGTTTTGTTGTCTCTACCGGGATTCGAATCTCCACGTGTAACGATTAGAACGTTCATCTAACCGTTACACCATGGAAGCAGTTGGCTGCAATATTTCTACGACTTACATATGATATGGTTAGTGCTTAAAAAGCAAATAATGACTTTTACATTGAACGACTTTCGATTTTCCGTCACATCAAAAAATATGTGGAAACTTCGTAAAGGCCTTTGAAATTTGAGGTTTTTTAATTTATTTTTGAAATGAATTTTCCTACCTCCTCTCCATACAGTACTTTGATTTAGTGATAAAAATCTTGTAAATTAAGCTTCTACTTTGTTTATTTAATGTTAAAGAACTGGACCAATCGGTTATTACATCTCAAAAACATACTCAAAGTAGTCCAACACATTTTTTTACTATGGTACACGTTCAGTTGATATCTTTAGAGTGTCTGCTATTTCATTCAATTTACGGTCATTGAAAATCATATTGTCGATTTTTTAAATGTTGTCAGCGCTGACAACCACTTTTAGACGTCCACTGCATTCAACGTCTTCGGTGCTCATTTCACCACGACTAAACTTAGCACACCAATCCTTGAGGATTGATTTTCCTGGGAGAGTGTCCGGAAACTCGGCATCAAACCAAGTTCTTGCTTCAACTTTATTTTTTTCCCTTCAAAAAGCAATATTATACGTTTTTCACAATAACAGAAGTTGCTTCACTCAGAACGCTATAATGCACAAACTAGTGATCCAACAGCTGTCAAATTTATGCATTTATATCTTTTGAGGGTTAGGGCTAACACATGGATTTAATTCTAGTAGCGCCGTCTGTGTCAGGCCGAGAACTTGATCTATTGACCTGTTATAAACATCGTGTGTTAATTGTTGTTGCCATCTTGACTGGATTGCCAATTTGATGGTACAATTGGCCTTGAATCTCGAATGTTGCAATAGTATTTTCAATGATTCTAATGGGATATTTAAGAATGAGAGTGAAACTTTTCCTGAAGCGCATCAAACACCGTCCGATTGACCTTAGTACTTGCATGTATAATATAATGTATATTTAATGCATGACGATTCTTATATTTCTTACGTATTGCCGATTATAACTGTTTTTAGTAGCTTTTATTTCCAAAATTTTGGCACTTATTCGAACGTATCATGCCTCTCGTCTCATATATTATTTTACCCTCTCATCGTATATTTACATTATATTTCAAATATTATCCTGTAGTGCTAATTAACCGATAGTTACAGACTATTAATGTATTAGTGTACCTCGACCAATATATCCTGTTGGTCCTAGAAGGCGTAGCTTTTTAGTTAACCAATAAATTTAAGCAACTTTGAAGATTAAAATGAACAGGAATATTGACCAAATATTACTAATAT
The DNA here is from genome assembly GCF_030347505.1 of Rhynchophorus ferrugineus. Taxonomy (NCBI): domain Eukaryota; kingdom Metazoa; phylum Arthropoda; class Insecta; order Coleoptera; family Curculionidae; genus Rhynchophorus; species Rhynchophorus ferrugineus. The sequence goes on along the minus strand of NW_027472580.1, from coordinate 27,645,506 downwards.
AACTAAAAACATGAAAAATAAAACTGATAACGACAATGTATAATTAAAACTAATTAAATTAGAACAATCACGTGATAGATAACTGAAAATATCAATTTGAAACGATTTTACTAAAATGCCCGCGCCCATTTTAATTCAATCGCATTTCATTTAGTTGACCTAAATTATTTTAGGACCATTTTCATGTCGTCTTTCAATGTCGCGTCTTCTCCCAATAGTAGCTTCACACTACGTTTTTTGCTCTCTATGCGAAATTCACCATCCTTGGGTTTTTTAAATCATCCCCGGCAAGTTATATCACTTAAGTTAGCGTTAATATGTTCGTTTCAAAACAACAATGTCATTCAAAACAATTTATGTGTCTCATTTAGAGATTTATATTATACTATTAAATAAGCAATTCGTATATATATATATATATATATATATATATATATATATATATATATATATATATATATATATATATATATACCGTACCCGAGAGGCCGAGCTTTGCTCAGACCATTCGGCCAAATAGAGCACTTCTTTACAAGTAATAATAATTGTATTTAGGTTGTATGGTAAAAAACATGTAATCTTACAATAATATATACTTATGAAAGTATTCTAAATACTAATACATCTATTGTATTGATTTCTTAATAACTAAATAAAAAATTTAGTTTTCGAATTTGTTAAAAATTAATATCATTTTTTATTACTAACATTTATTAAAAATTAGCATTATTTTGATATCATAGAAAAATGTATAAAGAAGGCTCACGCCAAATTTCAAATAATTCGGTTTAATAAAATTTGGGGTGGGCAGTATTTGAATAATTAAAATACAAAAATATATTTGGCATTTGTAACTCCATTACTTTTTAAAATTGTAATTGGTATTTTAATTACTTAATGTTACAAGTCAGTCATTCAGCCCAAATCGGATAAAGTCATAAAGGACTGTTTAGGACATCAATTAATTTATCCCAGTCCCACAAGATGGAACTCTCCCTATCATTCTATTATCCAACTAACGACACTTAAATCTAGTAAGACTAGTACATTTTCAGCCATAGAAGTAGACTACTTGGAGGAATTTATTGAACTATTGAAACCAATTGCTACAGCTTCAGATTATATTATGAACAACAATTGTTATAATGGCAACATATTTCCTACCTTGATGTCTTTAAGACCAGATTAGATCGCGTGAATATTTGAAATTGAAGGCATTGGAGACATCAACTAAACGAGAACTTATAGTTTAATATATCTTAATATCTTAGATAGAATAGATATAAAAAGTTTTCAAATTGTCACCTACATTAACCCTGTAAAAAATGCATTGAAATGGATAAAGAAAGCATAACGCTTTCTGGCAACCAATTAACAAATTGGAGACGAATAAGTTAAAATATATAAAAACAATTAAGGCATTAAGGGAAATTAAAAAACATGAAATAATGCCTTATAGTAATAGAAGCCGCAGTACTAGCAGCTACTTAGTAGTGATCAACCACAAAAATACAATCCAAAATGGAGTTAGAGTCAGCCTCCTAAACAATAAAAGCAAAATGTTAACTATCCTTTAACGTTATCAAAATAAAAAACAGGTATTTGTATAATACAACAAAAATTTGTAATCATCAGGACCAGTACAAAGATTGTTTTCTTTAGCAGGTTTTATAGATTCTCCAAAAAGAATATATTTGTCTGATAGTACATTTAAAAATCTAGTGTTCGTTAAAGTAACTTCATGGAGATTATTATTAACTGCCTAATCTAGTTACAACACCAGCCTGTATTTTGTAATATACAAATTGTATTTTATATTGAAATAGTTTATATATGAAATTTAGTTTATATTTTAAATGCACGATTTCAAAATATGTTGTACTTGCTATTTAAAATACAGGGGAGAGAATATTTTGCAATTTGCAGTTTAATTAAAGCAAAGCATATATTTTGCCCAACTCTCAGTATAACTTGAGATATCGTGTCAACCTATCAAACGCCTCTAAAGGTCCCTTTTTAGATTCTACAAAAATATTATTTTTATGCTTGGTTACGCCGTTAATTGCAAATCTCCGAAATTCTTATAAAAACAAGTAGCAACAAAAAACCAACTAGAAAAACCAACCTTAGTTTTTACATTACCTTTATTCGTTTATTTATAACCAAATATATAATTTATAAATATATATATGCACGTTTAATAATATCTAACTCATCTCACTGTAATTTGAAATAAAAAATATTACAGATCAATTACTCATATGAGCAATCGATATTTAAAAATTCTGAAAATAATTATTAAATCAAATATTCCTAAGAAAAATACACAAAACATTAATTCTCCTAGTTTATTCATTATTAGACAAGTTATTACATATTATTTTTGTGGATAGAAACTATTAAAAATGTATTTGCTAATGCTTTTTAAGTTTGCGGCAATGTTTTAATAGAAAAAACGTAAAATAAACCAATTACCGAAAATTTAATGCTATTTTACACTAAATTTGATTATTATGCATGATGTCTAATAATATTTAGTGGATTTTCGTTTATTATTTGCTCAAGGAATTTTTCGTCCATAACCTGTTTTAAGATAAAAGAAAAATTTAAGATACATTGTGTATAAAATTTAATTATGATGTTTAATAAACTTAATTGCATCATAAAAATTTTCATACCTATATATATATATCCTATATATATATATATATATATATATATATATATATATATTATATATATATATATATATATATATATATATATATAATATTACCCTATATATTTATAATATTACCCTATAAATATGAACACCGAGAAGGTTGGAGAAGGAAATTTGGCACGGTTAGAGCTAATATTGTTGTGTAATATGAGCTACAACTAAATATATTCAAGTAAAACGAAAAATGCCCTAACCACCAAGCAATCAGGGACAGTACCTACTGTTTAACGTACTGGCTGTCGAGTGAGCAACTTAGAAATCAATCCAAAAGATATCCGGTCTTACCCAGCTTGGTTATTGGCGTGACTAAGATCATTTTCTTTGTAGAAAATTACACTCTTGCCTGCAAATAATCACAAATGTTGAAGAACAACAAACACAAATTAACGGCTATGCCCTAGCACAATTCGCTCCCGCGACCATTGCAACGACAGGAGGACCGTCATGTTGCCTTCACGACTGAGCCAACCAAGCCAGTCTTTTCTTAATTTGAAGCTTTATTGTAAAAAATCGGTAAAATGTATGTTATTTATTATTGTACATATTTATTAGTGTAGCTATTTTCCATCAATAGTCGTTACTTTTTCTCATCTTTCAGAGAATTTACGGATTCCATCTCGAAAGAGCGCTATAAATTCAGAGACTGTCCACGAATTTGCCTTTTTTGGTATCTTCAACTAAGTGAAGCACTGCTCAGAGAGGTCATGACTCATATACTGTAGTAAGTAGTAATCAGAAGGAGCAGCTTCTGTAGAATACGGCAGATGTGGTAGCCCCTCCCATTTTAATATTTTCAAGAATGTTTGCACCGGTATAAAACACGTGATCTGGCGTTGTCACGCTGAAGTCAACAGCGATCCCCATTGATGGTTTGATCGAGTAATGAGTTTAAATCCTCGCCTTCAAAATTATTTGGTTATCAGAAACGCTCCTTTGCTTCTGTGTAAAAATCTTCATTTTTAAAACGACCACCAAACGACGAAGTTACCAGCATTCACATAATCTATGGATGGAGCATGAGCATAAGCTTCACACAGCATTCGCTAATCTTCAGCTGTCTTTTTCTTTAAATTGAAGTAAAAAAGTAAAACTACAGGAATGAAATAGTATTTAAGTGAACTCTAAGACACAATACAGACAATTCGCAAAATTTCTGCTGGCAATGAAACCTATATACTGAAAAAAAAACAAATATAAAATCATGAAGATGAACAAACCCCTATAAATGTGAACACAAATTAAAATTTGTGAACAATATAAAAATACAAGTCTGATGGTTGCAACCGAAGTGTAAAACAGAAGAAAATTGCCATTAAATTTATCTTCAGTAGAATGCCAATAAAAGTTCTAGTGAACAAATTTTTAAATTTTTTAAGATATCTTTAGTTAAGCTTGTCCTATTTAAATTTTTTTGTATTATTTTAACGAAATTTGATGAAATTTTACGTTATTTCGTAGCATTTATGTTAAACATTATGTATTTAAATGTAAAAACGAAACAATGTGTTCTGATCTATGATGTGAAGGTTAAAATGGCATGCCTTATATTCCAAATTATCTTGCTCTAGTACCAGAATGGTTTTAAAATAAACAGCGATAAACATAAGGAATTCTTTTACAAGTTTCTGTATAACTTCAAAAAGGTTTGCACTTTGCATTTCGAACCATATGGTACCCAATTGGAATTTAAATAGCAACTTTTTCATGATGCTTGATTACATAATTGAATTGAAATACATAACGTGTATTTATTCACAGATCCTTCATATTAACAAAGTTAACGATAAAAAGAAAAACATGGTCATATAAGTTTAATATTGAGTTCAGCAGAAATTGTTCAGCTTACAAGAAGCCCACTAAAAATAACTAGAAATAAGTAGAAATATTTTTTCAAACGAACTAAATTAAAAGATTTGAAAACTGAAAATTAAAATATGTATGTGTATCCACAGATTATTTTGAAATAGACGAATTGCGCCTTTAACATTAGGTAGATAAGAACCAGACAGTACAACACACAAAGAGACCAAATAGAAAATGTATATATGCTATAAATATAAATATGTGTTGTTTGTTTTAGCAGTTGAGAAAAGTCGCTTCAATTTCATGAACGATGTTTGTTGAATGGTCCCTTCAATCAATATTACTTCATTTTTTATATTTAGATTTAGATACTATTTTATTAGATTATTCAGATATTTAGATTTCATATTTACCACAACTGTTTACAATAACAACAAATTTAGCATTCAATTGTTGAAGAGTCTATATATTATTGTAAATATTATTTTAATTGAAATCTGTCTTAAAGATTTATATATATATATATATATATATATATATAGAGAGAGAGATATATATATATATATATATATATATATATATATATATATATATAGAGATTGCATTCTATGTGTCTTTATTCAACGGATCTCATGAGGCCAGTGGAACATAATAAGTAGTAAAATCGAGGCAATATTTTCTGAAATCTTCAATTTTATTTTAAATTTTATGTAATTAAAAACTTTTCTTATCATTATCAAAAAAATATAAAATGCCATAACTCGTCTGTTAATTTCTAATTAGCTATACTATGTGTACGACATTCAAAATAAACATCATTTAATTATTTTCTGTTCGTATACAAAAAGGCGATACTACAAATATCCGTATTCTACGGATAGCTGACGTATTCGCCCTAATTCGCCATCCCAACACTTGAGAAATTCGAGACATAACGAGTTCAAGGAATAAACCCCGAAGATATGTTATCCAATAAGTTTCTTTTTATAAGAGATTATTTACTGAAACCTGAAATAGTTCTTATTACCAGCCCTTCGTTAGAAATATTTCTGGCATAATATCACTCAGACACGTCAAGGAGAAATATTTACGTCCATACATTGATACTATTTTTTTAAATACGAATTATTTAATAACTTCTACAAACACTGTGACACTGTGTGTTTTGGAGGTTTTTATTGTATGTTTAAAGATGTGAAAAATTGTGAACATTATTACTTTTTTAAGGAGTTACATTTAAAGGATTATTCAAAAGTAGTTAGAATAAAGTCAACGAATGAAACAAATTGGATCAACTTACTATCCGGCCATAAATAACGTCAAATGAGAGAATACTACTATACTTGACGACTTGTGAGAAAGATTTGTGGTTGGAAACGACTTCAGTATTTTGCATATAAAGAAGATCTTTCTGCATGTTGGCAACACTACGAGACCCTATATAATGGAAGGCAACACTAAGGTGTGAAAGAAGTAGTTCAACGATCGTAAGACCTGGTACGCTGAATCATCGCTTACATTGTATCGGCAAAATAAATCTGCAATCCGGCCAGGTTGCCTACTGAAATCGTTATATCATATTCTGATGAAGTTCTTACAATAACTAGCATATTGCTGCCAAACACTGCCTACTTTCACGATAATAATACGACCATATAGATCACAAAGATTCAGTCTTACTATTATGAGAAGTTTTAGAATGATATATATATATATATATATATATATATATATTCACTATTCAACATAATTTCATTATTTTAAATAACATAAATAAAATAATATTTATATTAAACGAAATATTCAACTGTAACTAAAAATATTATACCATATCAAGTACAAGAAACATGGTACAGAGAAAGTAATTTTGTTTAACTAAAATTGTAGATTTTTTGTAGTACCGATTACCGATTACTCGAAAAAAATAGTCACAAGAATATTTTCATGAAAGTTTTTAATAGCGTTTCATGGTTTTCAGTAGTACTGTTTTTTTAAAATGTTGCAATTGTTTTTTCAATCCCAGCAATTGATTGAAAAATCAATAATGAAGAATGACTCTATATCACTTTCTAAATCAATATTTATTGTCTTCGGAACATCCTGTGTTTTAACGATATTTTTCCAATTAAGTCAACATGTTTCTAATTATATATATATATATATATATATATATATATATATATATATAAATATATATATATATATACATAATATTTTTAAATAAACATTTATATACAAAATATTAAATTTATATTTTGTTTAATATTTATACATACTACTAAAAGTATATTCAATTGTTTTCATTAAAATTAATTCACCCTCTGAGAAAGTCGTTTTACGTATAAAGTCATTTTAACAGGAAGTTTTTATTTTATTATGCATAACCAAACAGGAATTACATAGGCACTTATCCTGAGATGTTTACCAACAAACAACCAGCTGCGAAACAACACATTAAACTAGGTTAATAACGTGACATTGAAAACGTTTTCCTTCTAGATTTAACACAAGTCTGATAAAATGAACCTTTACAAACAAAGAAATACTTGTTATTATTTTCGTTAATTCGACAGGGTCCTTGCAGAGAATCGTTATCATTACCATCTGATACCACTTCAACTAACAAAACAAAGCTATTTGCTGGCGATATTTTTATTGATTATTTAAATTCAGTACAGATAAGTTAATACGTCGATGAACACTTAATGTTTATCCGTCAGATTAGTATGTGTAGAGGAGATCTAAGCTACTACTCATTTTATTAAAATAACTTAAAGATTCAAAAACGTAATTTCAATGAATAAGTAAAATATTTTCAATCTGCTGCAGAATACTACAAGGAGATTGCGGGCGTGAAATTCAGCTCCAACATTTATCAATGCGAAGTGCCTAATATTCTACAATATATATGTATGTTATGTAATACGACCCAGACTATCTGATTGTCTGTTTTTTACTGTCTGAATGGTGAACGAATGAGACGGGTTGGTCTCTACAGCCGTTCAAATAGTCGCCACTTCCGTAAAATAAAACACTTTTTAAGTAAAATAATAGTTTTTTTGAAGTGGATTGTTAGATTGAAGGTGCTCAACGCCCCATACCCATATACTGTTTCAATTATTCGAACCATTTCTTGGTGTAGTTAAATGGAATTTGGCCAAAAATATCGCAACAGTAGCTGTAAGATCAGAAAACGTGAATCGAAGGTATTCAACGACCCCTAGACATAAACTATTCCAAGTAAGAAACATTCATGCTTTCAAATACACCCCTAGTCCGTGGATCCCGACACTTTTATCACAGTTTAAGGTGTAAGGCCACCAAAGCTGAATTGAAGTTACGGTGAAACTACTGGAAATCTTACTAGAAATTGAACAGAAGCTTACAGTTCATGGTGAACGGCGACCAAATTTGTTAACTGCAGTAGCTCAGTTTGTTAGCCATACACTATTGTCACCAAAGTCAAGCCGAATCATCAAAGCTAGAAATTCATTGTAAATAGGGATGCCATGAAAATTCTGGTAGAAACAGTGCCATTTCAAAGATCTTCAAAAGCAAACTGGCGGAAGAAGACGAAAGTACAGATACTCAAATAAAATTTTACAATTACTAATAACTAAAATTTAACTAATTAACGATAGTGGTCGTTTCTTTAGGAAGGAGGTGTTATGTAATATGACCCGCACTATTCAGTAATCTGTTTTTACCCTCAGTGTCGTTTTGTAACGCAGTTAAAGAAGTCGCCTCTTCTTTCCGTAAAACAAAACAGTTTTTAAGCACAATAATAGTTTTTTTTTGGTTAATACCCTTTCACATACTATTACTTGTATGTATTAGAGTGTTCAGTAAATCCGTGTACCACCATATATTCGGGTAAAACCAAAAATCTTTCACAAGACAATAAAATAAAATTTTAACTCTAATTGAAGCAAGTTATCATTCGGGTCATGAAAAATTGCAAATAAAGTTTTTTCGCAAGCAATCAGACAATTTTAAAGGTTCCAAATTTTGTCGTTTTGTACACATTTCATTGTACAAAACGGAACATCTTGTTAGCTGTAAATATATATATTGCCATATTTTATTTCGATTTCGACCTTTAAAGTGTATGACTCAAAAGTAGCAATCATCAAAATAATTATTTCTCCATTAACTTCACATGGGTACCAAAATTTAACATGTGATGTTCTCCTTCCTTCCACAAACGTAAAGGTTCAACTCAAGATCTGCAAGCCTTGTGAGAGCCCATATAATCTAAAAAAATATTGAATCAGTACAAACGTTCTTGGAAAATCTGTTAGATTTCGTGTCACGTAATGTATCAGAGCTGTGTTTGTATTTTCTTCGTGATGAACTCACTACTCAATAAATAAAATACTCGAAGGTGACTCGTACGCTTTCTAAACTTGTCAAATTACTAAGATCTCGGGCAGCTTTATGAACTGAAGGGCGAGGGTAGTCACGTAATGTATCTGTGCACGAAAACAATACACAGAAGACACAGAAGACACACACACAGAAGAAATTTTAACCAAATAGTAAACAGGAATAATTGGTTCGCTAAAGAGTCGCATTAAAACAGTTATATTGATGATTATTTTTAAATATTAATACGCCAAAATCACAAAAATTAGAACTAATCATTACTTTCATAAATATAAAATAGTTGCCCTGAAAATATAGAAATGTAGAAAACAGAAGAAATAAAAATATAGAAAATAAGCATGATTATCTTCCTATCTCCATAATGTGATTTGGTCAATTTTATTTTCAATAATGCGTAGGGAAAATTCTTCTTACTCTAATTCATCAAAACACAATGGATTCTATTATCTCTCAAATAATAATTAACCCTCTTGAAAGTAGTATCAATCTAAAAAACACTTCACATATAAATAGTCTGCTTGATTATATCTGGCAACAACTCGTTATCACATGAATATGTGTTATAATAATATAGTATGTGCCTAAGAATACATATGTACACAAACATAAAAACTATTATCACATTCTGATACATAATAGAACTTCCCAGTTACTGCTGTTTTTTAGTTGTAAAAAAGACCAACCATTTTAAATATTCAATACTCTGAAATGAAACCCCCTGACTTTTCCAAGGGGACTTCAAACTTCCTTCTGTTGAATTATAATAAATTAAGTAAGAGAAAGTTACGCACACATCTTTTTTATTATTTAAAAAAAGCATGATAATACACTTTGTACTTGCTTTATTTGAATTATTTAATAACACTTTATTATAGCATCCAGTTTCGAGAAAAACACATATAAAAACGTCATAAGGAAGATAATGTTAGAAGTACTGTTGAAATTGGGTAAATTTTTCTCTTGTTTAATTGTTTATCTTTGCATAATAGTTTCTTCTTATTGCCCACTATTGTATATTTTGTTTAAACCTACTTATTATAACTATATAACTTATAATAACTTATTAGAGGTAACCAAATTAGTGACTAGACGAAACGGAGAAGATTATATCCTAGCGGATTTTAAACTCTTATCTATAAATTCGCAGAAATGGTCACATACGGAATAGAAACATTCACACCATAAGCAGAAACGAACTGGCGACTATTGTATCAGTAGCAGACTTGTTTTGTTTTATTTATCTGTTGGATAAATACTCAGAAAAGATATCCATATACATACTATACATATACATATACTATCAATTATGCCATCAGATAAATTTTTAAAAAACATCTTACACTGGATAGAACGTAATCTATCCATAATATCATAAAAAGAAAGCGGAAGCTAAATGTGGCTATCAAATATTAAGAATGAGTTATTATTAAAAAAAGTTGAGCAACAGAGCTCTTCTAATTTTTAACCGACTTAGAAAAAGGAGAAGGTTCTATGGTTGTATTTTTTTTTAATATATGTTCGCAGATTGCTCGGTCAATTGTGGGCAGAAAAAATAATCAAAATTAGACTTTTAACACAAAAAAAACGTTTTAAAATAAAATATGTACGTAATAATCTTTGTAATAATTAAATAAAAATCTCTTTGAAGTTTTCGCCGTAGGTTTAATTTTTTTTGTAAAAATATTTTATCATACTCCTTTTGTGCTATCAATTTAAATAATATGTATTAAAATTCCTATATTTTGTTCCTCGATTCTAAAATCAGACTAAGTTTGTTAATATTTTATTTACTTCTTCAACACAAAAACGTATCGAGGCAAGTTATATTACAATATCATTGTGAAAATTGAGGATTGGATTCAAAACATTAAAATGTATGATATATATTAAAATTACTGTTATGTTCTTGTTAGGGTAAAATCTAGGAGTTATAGACACAGCAAAGATTTGTTAACAATATAATAAAAAAGATAAGATACTATCTCGTCTATAAAATCACTCTTAATTTGTTGATTTACAGATTGTATTATTTTATGTTGTTTTAATGTGTATTTTAAAACATACTCGAAGAATGAGTTTTCTGAATTCATGCGTAGGATCAAACAAATCCCATCCATCTCGGTTAAGTAGCCTTAAGCCAAAGTATTAATTATAAACATTTTAAACAACGAAAATTTGTTTAAGTAAATGAACCTCTCCAAAATAATAAAGTTTTTGACTGATGGCACTTCGATTTCTTTTTTTATTTTTTTTGTGACTTTTTTATTTATTTTTGAAATCGTTTCAATTTTTTTGTTAAAAATATTTTATAAAAAAATATATTCGCTATTTAGACGTCATTCTGAATCATTATCAAACTCTTTATTGAAACTTATATGGACAAATATAAGATTTATAGTTTCATAATATAAGTTTTATAAGAATCACAAACATATTTAAATGTGACAAAAAAATAATGAAAATGTGTTGAACTTTATTTTCAGTAAACTACAGCTTAAAGAGCAAGAGGTAGTGCCTCATTATGCTGATAAGTATTTAGTTAAAACGAATAGTAGTTTATTGGTTATGTGTGATCTTTTGAATAATTAGATTATTTTATCGAGAAATAAGATTAGGAGTAAATTGATTAATCTCAATACGATTTCGATTATTAATATTTTATAACATTTTAATATAATTGAAATATAAACTTCTATTGAAAATAACTAATAACTAAATCTAATAATAGGTTTTAATTGAAGTCAGGGCATGAAAATGGATGTTTTATATTGTCTGTGATATTCCTTATTACACCACCTAGTTTTTTTAATAAATCTTATAACCAATTTATAGTTACTTTCCGAGATTCTAATCTTTGATTGATAGCCATATTTATATAAATACCAGTATGTTTTATGAACTAAAAAACCTAGTGAAACAATTAATAGTGATCGCTACCGACAACAAAAATAATTAATTTTAACAATTAACAATTTAACAATCGAAAAACGGAGTGAATGAGCCCGAAGGCACGGTAAAGTGATTTTACAGCACGATAATGTGTCATAAAGCAAAACCGGTCAAGGAAGCGTTGAAAACAGTTTGATGAGACATATTATCATACCCGCGTACTCTCTAGCTCTTGCTCGGCCCTACTATGAACTTGTCGCCTAAACGGGACACGCATTTGCAGAGAATTTCGAAGAATTTAGAAAATAGCTCGATGAATCAAACAGTTTTTCGAAATATCAGCAAGAAGTACAGAATCAAATGGCCAATACTTTGAATAAATAAATGTTTCCATTTTCTTGAAAATTGTGTTTTTTTTCCGGAAATTTTTTTCGGAAAAACCCGATTATGACTTTCCGGTAAACCTTTATCCTGTGAATAATAATAAAATCAAGAGAATTTTAAATAATATAAGCTATTAGCTCTGGTACAATCTTTTTTTTCAGTTTTAAGTGGTATTACCTAAGGTTAAAATTAAGGATTTTTATAATTTCACCAGATTTTCACTTTCTCAAATAATCAAATCATAAACTCACACAACCAAATGTTACATTAAAACATTTTGTGTCTTTAGTCGTTATCTATTTCCATTACACAATATATCTTTGATCTCAAAAAATTATTCTGTAACGAAGGCGTCGAACAGTTAGCAAACTTGAATAAATAAATTTTACAAAGGAGAAAATTACAAATTATATAGACTAGATTTTTCTAGAACTACTAAAGGAATTAGTAGCAAAATCACATATTCGAAGAAAGAATGGAACATTAATATACTAAATACTAAACTAAATGTATAGTCCTTACAACAAAACAGCCAATTCACGTTATAGATGACATGGAATATACTGTCAAATGCAGTTTATAAAAATATAAAATAGATTTTAAACTCAGGACGTATTTTTCTTAAAAATACTTACTGTTGTAAATTTTAATGTCAAATGTCTTATTGAATGAAAATGCACCTCAAACTCAATAACTTTTAGACAGCTTAGCAATTGATGAATTAAATATCCAATTAACTCCTTTAGGCAAATCAAAAACGATCACAAAAACTGAATGAAATGTCATTTCAAACCATTTCAATACCAGGGTTTCATTAATTACCAGTAAAAAGGCTGACTAATAGATACATATAGTTATAATAAATTTTAGAATTACATAGGATAGTAATTAAATTTAGACTGTACAGTAGATCGCTTACTGAATCGATCTTCTACATGTCGTTTTTATAATATAAATCCCATCAAATACTTTGATTGATTGCTCAATGGGTAGATTATGGATATTAAAAGAATAACAAAATATATTGTTGTAAGAAAGGAAAACAATAGCGACCAATATGCGCAAAGTCATCCTCTGGCATACAAAGATGGAGGTTATCCTGATTACCACTTATGAAATTCATACGCCATTGCTTAATTGACACACGATGTTGAAATGCTGAAGAAGTGCAAAAATAAATAAATAATTGGATCTCTTCTTTTCTTTTTATTAAATACTGTGCTTAAATTATTCTGCAAAAAATGTATCAAACTGTTACCGAATTTGACTGAACATGTCAATTTTATAAAGCAGTAAAATCGATTTTAAACTGAAAACGGATTTTCCTTCATATTTTAGCTTAGTTAAAAAGAGAAAAAATGTTGTCTGATGTATTGAAACATGTAACCGAATCTAGTCACCTACTGGTTGGCCCTGTTGTCAAATTCTTCAAAACGTTAGTGATAATAATCAGATGTTATAAACCGGTAAATGTTGTAAACCAAAAGTCCAATTTAATGCGGCAACATCGCACGTGTTGACGTCATAAATTTCGATGACGTACATTGAATGTTTTATTGGCTAGATTATACTTAGTACTTGTTGAAAGACCATAATAGTTCCAGTACCCTGATATTATTTCTACAAGAAATATTTCATTAGTCCAAAACAAAAATAATATAAATTAAATATGTATTTAAGTTGATTAAATAGATTGTGACATTGTCAATTTATTATATTTTTTATGCACTGCCTCATAATTCCTACTCGTTAGCAACGGAAACGTTAATTAAAATCTTGCGTGAATAATTGGCGTGGCCACTCACAATCAAATGTATTAATAATCCTTGTGCAAACACTCAGCGATAAATCTGATATATTTTCCAAAATATATTAATATATTTCCTTTGCTCGTTACAAAGATCGATGCGATTTTCATGATTACTGCGTCGAAATTATTCTGCTCGTTTATGGTATTTCCAATCATACCGATGTAGCAGGATTTTTTTGCCAACATTCTCATCGGCGCCAAACTTTCATAAATCTCCCCAAAATGAGGGCACGTCTTTGATAGGAGATTTTTTTTCATTTTTCGTTAGTGGCTTTTAAAGTAAGCATTCTAAATAATCAATTAAAAATCGTTTTGCTGGTTGGTTCCGATTTTTTTTCGTAATTTCATGCTCTTAAGTCAGATTTAATTGGATTTAATATATTATATTAGGTGCTTACGTGTATTTTAGTCACCCATATCTATTGGTGAAAATCGAAGTATTATTGTAAACATCTTCACAAGTACACACGGTTTTGTATCTGAGCAACCAAAAGCTGTTTATAAGGAAAATTGGACGGTTGAATACAAATCTGCAGTCCGTTTTTTTCTTAAATTAGTTAAAGTTTTCGTAACATTCAATTCATTAATTTACTATTTTTAACCATTAACGGCCACTTATTGAATTAAAAAGTATAAACCATAATGAAGAAACATATTTCATTCTTTTTTTTTTTGAACAATTGGTAAAATCGCAAGATTTCTATTTCTGTATATAGGGATGTTGTATTTTGGGTCAAGATGTTTTCATTCATTTAACCGTGATGCAAGCAACTCTGCTTTTGGTTTGGGTAAATTCAACTCGCAAATCAAATCACTAAACAACTAAATGATTTTTTTCCATAACGAAATCGCTTTCATTGCTCGCCGGTGATAAAGTTTAAGATCTTAGGCATTTGCACTTATACGTGGACATGTAATAGATCACTGCCCGTACGTGAAACTGATTTCGATACTGATGATTCGTCAAGATATTTATATCGTACTTGCTATATGTTCTTGCTTTTGTACCGACGATAGTCATCGGCCAAAAGTAGCAATCATTTACATGAGTCTGTTCCCTCCATAACGTTGTTTCAGAGACTGAATTTTGTATATTTTCACCAAATGAGCCCTTATTACAGATACCGTACATATGTATTCTGTATGCTTTACAAAACAACTTCAGTAACGATGGCTTGTCAGTGTTCATTACAGAAAAATCAAAGAACTGCGTACTTATACATCATTTATCATTATTTTTACGTTTACTGAGCATATAACATCTACAATCGTAACAAAAATACTTTAAATTGGCATTTCTACGTTGTCATCATCAGTAAGAATTTTATTTTTCTTAATTAGAACATAACATGTCAGTAGCAATAGAACAGAATACAATTTCTTCTTTATTCAAAATATATCTTCACAAAATTCAACTTTTTGAACACCAAAGGACAAACACAAACTAATTAAACATTCGACTAGAACGGTATTAAATAACTTTTCATATTTTGAAAGAATTTTATTATTTTCCTTGGATATTCCTTCTAGAAATTACATACCTGACTTATGTACCATTAAAACTGATTACCTGAAAAAAAAAGAAATATATTAAAAGATTATACTATTACACACAACCTGGAATTAATTTAAAAAGACGTTTTTAATTTCATGGGTTAGTAAAATTTTATAAAATTATATCTGATATGATACATAAATTAACATAAATTTATCCTTCAAAATTAATGGAATACCTGGTAATAAATTTAAATTACCCTTCATTTATGTTAATATTCAATTAAATTATAAAATATAACTTATATTTTTCTTGCACTATGTATATATTTGCACATATATGTTTGCTATGTATATATCTGGACTGGGCCTACTAACGTGGACTCCGAATCACGGTCCTTGGCATTAAGCCTACCGACTGGCGAGTGACCAATTTAGAAATGATCCCAGAGGAAATCCGGTCTTACCCGGCCCGGTTACTGGCGTGACTGGAATAATTTTCCTTGTCGGATTTCACTCTTACCTCGAATAATCACAAATATTAAACAATCACAAATATTAAACAATCACAAACATAAATTTACGACCATACCGCAGCAGGATTCAAACCCGCGACTATCGTAACCGTAGGTGCCGGACCAAGCCGGGCCAGATATATTTTAATTGACTAGTTGAAATGTTTATTTCACTTTTTTACACAATTTTCGCATTAAAACCCATTTTACTGTACTGCTTTTTTATTGAGATCGATATTTTAATATTTAGTATGGATATCTGTAATTGTAATTCCACTTTGTTTTGTCGTCTGTAATGTTTTTATATTCAAAAAATTGAAATGTTAAAAATTGGTGCGGTGAATAATGTATAGTCCAACGAAAAAATGTTCCAAATACATGTCGTTAAATTTACGATCATAATGGGACACATGTGAGCGTTACATTACAACACAACAATAGTTAGGCAAGATATTTAGGACAAGCTTTAGCATATAGAGTCTGTTACGGTTCAATTTCAGATATGCGACAGAAAATATTAAATGTTGGAAGCAAATTGTGTTCCATTTCAAATTAAAGAATGCAGTTTCATATAAAAATAAGATATTTGTATTTATGTATTTATTATTTATTGCCATACTATATTTGTATATTGATCGATCATGGTATTAGATGATTGGATATGTTTTGATCAATGTAAACAACTGTTAAATGGACTAACCGAACTGCTTAATTGGATGGATCGGCCTTTACAGCATTTATTCAGTTTTAATATTAGTTACTCTTAATGATTGAATTGATATGAAGAAATCTGCTGACGAAGATTGTCAAGAACTTTTAGAAACTCCATCCTCCATCATATATAATGGTCGGTTTTAGTTTCAACAATTTAAAAGTTGTTATTTTAATGTCAAATGTCCTACAGCATGAAAATCCAGCTCAAACTCTCAAATATATTTCAATCATAGCATTTGATGTATTCACTATGGACTTAACTCCTTAGATGCGATGAAGAAAAAAAGCAATATCTAGCAATAAGCGCGAAGTCATGGCGTACACTGTTTCGAATGGGAGATTCTGTCGATCCTAGCGTTTTCATCAAATTAACACTTCCTGGAGCTGAAGAAGTATTAAAATGAATAAATCGTTTGATCTCTGCCAAACCGACACCGTTCTTACATATAGTTTACTAGGAAGAGGAGAAAAATAAAGTAAAGTTAATTATTTTGGTCCAACTTTCCTCAATAGATGCCTTTATGAAGTTGTAGGAATGTTCGTCGGGTCGGTCTGTCGATCGAAATGTGTGGCTGCCGCTGCAATTATTTGTCAGAACACTCACTACTATTTTTGGAACTAAAAACACTGGTTGAATCAAAGTTGTTTATTCTAACTTACGGTTGATACATGTGGTCGATGGGAGAATTGACAGGATATTAGGTTAAGGTGAAGGAAGTACGGTAGCGCTGTGGAAGTGGTACTGTTACAGGGGGACGGTGATAAGAAAAGAGAGCGAGACGTCGTCGTGATGGTCTTTTATACCCTAGAACTTGCGTGGTACCAATCCACCGGCGTTGCCAACCTTTGTAGTTGTTGATGGTGAATTGGTGGTGGCCTAAAGGGTCGTGGCGGTCGCCACAAAGTAAATAATAAAATTATCTGAATATATGCAAGCAATATATTAAACGATACATTTTTTGTTTTATGTTGGAAGTAATATACAGGATGATTTATACCAAATTTTAAAAAACCTACAACTATCTTGTATTTACTTATCTGAATCATGTTAATCGGACAAAAATCTATTATAATGCATAATTGTTATGAAAGCTGTTCCTAGTTAACATACTGTGCTCAGTACTGTAGAGACCTTGAGACATGTCATTTTACATCGTGGAATAACGGTCAACAAAGTACCCAGAAATATAATCCCAGATATTGAACACGGGCGGGGTACCAGCAGCGACAACTAGAACACGATAACGAATAGCTGGCAACCCCGAGACGTTTATCTGGGATGTTATTGAAGGGTATTTCGATAATTCAGTACCCGATCATCATTTGATTTAGACGTGCCACCATCGGCTGCCCAATTCTCGTCACCAGGTAACACCGCTGCCATCCGTTTTATCTATTTTGTATTTTCCACATTTTTATATTACTTCAATAAATGACGGTCAGATAATGTAAACACCACTGTTTCATTTCATTTTACCTCCATTCACCGAGTCATCTAATTTACCCTAAAGTACCATGGTATATTCTTTATCGGCAAATAATCGTTCGGTTTTCCATGTAAATCAGTAAACTCGAAAAAAAAAGTAGAAAAAGCAATTTCTAATATAGAAGTTTATGTGTCATTTTCTCACTAGAACCAACACTTCTCAACTCGCAAATATTAATTTTAGTAAATATTTAAATTTTATATTATAACTAGCTGACCCGACAGACTTCGTCCTGTCAAAAAGATTTGTAATGTGGCAGTTTTTGTGCCTACGTATTTTAAAAAATTCTCCTGAACAGAACCATCACCCTGGTGATAGGGCGTTGTGAATAAAAAATAATTAAATAAAACATATATAAGGATTGAAAAGTAAGTAATCGCTTTATTGTTAATCATGTGAATCATAATTATTATTATTATTATCATTATATTGCTTTGTGGTATACGATGTTTTTTGTTTGATTACCTGGCGCATAGATAAACAAATCTGATGGTTTTCCAACACGGGAACAGGCAACATACAATTGACCATGTGAGAAACATGGGTTTTCTAGATTAATACCACAAACACTTAATGATTGCCCCTGGGACTTGTTTATAGTCATAGCAAAAGCAAGCCGTCAACATGTCTATAGGAAATTTGCCATTACCAATGTCAATGAGTTGTTTAGAGAATATGTTTCCAGATTGGTCATTTTGCAACTCGACACGCATATTCTTGCTTAAATGAAGTACTTTAACATGTTTCCACAAATTGGAGGACTTTAGACATGCATTGAGTTCATCAGCTGGCGTTGATCGTGGAATCACTGGCAATGTTTGACGAAAATCTCCTGCTAATAAAATCATTGCACCACCAAATCGGTTATTATTGCTACGTAGATCTTTTAAGGTTCTGTCTAAAGCCTCCAAAGATTTTTTATGTGCCATCGTGCATTCATCCCAAACAATCAATTTACATTGCTGCAAAACCTTTGCCATTGCAGAGTTCTTCGAAACGTTGCAGGTTGGAGTTTCATTGCTTTGCATATTTAATGGCAATTTTAGTGCTGAATGGGCTGTTCGACCACCTTCAAGCAAAGTTGCTGCGATTCCCGACGAAGCGAGTGCAAGTGCAATTTTATTTTGTGAGCGAATTGTTGCTAATATTAATGAAATAAAAAAAGTTTTTCCTGTACCACCAGGTGCATCTAAGAAATAAATCCCTCCAGTTTCATCATTTGTTACTTTCATAAGAGTTTCAAATACATACTTCTGTTGTTCATTTAACAGTGGAAGATTTGTTTGAATTTATTCTTTCAAAGCGTTGAGATCATACAGTCTTTCTCGATGCAACTCTTGGTTAAAAGCGTCATGCATTGGACGATTGGGCGCGGTCAGGCCTAATTGAATTAATAGTTTGTTTGACATTATCAAGCACATGTCCTCAATTGAAATCAATGCTTCATTGTAAATTTCTTCACTGATTTGTATATTTGGATTTCCCATTCTATTCCGTATTTGATACAAAATATCATCACACATATAATCTTTGTACTTCATCCACAAATCAATTGGGTTTGATGGGAAGCATGTAGATATGATTATAGAAAACAATGTTCGTATTTGATGAGTGTGTGATGATATTACAGCATCATTGAGAGTTTGATCCCAATGAGCGTCATTTTCAAGCAATTGCAAACGTTGACAGGCTTCTCTGTAGGATCCACACAATTCACCATCAACAGTTCGTAACTGTTGGAATGATGTTGGGCCACGTACATTGACTAATAGCAGTCGTAAATAAAAACATTCATCATTGCTTGGATGTACTGAATAAATCCGGCCAATCGCATCGGTGGAATATACATCTGTATATCCTGGAACTGGTTTTCCTTGTTTCCGTCGTATAAATCTCCTTGAGGATTGATTCCAGGTATAATATTTTGGCATTTCAGAATATAGCAATGTTTGTGCGAAATCATCGTTTTGGCATGTCTCAAAAAAACTGGTTAATGTAGTAGATGGTGGCTGAGCAGCTCTTTGTACTGCGTTCTGTGCTGTAAAATACACTCTTTGTCCATTTTCTAAATGCACAGCTAAGTGAACAACAGAAGGGTGTCTCTCATGAATAGGAAAAGAAAATATTCGCCAAACTGCTTCATTACTACTGACATAGCGGCCCATTTGGTATTGGGTAACTTCATCATTAGAATTCTCTGCACCAATTCCAATCACAGCCATATCACTCCCTTTGGTTACATATTTGCAAATCTATTTAATCGATTTCACTGAATGGCAAGATTCAACGTTGATGTGTGCTTTGAATGTCTTTGATAAAATGGGTGAATATGGAACAATCCAACGATTATCTATTTCAATATCTTGTTAATTTAATTTGACAATTGTTGATTTTCCATTGTCTGCTGTCGATCTGCGACGATACAATGGATAACCGTCATTACCAGTAATTGTTTCCAATATTAATGTCCGTGGATATCGTTTTGAACATTTACCATCCATCATACACGGTGAATTTTGATTAAGAGTTCCACAGGGACCATGTATCATGTTTTTGATAACTACCTCATGCAATCCAGGATCTACTTGTACATTAGGGATTTCAGCTGATATCACTGCATCAACTTCATTTGGCCTTATCTTTTCAACCAACCAAACCAAAATGTGTGCATGTGGCAATCCTCGTTTCTGCCACTCCACAGAATACATCCAGCAGCGTGTCTCACCAAACACATTATGTTTTACGATGAAATTCATTAAAGATTTCAACTTTTGTCTAAAGACTCTGGCTGTAATATCATGACGATCAATGGATGATTTCCCAGGTAATAACTCCTGCTTAATTTGTATCCATTGCGGATTGCATGTAAATGTGATGAACAAATCTGCTGTACCATAATGACGAACATACGACATGGCATCTTGAGCATATTCGTGCATATGCCGAGGGCTTCCGATGTATGTTGCTGGAAGAATAGTCATCCGACCGACATTCTGTGCATTTCCATCAGTATTAATCGCATCTCGAAGGTGAATATACTCTTCAGATCGGAGTTTGGTTTGATTCAACCTGATGAATGTTAATCTCTCCGTTTCAATTTTAACATACATGTCATCAACATATTTGTGATATAATCGCCGACATTTCAATATGTGATTATCTGCATTTTCCCGAATCATTAGGCGGTATGAATAATAGTTCATTGAACTGACTTTTTTGTTGGTTTCAGAACCTGTAAACAGATTTTGTTTTAATAACATTCAAATATAAAATTAAAATACATAATATAGTGACTGAGATATTATCGCCATAGCTAAACTAATATTTTAGTTACCTGTAATGGGATTTATCATTTTTATTGATAAATCGTAGCCATCTTCACCTTGCCAAAATATAATGGGATATTGCAGTGCATCATATGAGCGGTGTGTTTCCTTTATAGGTTGTAATTGAAAATTCCGACGATGTAAAAAATATCACGGGATTCCAAGTTTTCTCCAACTACAACGATAGCAACTTCATCAATAGTTGGTGCATTAAAACGTCTTGTATGTTGACCTGCAGGTGTTTTATCAGCTCTGATTACAATTTTGTGATTATCGGATGGCATCAGATCCAGGGCAGTTTTAAACAATATAATCAATTGATTGTGTTGATGAAATAAAGTTTGTAATTGTTCTAGAATAGACCTTTTTACTAAATTGTTATGTGCACAACGCAGATCAATTTCTTGTGGTGAATTGCCCATAAAATAAATTTGCAGGAATTTGTTGTCGCTATCTGACACTGGTAACAGTGAACCTGCTCTGTGATATATTTGCCCTTGTATCTGTAAATAAAAAAAATATTATGGTGTGGTATAAATTAATGGATTGTCAATGATCAAACTTAAATAATATTTGATCTTAAAAAGTATATATTTAGTTTTAACTAATATCTATCAAATATAAAATATAATAAAAGTGTCACTGAAACTGAATCACCATATAATATGATGACTAAGTGATATATTTCGTAATGATTAAGAAATTGAAGATTAGTAACACATCTTAACTTTGGTGACAGAAAATTTTGTTCGCTAAAATAATTATGAGTAACTGCTATAATACATACCTTGAAAGTTGGCATAAAATTTTCCCGAACTGCATTTGTTGCCCCAAATGAAGTCATTTGAAAGCAATTGTTATATTGTTGAATATGTGTCAAAAAGTGTATAGAATCTGTTCCTATTCCTGAAACCAATGAGTACAATGGTTCTGGTGGTGGATCCAATTGTATCAATTTCACTTTACCATTTGCGCAACACAGTCCATTGGCTTCGTTTTTGTATTTTAATGCCTTACAGTGTGAGCAAACCAAGTTCATAGAACCAATAACAACACATTGGTAGTTACTGTAGTCAATTGACACATCGTAACTGAAAGCAGCTGGATTCAAACTTGCGCGATTATTAGTTGAATGTCGCGCTCGCGCTTCACGCGTTTGTGATATCCGAATTCTTTCACGTTCATTTCCGTCGTCACGTTCTTGTGCAGTACGATTAGATCGGTAATTAGCTTGGTTTATAGCATTTCTGGTTCTTCTACCTAAATTGCTTCGTCTTATAGGAGGCATATCAAATATAAATTATTTTTTCACTAATCACGAACTAAACAAACACTAACTAACTAAACACTCTGCACAAAACACGATATACGAATTTGTTTCGTGTATCACTTGACAATTCATCTGTCATCTGTCAAAAGTCATCTGTAACAGACAACTTTTTTTTTTAAATTTGATATGACTTGAACTCAAATCCTTTTAAGCCGTACGAATTGTTTTATTTATTTAAAATTTGAATTAAATTTTAAACAAATAAAAAATTTTAAATAAATAAAACAATTCGTACGGATTAAAAGGATTTGAGTTCAAGTCATATCAAATTTAAAAAAAAAAAGTTGTCTGTTACAGATGACTTTTGACAGATGACAGATGAATTGTCAACTGATACACGAAACAAATTCAAACAAAAAGGGCTATTTTTAGGGTTTTTCCAGCAATAATTCTAATTTTTCTCGCCGTAAAAACCATCCCTGAACTTCAACGAACATTTTAAAAAAAGATTTGGCCAAATTGGTCCAGGCGTTGTTGAGTTATGCGCTTAGGAACATATTTTGCGATTCATTTTTATATATAAGATTATATATTATATATATTATATATTATATATATTATATATTATATATATTATATATTATATATATTATATATTATATATATTATATATTATATATATTTATATATTATATATATTTATATATTATTATATATTATAAAAGTACCAGACATATAATTATACGTTACTTATATTTTACTAATGATACTTAATTGTTCAATCTCATTTTTATTTCTTTTCAGATACATTGCAGATACATTTAATAAATACTATATCCCCAAAGTTCAATACAGTTGTTCTAACAGTTTAACACATAAATTACAATGATACATTATGAAAACGATGTAGTCATCCATCATTAAAATGGAGGTCTGTAAGGTTATCGAAATGTGTTTCATATTTATCTCTTCAATCGATAAAATTATTTTCCACAAATAAATTGTCTGAAGATAAATATACCGATAAATATATGGATAAATATTTTTTATCAACTTACATTACATATGCTTAGTACAATCTTTAACAATTAATTTATTACTACTGTTCTACACAAGCAAGGCTGAAACTAAAATTTACACAATACACTTATTCACTAAACAAGTTCGTGTGGTTTGATTCGCTTGAGTCTTCTGATTTTTTTCATGTTGTCCAGTGTACCCATTTGATTTTGAAGTCATCGTGCAGATCCTCGTTGGTTACGTAGCGATAGGTCCCATAGGTCATAGGTACACCCCATAGTAGGTTCAAAGTGGCTTTATAATTGACTGATAAATCAGTCAGTTAAGACTATCTTCCGACTAACCAGTAAAATTGCTTGACTCTGATCCTAATCTGCTCTGCTTTATTTCTAACATGATATTTCCAATTTAACCTACCATCAAGATATATTCCGAGGTCTTTGGCTGATTCTTCTCGAAGAATCACCCATCCTCCAAGTAATATAATTAGGTTGTTGTTATTTCGAAGCAACGCAAAACATAGACAGGTTTGAGGAGATATTAAACCGAATTTTCCAGTCTCTAGTCCTTTAGTATATTGACCGCTACTTGTAATTTTTGTACAATCTATGATATGTATCTTCGGCAAATATTTCGAATACTGTTTCTTTTGTTGTTGGTATATCAACAGTACAGAGCAGATAGAGTAGTGGCACCAAGACACTACCCTGTGGAACCCCAGCCGAAATAGGTTGAAGTGTTAAGAATGTCCATTTCATAGAATCTAAATTTTCTCTCGAAAAGATATAATTCCAGCATTAGACAGTTATTCCGCAGTAGCAATTTGCCTATTTTGTATATTAACCCCAAATGCAATACCCGATCAAAATCTTGTAACACTTCCAGGAATATTGCAGAGCAGTATTTCTTTTCTTCGAATCTTCGAATAATGATTGCGAAATGCAAACCGGATATCTGGTATTTTTATAAATCGTTTAATAATATTTAACTACAGTTTCTCAAATAGTTTTCATATCGCATGTAACAGCGAAATAAGCCTGTAACATCCAACTTGCCTGCCGGTTTATAAGGATTTTTACGCATAATTATTCTAGAAAAGATATTCTGGAACATATTTGGAACAATATGCAGTAATTCTCAATAATTTCAATATATAAACCATTACATTCACTTTATAAAATAAATAAAATTTTTATTTGAGTTTATTGTATTCTGATATCAGTTTTAAGCTTTCGTATATCTGAAAAACTGACGTTATTATCCTAATGACTGATTTCTGGACCTTAACTCACTTCATAGCTAAAATATATTATTTATGCCACTCCCTAGAAGTCACCTCACATCGCCCGTTTTATGATATTGATAAACTCAAATTTGATCTATAGTAATAAATCAAAAACAAAATAATTTTCGTTATATTTAAAGACGTAATTTGTAATTTGTGATCTATTATTTCGGAATAAAACATCAACCGAAAATATAAATCGACAAACCTAATAAGGCCATCTATTATCGAACACAAAACTTATTCGGAAACCCATTAAATGTTGAAACTATAAAAGAAGATAAATAGGAAAAAAGCGTTCGACAAACTCCACCAAATAAATATTTCAAACTGCGAAGTCATAAAAACCACATTTACAGCGTTTTTAACACAGTTTAGGATTTTTATGGGGATATAAAAACCACTAAGTTCGACTCTATATCTGAGTTACTTTTTTAACTATAATAAAATCAACACCTACGTTGTCGAAGGCATATTATTACGAATTATTTATTGCTTTCATAAACGGTTGTTAACTTAAAAAGTATAAAGAATTATGTTGAATTAAAAAGAGTTATTAGCCGGCTTGGTGGCGCAGTGGTAAAGGCGATAGGACGGCCCTCCTACTGTCGCGATAGGCGCGGGTTTGAATCCTGCTGGGGCATGGTCATGAATTTATGTTTGTGATTGTTTAAAATTTGTAAATGTCCTAGGCAAGAGTGTAAAATCCCACAAAAAAAAATGATCCTAGTCACGCCACTAACCAGGCTGGGTAAAAAACCGGATGTCTTCTGGGATGATTCCTAAAGTTGGTCACTCGCCAGTCGGTAGGCTTAATACTGTGGGTTCAGTCCATATAAACTTATAGTTGGTAAAAGGAGACTTTAAAATATATTTAAAAAAACAATTATTGATAAAAATATTTTAATTTATTATTTGTTGATTAAATATTATACATTATTTATATGTAAACATTTGAATACTAAGTTTTGTTGGCATAGTCTGAGCAAATATAGTCTCTTGGGGCTTATCTCTTCAGTATTTTTTTAAAAATATTGTAAAGTTTCTTTTTTACTAACTGGGTTTTCTCTGGACTGGGCCCACAAGTTAACGTGGGCTGCGAACGACAATCCTCAGCATTAAGCCTACCGACTAGCGAGTGACCAACTTAAAGACCATACCAGAAGACATTCCGCCTACTATTACGATAGTCGAGGGTTTGAATTCTGCTGGACCATGGATATGCTTTATGTTTGTAACTGTTATTGATAATGTCTGATAGGCAACAGTGGAAAATTCGATAAGGTATAACTACCCCAGTCGCGCCAGTAGCCAGGCTGGCTAACATCGGATGTACTTTGGGATAGTCTCTAAGTTCATTACTAGCCAGTCCAGATTATATAGTAAGTCCAATCCAGTTAAACCTTCGTTGATAATATATATGTAAAAAATGACTATTTAAATATTTTGAAGAGACCTGTATCTAGTCTTTAATAAAATCTGTTCGACTGAAAAAAACCTTCTGGTTATGCTAGTAAAGGTAGTGCTAGCAAAGGTAAATAAGAAAATATATAAATTACATCATTATTTGTTAAGAATGAATTTGTTTACAAAGATATAACTAGAAATATATTATTCAGAAATAATATCGGCCATTTTCTTATGGAGCCATAATTTTTAAGAGTTTAATATAATAATATAAGGTTTTTTGTAACCTTTAAATGAGTTATTAATATATTATTTAAATAATACACGTTTTTTAGAATAAAATTCAAATACAAACATAACAGTAGCTTATTGAAAACATATTCAGATTTTCTATAAAATGCCCTAATTATCTTTTATATTGTAAAATATCAATAGATGTAGTTCATTACGTTAATGCACTTTTTAATCAAAACAATGGTTTTATAACATATACGACATTCTACATGTATTGATATTTTAACAACCCTCTCTAAATACTATAACTTTTTATTACTTTTTTCTGATGTTCCTTAAAATATCTATGCAGAATAAGTGATTGTGTTCATTAAATATAAGTAAATGTTCGAAATCGCTAAAAATAAAACAGATTATGTTAGAGCGACTGTAACAATCCTCTTATTAAGCAACTATCTTCCTATTCATGTACTGATTCTGGTAAGTTTTTGAAAACGAAAAAGTGTAGAATACTTCAGTGATAAAGGAAACGCCTTTAAAATAGTTCAATACAAGGGAGTTATTATATTTTTTGTTTGAATCTGCAAAATAAGTAGAGAAAAACTATACCTTAATTAATTAATTATTAACTTTATTAACTAAGTGCTTATATCCATTTTAATTTTTCTTTAAATATTTTTAATTTTATAGAGAAATTTAATCCAATCTATTCAATTTATAATTACCATTTTCTGAAAAACAAAGCAGTAAAAGTGATTGCAGGAGAATTTTATATTCGAGTCATATTTTTAACCAAGGATATCCAGTAATTTCAACTTCCTCGATTTATATGATATTTAGGAAGACAATTATTAACAGGGCACAAATATTTCCTAAACACTGCTAAAATAAAACAAAAGTAAAATTTTAATATAGCCCTTATCATATATACGTGAGGATAATCACATACATTGCTATAGTTTCAGATCTTACTTTTTTGTCTTCCTAAGAAATGAACAACCTTTGCCTCTGCCAGTCTTTGTTATATAACTAGTGTGTTTAACACTTAAATAAATAATATAAATAAAAATATATGTAGCATCAAAAAATGTCCAAAGGGCGATGTTGAATTGATAAATAATAGTACAGTAACGGTAATTCTTTCATGAAATGCGACGCCGTGCAAAAGAACTTTCCATATTTAGGAAAACCATACCAACAAATTAATTGCATTAATACAATAATACAATATTTCTTGTCATATGTCATAACTACACATAAAAACTTATAAATCTATATAAAAAATATTATAACAGCACGAAAAAGAATGTTGTGTATCTATCTTGTACAACTCATCATCTTGAATGTTTTATAGATCTGTAGGAATGTTCGTCGGGTCGGTCAGTCGGTCGAAATGTGTGCCTGCCGCTGCGATTATTTGTCAGAACACTCACTACTATTTTTGGAAGGAATTTGCACGAGAACTGAAAAACACTGGTTTAATAATCACTTGTTTATTTCGATATTGAGTGATACATGTGATCGACGGGAGAATTGACAGGATATTAGGTTAGATAGAGGAAGTACGGTAGCGCTGTGGAAGTGGTACTATTACAGGGGGATGGAGAAAAGAGAACAGAGCGAGACGTCATCGTGATGGTCTTTTATACCCTGGAACTGCATGGTACCAATCCACCGACGTTACCAACCTTTGTACTTGTTGATGAAAACGTGGTGGCCTAAAGGGTCGTGGCGATCGCCACATAACTCCTGTCCTAGTGGAACTGCCGTGGAACGTACCTATATGTGGTGCAAGTTCCGAAGTGTACCCGCAATCACGCAAACAAACGCCAGGGGACTGCTGATGAGATGGGGATCCCAACCTGAGCGAGGAGTTTTACGGGATCAGCTGCCATCGGAGTTGTAGCAGGACGTCGTTCGTCTTGGGGAGCTTAGCTTTGTTTGAGGGTACTTATAAGTATGTTGCGTGTCCCGTCTCGTGATGCGAGGGTGTACATGTGTTGATGGTATACACGGTGGGCTTCTGTGGTTTTCGTCCATCACGCTAGTCTCGTGGGATGTCGTCGACCATGTGATGTTGATGGGTTCCGTTCCTCGTGCTATCCTTCCATGCACGTGTCAAGCACCTGTCAAGTGGCTTATGTTGAGTTTATTTACCTGTTAGGCACTTTGATCACGTCGGGGTCACCAATTGTAGGAATGTTCGTCGGGTCGGTTAGTCGGTCGAAATGTGTGGCTGCCGCTGCGATTATTTGTCAGAACACTCACTACTATTTTTGGAAGGAATTTGCACGAGAACTGAAAAACACTGGTTTAATAATCACTTGTTTATTTCGATATTGAGTGATACATGTGATCGACGGGAGAATTGACAGGATATTAGGTTAGATAGAGGAAGTACGGTAGCGCTGTGGAAGTGGTACTATTACAGGGGGATGGAGAAAAGAGAACAGAGCGAGACGTCATCGTGATGGTCTTTTATACCCTGGAACTGCATGGTACCAATCCACCGGCGTTGCCAACCTTTGTACTCGTTGATGAAAACGTGGTGGCCTAAAGGGTCGTAGCGATCGCCACAGATCATACACAATTTTTTACTTTTAGAGTCAATTTGTATTATTAAGTGAACTTGTAAAAATTTTACAAGCATATAGGTATTTTACTATTTTGAAAGGATTAATTTATTGAGCACTGATATCTACACGAATGTTAACAAGTTTTTAAATCAATAAAATCAATGTTTAGGGTCTTAATGTCGAGTTTTTTTATTTGAATCTACAATTTGTGTCGTTCAATACTACATGTAAATACTTCAAAATGCTTGATGATATGCATAAATTTGACGAAATACCATCATCATAAGGCTTCAAAACCTTTTATAGCCTTCGGCAGCAGATTTCTTCAAATCAAACAATAAAAGTAATAAAAATCAATATAGAGTTTTTAGCGTTCCGTGATTAGTGAGTGTAAACTAGATAATGTAAAAGGGTAAAAAAAATTCTATTGGTTGGTTGAGCGGCGATACAAAGCCATACTGAGGGTAAAATCACATAAAAATAATCGTATAAAATCATTCAAAACAGATGGCCTCTCAAATCACAGTGCAGTCCGTAACCAAAGCAGTACTAGTCCTATAATATTTTGTTATAAAATATGTTGTTATATTCTGTTATTTTATGTACCAATAAATATCAGGACACCTAATATCAAATACCAACAAACCAGCAAATACCTAATATATCAATATAAGCGACGGTTTCTTGAGAAACGCTTCGTTAGAAAGTGCTACGTAAAAAAAAGGCTTGTCATATGAACGCGGCTAACTTACTAATGGTTTATATATCTTGAAATATATCATATATCAGTACCTATTTGTGTCAATTACTCTAAGGTATGATTGAAATTGATATAAATATCAGAAAACCGCTTGTTTTGATTAAGATATTAAATGAAAAATATAATAAACATTCCAGGATTTCCCGGCGTTTAAATTTCCGAGCATACTTTCTCCAAAGTAATTGATTTTAAAATTGAATTTCGGTTTTACGCTTATGTTTGTTCAAGTTTTAATATAACGTATGTAGTAATGTTCGTTGAACGTTTACCTTTATTTGTTTAAACAATCTCTATAGCAATTTGAAAGCATATAAGATATTAACATTTTTGACGCTTTTATAAAAGCTATTAACAGTATATAATTCTAAGGCATGTAATTTATAATATTTTCTATTTACATTGTGTTTTCTGTGTTTATTAACTCTACATAATTACACAGACCGCAGATTTATTTAGAAGTGTGTTTATTGTGAATATAAAGAAGCTGATTAATTAAATACTAGATATCAATTCTGTTATTTTTCTACGTGAATACAAGGTTTTATTGTTCAAAAAATATATATTATTTGTGACCCATGGTCGATTCCGTTGGTTGGATCGATTTAGTTGAGAGTAGTTACCTTTTCGCCCATGACATGAATTACAAGAGGGATGCTCCAATTTCCGACATAGCTGTCCATATTATTATTGGAAAATATTACGTTTTACATTATTTTGAAGGAAATTAGTAACAGACAGTATAAAAAACATATAATTTAACTTCAATTTTTTTATTAAATATGTACTATTCACTTAAATATGAAGAATGAAGGAAAAAATAGAAAGATTATAATTTTCAAATCGCAGACTATTTAAAATAATTTATTATTTATTGAGAATAAAGTAAGAACGATATTACTCAAATACTCAACTCAAATACTAAAGGAAACAAGTCATAATACAAAAACATAAATTATAAAAGATATTGAACTCCATATGATTTAAAGGTGCTAGAAATTCAACACATAGGCAACAATTAAATTCAGATGATTAAATGTTGTAATCAGTTCTTAGTTGCGATCAAAACACTGAAGAATATTTAAAAAAAAATAACAGAGAAACAGTCTTACTTCTCGAATACGAAGAATATATTAATTTGACTTCTATGTAAATACCTTGTAGTGTTTTTGCTGAAGTGTTTCATACATAGTTACGTAGTACCTATTTATAATATATCAGTTGCGCCAATTAAATGTGTACATATATTTCTTAATTAGAATACAAGAACTAACACACAGCTTAATTCATATAGAGATTTATAGTTTATACAAAATAACAGTGAACTCACATCATTACGATGAAGAATATATTGCCTAACGCAATTTCTAATTTTTTAAGTTTTTTTAAAAAGAAATACAATGTTGTATAATACGTCCAAACATTTAACCGAATCCTGCAAACCATTAGTGATATTGCCGATTGTGTGCAAACAATCGAATACTTCGAAACATTAGTAATAATAACACTTCACTCGTTTTGATAAATTTCAAATCATTGTTATATTTCTTACTACTCTAATTGAAAATCCTAAAGCGAATAAATAGTCCGTCAAACAGATTACATCTCTAACCAATTACTTTAAACGGGAACGATAATAGGGGCGCCTATCTAGTAAGATCTTGCTAGTAAAATGCGTTAGAGTGGTTTTTTCAATAAAAACATAATTTAATACAACTATTTCAGAGAAAAATGCTAGTTTGGGATCTATAGAAAACTTAGAGATATGCAGCTCTTTAAGGAATCTCTTCGTACATTTTTGAGGAACATTTGATTTAAATGGTGAAAAGATGATCCTTAAAGGGATTTAATCAAACTTCCAAACTTTTCTTTTAAAATAATACATATTTTAGAATCATGTCATAAAATTAAAAAGGACGTAATTTCTATTTGTGTATTTAGATGAGACATGGATATTTCAAAATAAAACATTGGGACATAGCGGCGATAGTAAAGACGATAGTAAAAGTCAACAAAAGTTGATGAATAAAAACGGTAAAAACATTAGGTTTCATTAGTCACAATGTTTTTTAATAATGTATTGTAGATATACTGTTTTTCGT
This sequence comes from Rhynchophorus ferrugineus, assembly GCF_030347505.1. Taxonomy (NCBI): domain Eukaryota; kingdom Metazoa; phylum Arthropoda; class Insecta; order Coleoptera; family Curculionidae; genus Rhynchophorus; species Rhynchophorus ferrugineus. The sequence goes on along the minus strand of NW_027472580.1, from coordinate 27,613,325 downwards.
GCCTGAAACATAAATAGTTTTATTCCTGGTCCAGAATTAGTCCATTAATATTTTTGCTCTGATTTGAATAAATCAGCAATTTGGAGAAACCATCAATTATTATAATAGACAATAACCACACAATAGTACACTGGTGGAAAATATCCCAAAATATGGATGGCAAGGCTGTAATTGGGGAATGGCTTGCAAAACACAAATTGAGTTTTGAAAGGAACTCAAGGAACTTATGCTAAAGATTGAAATATTTCATATTGTTTCATGGTAACTATAAATGAAATGTTTAAATGAATTTTATGTACGTATCAATCACGAAATATAAATAGGAAATTATGTTTCATAAAAGTAATTCCTTTCTATTTATTAAAGGGAAGAAGAACTCCTGCAATGATCCCTCTATTATTAGCTACGGGGTTGGTTTAAATATGATGGAGACAAACGCTGTCGATGGCGCGCATATATGTTTTGAAGATCGTGGCTTGAGTATGTGATAGCTGGGTCCCTTACGAACAATGTGGCATAGTTCTCACGCGCGTGAAACTCATGAGGGAACATCAAGTGCCGACCACCGTAGCGCAACGTGTTGACGGTTTTTTAACACTAATCTTCACTACAAACGAGACATGGGTGCGCTAAGTATTCATTAAAAATCGTCGTGGCCCGGAGATTCAACTACTTTCGGAACTATTCGTATATTCGTCGGCGCAATCTACTCGCCGCTAGCCGAAATGTTGAAAGTCGATGCTGCCAAATTTACAGCGAGGCTATTTGCTTTTTGGATGTATTTTATTTTAGAAAAATAATATATTTAAGACTTTCTGACATTAAATTTTATATTTTGTTTTGGAAAAAAAAAATTAGAGTAGATCTGTTTTTTAGTATTTAGTACAATATAGAGTCTTGCCCTTAGAATTGGCAAAACAAATGGCGATGTACCGTATTGCTTTGATTAAACGTTGGGCGTTTATTTGTTTAACTATTAACGCGTTTGCTTTGATAAATTTTAAAGTTATATTGTGATATTACCTTTTACTTAAAAATAAGGCCTTTTAGTTTAACATTTCAGCTTTATTAGCTTTTTTTATAGCTTTATTAGCTATAGTTTATAGGCTTTGCAGAAGTGTAGAAAAATATTGCAACCGTTAATCCTGAAAACGTAGCTATTTAAAAAAGGATTGTATTTGCTACAGCGATATGATTTGTTGATAAGGGAAAGTAATCTACCAAAATATCAAAGAAGATAAAAGCAGACCTAAGAAGAAATAAAAGAAATAGTTGCAAGGTATGAGTTTTTAGGTACTTGAGTCCTTGATTTCATTAATTATGTTGGTGTTTTTTTAGACGATAAGCTCCTTTTCCATGAAATATATTAACCTTGACTTTATTTGGAAATTTTTATTCTATTGTAATTAATTAGTAATTAGTGTGAGAAGTATGTCTTAAGAAGTAGTCTACAAGAAAGTTGTTAATTTTATTTGTAATTGATTAATTTTATTTATATATAATACATTTGTAGTATTTTATATTCAAATATGTGGTAATTTAGTAAATAGTTTATGGCATAGTTAAGGTTCATTGTTTTATATCCTCTAATTTATAATTTAAAATTAATATTAAATTTTAAAATATATAAATGAATATAATATAAACATTTAATATTAAGCTGTATGTTTCTTTTTACCTCCTCTAAATGTTTTGTAAATAAGTGTCATGTTCTTACTGTTTTTTAAGTCATTTTTACTATATATACATATGAATGGTATATATAGCTTAATATAAAACTTATGAACATTACCTTTTATTTTAATAACTAATACGGAGTATATTTTACGCTTCGAACACTAACACTATGCCGATATGACATACGACGTCCCAAGCAATACTGAGAATTTTCAAATATTTCTAACACTGGGGACGCGCGCGCCAACGCAGTATAGTCAATCTACTGGACCACGATGATTTTTAATATATCCTGGTAGGCTATTACACTCTCGAAAGGAAGATGTCGTCTTAAGAATGGAGGAAGGGGCGCCAGTCAAAGCGAAGACAACGAGGTCCACGGGTAAGGTTCTGTGTACGGTGTTCTATGACCGGCCGGGCGTGCTGTACCTCAATTTCCTGTACACACAACCTACCATTAATTTTGCATACTACTCTAACCTTTTGAAAACACATGTATAACATAAACACGCCCTCGGGGTTAGGTCAAAGGTTTAACACTTGGCTGTCCGACTTACCCAAGGAATTCTTTGATACCGTCATCAAAAAACTTCCGGAAAGTATATAAACGTGTCAGAGTACTTGTCTCGATCATGTTTGAACCACCCTCATATGATCCACATAATTTATTAAAAATACTTTTTTGTATTAATTACATCTTACAAAATAAAACTAATCTAAAGTTAAATATCTTACAGCTATAGTTAAAAATGCACTTATACACTAACCAAGTTCGTATGGTTTGGTTCGCTTCAATTTTCTGATTTTCTTGGCGTTGTCCGGTAGCTGTATTGCTTCCACGTTGCTGTGATTTAGCGACATTATTTCATATCTTAAGTCGAAATCCTGGATTACTTGGTGTATCAATTTGATTCCGAGGTCATTGTGCAGCTCCTCGTTAACTACGTAGCGATAAGCATTGGTAATTAATCGTAGAACTTTATTTTGGGTGCTTTAGATTACTAGTTAGTTTGATATATTACTATAATATTTTATGACATATTTATTTTTATTGATAATTACCGTTTGTATACGAGCAGCCGACAAGGATGAGTTAATCAAGTGACGTGAGAACAAGAGAAAGAAGGAGAGTTAGAAAAAATCGACAGCAGCTCAGTGAGGGGATTATTTAGTATTCAACACAGACCGTCGAACCTTTCATTTAAAAAGAAAATTCCGATTAGGTTTTCTATAATCGGTGTAAATCGCATTGCTATTACGGTCCATTAATCTGCATTTTATCGCTATAAATTATAAGCTCAAACTAGAGTTCATTTTTATAGGCTAGACGTGGGGTATATTCAAAGTTCATTTTGTATTTGATTTTGTATAGATATTTGTTAATATGTTTTGTTTTAATTAAAATATGGAATGGAACACAAAATTAATATTATAGGATTGCAATCTCATTAAATTTAGGATCTAGAGTTTATTGTTAAGCCGTAACTGTGTTTGTTTAATATAATATATTAATATATCATATTTACTGATTAAACATATGTTTATAAATACATACTATATTGAAATATATAAATATTAAATTCTATATTTGTTCTATATATATTATGTGTATGATATATAAACAAACACTTTTAATTAACTTGAAAACTATTTTATTCTGACGTAAAGAAGTGGTAATTTATTGAAAGGTCCATACTGCTGGTCAAATAACATATATAAGCGACTTCAAATAAGGACAAGGTTCTATGTTCGACTGTATATTTTTTTAATGTCGATTTCTGCGTCAATTACGGACCGATTCTCAAAATTATTTTTTATTCGAAAGAATCTGTTGGGGGGAAAGGGTTTAAATCGAGCGAAACCCTCCAATTTCAAAGGCACATACGAAGATTTCGTATATTTCTTATTTAAAATAATCATTTGTTTTTATATAATGTTATTGCTGAGCTGATGTGACGGAAAATCGGAAGTCGCTCAGTTCAAAAGCCATTGTTTACTTTTCTACGATGTAACGGTTAGAGCGTTCAGACTACATGCAAAAGTCGCGGGTTCGATTCCCGACGGGGACAACAATAAGCTAGGTAGCGGACCCCGGGGCCTGAAACGTTCCTGATTATCAATTATTGTTTCTTTATTCCTATTTTTCCTCATACGGTTTATAAACATTTACTTGGCCTAGCCATTCTAATACTTCATAAAATAACTTTGTAATTTATTGAATAAATATGTAACATTAAAAAGAGAAAATAATATAGTCATAATATTCCTTGTAATAACTAAATAAAAATAAACCAAAACCTTATTTAACCTATCTACTACATGTATTTTAACACGTCAGTTGAAAAGTCCCAGTGTGACAGATAGTCAATGACAGCCGTTGGATCATTCGCTTAGTCCAATTATTGGCGGCGCTGACAACGCGAATTTGATTGGTTAGTTTAAAATAGTTATATAGAAACCTGTATGGAAAATACTTTGCTTTGATTGGTCTGCCATTTCACTTGATTATTTTGTGACGTCACATTTAATGGCCAATAGTTTTTAAATAAAAATCAAATTTAAATTTTAAAATTAATTTAATAAAATAAAATCCTATACAAATATACATAAGTGTAAATAATATAAATATATATAAACAAAAAGCAAAAAAAAACAATTATGAACTCTATTCTAGGCAATATTAAAATATCTATAATTCTTCTATAACGCCTTCCCATATATGTTTAGTGCCATCAATTTTATGGGACCTATTAGAGTTCTAACTTATCTTGATATATTGAAGGTAAACTTTAAATCCTTCCCTGTTGATATTGCATTAACTTCATTAAACCAAAAATACAATCACACCCCATAATAACTTAAAATTTGGTCTTGAAAATCATTATGGATTGGACAGTTGAAACACAGTTGTATGTGTTTTTTAAAGATATTTAGATTTTAGAGTATTTAGTCTGTGGAACTACTTAATATAGAATATAGACAAATATTGCATGTTGTTCCTTTTTCAGAAGTTTTGTTAAATAGCCTGAAATAAGACTAAAATACAATATTAGACTCTTGTTTTCCTCAGAGCAAAATTCTCTGGAACTAAAAATATAGACTCAACTGGTGATTTAACAACCTCAAGTGATACTAGATCTCCCGTTAAAAAAGAATATAAGTTATCTAACATGTTCATCTTCTTCACAATTTTATCCGGGAGAATGATGTGAAAAAATTGAAGTGATGAGCCCTTTTAAAAATTTCTTGAACATACTAGGGGAATGATGCTGTTTCTACCTCCATGACCTCTAATAGATCCAACAAAATTCTTTAAGCAATCTGGGTTAAGATTTGTTAAACAAACGTAGTTATTTGTAAATTTAGACAAAATAGATTTCTTTAAGGTAATAAATCCCCTAAAAGTAGCAATTAAATTTTTAATTGATGGCACCATAACAAATATTTTCTTAACAAGGCAATCAAATTTAAATATATAATTCCTCTACAATAAAATGATTGAACACTGATTGTTCTAAAAAATTTAAGTATTGCAAATACTTTAGGGATATTTTACAATTAAAAAAAGTATTTATTACTACTAATTATCCAGTTATATTAATTATTACCTTCTTGTAAGACTTCTTGATGTAGAGACATCACACTGACAGCATACGAACAACTTGGTAGCTCAATTGAATTTTATTACTACAAACATCTTCATAAGGTTTTGATTTTCTGTAAACAAACAATATATAAACAGACATGTAGTAGATAGATAGTATTATATGTACCTGATAAAACCAATGATGGATATGCATTTACCCTAACACCTGTTCGTGAAGGAAGGATACTTCTAAATTTTTCACTAAAATGTCCATAACAAACACCATGACGTAGATATATTTGCATTGTGGTTTATCCAGGTAACTTACTACTATTTACTTGATCAACCCATTTTTGGAAAGGAGCGAGATCATTCTTTGGGAAACGATGTCTAATTTCCGTAGTAGATTTTTACCCCGGTATACTACATCTTTTACTACACTGACGCATTGTCATCAATTTTTATATTATTACTCCATAATAATTAATGTAAAACAGAAAATATGCACAACGTAAAACGAAAATTTCGTGATCTAAACAAAAACCATAACCTACAATAAACACAAAAATGAACGCCCATAGAAAATGCTGATTTCACACAATTTGATAGAGCAATCACATTTCATGTTAGTGGGGGCACCAAGAATTTAAACTAGCCAATCACAATTTGCGATCGCAGCGCTACAGTTGATTGAACTAAACAAAACATTTCCCCAAGGTCGCCTATACCGTGAAATTTCTATTTTTTCTATGTTTGTGAATTAGTATGCGATATGTGACAGTGGATGAAATATGGCTCCTTCATTTCATTCCAATTTTCAAGTCTAATCGACAGTCATCCGAGTGGACTGCACACGATGAACCCGCTCCAAAGCGTGGGAAAACACAACAGTTGGCTGGCAAAGTTATGGCATCTGTATTTTGGGATGCGCATGGAATAATTTTTATTGAATACGTTGAAAAACGAAGGATCATCAATAATAGTCGCTTTACGTAGCGTTATTGGACCGCTTGAAGGACCAAATCGGCCGCATTTGAAGAAAGAGAAAGTGGTGCTTCACCAAAACAATGCACCGTGTCACAAGTCAGTGAAAACGATGGCAAAAATATATGAATTGGGCTTCGAATTGCTTCCTCATGCATCTTATTCCCCAGATATGGCCCGCAGCGTCTATTTCCTGTTCTCAGATCTCAAAATAATGCTCGCTGGGAAGAAATTTTCGTCAAATGAAGAGGTGATCGCCGAAGCTGAGGCCTATTTTGAAGCAAAGGACAAATCGTACTACAAAAATGGTATCGAAAAGTTGGAGGGTCACTATAATCAGTGAATCACCCTTGAAGGTTATTATGTTGAATAAATAAAACTAATTTTGCCAAAAAGATGTGTTTTACTATGGTAGGCCGGGGACATTTCAATTGACCTATTATATTTTACTCTATATACGCAATTTAGCTTAACTGTCCGGTCAATGACCAGGCACCCGGGTATCCATTTCAATCCGCAAGTAAAATATATTAACTTCTCCTTAAAATGTTTTTATAACGGTCTGTATCCCCAAAGTTGAAGTAATTTGATACCCATTTTTCGTCAAATTTTTTAACAATCTCACAAACAACAAAGCGTCTGAGGTGTCAATTAATGAATAAAAGTGATTAACTATCAAACTTGATACCCCCCCTGTTCAATATCCAGGTACCAGGGTACCCACTAAGATTAATGTATATGAACGAAGGGTTTATACACACATAAGAGACTGCTTATTAAAGTATTTAATTAATTTGACTTTTAAACTAATAATAGACAATATAGTTTGTAATTTTTTATTTAAACAATTATTCTTGTTATAAACAATAACAAAAATAGTAAGTAAGAAATACATAACTATGTTTAATTTAATTTTATGAATATCATTTTCCATTCTTTTACTATTTATTCATTTACATTATTTTACTTATTATGATACAGTGCCATATAAAAATTTAGATACATTAAATTATTTCGTACATCCTTCACATGTCGTGGTTGTAATACAGTGTTCGTCACAAATAGGGTTCTCACAGTTGAATCGAGCTGCGTCTGAGGTGTCATTGATACAGATGATGTTCGCTGATGCGCATTCGGATTGATAGCTCGACCAAGAAGAGATTCAATCGCCACTTTCGTTGAGAAATGCCTCATAATTTGTGCATTATTCGAACGACTTTCAACGAATGTACATAGCTCTGCCCAATTGCCGATAAAATAATTGGCGTTCGTACGATTTTTTAACAATCATTTTATTATTCTCATAATACAAAATATATGATGCAAGGAGTTGATCTTTTTGTAGTAATATCTACCAAGCATTTTATCCATCGTGTCTACCAGCTTTAGACCAGTCATAAAACTCAATAATTTCGGGTTTTTTCTTTGCACTATCACTAATCTTAGCTTCATGATACATTGATGACAGCATAATTACTACCTTGTTTTTTTTTGGCACATAACTACATAGGGTAACTTTTTCATGAAAGCCAAACACAGTGGGTAATTCTTCTCGCTTTTTTGATACAGCCAATGCTGGTGGAAAGTATGCTTTATTTATTTTTCTTCAAGGTGCCAACAATTGTCAGGTTCCAAGACAGTAAAAATTTTGCCACTGAAAGAATAGTGAAGAAATTATCCATTATAATGTTTCTACCGGCTCCTCTATTTGATGCCACCAAGTGTTTGACAATTCTTTCACCAACGTTTACCTCACGACTATCTTTCGATTTCCCAGTGTAAAGCTGTCCAGTAAGTGGATACGAATTTTCAGCATCACATATTCACCACACTTTAATCCCATATTTAGCTGGCTTTGACAGAATATACTGAGTGAATCTAGTGAGAGTATGGATAAAGTTGCTCATCAATTGTTAGGTATTCTGTTGGCGTATAATGTTTTGCTAAATTACTATTCAACATTGTCCAAATGTCTCGTATTGGAGCAGCTCTATCATTCTCCAAGCGCTGAGCTCGAGTATTGGCATCATATTGACTTGATATTGGCACATCTGCCACGCTATATGTACCCGGTAATTGAACGAACGGTGAAAGTTTGGTCAGTGACCGGACGGTTAATATCTACCTAAACCTATTTATCTATTTACAATATTATTTTAACTACTACCAACTGATGACTTTGAAGTCGGTACCAAATCAATACCAAAATAATAACATAATTGTGTGATATACACACAAAATGTGTTGCTCGTACCAATTATTATTGGAGAAGGAACGCTTATATAATGTTAATCACTATAGAATATTAAATAAAAACACTGATGCAGCTCTAATGGGAATTTCTGTCGCACTCACCGTACTCACCAGACTAGTGCCTTCTAATTACCACTTGTTCAGTTTGGAAATGGAGGTGTGAAAATGCCAAACCAACATCGTTCTTTCGACACGATATCATCATACTGAAAGAAATATGGGAACAAGTTATAGAAAATGATTGAAAATATTTTGATTAATTTTGATTGTAATTTCCGTGTACCTATTTGATTCAATAAAGGCCTTTTTAAAGAGAAAAAATTATCAGAATACATGCAAGTACCATACATTAAAATTAGAGCATAATATAACGATATAATATAATATTTCCAAACATTCAGAATAGAGATTTCCTTAACTGGTTAAAAGTTTTTATTAGCTTAAAAGATTATTTGATTTAGAATTAGAAGATTGAATTAAGCTTAATCGGAATTATTTAATTAAGTTACAAGGAAGTTTAAGAGTATTTAACAGGATGAGCTTGAGTTACATTTGACGGCGATTTTTCGTTGTTCCAGCGTTGTTAAATTAACTGATTTCCAACGGATTTAATTAATGATATTACAATAGATAATAATATAAAACGTGGACTGAAAAGTTCTGGGCTTAACAAAGAAAACACGTTTTTTATTCAAAATAGGCTTTATTCATCAACGTAATCTCCATCAAGAGCCACACAATTATTACAGGACCACTCTAACTTTTCAATGCCACTTTTGTAGAATCTTAAGCGTTTCTTTGCAATTTCGACCATCAAGTGCTCCAATAATGGTATATAATATTTCCTGTTGATGGTATTTCCCTCCTCAAGATAATCGATGAATAATACATTCAAGCACATTCCAAAATACCCAGTCCATAAGTAACAAACGTCTATATTGTGCTTTCGGGTACTTTGGACGAGGTTCAGCAGTTACTTAGGTAACGTTTGATCCTGAACGGATAAAGTGATGTATCCATATTTCATCCATTGTCACATATCGATGCAAAAATTCCGGTTTATCACATTTAAATATGGACAAACACTGCTCATAATCATCAACACGTTTTTGTTTTTGGTCAGCAATGAGCAAACGCGGCACCCACTTTGAACAGAGTTTTCTCATAGTCAAATTCTCATGCAATTTATAACCAACGCGTTCTTTTGATATATTTACGATGTTACCTAAACTTCATTTTTTGATCATTCAAAACGATTTTGTGGATTTTTATGATGTTTTTGGTGTTACCACCTCATTTGGACATGCACTGCGTTCTGCATGCGTCCTTACAACACTTTTCAAGCCATTGATTCGCTTAAACGATATTTTTTCCCATCAAGAAGCAGTGTCAAATGAAAACCCAAAATTGTTTTTGATCATTTGTTCTGAAAATAACAAAAATAGTGACACCCTTAGAACAACAAAATTCTAACACCTTTCTTTGAAATACTAGTATTAACTGGAAAATTGTTGAATGCAATAATAATAGCGCCACCTATGTTTTAAGATCGTAACTTTTTAGTCCATCTATTCTTTCATAATGGCAACACTGTTACCATGCAAATAATGCGAGACATATGTAATTTCTCAGTTTACACGCCAAGTCTTGTATATCAGCGGAGGCTATTTTTTATATATTAATATTAATTTTAAATATATATGTTATATATATATATATATATATATATATATATATATATATAACATATATATTTAAAATTAATATTAATAATATATTAATTAATAATAATAATAAATTAATATTAATAATATATTAATATATATATATATTTATATAACTAAATATATATATATATATATATATATATATATATATTTATATAACTAAATATATATATATATATATATATATATATATATTTATATAACTAAATATATATATATATATATATATATATATATATATATATTTATATAACTAAATATATATATATATATATATATATATATATATATATATTTATATAACTAAATATATATATATATATATATATATATATATATATATATTTATATAACTAAATATATATATATATATATATATATATATATATATATATATTTATATAACTAAATATATATATATATATATATATATATATATATATATTTGGTCAACTTTTATGTTTTATGTTAAGTGTATCGCGATAGACTTGTTTTCATAGGCGTAGACTAAGGGGTCAGAGGGATGTAAAATAAATATTATGTTTATATCATGTGTTTCATTATAAGGTGCATTCCAGCATGGTATAGGTAAAAAAAATAAAAGGTATGTTTTACTATTTTTTATTTTTTATATCACTTGTTATGTTTTTGATATCTAAACATATAAAGCAAATAAATCTCCAAGCTCAACTTAAACTTTTTCTTTTCTTTTTCAAGACAAATTTTACTAACATACCAACGCAATTTAGTTTTCTTCAACTGCAATGTATAAGTGGTTGTACTATTTGAAATATGAAGAAACTTTGTACTAATCTAATATTAACCTCGTACTGAAATATAGATATACGGCTTATCTACCTGTGTAAAAACAGCAACAATAATTATTTAAAGAGCCAAGAAACTCATGTCCGAGGGAATGGGAAGGACATGAATAATTATAAACAATATTTATTAATCCAAAGTAATTACAGATAATGAGAGATTTAGAATTTACAATGTTGCCATTTGTATTGTCAAATTCAGTTTGTAAAAATGTAAAATTTGATTTCAACTCAGACCGGACTTATCTTTCACATATTGCTACTTAACATTACTCTAGTTAAAAAGCGACAAATTGAAGTCTGATGCATCCGAACATGTAATCAAATCGAAAAATAGTTTATGTTGGTACTGGTCGACACCGTTGTCATATGTCTGCAAAATTATTCAAACCATTAATGATAATAATAAGAGATTATAAACCGGCAAACGTTCTTTTGGGGCTTGTTTTGATAAATTCCTAACTGTTGTCTAAAATATGTGATAATTCTGATTAAGAAATACCAAATCAATTAAAAAATCAGTTACTTCGAACAAGGTCGATATAATGAAGGCCCCTCTCGCCAGCAAAATTCGTTAGAGACAAGTACTTACACAATTAAATTTTAAATTGATGCACTTAATATTAATATAAGCATTGAGAGTGGATAAATACAAAGAGCGGCCTAAAAAAGCTGGTGACGAATTAAAATCACCTTAATGATAGCTCTATTCGAGGTTAAATTTATGAAATCTATAAAATCAGTGAGTAGTTTTTCCATATAAATATCATTTAACACAATTATTTCAGATAAAGTTGTTAGTTTGGGAAGTATCCATAGACAATTTAGGGATATTCAGCTCGCTGAGGTCTGTAAGTCATCCCTTCATACACTCTTATAAACATAGAATTTAACATAAATGATGTAGATATAACCCACGAAAATGTCTAATGGAACTTTAAGAGATTGTTTTTAAAAGAATACCGTTCTTAAAAGCATATAATAAAACTAAAGAATATTTATTATTTCATTTTAACTATTTATAAAATAACATAAGTTTTGTTATCTATAATGTTTTTGAATAATTCAATAATATTGTTATTATTGAATATACATTATGGCTTTATTCCTGGAACTCAGTTAATGTTTTGTCACTTGTTTAAAATAAATTAAATTTTTGTATTTATGCGATTTACTATTTTAGAATCAAGCCAGCAAATAAATGCACTGTAGAAAGAAGCATTTGAAACAAAAGTAAACTTCATTAGAGAAAAAGAAATGTAAGAGAAGAAATTGAATTGAAGAAAAGGAAATTACAGATGGTGGAAACGTTAACAAGTGTTCGATAGATTGGAAATTAACAATTTTGGTAATTAACTTGAACAGTGATTCCGGTAGTGAAAGAGACTGAATAAAACAATTTTATTTTGGGCTTATAAAGAAACAACCAGAAATGACTAGATAATTAATGTAACTAATTAATATAACTGTAAAAAACCATATTGTAGAGTATGAAATATTAATGTGCATAAATATTTCTGTAATTATTTCAAATATACACGATAATTAGGTTAGATATAAAGATAATTCATACTAAATATTTTACTAAATGTTAGATATTGCGAATGCATTTGAGAGAATATAGTGATTAAATCTAATTTTATAAAGAGAAATATACACAGGCACAGGAGAAATGCAAAGATATCGAAATGACTTAACAAAGAAACAAAAGACCGAAGCAAACAAAACTTAAAGTAAAAAGGTAAGTATGATATCCAATGAAAGTAAAACACATTACTCGGATATAAAGTTTTAATTAGGTAGATTAGACAATCCAGGAGACACAAAAAAGCGTACCTAGAACTCTATCTCATAGGTAGCGTGAAAAAAGAGTTTAATCTAAATATAATACAACAACTCAAACAAGTCCTTCCGAACTATACACAATATTAAACATGAAATGTACTACAATGTTAAAATAGATTATTTTTGTTTCATTGTTTTATTTACATTAGTATGTTATGTCGGAGTTAAAACTCGCAGTTAAGTCGGAAAATAAACCAAAAGTTAAATTTGATGCGGCAGTATTACATTATAAATTTTGATGACGTGCATTGGCTGTTTTAGTGGAAGGACTATAGGTATTCTAGTGCCCAGAATTTATGTTTCGTTTCGGTTTAAAAGTCCTTCTGATTTTTTGGACTCCGCAAGTACTTTTTACACTTTCCACATTGGAGTAGTAGTTTAACTCTCTAACGGAGGTGATAGAGGTCAGATCTAAAATGAGGTCCTTGAATCGCCTTTGCACTCTTCAGCATCGAATGAAACGTGAAGTTAATCATGACAAAATTCATGAATTTTTCTTGGATTCACCATGTAAGTTGATTCTTCAAAGGGAGATGAAATACAACGTTACTCACCACAAAGATATATGTAATAAATCAAATGACAATAAGCGTACATTGTCACGCATTTATCCACAGCCAAACTTTTCTACAAGTTCTTCCCAGTCAGTTCCAATAAATTTCTTACCGATGGGCATTTTTTGAGGTCTACAAACCACCAATACTCGCTGGGAGCCAAATCTGTCAAATACGATGGATGTGGGAGCAATTCGAAATTCAATTCATGTAGTTTCGCCATTGATTTGATTGACTTGTCATACCGTGCGTTGTCTTGATGAAACAATTTATTTTCTATGTCATATGCGGTCATTTTCTTGCAATGTCGGCCTTCAAATGCTCCAATAACGCTATATAATATTCCCTGTTGATGGTATTTCTCTTCTCAATATAGTAGGATATAGATAGCAGGTATATCCCAAAATACCGAGACCACAACCCTTCCAGACGCTTGTTGTGCTTTCGGGTACTTTGGAAGAGTTTCACCAGTTACTCAGATAAAGTTTGATTCCGAAACAATACGATGGATCCATGTTTAATCTATTATCACATATCGATGCAAACATTCCGGTTTGTCACATTTAAATATGGCCAAGCACTGCTCAAAATCATCAACACGTTTTTGTCAATAATTTATCAAACGTGGCACCCACTTTGAACAGAGCTTCCTCATAGTCAAATGCTCATGCAATTTAAAACCAACACGTTCTTTACGATTTATCTCAGTTGGACATCCACTGCGTTCTGCATCATCGACGTCTTGACGACCACGTTTGAAGTCAGCAAACCAATGTTTGATTGTTGTTTCTGATGGAGCAGTGTAAAATGTAAACACAAAATTGTTTTTGATCAGTTTTTTGTCATTAGAGAAAAATAAATGTAAGAAAAGAAATTGAATTGAAGAAAAATAAATTACAAACGGTGGAAACGTTAACAAGTGTTCGATAGATTGGAAATTAACAATTTTGGTAATTAACTTGAACAGTGATTCCGGTAGTGAAAGAGACTGTATAAATCATTTTTATTATGGGCTTATAAAGAAACAACCAGAAATTACTAGATAATTAATGTAACTAATTAATATATATTAGTGTGCATAAATATTTATGTAATTATTTAAAATAATCATGAGAATTAGGTTAGATATATAGATAATTCATACCAAATATTTTACTAAATGTTAGATATTGCAAATGCATTAGAGAGAGTATAGTGATTAAATCTAATTTTATAAAGAGAAATATCACAGGCACGAGATAAACGCAAAGATATCGAAATAACTTAACATGGAAACAAAAGAACGAAGCAAACAAAACTTAAAGTAAAAAGGTAAATATGATCTCCTATGAAAGTAAAACACATTACTCGGATATAAAATTTTAATTAGGTAGATTAGACATCCAGGAGACAGAAAAAAGTGTACCTAGAGCTCTACCTCATAGATAGTGTAGAAAAAGAGTTTAATCTAAATATAATACAACAACTCTAACAAGTTCTTCAGAAGTATACACAATGTAAGTTGGTTCTTCAAAGGGTGATGGAATACAACGTTACTCACCACAAAGATATGTAATAAATCCAATGACAATAGACGTACATGTCACCCATTTCTCCACAGCCAAACTTTTCTACAACTTCTTCCCAGCCAGTTCCAATAAATTTGAAAGTCTTTAAAAAAAACACGTCATACTAATTTATATTCACATTAAAAAAAGACAGAAATGTGAGAGACAACAATAAAAAGCATCGACACAAACGTTGTTAAATAAAAGCAAAGGAACCGTAATGCTTAAAGGGTTATACGGCCATACTTAATTAAGTACTTCAAAATAATGCCACGAGTTATAAACGACAATTAAAGGAAAATTTAACGTCCCCCACAAAACACTCATAATTAAGCCAAAATGGACAATCCGTGCTAAAATCCATCCTAAATTTCTCTGTTCATTTAAAAGTTACCGGCCTGTGCTTTTCCCTCGACCGTTGATCATAAAATTAGGTACAGTTTATTATGAACACATTCTTATTTCCATCTACGCGGATGTATAAATCAACCAGCGATTTTGGAGGCAGAACATTTTAATTATACCTAAGATGGCGAAAGAAAAAAGATATTTTAAATTACATCCATTAAGAAGATATATGATTAAAAGAGGTTTTTTTTTGTTTAGAGTTCTGAAAAAACGGAAAATACGGTGCGCTATATATTAAGAGATTTTGTTAATTTAATTTACATTTTCTGTGAGATTAAACTTAATAAAATTCAATTAAATTTAAAAACAAAGCCAACGACTACATTTGAAACAGATTACCAGCAGCTTTATAAATAATTTCACTACAATATTAAAAGTAATTTATTATATTGAATTTATATTCAATGGATTTTAGGTACACCGTTTTTTTCGGTTAATTATACTGGTCTACTAAAAAGTTTTTCATATCCTGTCAATTTTCACTTATATTAATATTAGATGCATTTATTGAGAAAAACTGACAGAATATATAATTATGAAAATACTTTCCATCATTTTTTACAACTTCATTCTAACAACATGGCGATACCGTGTGGAAAGAACAATGTTGATTTAGCGGTGATTCAATAATCTATTCACTTCTTGTACTTCATTAGCATTTCGAGACCTTTTGCTAAACAAGCCGTATCTTGAACAAACAATATGTTGGGTGGTCATAGGTATGCAGAAAAAATATCGATATATCATTATATTTTTTTAAGAAAGTATCGATATTTTTTAGCCGATATTTTTTGATATTTTTTCGTAATAAATTAAATACAATTTTTAACAAACCGTTTATTAAAAATAACACTATTCTTTAAAATATTTAGAATAAACATATATTTTTAGCCTAATATTTCACTATTTTTTTTCTCAACAATATCGATATAATTTTTCTAAAATATCGATATCTCTTATACTAATTACAAAAAAAAATTGCAAAAAGAAATTTTTTTCCTCTGATATATCGATATGTCTTCTAAATATCAAAAACAATATATCGATGTAACGAAATATTGATATTTTTTTCGGTGGCCAACAACCCTAGGTGGTCAGTCAATTTGTGTGTTAACCATTTTTTCTTTAGAACTTTTTGGTGCTAATCCATAGCGAAAATAATTTGACAGTTCGAGGTCGATTTCATTCATTAAGTCTTGCAATATATTGTCCTTTTTTGAAATAATCAAGCAGTATTACCATAAATTTCTAAAAGTATTTGATGGGATTCTGCAGCAGATTTCTTCAAATAAAATAATAAAAATAATAATGCCAAAAAGTTGGATGATTAGCTTTTGTATACTTGAATAACTCAATAATACCAAATGGAAAACTATTATTTTGTGTAGAGAAAGGTCCAAACCTCTGAAGTAAATTCATTAATTAAATCTATCGCGTTAGCATAGGTTGTTTAACAGTTGCATTGATACTTCGCATTTTCAGCAATAGATATCGCTGATTAAAAACACATAAGCACTTAGTATTAGCCTTATATAACATTTATTTATTTGACTGAAATTGTTTACACACAAAATATAATCAAACATAATAGTAACAATTGCAAAAAGTTAAAAAATAGAATCTAATAACATATTATGACCAATATTTGCATTTTGTGAAAATGGCTGCGACCTACGCTGAAGAAACTTGTCTGTCGTTTAAATTGTGTAACATCTTACAAGAGGAACATGCAAAATATTTGGACGTTTACATATATTGTAGGTTAAGTTGGCAGAAATACATATGAACTAAGCTTAAAGAACTCGACAGCAAGCAAGGTTTGAATGCTCAATATTCCTGAAACAATGAGCAACAAATATATGTTCTCGGTGTGCTAATAGCAAAGCAGGAAATAAGACATTATAACATAAATTATCAGAGGCGTATTGTGCAACATATAAACGAACTGGCATAAGCGCTGAGTGGTATAGGATAACAACAGCACGTGAAACTCAAGAGATACAACATCCCCAGTCTCAGAAACAGGTTCAAGTAGAGGGATGGGAGCTGTGCTCACAGATTGAAGCTCATTAAAAAACAATGACAAACAGTTTAGAATATGGGCAACATGATGGCTTATTATTCTGAAACAAATTACTATGGCGCAGAACAGAGAAGAAACTTGAATGTAAGAAACTTGAACATGAACAGGTACAGGTACTAAAAATCTGCCACCGTCAACAAATACATATCTAAGTTCGAAATTAGAATGCCGTCAATAAAAGCTACCATTCTCATAAATATTAACCATATACGTAAAATTTGACACTAATAGTGATACAAAATATATTATATACAAAAATTATATCAAATTTTGGTTTTCGTAATAAACGGTTTTAGAGTCGCTTATCTCTAGTAATACTGATTCACTGAACCCAAACTAGATCATAGAATTGGTTCAGTTATTTTCCATTTCGAAAGATGAACGTCGTCCTAGTCTGCAGACCGTTTTGAAAAATTGGGTCTTAAAAGTATCAAGATAAAATATAACTGACGAGTCGCCTGCTATTGTAAGTTTCAATCGGATCCAGTTAGATCAAGTGGAGAAATTCAAGTCCTTCCGATCAGTAATACGGGAGGAGGAAGTGGCGCCTAGTCGTCCAAGCTGCAGGAGTTTTTGCTTTTCTAAGATCGAACGTGTGAGAAAGAGGAAATATTATAATCAGGACTAAAATCTACTTCTATTCAACGCTTAGTATATACAAGGCTCTCAGCCCTGGACAGTGTTATATTATGTAAGCTTAATATCTCCCAAAAGCAATGCTTACGCAAAATTTTAAGTGTTTTTCTCTGATATCGCATTAGAAATAAAATAATTCGTTAAGCACGCGACAATCAGCGCACAGTTGAGAAGCAAATTCAGGGAAGCAGATTATAATAATTTGAAAATCTCTCTTATGAAATACGAACGAATTCTATGATGAAATCGACCTTTTGAGTGGAAGGACATAAAACAGTTTTGAACCAGTTACCTAAGACTGGATACCAAATGAAAGTCTCCTCTTGAATATTACAATGAAAACACTGCCGAAACAAAACAAATGATGACGAGCAATGAAACGTGGATTATACACGTCAATAAAAAGTGAAAATGATCACGGTTAAAAACTCAAAAAACGGTAGCATATAAAAGCAATTTAGTTCATCGATTACCTCCACAGTACTATAATAATAAAGACCATGTGAAAAAGGCAGGGTTTAAAGTCAAGAAGTTCAAATTAGAATCGTACAATATTGAATACTGAAAATTGAAATTGGAAAATTGAATATTGATTGTTTGAGTCCAATTTAGTTATTTTAAATAAGTCATTTCCGCCGTTTTAATTGTTTTTTATAATAATATTTTTGTTAGGTCAGTTTTCTACCTAAATTAAAAAAAATATATCAGATATAAAACTGAACAAACCTGAATTAAATAATACGATTATTGTAATTTTATATCCACTACTGCAATCCGTAGTGTTAATTTTATATTGACATTCAACAAGTTCCGCTAAAACCAAAATCACTAAACCTATTCTAAATGTTAATGGTTTTAAATTATTTTAAAATCGAAGCCAATATTTGTGGAACTGTTACCACCCTACTTCTTTTTAACACAGAATCGAAAAAGTTTTCTTAAGAGTTTAATGAGATGAGGTTTGATGTGATGGCGCAAAAAAAGAAAATAAAACTTACAACGGATTATAACGGAGTAACGGTAATTTTTTAACCGGTAACCAAATAGAGAACATGCTTGTATTCAGTCACTAATGGGTAAGTTTTTAAGCTCTATTACATTCAAACATCTAGAAGTTTACTTTTTACTACGTATGCTTTATTTAGACCAAACACTTTGCTATATATGGACTCCCAATGACCAATTTAGGGACCATATTATTAAAATAAACCTATTCCTCATTGTTAAAAATTCAAACATCCTCCCAGTACCTTTACTAATTAACATATTCATTTGAACGAGGAAACAGGATTGAAAATTGAAAATTTATGGCTCTCCGCAGATATGCCAAAATTAGGACGAAATGGGCAATCTGTATCAAAATCCATTTTAAATCTCTTTTCCTTCCTACCTACTCTTTTAAAACTTAAACTCGCATGCTTCTCCCTTGCCGACAGTAAATTTAGAGACATTTAATTAAAAACATTTTTACGTTCAGCTACGAAGAAGATGTATTATCCAACTCAGGAGCTTTTTATGAAACATTTTAATTTTCTCTTAGCTAAAGCAAAAAAACTGTATTTCAAATTATATTCGTTATGCAAATAAATGAATATAAGAATATTTTAATGACGATAAAGAAACTATAAACTAAATATAAAACCTAATCAACATGTTTTAGTTAAATCCTGTTTACCATGTCCTTTTACCAATAAAACTGAATATACTGCTTAACATGGATTCCGAACTATGATCTTAATTAGCGTTGGGAACTATCGACTGAAAACAGTCGAAACAGTCGATGGTCGCAAAACAGTCGAAACTAGCGTCGATAGGCAAAAAAATTGCGACTGAAAATAGTAATTACTATTTTCTGTCAAAGGCAAGGTTCGACTGGTTTTTTCAATTCGTGATATTAGACGAAGATGTACGAACCCTTTCCTGAGAATACTTAACATATTACTCTCAATGAACATGTTATACTTATATTCTGTGGGATTTTAATAAGGCCTAATGCCAAATCGTCATGTCACGATACACAATTAAGCAGCTGATATAAATAATAAAACTTTGTTATTAGAACAAATGTTCTAGATTCTAAATGAAAAATCGTCTTAAGCGTATATGGAATGGCTCCAGTCCTCAATGTAGCGACACAGCAAAATACAAATACAATTTGGCACCGATTTGACTCGCATCGGCGGCAAAACGGTTACAATTTTGTCTAAACTTTATTTTTTTTTATAGCGTTGGCAACTATCGACTGAAAACAGTCGAAACAGTCGATAGTCGCAAAACAGTCGAAACAGTCGATAGTCAAAAAACTAGCGACTGAAAATAGTATTTACTATACTAATATAGTACTGAAAATAGTTATTACTAATAAGCAAGGTTCGACTGTTTTTTTTTTTCAATTCGTGATGTCAGGCGAAGATGTATGAACTCTTTCCTGTATAAATTGCGAGAGAGGAAAGGGCGGAGATAATTGCTTGGAGCAGTTAATTTTATATGTGCTTATATTTTCCAACGGTAGAATAAACGAGACGGAGATGTACATATTCCTTCATGTACTAACTTTAAAAAAGAAAAGGAAAAAAATAGTTACTGAATACTATTAACATGCAATTAATAATTTGATTTTAAACGAAGTAGAATTACTTTTATATTTCAGTGTTCTGTGGATCTGTAAAAATGAATGGAATAAAACCCCACAAATGTTTTATCTGTTAAATTGCTATTTTCAAATAATATACTATATATATGAATATAAAAAGAATGTAAAAAGATGTAAAACAAAATATGTAAAGATGTGCAATAACCATAAATACTAAACATAATTAACATAATTAACTTAACAGCATAATAACTACTAGAGCTTTTTTAAATAAAGTAAATGCTTTATTTATTATTGAACTAAATTTTTTAACAAAAATCGAAAGAGTAATCGAAACATTACCTATATTGTCATAAAAACAGTCAAAAGTATTTTACTGTATATATATATATATATATATATATATATATATATATATATATATATATATATATATATCTATGTAAGCATAAATTGGGTACATGTTTGTCAAAGTCGCGGCTAGGGCGGAGAACGTTAAAAATCAGTCGGACTGAAAATAAGCCACTGCAAACAGCCGACTGAAACAGTCACTAGTAAAAAGTAGTAAAATCAGTCGAACCAAAAATAGCGATAGTAAAAAGTAGTCAATTACTAAACAGTGACTATCCTAGAACAGTAGTGTTACCCCTTACCCCGCTTTCGACAAGCTGACTGATATGGTTTTCCTTGTCAAGTTGGATTTATAACTTTTTTGTATTAACATTAAAAATGCAGCTAATACAAGCAAAATGATTTAGATATATATGGTGATAAGCTCCAGATGTTCAATTTAATTTTTCAATTTGACAAAAGCGTTAAGATTTGAAAAATGAAGACGATTTTCAATTAATACTTTTTAATAGTTAAAATTTAATAAATAATATTAAGTATTAGAATATAAAAACATTATAATTAATTATCAGTAGTAACAGTAGTAATAATTTTCCATTAGTAAAGGCTTATAATATTATGACTAACATAATAAACCTAATAAAATATTATTTCGACTTTTACCTTTTTCCATCAACTTTAATTTTTTGCATTCTTATTAGCGTTTAGCCAAGAGTAGCCCATATTTTACCCATAACTCAAGAGTTTACACCATTTAAATGCTATGTTTCCTAATAGTGTATGAAGGGATTACTTACATCCTTCAAAGAGCTGCATATCCCTAAATTTTCCATGGATACTACCCATGTTAACAGCCTTCTTTTAAATAATTATGTTAAATTATGTTTCATAAATTTGATGTCGAATAGAGCTAATTGTCAGCGATCTTGAATCGTTAACCGCTTTGTATGTAGACACTTTCTTTTCAGTGAATCCAACATTCTATTGTTTTTTATATTTATTGAACATTTTACCCACAGTACTTGTGTTAATATTAAGTGAAGCTGCAGCATACTAAATATTTTCAATAAAACTGCAGCAACTTAATATTTAGTAGTATTAATACTTACGTCTCTAACGCAAATTACTGGCAAAAGAAGAAGTTCCCATTATATCATTCCTGTTCGACGTAATTGATCAGAGATGGAATCACTTCCTCAATCTGAGTATTAAACAGCAATTAAAAATGTATCTAAACAACCGCCAAAATAACGTTTACCGATTTATAACCTCTAATTATTATTACTAATATATTGAATAGTTTTGCAGACATAACAACAGTGTCGACCAGTACCAGTCAAATTTCATAGACTGATTACATATTCCGACACATCAGACAGTGTGTCCACATTTCACTAAACTAATGCTAGTTAGTAAAATAAGTAGCAAAAATCCGCTACAAGTTTACACCGAATTTTACGCTTTTACAATCTGAATTTGTATGACTTGAAGAGTATGTATTTTTAATTCTAACAGGCGTAGAAGACCGCTTAAGTACTCAAACCACTAGGAAACTCGTAGTTAAGTTTTAAAACAAGTTAAGATTCAGAATAAAAACATGATGATTGACAGCTGATGTGACAAAAGCGAATATTAATTCAAGATTACCTCCAGTAACTAGTTAAACAATAATTTCACATAACCAATATAACTATTTGGACCTGTTGTATGTAAGTATTTGTGAGAAAAATCTAACTTATAAAAAAGTTATTGATTTTCGAATTTATAAAAATTCAACGAAGAACTAACAAAATAAAATTTAACAAAAGTTGATATCTGATAGAGATTTTAGTATTATTACTAAAATATATTATAGTATAACTAAAATTGTAATGAACTCACGTCATCAAGATATATACTGTACTGCCTGTCGCGATTTTTAAATTCGTTTTAATACTTACCAATTTTTTTCTCATTTTATTCTAATGTCTAAAAGAGACACGATGATATCTGATGCCTTCGAACATGTAAACGAATCAACCTATAAAATTCGTCTAGTTATCAAATGTCTGTTCTTCAAAACATTAATGATATTTTGATAACAGGTTATAAACCGGCATACGTTATTTTGGCGCTTTTCTTGTTTTGATACATTCCAAATCAGTGTTTAATATTTGTGATTACTCTGATTGAAAGTGCCAAATCTAATAAATAGTCAGTCGGAAGCATATTATATCTCTAGTCAATATATTCAAACACGAACGATGTTGTGACATGTTTAGCAATAAAATGCGTTAGAGAAGGAAGTATTGATAACATTACATGTTAAGTTACTGGCGTTCTCGAGATTAAATTATGGTAAAATATAAAACCGTGAGTAGTTGTTTTCAATATAAACATAATTTAATACAACTATTTCAGAGATAACTGTTATATAGTATACATAGAAAACTTATCCATCTCCTAGGGGGATTATAAATTACCCCTTCATAGACTGACAGACATTGCCTTTGAAAGAATACAATTTTTAAAAGATTATAACAAAATTAAAGATGATTTGTTATTTCAATTTGTGTATAATCATAAATAATTCAAGTAAAAAATTAAGCCACTCATTGCAAGATGCTAATATAAAGAGTATAAAGACAACAAAAATTCGGGAGAAAAATATAAATAAATAATATTTCATTAGATTCTTAGATTATTTATTCCTAATATTATTTAATAATTCATTGCAGATATATTGTTCTTCATACTAGAAACAGGAATGAAGTTAATGTATTAGGTCCAAGGCCGACTACCGTGGAGAAATGAATCATAAGTGTTTGCTCTGGTTTGAAGAGCTGCTGTTAAAAAACTAAAGGGAACCATTAGTTATTATTATAGATAATGTACCATACCATAGGTGGAAACATTTCCTAACAGGTGGATTGGCAAAGGCTGTAATTAAAGAATGGTTTGCATAACATAAATTAAATTTTGAAAATGCCGTGTTATATAGAAAACAATTGTGTTTTAAGTACCTTTTACCTTTATAGAAAAAGGCATAAAAAGAGATATACAGTAGACAGATGGCTGAATAATATGGCCAAAGAGTGTAATATCTCCCACCACACTACGTTACTTATTGAATATAAGGTTGAGAAAGATATATAAGCAAAAAGTGTTCCGATATATGGAAAGAAGAATTGTTGTTGACACAAAAAAAACAAAATTCCAAATTATGTTATCGTGAACTAATGTTGAATTGAAAATTAATAGCTTAGTTATTGACTTGAATGGTGGCAGTGACCAAATAAAACTTTCTGATTGTGGGATTATGATTCAAAGCTGACAATTACTGAGACAAGGTGACTGAGGGGAAACGATTAAAGATACGTATAAGATTAATATAGGATAACTGTAGAAAATCTAATTATAGAGCCTAAAATATTTTGTTCATAGATAAGTGTGTAATTGTTTGGAATATACATGAGAATTTGACTAAAATGTATGCAGAGAAAATGAACTAACTGTTTTGCAGATATGTCGAATGCATTAGGCATAATGCATTGATTGGATATAATTTTTAAAGAAAAATGTATACAGGTAGTAGTAAAAGAAACTCTAGGAGAAATACTGCGATATCAGAATGACCTGACTATAAAAAAATTCTTTTTAATTCTTTTATTTAGATCGTCATCCCTTTTAGAAGCCTATTTTTATGCATATCGTTATTTTTGGATTTATATATTGTATTTAATGTTTTAAGTATGGTTGAATACATTGTAGTTAAACATGTGTGTAATACGACAAAAAGTGTGTGTTTAAGACATCAATCCTCCAGTGTTTCTATCACTCTATGTTATTACTTCGCCATATTTCCAGAGCATACCACATTCTTCTCATTACACTGACAAATAACGAATTTCAATCAAATCCACTTCAGAATAACCCCTAATTGTTACCCGATTATCTCTCCAACTGGGACTAAATTA
Source organism: Rhynchophorus ferrugineus (assembly GCF_030347505.1). NCBI lineage: Eukaryota > Metazoa > Arthropoda > Insecta > Coleoptera > Curculionidae > Rhynchophorus > Rhynchophorus ferrugineus. The sequence continues at coordinate 27,588,304 of NW_027472580.1, read as the reverse complement.
AACAGTATTTAATTAAAAGCGTGCTTACGCAGCTCAGTTGATGATATATAGCTAGCCTTTTTTTAACGGCAAATCCTTTCAAGTTCGAAAGAAACAGGACATCTTTTTAATTATCCTCTGGGAAAGACGTTTCAGTGCTTGGATTTATGTTGGATTTGATGACAGTGGCGATAAAATGGCTCTTTTATCTTTGTTCCAGTAAGAGTAATAGGTCGTAAAATATGTTGAACACTAAACATATTTAGTTTCGTTTATTATTTAGTTGCAATGTGTTGTATGGTATATAAAAGTTGACACAAACAGTGCATCATTACCTGTAAGTGTAAATATAATTTATGCTCGATAGAGGACGTAACTTATTGTTTATATTTGCTCTCAAACATTTTTTAAATATTGACATTACATAGTTCAATGTATGTGCTCGTTGTCTTAAATATGGGCAGATATTTTTTGAAATGCAATCTGATACTTTTAAACACTCATAGAAATATAAAAATTATCTACTGTATAATACATTTAATTCTTATAAAATCATGAATTAAATACGAATTCACATCCACTTAATTCTCCATATTTAGCTTTTGACTCTTGATTATCCTTTTGGACCTGCTGAACGCAACTATATATAATGCGTTTTTCATGTTTATAGCCATGATTATTATTGTCTGTTTGATGCTAAATCGCCATAGCAAGCTATGTACAACATTGAATAAAACGTTCAAATAACGAAACTTATGTATAGTATTAACAAAATAATAATTATTCGTTAGGACAATAATTAATATAAATATTAATAAATAAAAAACAATAATTAAAAAGTGATCAAAATGTTACTATTTAATATGAATTTCGTTTGGTCCAATTTGAGCGATATATAGATTTGAGAATAAAGTAATCTCTAACTGAAAATGTGGCCACCAATATTCTACGATTTGGTCCTGCTAGACCTTATCTGGTAATATTTTTTGAAGTCGTAGGTCAACACAATATTCATCGATGCCTTTAGAGTCGACGTAACCGGATCTACTTGCACCACTGGCACCCGTGCGTTTTTCATTCCTTTTTCAACATAGACCCATCCATATTCAATATCCCTGTATATATATTCATATTCAAATTCAACAAAACATAAAAAATAGATGAAGTTTATACGTTTCTAAGACACATTGATAATGCTTACGAGTATAAAACATGATCACCTGTTTTTAAATATAATAGGACAGTTAATACTTCGGTTACCATTCTAATATTGGAGGTGTCACTTAAGTTCCTTCCAGTGTAACCGAAATCTTGCGATACGATCATAACTTTCTAACCATTACATACGATCAATGTTTGCTTCACTGGAGTTTCATTTCACAAACAGAAGACCATCGCCATTATTGTAAAAACTTTATAAAAAACAGTTATATCCTAGATCAATTTTATCACGTTCTGCAACTTATCACTCTCGAGAAAGTAAATTTCTAACTGCTTCAGATTGTTTGTATAGCCAAGTCGATTTAATTTTGAAAACATCGTTAGTAGATAGTAAACCTCCTCAAAGTTATATAAACTTTGAGTGGGTTTATGATATAAATTCTGATCTTTCTCCCGTCCTGCTTGTTCTGTGTAATAAAGTAAATCTACAGGCAATTTGATTCAAAGTTTTAAAATGAATGAAGATCAACTAGACTAAAAGCAGTTAAATGGGGGCCTTTATTGGCCAAAAAAGAAAACTCAAAAATTAATTACAAATATATTCTGGCTTATCTAAGTGAACAATCAAAAGATAGTCATTTCGCTTCCAATTCATCAGAGCTGACCATTCGATGGTATATGGTTATAAATGTAATTGAAAATTCTATGTAATGAGAAAGTTCTATAAAAAAAAATCTAAAAGTACGTGATTAACAAAATAATGGAACATTGATGGAATTGTTAGCCAAATAGTAATTCCCATTAATTAGCTCATGAAAACATATCAACACGTGCCAACATACCAACAAAATGAATATTTCAACACCGTGAATTACAGATTACTGATTACTTATGTTTAAAATAAAATGTAAGCCTTATGTGTTTATTTTCTTATTTATTATTTTTCTCCGCAACCTTACCTAACCTTTTAAAGTCATATAATATTAAAAATTCCGGATTTTCCACAAATATATACCTGAATATTGTTTTATTATTTGAAATATTTTCGGTCAGATCTTAAATTTAGATATTTCAATGGAAACATATTTATTCTGAGATATGGGATTTTTCCAGAAACATTTTATTTTATTTCATTTAGCTAAAAAAAGCTATTCAATTCAATTTGAAAATGAGAATTTAAGAAACCGTTCTGAACGTTTGTGGAAAATAGTAACTGATATATTTGGTGTGGTATAAATAAATGTAAACATTTATTTTATATTTGACGCCTAAACCTTATGCAAATTGGTTTACAATTCAATCCGACGTTTCTATAGTTTTTCTAAATCCAACATGCCATTAAGAAGATCTGTCTAAAGGCAACAAGTATTATATAAGTCAGCAACATTATTACGAGACAAGCAGAAAAGACGTCACCTTCCAAATAACCAAATCCAATATAAAAAGTAAAAAATACTAATGCTTTTGCTGTAAAAATTGCCTAAATCTAAGGTTTTGATTACTGACTTTTATTGATATTAATAATTACTTCAATATTTTAAATTTTGAATTAAAAGTTTAATATTGCTTAGAACAAATTCTGTATCACCACTATGAATTTTATTACATACAAATTTAAAATGTTCATTGAAGTTACTTTCAAGCAAAGTCAGATTTAAAGAATTCAGAAACCTGTTATTCATGCAGCTTGTCTGAACTAATTAATTCAAATCTGATTAACATATCGCACAAGTCTTACCAAGCAAAAAATTTCCAATGTTACCAGCAGTCTATATCTGATCTTATTTCTAACATATAAAAGGTATCAAACTAGAAACAATTTCAAAAATTACGTTAGCTATAAAAATAAATATTTACTTTGATGTTTTTTCAACCTTATATTTCATACTTTTAACAGATAAAATATTAATATTAATTGAAAATCCCCGGCCGACCATAGTAAAACACATATTTTGGCAAAATTAGTCTTTTTTTATTTAACATAATTCCCTTCAAGGGCGATACACTGATTATAGCGACCCTCCAACTTTTCGATACTACTTTTGTAGTACGGTTTGTCCTTTGCTTCAAAATAGGCCTCAGTTTCGGCGATCACCTCTTCATTCGACGAAAATTTCTTCCCAGCGAGTATTCTTTTGAGATCTGGGAACAGGTAATAGTTGCTGGGGGATCAGATCTGGAGAACGGTGGATGAGGAAGTAACTCGAAGCCAAATTCATGGATTTTTGTCATCGTTTTCAAGCAGCAGTTTCTTTTCTTCAGATGCGACCATTTCTCTGCGATTTCATCCTTCAAACGGTCCAATAACGCTATGTAATAGTCGCTACTGATGGTCCTTTCTTTTTCAAGGTAGTCAATGAGAATTATTCCATGCACATCCCAAAATACGGACGCCATAACCTTTCCTGTCGACTTTTGCGTTTTCCCACGCTTTGGACTTCCGATTGGACTTCGGATTGAAATGATGAAGTCATATTTCATCCATTGTCACATATCGACGCAAAAACTCGGGATTATTACGCTTGATCATCTTCAAACACTGCTCCGAATCATCAACTCGTCGTTGTTTTTGGTTAAAAGTGAGCTCGCGCGGTATGGGGTTGTACACGTTCAGTTGATATGTTGTACACGTTCAGTTGATATCTTTAGAATATCTGTTGGTTTCATTCAATTTTAATTTAGGGTAATTTAAAATAATTTGGATTTTTTTATTGTTTTTGTTGGTAACAACCTCTTTTGGGCATCCACAGCGTTCACCGTCTTCGGCATTCATTTCGCCACATCTAAACTTGGCATACTAATCCTTGATGGTTGATTTTCCTGGTGCAGTGTCCGGAAACTCGGCATCAAGCCAATTTTTTGCTTCAACTGTATTTTTTCCCTTCAAAGAGCAATATTTTCTCAACACGCGAAATTCCTTTTTATTCATTTTTTTACAATAACAAAACTTCACTCAAAATGCTATAATTCACAAACCAATGATTCGACAGCTGTCAAATTTATATACGCATCTTTTGAGGGCTAAGGCTATGCGGCAGGCCGAGAACTTTTCAATTGACAATTGACTGTGTATCTTATTTGATATTAAAAAAAAACGACAATATAAAAAGTTCGAATTTATTTTAATGCACAGTACCTTACTTCTTATTGTGATTAATTAAAAAATGTAGAGATTGATTTTGATTGTCACTCGCACACCTGTTTTTTTTTTTGAACTATTAATTTCTTTGATTTCATTGATTGTCATTAACCTAGCATAGTATTAACTTTGACGACTTTTACACCATTTTGAGTATGCCGCCATTTTTGTACTTTGTATTTTTGCATTTTTGTATAGAGTATTTATATCTGATCTAAAAGCATTATTTGTATTATTTAGTTTGTGTTATGTGTATATTATCTAAATGTATAAATTTATTTTACATTATATAAGTAGGTTACATTATATACTCGAAGGTTTCTTAATACCTTCAAGTTCAGATTTCCAGTTCAGTTCAGTACCTTCAAGTTCCACTAGTATAACGAGAAGCAAGTAAAAGGAAGCAATATCTGAAGATGGTAAATAAACTGTTGATTCTGCCAAAATATCATCAAGACGTGAAAACCTTTTTAATAACTAAGCGCGAGCGGAAGCCTCGAATACTACTGAAACATGTAACATCTTGGAAATTTTGGATAATTCATAAATTCAAAAAAAAATTATATATACTATTATATTCTTGAAATATACCTATAATTAACAAGAACTGGCAATATGGTGAAATAAAATTTTACTTTGCATGCTATGCGTCCCTATGATTAATCCCTCTGATTAATTTGAACCGGCTATTGAGAAGTTGGAACGGCACTGTTCTAGGCACTACCTTTGCAGCTAATACAGGGTGTTCCAAAAAAATGCATCAAAGTTTAATTTTTCCTAATATGAAAGTATTGTTTCGTCGGATTCTCCATGTGTTAATGCAGCATTGTGTTTGCATTGTGAATTTTTGGCCCTATGCTAACTTATTTTGTCGTGTTTTTAGGATGTCAAACAAAGGTAGTGCCATTTTGGAGCTCTTTCGCCAAGGACGAGGCCATGTAAAAATATTCGTTTGCTCAATGTTTCGGTGTCCATTATTTCTCAAAAAGTTGGCCATAATAGTCAACGTCCAGGAAGTGGAAGAAAGTGCGCCACTAACAGTTCTGCTAACTGCAAGATCATCAAAAAGCTAGTGTACAACGAAATTCGAGAATCTCCCTGAGTTGCCCATGAGACTGTGCAATTCGTCGGCTCATCAAATTGCCAGAATGGTGCCCAACCTCAACGTTTACAAACTTCAGCTCCTTACAGATGAGAACAAGCAGGTACGGCTCGAAATATGTCGCCAACTCAAGCGTCGGAGTACTCAACGATGAGAACAAGTCCTCTTCACGGAGGAGAACTTGTTCACAGTTGAGTACAACCACCAAAATGACAGAAGCTGGTACGTTAAAGCAGCCGGCACGTCGGCCGTAGTTGAACACCGCCAAAATCCGCAGTTCGTCATGGTCTGGGCCGGAATTTGCTCCACCAGCAAGACACCCCTGGTTTTGGTACACCAATGGGTCAAAATCAAGAAGTGAATCCGCTCCAGTCCATAAGGCAAATGCGACGTAAGACTGGTGCTGAGCGGATTTACGGGACTTCTTTACGTCGGAAGAATGGAGACCCTACTCGACGGATCTCATCCCGTTGGATTACAGAATGTGGTCCATTTTAAAGGACCTATTCTACATGCCACAAGAGGCCACTTCAAAACCGGCTGAGTATGTTATTGCTAAAGGTCCATGTTATTGTTATTCATTGTTGTTTTGCTGAATTTATTAAACAATTAAACAAATAATCAACTGCATTCATTTATTAAATAAGATAGCATTATTTACTGAACCTGTACAAAACATATGTGAAAGCTCTATATATTTTTATATTTTTGAGTGTTTATTGATAAAATATATTGGTTAAAATATTTACATTTTTTTTTAATGAATTATAGGAAAATAGCAGAGAAAGCTACCAAGTTCATCTGGTTGCCTCCAAAAAAACAAAATTTATAAACATTTTCAGTTAGGTCCGATTGAAATAATCATAACATACAAACAAGCCACTTCCACAACATTTCGGTACCGAATCGAATAAAACACCTGTTTAGTTCTCAAGATATATCCCCGGGCTTTTGCTTCTAAACAAATAAAAATAAAACAGCAATTTTATCATCCATATCCTTAGACCAAAAATAAATGCGAAAGTGAAAGGTTCTTTTTTTTAAAGGATAATTAAAAAACGTCCTTTTTTCTAAATCGAAAGTATCTGAGCCAAAAATAATCGTAGCCTGTCTACCACCGACTGATAGTAAGCAGGTTTTTAATTAAATACTGTTTAATTTAGTGCCGACTTGGGAAGATAACCGTGTCACGGCGACTGCGGCAGGTAGAAATGGGGGGATATTCCGAATTGAATTCTACTGAAATTGCCCATTTGTCGGTTAATTTTGGCTATGTAATGGGATGAATGTGGTTTTCGGGTGGAAATATGGAGGACCTTTGACGTAACAATACAGACATCTGAGAGAAAAATGTCTCCGGACGTTTATAAAATCATTTTAAACTCGCCTAAAAAAGACATTTCTTATTTATTACATCGGGGAGATGCGGAAATCGATTTAATTTTAATGATTGAATTTTACGTGCCTTTAAGAGGAGGACGCTTTCTTATCAAAGACGATTTCATTATTTATGTTAAATTTAACGTTGGAGGAAATGATGTCGAAAATCTACCGAAATAAAAAAAGTTAATATTATAATAAACTATGGCAATGCATGGAATTTTTGGTACTTAATTTCAAGGATTTATCAAAAACATGGTTACTCTTTAGGAGATTTAAAAAAAAAAAAAAATATATATATATATATATATATATATATATATATTAGCTAATATTTCGCTATTTTTATTTTTCTTAAAAATATAGATATTTTTTTTCCGATATATCGATATATGGATTTTTTTTAAATATCTAAAAGGATAAATCGCACATTATATTGCACATTGAGCAATACCAAGTTTCCTCCAGGCTCTGGTATTTAGCCAGTCATAACTGAGTATTTCCATTTGCGATTATAGACGTAGATTTACGAATTTCTTCCAGTATTAATTTTGAGAGAAGAAACGAGCGCGATAATTATTTCATTCTCTCTGCTGTATAGATCAGTGTTTGTTTAATCATTTTTAATCGGCAGTGTGGAAAAACGCATGGGATAATGATGTTAAATATATTTCATTGCATTTTAAAATTTGGAAAGCAACAATGAAATAATATTTAAAAAAGTAATTGGTTTATTTTTGTTCCATTCCAATATGTGCTTACGAATGTTTTTTTCAACCGTGCTCGATTCGTCCTCGAGCTTTCTTTGCGAAAGAAAAGAAAAAAGATAATTGCTGCATTTTACATTTTCATAAGATAAATTTCATCGTCCATAATATAAAATGATTTTTATGTTTTACGTATTTCATTTGATTGTAAAGAGGAATGGAGCAAAAACATATTCAAAAAGCTTGAATAAATATCGAGAGACATCGAGAAAATATAAAAAGCCAATCAAAACATTAGGTATGTTGTATCGTTGTTGAGATAACATAAATGCAGTCAAAATCATGTTGTTCTTTCCCCAGTACATTAATAAATAGTATTGAAAAATAGAGTTCCTAAATACTGTTATATTAATGTACATTGTTATTTATAGTTATTAGAAACAAAACATAAAACTAGTTCAAACAAAACATATAAGCATAAAATCGGCGCATTATTTTCAAAGTCGCCGTTAGGTCAACAAAATCAAAATTTTAAAAACTATTCGAATAAACTAGTCACAGCTGAAATTAGTTGGGCGAAAAATAGCGACTGAAACAGTCGATAGCAAAAAGTAGTGAATTATTAAACAGTAGATAGTCGTTTTCAGTCAACGCTACGTCGATGTTGAAATGCCATAAAACAAGCTGTATGTGAGGTAATAAAAATAATTATTTTATTTGTTCCATGAGTGCCATTATGTATAGAATATAAAATTATTCAATTGTTCCTCTAGACTTCTGTGGCCAGAATTAGATTGAGTTCAAGAAGATAGGTCGATTGCAGCTTATTAGCAGCTCGTGAGTCTAGTTTTACTCTCCGACAATATAAAGAATCGTATTAGAGGTGGAAAGCGTCCGATGGTCGTTATCAGTGATTTTCGCTCTGCTTTTAACTAAATATACTGACTCTCATTTTGGGAAGTCTTGAAACTAAATATGTTCCCTAAAAATTATTAAACTTCCTCAAGCTTCCTAGGATAATTCAGTTCCGTTAGCGGTGAGTCTGAATTGATTTGAGATCGGCGACGGTGTTTGCAAAGCAGACGTACGCGTGTGATAGTAAATCTCAACGACATCTAATATGAGCAAGGTGCAGGAACTCAGATATTTCAGCTTAGTAAGATAAAAGAAGAAATTTCCATTTTCTGACCAAGTAACAAACTGAAGCAGCCAAGCTTTGAAAACTTTTCCTTCTCTAAAATGGTGCGTGTGGAAGAAACGAAACATTAGGAGACTCAAATACCCCTCTTACAAATGCTTAACTTTACAATAATCCTGTATGCATGACCCCGAAATTTGGACATTATTATAGTCTGGCATCTGAGATCTTTCAAATGCGCTACATAAAGTGACCTCAATGGATTTCTCTCCGAGGCCGTATTAGAAATGAAGTAATTCTTTCATAATGTGACAATCATTGCAGAGTTGAAAAACAAATTCAAATACAGAAATATAAAATATCAAAGATAAATGAATTGACTGCTCATACATGTTAACGTACAATCCATCATGTCGCAAGAGAATCAGCAATAACTAATTAACAATATCTTGCAATAACATCAACAGATGCCACCGTAAAAATCATAGCTACCAAATAAACATATCCTTTTTAATAACCCTATAATACTAACTACCAAAACTCGAAAATCCATAGAAAACATGGAGAATGGGCAAAAAAAGTTAAGGAGAAGGAAAAATTGTTTGTTGGAAACTTTGGGATACCTTACCTAGTAAAATTAGAAATTAAGATAGAGTTATAAACTCAGTAACATCAAATAAACTCTTCAACAAAATTCAGAAAAATGTCCATGTCAACAAAGCTCTAGGATATGATTTAATAAAATCCAACCACTTATCCAGCTACATTGCGATTGCCTATGTAGTGGAAGAATGCAGAAATTAGTATGATCCCAAACCAGATAAATCGCCCAATGGTAAAACATCATATCGTCATAAATTACTCGAGAAGTAATTTTGTACCTGAAATCTACATGCCACATCATTTTATTCGCTATTTCTGAGACGCTTTACTCAAACTAATTATTAAAAATACAGCATTCAATCAACAACAAATATTCGACAATTCGTACATCGTATTACGAATATAATTGAGAAAACTTTTGAAAAAAAAAAGAAAAGTTACTCAGCAGTATTTCTAGACGTGTCTCAAGCCGTTGATAAACTATAGCTAGAGGATCTAGAATACAAGTTGGAAAATAAATGACCTAAGCAGATGAGCCAGATCCTCAAATCCTATATTTCCAACCGTCATTTCAAGATACTTTGACGATTATTCAGATTTGTAACCCATCTATTTGAGTGTATTACAAAATAGCGTCCCTGTAAAAACTCTACCTTCTAAAAGTCCTAAATGTGAAGAAGGGATTTGCTGATGTTACTGCACAACTTGTTACAAGTAACAATAATAAGACAGTTACAAGCACACAGTAAAAAGCTGTCCTTAGCATTACTCAGTGAACCAAGAAATAGCGAATAAAATGATGTAACATGTAGATTTCAAATACCAAAGCCAATCAGTGATAATTGCTTCAAGAGTAACTCCGTATGCCAACACAGCTAAATAGGCAGAACACTCAACGCCAAGCTCAAGTGGAAGGAGTATGTTAAAAAGAAACAAGTAGATCTTTGAATGTGTTTCAGAAAAAGTTTCAATAAGATAAGAAGATGAGTTCAAAGAGATATTGCATAAACATGACAACGTTAAAATACTACAACTGCTCCACAACAGTGGACTTAGTTAAATTATGTGTTAAACTGTGTTATGTATAAAATTATGCCGAGTGCGTTAGTGAAGTACATTAAATGCTATTTATGTTTAGATCTGAACTTTAAGAACAATATGAAGGAACAACCATTCTATAGTTGTAGTAATTTGTAAAGTTGTAACACGTGTCGTATGATTTTAAATGAAGAAAACTCTATGAACTGCAAACTTTAATTTACACGTGATTTTAATCCTTAATTTTAAAAAATATATATACCAATAAATTCAAAATAATATTAAAAAAAACATCATTCATCAAGTATCAGCCTGCCAATTAAACATTTAAACAACAAATTAAACAACAAAATTCACTTTAATTTTCGCTCATTTAAATAAATACAAAACATCTTTTTCTACTGATTTACAAAGTGCTTACTTGTAATTGCAAATAAATAATCCTTCATCTTATTAATCATTATACTTTAAAGTAAGTAGAAATTATATTAAATGTGAACACAGATTACTGTAGGTTTGTCATGCCTGACTATCCTTAAAATTCATAACACACACAAGATAGCATCAATGTTAATCAATGTTTTCTAACAAAATAACAAATTTGTTAGCTTATAAATATATAAATATATTTATATATATAAATGTCTTGATAAAACGTATTCCTTTTCCTATTTTCCTTTTTACAGAAAACTGAGTACTTAAAGTACTTCAAAGTACTTAAAGCCTACATTATTATAACAACTTTTTTATATACAACATGTAGAAGATACATTTATTTTTGCATTTAAAGGTCAACTGAACTCAACAACATATATATATATATATATATATATATATATATATATATATATATTGCCTTTTTTATTGAAAACTGAAACATTATTCAAAGTACTTAAAGCCTACATTATTATAACAACTTTTTTCCAATTACCAATTCCTCCCTAATTTTATGACATTTCTTTAGAACATTACAGAAAATTGGCTTCAATTTTAAAGGAATTAAATGTAAATCTGCCCTCATTATTGAAGCAGAATGCTTTTTATTCTATCTGATTGCGAAAGAGTTCTTTTTCTGAAATTTTAAATTTTCAATTGGGAGCAATGAAATATATTCTGCATTAGTAATGTAAAATAAAATATCAGAAGTTAGGAATAGCAATCAAGTTTAACTTATTAATGTTTAATACGTGGATATATGAGTTTATTCAATTATTAATACTAATAATCTTACTTGGCCTACATTTATTTTATTATGGACTATTATCGTTACTATAATGGGTGATGTGGTGGACTGGTACATACATAATAATAATAGTAGGTAAAAAATATTGAAATAAGAAATGCTCTAATAATATCAAACTATTTCGATAATTCATGTGCAGACCAATTTATTCCAAACTGTAATATGTCTCTATTTATTCATTATTATCTCATTATAATCAAGATTTAAAATGTATTTATTTAGTAAAATGTACATGACATCAAATATCAGTATATTATTAGGACCATAGTGTTTTGACGCTTAATAACAAAGGAAATTTCGTACTTAGTATCATATGTACATGTAGAACGGACAGAATGAGCCAAAATAATTATTGCTTTTATTTAAAATAACATAAATACCTGCCGTGCGCATTGTAAAGGCTGAATTCCATCTCGGATTATACAGAGGGAATAAAATCCGATGTACATATTTAAAGATGTACCTATACAACGAATTACAGTAATTATAACATAAAAATAAAGATCATGGTGGCCAACAAAGAATGTAGAGATGTCGGTGTCGTGTCGGTGTCGTGTCGGTGTCGTGTCGGTGTCGTGTCGGTGTCGTGTCGGTGTCGTGTCGGTGTCGTGTCTGTGTCTTGTCGGTGTCGTGTCGGTGTCGTGTCGGTGTCTTGTCGGTGTCGTGTCGGTGTCGTGTCGGTGTCGTGTCGGTGTCGTGTCGGTGTCGTGTCGGTGTCCTGTCGGTGTCCTGTCGGTGTCGTGTCGGTGTCGTGTCGGTGTCCTGTCGGTGTCGTGTCGGTGTCGTGTCGGTGTCGTGTCGGTGTCGTGTCGGTGTCGTGTCGGTGTCGTGTCGGTGTCGTGTCGGTGTCGTGTCGGTGTCGTGTCGGTGTCGTGTCGGTGTCGTGTCGGTGTCGTGTCGGTGTCGTGTCGGTGTCGTGTCGGTGTCGTGTCGGTGTCGGTGTCGTATATACCAATAAATTCAAAATAATATTAATTATTAAGAAGTTGGAACGGCACTGTTCTAGGCACTACCTTTGCAGCTAATACAGGGTGTTCCAAAAAAATGCATCAAAGTTTAATTTATCCTAATATGAAAGTATTGTTTCGTCGGATTCTCCATGTGTTAATGCAGCATTGTGAATTTTTGGCCCTATGCTAACTTATTTTGTCGTGTTTTTAGGATGTCAAACAAAGGTAGTGCCATTTTGGAGCTCTTTCGTCAAGGACGAGGCCATGTAAAAATATTCGTTTGCTCAATGTTTCGGTGTCCATTATTTCTCAAAAAGTTGGCCATAATAGTCAACGTCCAGGAAGTGGAAGAAAGTGCGCCACTAACAGTTCTGCTAACTGCAAGATCATCAAAAAGCTAGTGTACAACGAAATTCGAGAATCTCCCTGAGTTGCCCATGAGACTGTGCAATTCGTCGGCTCATCAAATTGCCAGAATGGTGCCCAACCTCAACGTTTACAAGCTCCAAAAACTTCAGCTCTTTACAGATGAGAACAAGCAGATACGGCTCGCAATATGTCGCCAACTCAAGCGTCGGGATACTCAACGATGGGAACGAATCCTCTTCACGAAGGAGAAGCTGTTCACAGTTGAGTACAACCACCAAAATGACAGGAGCTGGTACGTTAAAGCAGCCGGCACGTCGGCCGTAGTTGAACACCGCCAAAATCCGCAGTTCGTCATGGTCTGGGCCGGAATTTGCTCCACCAGCAAGACACCCCTGGTTTTGGTACACCAATGGGTCAAAATCAAGAAGTGAATCCGCTCCAGTCCATAAGGCAAATGCGACGTAAGACTGGTGCTGAGCGGATTTACGGGACTTCTTTACGTCGGAAGAATGGAGACCCTACTCGACGGATCTCATCCCGTTGGATTACAGAATGTGGTCCATTTTAAAGGACCTATTCTACATGCCACAAGAAGCCACTTCAAAACCGACTGAACATGTTATTGCTAAAGGTCCATGTTATTGTTATTCATTGTTGTTTTGCTGAATTTATTAAACAATTAAACAAATAATCAACTGCATTCATTTATTAAATAAGATAGCATTATTTACTGAACCTGTACAAAACATATGTGAAAGCTCTATATATTTTTATATTTTTGAGTGTTTATTAATAAAATATATTAGTTAAAATATTTACATTTTTTTTTTAATGAATGATAGGAAAATAGCAGAGAAAGCTACCAAGTTCATCTGGTTGCCTCCAAAAAAACAAAATTTATAAACATTTTCAGTTAAGTCCGATTGAAATAATCATAACATACAAACAAGCCACTTCCACAACATTTCGGTACCGAATCGAATAAAACACCTGTTTAGTTCTCAAGATATATCCCCGGGTTTTTGCTTCTAAACAAATAAAAATAAAACAGCAATTTTATCATCCATATCCTTAGACCAAAAATAAATGCGAAAGTGAAAGGTTCTTTTTTTTAAAGGATAATTAAAAAACGTCCTTTTTTCTAAATCGAAAGTATCTGAGCCAAAAATAATCGTAGCCTGTCTACCACCGACTGATAGTAAGCAGGTTTTTAATTAAATACTGTTTAATTTAGTGCCGACTTGGGAAGATAACCGTGTCACGGCGACTGCGGCAGGTAGAAATGGGGGGATATTCCGAATTGAATTCTACTGAAATTGCCCATTTGTCGGTTAATTTTGGCTATGTAATGGGATGAATGTGGTTTTCGGGTGGAAATATGGAGGACCTTTGACGTAACAATACAGACATCTGAGAGAAAAATGTCTCCGGACGTTTATAAAATCATTTTAAACTCGCCTAAAAAAGACATTTCTTATTTATTACATCGGGGAGATGCGGAAATCGATTTAATTTTAATGATTGAATTTTACGTGCCTTTAAGAGGAGGACGCTTTCTTATCAAAGACGATTTCATTATTTATGTTAAATTTAACGTTGGAGGAAATGAAGTCGAAAATCTACCGAAATAAAAAAAGTTAATATTAATAAAAAGTTAATATTAATAAAAAGTTAATATAAGATAGCATCAATGTTAATCAATGTTTTCTAACAAAATAACAAATTTGTTAGCTTATAAATATATAAATATATTTATATATATAAATGTCTTGATAAAACGTATTCCTTTTCCTATTTTCCTTTTTACAGAAAACTGAGTACTTAAAGTACTTCAAAGTACTTAAAGCCTACATTATTATAACAACTTTTTTATATACAACATGTAGAAGATACATTTATTTTTGCATTTAAAGGTCAACTGAACTCAACAACATATATATATATATATATATATATATATATATATATATATATATATATATATATATTGCCTTTTTTATTGAAAACTGAGACATTATTCAAAGTACTTAAAGCCTACATTATTATAACAACTTTTTTCCAATTACCAATTCCTCCCTAATTTTATGACATTTCTTTAGAACATTACAGAAAATTGGCTTCAATTTTAAAGGAATTAAATGTAAATCTGCCCTCATTATTGAAGCAGAATGCTTTTTATTCTATCTGATTGCGAAAGAGTTCTTTTTCTGAAATTTTAAATTTTCAATTGGGAGCAATGAAATATATTCTGCATTAGTAATGTAAAATAAAATATCAGAAGTTAGGAATAGCAATCAAGTTTAACTTATTAATGTTTAATACGTGGATATATGAGTTTATTCAATTATTAATACTAATAATCTTACTTGGCCTACATTTATTTTATTATGGACTATTATCGTTACTATAATGGGTGATGTGGTGGACTGGTACATACATAATAATAATAGTAGGTAAAAAATATTGAAATAAGAAATGCTCTAATAATATCAAACTATTTCGATAATTCATGTGCAGACCAATTTATTCCAAACTGTAATTTGTCTCTATTTATTCATTATTATCTCATTATAATCAAGATTTAAAATGTATTTATTTAGTAAAATGTACATGACATCAAATATCAGTATATTATTAGGACCATAGTGTTTTGACGCTTAATAACAAAGGAAATTTCGTACTTAGTATCATATGTACATGTAGAACGGACAGAATGAGCCAAAATAATTATTGCTTTTATTTAAAATAACATAAATACCTGCCGTGCGCATTGTAAAGGCTGAATTCCATCTCGGATTATACAGAGGGAATAAAATCCGATGTACATATTTAAAGATGTACCTATACAACGAATTACAGTAATTATAACATAAAAATAAAGATCATGGTGGCCAACAAAGAATGTAGAGATGTCGGTGTCGTGTCGGTGTCGTGTCGGCGTCGTGTCGGTGTCGTGTCGGTGTCGTGTCGGTGTCGTGTCGATGTCGTGTCGGTGTCTTGTCGGTGTCGTGTCGGTGTCGTGTCGGTGTCGTGTCGGTGTCTTGTCGGTGTCGTGTCGGTGTCGTGTCGGTGTCGTGTCGGTGTCGTGTCGGTGTCGTGTCGATGTCGTGTCGGTGTCTTGTCGGTGTCGTGTCGATGTCGTGTCGGTGTCGTGTCGGTGTCGTGTCGGTGTCGTGTCGGTGTCGTGTCGGTGTCGTGTCGATGTCGTGTCGGTGTCTTGTCGGTGTCGTGTCGATGTCGTGTCGGTGTCGTGTCGGTGTCGTGTCGGTGTCCTGTCGGTGTCGTGTCGGTGTCGTGTCGGTGTCGTGTCGGTTTCGTGTCGGTGTCGTGTCGGTGTCGTGTCGGTGTCGGTGTCGTATATACCAATAAATTCAAAATAATATTAAAAAAAAACATCATTCATCAAGTATCAGCCATCAAGTAAATAATCCTTCATCTTATTAATCATTATACTTTAAAGTAAGTAGAAATTATATTAAATGTGAACACAGATTACTGTAGGTTTGTCATGCCTGACACACACAAGATAGCATCAATGTTAATCAATGTTTTCTAACAAAATAACAAATTTGTTAGCTTATAAATATATAAATATATTTATATATATAAATGTCTTGATAAAACGTATTCCTTTTCCTATTTTCCTTTTTACAGAAAAATGAGTACTTAAAGTACTTCAAAGTACTTAAAGCCTACATTATTATAACAACTTTTTTATATACAACATGTAGAAGATACATTTATTTTTGCATTTAAAGGTCAACTGAACTCAACAACATATATATATATATATATATATATATATATATATATATATATTGCCTTTTTTATTGAAAACTGAAACATTATTCAAAGTACTTAAAGCCTACATTATTATAACAACTTTTTTCCAATTACCAATTCCTCCCTAATTTTATGACATTTCTTTAGAACATTACAGAAAATTGGCTTCAATTTTAATTGGTGTCGGTTAACGCTTCTTCCAATTGTTTTTGAGTTTGGGTTTGGTCTTCATCCAATAACTCTTGCAGTTTCGCATCTTCAAATTTTGTCCGTCTTTCGTTCTTTGCCTTGTATATCAAAATCACCACTTTTTAATTTTGGAAACCATTTGGTTCGCTTCTATTACATCCTAACACATGTCCTCTGTTGTCATTAATTTAAGCCACCTTTCATTTCAGTTCTTTCCCTATTCACCCACATGTTAAATTTTTAATTTCATTCCACCAGAACATGGATAAAAATGAGAATTTAATATTAGAACTGCGGGAATATTTGCTCTTTTTAAAAGTATAATTTTTTATTTATAAACTCTTAATTAAGTCTTCAATTATTAATAATTAATATTCAATTAATTTCTGACTTTTATATTCCACCAATATTCAAACACAAATATTAAATATTTGAAAATAAGGAATTTCATTTTTTTTAGAGTGATTATATGCGAATGGTTATTAGACTTACCAAATGTTCACGTTATATAAAATCACAATTTACAGAACAAAACCTACGACCTAAACCTAAATACGACCAAACTCATTGTTTAGAAGTATAGAAAATTGAGATTAGAATACAAAAAAATAAATGGTCAATGAATAAAAAAGGGTTCAGTTTTGTAAGTGTGTATATATGTGTGGGACTAGATAAACTAGCATTTTTTTTAACTGACCGTAAGCGAAATAAATGGAACTGAGTAATCAGTTCTACGAAGAACTGATTTAAACACATCGATTGTCAGGAAATCTTAATTGGATAAATCTCAGATCAATATACAATCAGAATTTTCTAAGTAAATCAATTTCTATTTTCTATTTCTAAGTACAGCAATTTCTGATAGACTTATTTAGAGAATTTTAATTATCATTTTGTATATGATATTTGTGAAAAACGCGAAAAAATATATCAAATAAAATAATGAACTCATAGAACGATTTAGAACACCCAAGTTACATGGACTTACTTGCAAGAAGCATATTAAGATGAAAGATGGGGGTGTTATCTAACTTTCCCCTTAGATCACCTAATGACTCTTTTTAATTTAATATGAATTATGGAGAAAATAAAACCTACAATCCTCTATTATCCGGTAAAGAACACTTTTTCTGTTATTTTATAAGTATCTGTGATACCGAGCCATGCCAGAACGTCAATCCAAAATCCTATAAAAGATTATAGATTTTTATCTTATTTAGTTATCAAAGCCTTGTTATTTTTTATTAAAATGTTACCTGAGGGTAACTACCTATCTTACACAACAAAATGCAATATATAATACTAAAATATACTTTTATGTTATTTAACAACTTTAATCATGACAACTCATCTTCCCTATTTTATGGAGTTAAATCGCATAATCTGAGATATTTCTGGTCACTGAAATGAAATATTACATGATTAGGATGCTTTTATGTAGCAATGAAATATTTTGTCTTGTTGACCATTTAAATGATGGGTGATACGGATGATATGTGGCATCCATATTAATGTACCACTCCACACGTTTTGGGTATGTATGTATGTATGTATATATATATATATATATATATATATATATATATATATATTTCAATTATATATAACAGCATTATTTTTTCAATTTTTCAATCCCAAATTCGAAAATTTTAACGATCAAGTCCATTTTCCATCCATTTTCGTCTTCATAACTTCACTAGAAAAATCAGTAACAATTTGTACATTTAACGAATTATTTTGTAATGCATGTTGATTATGCTTCTGTTCTTCTACCAATTGAACTTTGCACACATTGAGATGCAGATCTTTAGATTTATAAATCAATGTTCTTAGACTTTCGCCTTTATTCCTACATTCTTACATTGTAGATATATTGATATTTAAACCGCTTGTTATTGCACAACGAGTAGATCACAACCTCACCAACTGATCCAGTCTTACTAAATTGTTCAATTTGAACTAGTTCTCTTTATGGAGAAAGGGGTTAAAATAATAATCCGACTATATATTGTAGGAAATCTTCGTAATGAAGAGGCCTTCTGACTCATGACTCATTGTTTTCGAAATATTGCTCGGCAATTGAAACATGTTATTCTCAGAATTTTAAATTTGTTTCCGAAATGTATTTCGTAAAATTTCAGCCAATATTAACGGACAAACACAGGTATGTTACAGTAATAAGCAACAAGACTAAAAAATATATATTGAAAAAAATGCCTTTGCATATATTGAAAAAAAGAGCACAGTTTCGAAATTAATGCTGATATTAAAACCGAATTGAAGGAAAACTGTAGAAAATGTAAGCATAAATATACCATATCCAAGGGACATTATTTAAAGAAGACTAAAAAAAATTTGGAAAAATAAATGTCCTGTTTGCGTCTTATTACAAAAATCCCTTTATAATTCTAATGGCATTTTGATTACAACTAAACAAACTAACTAAAACATAAAATATTGCTGACTGTCATGCCGGTTGTTTTGCACTACGATAAATACTCAAATAAACGTCTTTTAATTGGCACCTACATTTCTAATTACTCAGTAAATGTCTCGTTGTTATAAAAAGCCTATTTGCCTTAATCAATTTTATTACGGCTAATATCATTCGCTCACAAGCAACATACATTTACTTCGAAGTCATAAATTGCAATTATAACAATAAATATGTTCACAATTCTCAAGAATAAAAAACTGTCCCACACCATTAATACATCAATTTATTTTAAATATAAAATATTTATCTAGTTTGTTAACATAATGTATTTAACATTTAGTCCTTTCTTAATTGTTTTGCGCTATAAAAAAACCTTGTTGACTACCACCCTAATTTTTCTACTGCCTTAGACGGAGTATATTTTTATCCATAATGATTGTATAGTTGGAAAATGTTGTAAAATGTTTCTTTTGTTATTGAGATATTAGCAGTATAGAATAGATGCAGGAATGGTCCCAGGCAGTGGAACTAATAACTGAAATTAGCTATCGACTGTTTAGTAATTGACTACTTTTTACTATAGACTCTTTCCGTCGATATTTTTGGTTCGACTGATTTTACTACTTTTTACCAGTCACTGTCTCATTCAACTCTTTCCAGTGGCTATTGTTAGACCGACTAATTTTGTTACTATTTGCTATCGACTGTTTCAGTCGTACTTTGAGTTACTATTTTTGGTTCTACTAGTTTCATTCGACTGATTTTTAACGTTCTGGCTCTGTCGTCCTAGCCGCGACCTTGACAAAAATATACCTAATTTATGTTAACATAGACTTTTATGTAATATATGTAGTTTTATGATTTTTTGGTAGTGTTCTTGTAAACAACAATATATTTTATGTTAATAACATAGGTACGATATTTTCAAAATTGTTAATGTAATAGGGTAAAAAGATTAAAATTGGGAATGATAAATAGTAAAATATTTTAACTGTTTTTATGGCAATAATAGGTAATATTTTCATTACTCTCTCGATTTTTGTTAAAAAATAATTCCGTTCAATAATAAATAAAGCATTTATATCATTTCATTCAGATAATTTTTAATCATATCATGGGTCAGTTCTTTTTCCTAAGATTAGGTATATGTTTAATTTTTATATAGTATTTGTGGTTATTTCACATCTTTAGTTTTTGGATTTTATTTAAGTTCTATTGTATTGTATATATTTATTATAGTATATTAATTAAAAATAACAATTAACACATTAAAATGCAATAAAACATTTGTGGGGTATTATTCCATCCCATAGAAAAATTCCGTTCCTTTTCACAGATCCACAAAACATTCAAATATAAAAGTAATTCTACTTCGTTTAAAATTAAATTATAAGTTGCATGTTATGTAATATTATTATAACAGTATTCAGTAATTATTTTTTTCTTTTCTTTTTTAAAGTTAATTCGTGAAAGAATTTATACATCTCCGTCTCGCTTATACTACCGTTGGAAAATATAACCACAGATAAAATTAACTGCCCCAAGCAATAATCTTCCTCCATTCCTCTCTCACAATTTATACAGGAAAGGATTCGTACATCTTCGCCTGACATCACGAATTGAAAAAAAACAGTCGAACCGTGCATTTGACTGAAAATAGTAATTACTGTTTTCAGTCGCTAGTTTTTTGACTATCGACTGTTTCTACTGTTTTCAGTCGATAGTTCCCAACGATAGACCCAAGGTATTACCCTTCAGAAGTCCAGCTGTTGGCGCATGCCTACCCTTTTGTGGAAATTTTGCATTACCATTATGCATAAATTTCATTAATGCAGCATCAAATTTCCTCTTTTAATATCCAGGTTATTGTATCCTTGTAAATTTTTGATATCAAATAATACCATAAAAAATAGATAGTGTTAAATTGCACATGATCACGGCGTCATAATGTCAATCTGATCATCCAAATGAAAGAGTACACGACGAAATATCTAAGGCAGCAATAGAATTGATTCACCTGTTAGATAAGACGTGATTCACTCTTGTAGAAACCACACATTGTCCATCTCAAAACAATCCAATTTAAGCAGCAAAAATAACAGAATCGGTAATAACCATTGCCTTACCACCCTTATTTTCGAAGAAATAAGGTCTAATGATATCAAAATCTCAAAACCCCACCAGAAAGTAAAATATTGTAGATGCACTTGTTTTTCATTAATGAAACGTAGCTCTCTAAACCGGCGGCAATTACTCAAATTAAGCGAGCATTTATAGTGATAACTTCAACCATTCATTTGTTGATGCTCACACTCCCCCCTCTTCTTCTAGAGAAGATTACCCACAGTTTATCACATAAATTACGATAAATTCTAATATAACTAACAGAAAATCTTTTATATACTAAACGTAGAATGAATCTTAAGCTATCACAGCTTTTGAAGCAATAAACCATGATGATTATAGAAAAGCTTTTAGTTAATATTTTAAACTCATCAAAATATGTTATTCTAATGAGCAAAGTAGAAACATTAGCAAAAATATCAGTGGTTATAGCATTACAGCTTGCAATTAAATAGCAAAACAGTATATATAGTTCAAGAGAAGTACAATAAAATAAAAATAAAATCTAATCTAATTTAATTTAAAAATTCTATTTTTAGCCAATATTCATAAGGTTATTTTTAACCCTCTTAATTAACGATGAAATTATTTTGGGTTCAACAATTTGATTAACCATCAGGAAAAAAGGATGAATGACAATCGGAACATTAATAAAAGCCCCCTTTTTCAGAAATGGGTCACGATCCTTAATAGAAATAAAGCAAAAGAATGTACGCATCCCGTTGTATTTGGATGATTGTATTTCGAAAATGTATTTCATAAAGCAAAAATTATTTTACGCTGAATCTTAATCAATAAATGATGAAACGGTGAAGTTGATAGAAACAAAAAATGTTATGCAAAAAATGTATATGTAGTAGCATTTGTTTTTTGGTACACTAATATGTCAAAATTAAATACATAATATTTTAACTCCGTAATATGGAGGGAAAACAGGGATATATGTACAAAAATAGTTTATAAATGTTCATTTATCATATTATTTAATGTTTATAAGTATCAATCAAATATGAAAATATCAATAAATTAATCTAGAAATCGAATGAATTACAATGAATTTACCTTTTTGATATTTTGATAATAAATGTATTAAACAACGAAACTTAACAGCTAATTAACTAGAGTTTGTCTGAAGTAAACTTATTCTGATGAGCAATTGTTAGTCTGCAGATTCTGTGCGTTCGGTTATAATCGTGTACTGATGGCTGATTAATTTTATTGCAATATGGTCGGCATTTGCCATAGAAAAAATTGAAAAATCACGGTATAGGCGACCTTGGGGAAATATTTTGTTTAGTTCAATCAGCGGTAGCGCTGCAATCGCAAATTGTGATTGGCTAGTTTAAATTCCTGGTGCCGTCACTAACTTGGAACGTGATTGGTCGATCAAATTGTGTGAAGTCAGCATTTTCTGTGAGCGTCCATTTTTAAGTTGGTTATTTGAAGGTTTTGGTTTTTGTTTGGATCAAGAAATCTTCGTTTTACGTTGTGCATATTTTCTGTTTTACATTAATTATTGTGGAGTAATAATATAAAAATTGATGACAATGCGTCAGTGTAGTAAAAGATGTAGTAAAGATGTAGATGTGGGGTAAAAATTATTTTTGGTTCAATAAAGTTAATGCAATATCAACAGGGAAGTTTGCCTTCAATATATCAAGATAAGTTAGAACTCTAATAAATACCATAAAATTGTTGGCACTAAACAAATATGGGAAGGCGTTATAGAAGAATTATAGATATTTTAATTTTGCCTAGAATAAAGTTCATAATTGTTTTTTTTTTTGCTTTTTGTTTATATATATATTTATATTATTTACACTTATGTATATTTGTATAGGATTTTATTTTAATAAATTAATTTTAATTAATACTTTAATGTACATAAAATAATGAAACAAAATATACACATAATATATATATATATATATATATATATATATATATATATATATATATATATATATATATATATATATATAGTACATCTAATGCATATACTATCGAAGGATTCCATTAATTAAACAGCCACAATCATTTGTAGGTTAGAGTTATTTTATCATATTTACATTGAATTATTTCCCAAACTACTTATGGTATCCCCTGGAGGCCTAATCTTCCTAATTAACAACTGTATATCCAAGTAATGTATTTTATTCTCATTACAAAGCATACTTACCCTTTTATGTTTAGTTGTTGTTTCCTTCGTTACTGTATTTCTTTGTCAAGTCACTCCGATATTACTGATATCTTTCTCGACCTGCACATGTATTTTAGTAATTATTTGCCACATTCCATAACAATTCAATATGATTGAATATGCAGGAAGATGTTGACACATATATTTAACATATATTCAAAATACAATTAAACATTTCATTTATATTTACTAAGTAGCAATAAAATACTTCATTCCTTAACACGGTATCTTTCAAAACTTGATTTATGTTTCAGAAGCCATTCCTTGATTACTACAGCCTTTGCCGATCCACTTATTGGGATCTATTTGTTGGATTGCTTTTTCTATCATGAAGAACAATATATATGTAAAGAATTAATGAAAAATATTAAGATTAATAAAACCTAATCAAATGTTATTCTAACTTTAATCTTTTTCAATCAATTTTCCTTGTCCTTACACTCATTTTATTACCGTTTTGCCAATGGTGGCCAATATTCCATTTTGAAATATCTATGTCTATACAGAATTTGAAATAACAAATCACCCTTAATTTTATTAAATGGTTTTAATTAAAAATTGTATTATTTTTAAAAACAGTATCTGGAATTTTCTTAGAATTTCTAGAATACATTCCAGAGTAACAGTACGTAACAATAAGTAATCTCTGAAATTATTGTATTAAACTATATTTATATTGAAAAAAATTACTCCCTATTGTTATACATTTTGTAAATTTTTACTAAGACTAAATTTTATTAATAAAAACTTACTAATATTACAATAAATTTATTAATATTCAGTCAAGCTGCAACGCAATAAAATATTTCCAATAAAAATCCAGCAAAACGCCATAACAACGTTTTCCGGTTTATAACCACAAAATATAGAGAATATAGATAGAGAGGTTAAAAAGAACTCTCTATGTTTTATGCCTATAATCTCTTATTTTTCATATGAATAATGCTTTCTAGAATTTTTCACACACTTTACAAATATATTTTATAGATCTCTTTCTTATTAAAATAAAATAACAAATAAATAGAAAAATTTTGTCTGATATTAAAACGAATTTACAAACTGCAATCGGCAATATATTATAGTGGCATAACTTCACTGCTATTTTGGATAGATTGTATATACTAAGAAATCTATAACTATATATCAAGACTGTTCTGACTTAAATTAATTCAGTTAACCGAAATTATATACTTATAAAGAAAATAAATCAATCATCAAGATAGGAAAACAGATACTCGAAGTATTCCTTGATTTTTCTAAGTGCATTTTTATGTGTGTTTTTATATATTTAGGAGTATATATTTAAGGTGATCAAAGGTGTTGAAATAATTTGGACAGAAGCAGATTAGAGTAGTTCAGTCTCATCCACAAACTATTGGAATTTGAAATCACCAACATTTGGAAAACCACCAGGCAGGGTATTCCATAGAAATATTGTAAAAATATTGTAGTTCAGAAGGTCATCAAATAAAAATTGACAGGCGATGTAAGTATCCAGGTAAGTAAAAATATAGCTACAACTGTAAACTGTCTAGGAAGAACAGAGGCCACATAGATCCCACATGTATCCGCTAATCGTTTCTTCAGAAGGGAGAACGTGATATTTTTCCTCATAACTAGATATAACAAGTAAGGTATTTGCATTATAACTTTTCGTTTTTTCGGATTTCGTTTACATTAAAATGTAATCAGTGTAAATCAATTGTTCAATTGAATGAAGCATCCTTTGTGTAGTGGCTTTAATAAGTCATCATGTTTTCTTCATTTTAATTATTTATATGGCTGCAATATAATTTTCTTTCATCGTGTATGATGAAATTTTGCTATTATTCTCATAAATGAAGAAGTGTTAAAATAGCGTCGCATAACCAATTTAGATTCCCGATCAAATTTTTAATTCTAACAAGATGCAATCTCTATTCTCCAGAGATGCACTCACATCCAATAAAAAGGAAGGCGTAATATGCATAGCAATTTTTTTATGAATAAAATTTGCAGTATCCTACTTTTTCCAATTGAATTCATCTCAATCTCCTATTTCCCTATCCCTCCCCTATCTGGTTCCCAATTCCACTCAAGCGAACCGAATACCGTAAAAGAGAAATCACAAAAATTACGGGGAAAAGACACTACCATTAATTATCTCTACTGATATTAGATATACAGAGCATTATAAAAGGTTTTGTTAATAGTCTTACATTATTTATGTATTTTCAGTCAATTTTTCAATTGAACTTTCATATTTCTTTTAATATTTAATTTCTTTGCTAAAATTATTATTATGAAGTTATGTAGTTCATTGAATTAGGAATGAGTTGGAATATAATCATTTTTCGGAAAAAAGGAAAGGTTTCTACCCCCCTGCTATAGAATCTCGGTTTACATTTCGAGTATAAATGAATATTAATATAACCATTTGTAATGAAAAGTGAACTTCCGTTATGAAAAATGAATCAGCTCTATTATCTAAAGCTGTAATCAGATGTGTAGTGTCGTGGATCAAGGGCATCTGCCAAGTCAGGTATAATTTCAAAATTTCGATTGTTTTTAAGAAGATTTTACGGTTATTAATTAAAATTCTGAGATTGCTTTTAACAAACATCTTTATTTAATACACCTTTCAAAAAAGTTGAAGACTCTATATAAACGAACTAATGAATTGATCTATATACGACAACAAACAACAACAACGTGGTTTCTCTTTACTGACCCTTGTATATATATGACAACTACATAACTCGAAAGTTTCTAGAAACTAGTAACATTTCATTATTATACTTAACACAGATTCCTTCTTTTAACTCAAGAAGAAATATTTACTTTAGCAATCGATACTCCCCAATTGACATTGAATATAAACATTGTGTAAATTAAGTAACAATAACAACTGATATATTTAGAAATATAAGAATTTAATTTAAAAAAAAACAGCACGGTGGTTGCACCAAAACGTTCTTTACAAAATCAAAGGCTATGAACGAATCACTAAAAAAACCACCTGAATTCTAGAACGGTCCAGAGAGAGGTTATTCTTAAAACACTTAACAGCAATTATAAAGGCTTCACAATTTGTATATACAAATAAAATTTCAAAAAGATGCTCAGTATAGATAAAAAATAAAGCCTTTAACGCCAAAAATTGACATAAGACCTTTTTCATAACAAATAAAGACCTTTTTCGTTTCATTTTATATATTCTGTTTCTATGCACGTTCGGATCCGTTTCAAAATGCCGAAAAGACGTTCTCGCTAAAACTTTCGACGTTTCATTTTTCCACTCGATCGTGTTTGTATAACGAACAGGCGAGATCCGTGAGTATCATTTGGAAAAATAACTCAGATTCGGAATTTAATAGGTTTCAGTTGTTTAGGTCTCGATGTTTGCCTCTTGAATTATGAAATTATCACAGTTTATACTTCCAATTTTTGTTTATTACTTTTTCTCCTTAATCAAGTGGTAAATGTGTTAATTATTAAACTTGATATTACCAGAGCTTATCATACTAGAAGCTACTGCTGACTACATTATATTATAATAATATAAAAATAGATTTCGATTATTTTGTATTGAAGTTTATATTAAGTAAATATTGTGAAGGTTTTAATTACATTACGAAAAATATTACAATTTATTTTCAAATATATGTTTATTGATAGTGATTGTTGAAGTATTTCAGGAAATAGGTATGACGTTTCTCAAAATAAATTTTTTAAAGAAAGTCCCGTAACTACTGGGCTATAGCCGTTAATAGCAACTTTTACATTAATCATATTACTTACATCTATCTATAATTACCTAAAGATAGTAAAAGTACCTAAATTTATTAATATAATAATACTAGTCGTTAAGGACTATTTACAATTTTTTTACTTACATTTTATCTCTATAATAACTTCAAACTAGGTATTAATCTAGGAAACCCCATTAGTCTTTACTTAGTTGCTAATAATATAAAATAAAAGTGAGTAGCACTCTTCAGTCTTTTTACCATTTAGTGCATTGCAATTCGTAACTATCTACACATTGCTATATATATATATATATATATATATATATATATATATATATATATATATTGCAAATCTTAATTTCTCCTACAACAATTGGAATCCAAAGGACTAATACCTGGGAGTATTCACAATACTTTAATCATTCAGCACTTTCTACTAAATTACCTTTGTTATGTTGATATTATTTCTCGCAGAACATCCCCATAAGTAAATTCCGTAGGTCCATATAGGTTTCAGCAGCTCCTGGTATAGCAGAAACTTATTATATACGGATAATTTAGATCTTCTTCCAAGTAACCGAGACATTTTTTTAAATTTTAATTTGAGTTATTTTTTTCCTTTTTGATGTGCTCCTCCCAAAGAAGTTTTGTGACTATCGTGACTGATAATGAAAATTGAATCTATGGCAATCCCAAGGGCAAACAGTCAAGAGTTACCTTATTAAATAAACCATTTCGGTGCATAGGATTGCATCAGCAAGATGAAATGTGTTAAACTTCAAGCGAATTAAAGTGTTACTGCAAGTTCTTACCATCGTGGATTGAATTATTCAAATGACGTGTTGTGGCAAAAAGATCAACAACAGGCGCAACTTCTCTTGTATAACAATGCTCGGCCACATATTACAAAAGTTGTGAAAGAAATACTGTTATACTTCGAACGGGAACTTCTCTCTTACCCAAACTCGCACTATTTTCCCTCTGATTAGAATGTTTTCAGTTCGAAACAACATGATGCAATTTCAAAAGGCTTTAGCGAAAAAAGCGATTTTCGCACACAAAAACCAAAATCATTATTTCATGTTGCCATAAAGATACTCACGAAATTGTCCCAATTTAAAAGCTAATCTTACATATTTAATGCACTAATCATAACTACTGATCGCCCTATGATCAAAATTCGATCACTTTTGTTAAGTTAAACATGTTTCTTTCCTAAATAAAAATAATAATTTTAAAATGCTACGTTACTGACACTTGTTTTCACAGTAATTGTAAAATAATAAATGCCTAAAAAATATTAAAATTGACAAAATTAAAACAACTGACACTCACCAAACTTTTTTAAATTGCATATAATTAAATCTAACTTCCTTTAAATATCAATAATCAACAAAGTATTGATAAGATTAAATTACACCACTGAACATTATAACAAAATTATCATAAACAAGATTATTTTCAGAGCTGTAACAACTTCAGAACATCAAATACAAGAATACACGACCTATCTTTACTATTATGTTATAAACATAAATATAGAATAATAAATTAAGTAATACATTAAAACCAAGAATATAATCAAAATTATTGATGTTTAACGTTGAAATGAAAATGATTTTTTGCCAATAAAATGTCATATAATATTTAACAATGCTTAAAAATATTTACAAAATTACTATTAATAATTCATGATTTATTTAGACTTAATCTTAATTAGTATTAAGATAAATTACGGATGAGCCATCTGCAAGGGTGAGATCGAAGAGAGGAATAAATAATTATTATTCCTGGTAAATTCATATTATATACATATATACATATATACATACATATACATCATATATACATATATACATTCATATACATATATATATATATATATATATATATATATATATATATATATATATATATATATATATATATATATATATATATATATATACATCTTAATAGTAATTAAGATTAAGTCTTAATATCATAGTAATTTGTATGTTGTTATGTTTTCAGTTTATCTACTGCTTTCTACTTTGTCTTATGTCCCACGTGAGAACTAACAACTTTCTAACAGATGAAATTACTATGAAGCTATTTTATAATTGTTAATATTATTTACAATATTCATTTTAACTCTTAATGCACAAATTGGCGTATTTTGTATCTGCAATGTTCGGTTAATGCTTTACTAAAGAAACCTGAAATGAATTGGAAGTTAAAGCTACTAAATTTACAGAAAAATCTTATTAAACTTTAAAATTACCTCTAATATAATAATATTATATCTCCAGCACTATGTCAATTACTATCAGTTTTTAAGCAAGAACATTTTTTCTTAGCTGCTCTCTGTTCACCAGATATAAAATTAAAAAAAACTGATTTCGAAATTCTAAATATCTTGTAAACAAAAAAGATAGATGATTCCTATTATACTCTAATTTTGTAAATCTATGTTGGAATGAAATTTTCGCATATGTCGAGTTATTCTTTCACAGCTGATAAAGCGGACACAATAACTTCACAAAATACATAATACAAAAAATATAAAATATAATTTTACGTGATCATATTATTCTTAATTTTTTTATCCAAACTTGTCATAGCTCTTTAATAATTCCAACAATACAGGAATAACTGAAAATAACACAAAATTTAACACTACTTAAAATTAAAGAACTTCGTTTAATAAGATTTTAATACACTTTCCATTTTGATATAATTGCAAAAGTAAAATTTGGGGATTTGTCTTCCGATTAAAAATTTCCTGTCGGCATTTTGCGCTGCCAGGTTTTATTTTACTTTTTATTATCTTCTTATATCTCTTCTATAAGTAATGGTAGAAAAGGTATATTAGTATAGAAGTATATAAAAGTATATTTAAAAGTACGTTATATGTACCAATAATCAAATATAATATGTGCTAGGTCAAGTTATTACTTCTAGATGTTATTATTTCAATATTTAGAATCGAATAATATGCCATCCAAAGTTTTAAATTGTTATAGAATATCAAGAAAGACAACAAATAGTTATTACATATTTTATTAAATGAAGTAACTTGGTATATATAAACATAATTCATATAAATTTTCCACTATTTTACATCATTAACTTTATATCAAACTTATAGGTAAGCTCTTCAGAAACAACAACAATTAATCATACAAAAATGTATCTTAATAAAGATGCAGCGCCATCGAAAGCAATAAATCTAAACTCGAAAGAACGTAACAAATTACCAAACAGCCCCTGCAACCCTATAAATTATCGCTAACGGAAGTGGATAGCGGCATGGTGACTTTCAACTTTCAGCTAAATCAAACATGGACGAAATACGTGCTTAATAATAAATAACGAACAACTTTTTCGTGTTTGAGAACTGGAGAATAAATTATTCGTATGGTAAAAGAAAAGTCTTCTAACTTTGGTTAATGTAAGAAAACGGTCGGATAGCAACAGAGGTAATGATATAAAACGCCAACGAAAAATACCAAAAGGAAAATATAAAACTAACAAGTTAATGTAAAATGTAGAATGTAAAATATTAATCGGAATAATTACATTAGTAAAAACGCTACGTAAGTTCAAATTCCAAATGGTCTAATATAATAGGGTTGATAATATTCATAAGTTGCCAAAGAGTAATAGAAATGTTCGAAAAAATCGTTTTATAAAGTTTTCTATTTTTTGTTTCCAAATGTAACACTACCACATTTAGCATTGGAACAACGAGGCTAATTTCCAGCAAGGCATAAATAGACACAACAACAATAAAAAGATTTATTTTCAAAATCACGATTTTTAGACATGCTTCACTGTTAATAATAGTAATATTAAGAGTAAGTTTGTAACATTAATAATAGAAATTATTATTATCATTCAGGCTGCTGACTTACAGGCCCACTGACAAAAATAAAGTTTATGACCTGCCGGATTTCTACGTCTTGATACCTTGCAATCACCAAATCAAATTAAAAGCGAAAACTTGTACGCACTAACATCTAACCATACTCCACCATAGTTAATATTAAACACAACAATACTAAAAATAACAAAAAACAAACTTGTACTAGCAAATATACCTTGTCATGTCTGAATTATTGATGCCATATTTGAACACGCCGTTCGATTTTCTCAAGAAGTTTTTAGAAGCTCATTATACTGATAACACTACACTTTACTGATATATGCATGGCAGGACTTTATGGCCATGAATATTCCACTTAGGTGTCGATTTGGATGGCTCAGCTGGACTAACCCACGATTTTTTACCTTTGTGATTATGGTAATAAATTCTTCACCTTCGCCTTTCCATCGCCAGTCAGAAAACGCTATAGGTTTTCTATTTCTTATCTTATTTTTGCTTGGAATTTTTTATCAATGAAACCGCCATATTGAAACGAATGGAAACAAAATTTCCAATTAATTCACAGCAAGCAAAAATGCTCCTTTTGGGTATTTATAATATATGAAAGCACCTGTTGAAACACTTGATTCAGGAACTGTTAAGCTGTTCTTAAGGAAGAAGCAAAATAAGTGAAATTCAATATAATTTGCAAAACATACTGTGAAAGATATTACCAAAACTAACAAATCTTAAACAGCTGCAAAACCTACCAAGAAAAGGAATTATAAAACTCACCAATTTGATGAATACAGCATTTCGACTAAGACTCTTCCAAGGCATTTGGAAAATGGCTGTAATGTTCATGATCCCAAAACCTAAGCAGCCAAATGAAGCAAAAGAGCTCACTGCTATCGCTAATTGCTAAGGTAAAAAGCTTAAAAAATAAAATAAAATTGTAAATCAATAATAAGAGATATCATTAAAACACCTATGAATACGAAAAAGCATTTTCAACTGTTGTTCAACAGGTCTACTTGGTTTAGGATATAACAAGTTTCCGACGACCTCGTTCTTATTATAAAGTCTTAAATCTTACTTTCAGACTGTTTAGAGTCAAACAAGAGGAAACCTACTCTACAATAAAAGAGGTTAAAGTAGATCTATCACGAAAAAGTGTATTGGGGCAAATACTTTACCACTTATAATTAGGCACTTAATAGGATATTTTATACATATATTATACCACAAATAGAAAGTATCACGATGGCTACATGTACTCATAATACTACAATTCTTGATATTGGAGACAATAGCGAAAAAGCAAGCCGAAAATTACAACAGGCCAGTGACAATAAAAATAATTAGACCCAAACCTGGAAAATAAAAATTAACCAAAGTAAATATGTGTATGTATAGTTCCCTTATAATCAGACCGCACAAATACTCATAACAATAAATAATTCATCATTCCATATGGTCATAAACCTAGGTATCTCTTACACTTAAGCTTACTTACACCATCAGATACCATCAGATTTTAACTTAGGAAATTAAGACAATCGCATAGAAGACTCAATTCTCATGTTAATATCGAAGTAAAAATAACTCTTGATTCAAAAGAGTTAAATAATTTAATATTCTGTAGTTCACTGTATTGTAGTGCATTTAATAGAAAAAATAGAAATGTTAATACATAAACATTATTAGACCATAACAATTATAGGTTAGTCTACAACGACTAGCAATAATGTAACAAATTCAAAAACCTTTAGAACTAATTTCTCCTTACTTTTTACAATATCTAGTTTTCCATCAATAATTGTTTATACCATTTTCGCAACCTTTCAAGATCCGAGTTATCATTACTGATATATAAATTGTATAAAAATTAATAGTGAAGAACTCAAATGATTCGTCTGAGGCTTCGTTTATCCCTCATCTCGACAAATCAATATGACATTCAGCCCACCGCTTGTACGCTCATATCACTGTAGCTGAATAAATTAGCATGATATTACTAGCAAATATATGAAACATATATAACTACCAACATGATTTTTTTTTCAAGACAACACAAGATAAGAACATATTAATGTTGACTAGTATTTGTCATATTCATTATACAATAGTTCAAATATACTTTAGAGTGTATTTTTCTATAGAGGGTGTATTAATAACAAAATTTATACACAAAATCGAGTTAAATTAACAATTACAACACCTGTTAAAAAATTGTTAAAAAGACCTTAACTGTAATGAATAATGCTGCTGAAAAAACTAATAAAAAAAAAACAAAAAATATGTTGTTGGACAATTCAAAATATAAGCACAATTAGAAAACACGCCTTAAAATAAATATGCATTTTGTCCGGCAGTGTATACATAAGCTCGTCTGTATAATCCTTTAGAGAAATTAAATTCATTTAATTTGTAAAACATTTTAATTCCGTCCTGGAAATTCTAGGGCAAAAACAAAAATCCTTGGCCTCGTTCGGTGTTGGTTTAAGTATCAGAAGCATCAAAATGCTGAAGAGCAAAATTAAAAGGTGGTCATGTAAACAATAAGGAAATTTCTGAGCGAAATATTCTCAAATAAATATTTGTTCGCATTAACGATTTCCTTAGAGTAAGTTAATTTTGAAAAATGGACCAATTTCAAAAGAAACCAACATGGAAATGGAAATTTATTATTAATGGAAAACTTTTTAATATATTATCTTTTATAATTCATTTTAAGTATATTTTAAAAGATTTAATTTTATAAAAATATATGAATTCCTGTTTTCAGTAATAATTATTAAATATTATTTTGCAACAGTGAAAATATATCACTTAGTATTTGCACGAACTATTTGCAAGGTTATAAAACTTCTTCATTATTATATTCAAAATTAATGTTACTGATAATACTAGCATGTATTTTAAACATTTTTTGCACTTTAAAAAGGCATTTATTGAGAAAAATTAGTACGGTATATGTTAATCAAAATACTTTGCATCATTTTCTATAACTTTTTTCCATCTTTCAAACAACATGACAATACATATTTTGAAACCTTGTGCCAGACAAACCATGCTACATCAAACATGGGGTAATCAGAAGGCGCTATGTTTGGCGAATACATTGGGTGTGCAGAACTTCCGGTTTAAGATGCAACAATATATTGCTGGTCGTTTTTACAACACTACGCCATTCAATTCAATTGAATATAATAATATACACAATGCTCATCCCATCACATGCGTATCAAGGCTTCATGGCCATAACTATTCTGCTTCGATGTCGATATTAATGGCTCTCTTGGACTAACTGATGATTTGCGCTTGTTATCCGCTTTTCATTGCCTATCATATTTACATGGCAAGCAATGAAACCACGATGTAGAAACTGTTCTTATGGCATTTGCAGCCAATTCGTGTGGAAACCATTTTCCCTCCTGTCCGACTTTTCTCATCGAATATAAACACCTGGACACTGTTCATTTACCTATAGCTAAGCTATCTAATTTTTTAGTTTGAGCCAAATAGTCCAATTTTTAGTTTCTGACATCAAAGTCACCAAATTAAATCATTGAGACCAAAACATAAAATTGGTATATGATGAAACAGTATCACTATAAGTTTCTAAAAGATTTTGATGGGCTTTAGCGCCACATTTCATCAAATTAAGCAACAGAAGTATGAGATTCCAAAAAATGCAATTTTGAGTATTCCATGATTAGCATAATTTTTTGTAGAAAAATACCAAAGTCATCAAATGCAAATGCAAATTCCCGACTTTATTGGTTAAAACTAGTCGACAATTGGCAAATTTTAGAGATTACATCTTCAGCGCCATTTTCATATCATATTTTCTCATATTAAATTAATGAATGAAAAAAAATGCTTCATAATATTTTGTGGGAAGTGTCGGAAGAAACGATTGAAGGTAATGCAATCTGCACTGTCTTTTGTAAAACTTAAAAAACGAATACAAAAGATAAAACATAATTACTCATTTAACTTTACTTATTATTTGCTTTTTACAATCGTTCTAAAAGATATCAATCAAATATCAATATTGGTGCATTATAGATAATATTATGTACATCAGTAATATAAATATTTCTTATTTTTAATCGAAAAACACTCACCGAGAGAACAAGAGAAAGCGCATAACCGATTGTCATCTTCCAGTTTAACATAACACACATTTGATTAGCTAAAATATTTGAATAAATTGGCTTAATGCGAAAATTCGCTTCTAAATATACAAATTTATTAGGTATGAACTGATATATCGAAGTAATTTTTCAGTATCGATAAAATAATATTGTATGCAGAACAATATGTCCTAATATATTTTGAGGACATAAGGTTTTGTGTTAACTAAACATAATTTGCGGAAAGCTTTAGTCATCGAGTACTATATATAACCTAATACAGAGAAGGCGCTGAGATTGTCATTTCGCTTGCATTTGATGGATTAGTTTAAATTAATATTACAGACGTTCTATGAAGAACATGTTTTGTCATGAAGGCATTTCATTAGTTCAGGATCTCATAGCAATCTACTAGTATCAACATAGTCTCCTTTCAGCTCGATACAGTTGACTGGTTGATAGCGCTGCCCCAACTTATTTGACCCGTCTGAAAAATACGTTATCTGGAGGTCTACAAAGTGGGCCTTCGTGGCAGCGATGATCTCCTGATTCGACTCAAATGTCTGCCCAACGAGTGACCTTCTCAAGTTCGAAAACAAGAAGTCGCACGGAACCAAATCTGGAGATTAACCTGGTTGGGGCAGCAGTTCGTAATCCTATTCGACCAATTTGGCCGGTGCGTCGTCATAATGGTAAATAACTCGAATTCGAATCGCCCAATAATGCGGCATATTAGAGCACTGTGATCGTTTTACCCTTCTCCATGCTAAAAATATCGATTATTGTCATTGTTACGTAGGACACTTGACGGATAGGGACATGAGCACGTAAAATAAGGAGAAATCATGGTAACTTCGGGCCAGACATTTTGGCAAAATCATAACCAATTGGTCAAATTATTCAAAACGACAACTGCTATCACTACTATACTATCATTACTATCATTAATCCAGACAAGGTACCATATGGAGAGCAAATACAGTGTACCAACCGTTAATAAAGTGCAATTGTTGAGAAGATGGATGTCATTTAAATATTTAACAAATAAATCTAGTGAGAGGTACAACATATCTTTTTTGTACAAGTAATTTCTTTTGTGTCCTATTTATACGTTTTCTTCATGCTCAAAGTTTCGCTCAGCGGACTACATCCATTTTCTGATCATATCATCACTAACATAGATGGAAAATAGAACAATTTATATCGATATCTATATAGCATATATTCTTCCTTCATTATAACAAATGGGTTGAAAAGTCCCAGGCCTAACACATAGATGACTTTTTCAGTTAGTACTAATCTTCAAAAGAAAACTGTTAAAATTTTATCATATTGTACTCATAATTTTGTGAGTTTTTGTGCTAAGAGTGACATTACTTTGTTATTTCCAAAACAATTTAACAAAAACAATTTCGTGTTTTAATTTTACACTACTTCTTGATGGGAAAAAATACTGTTCAAGCAAAACAATGGCTTGGTGTTACGAGGATTCCGCTCTATCAGAGACAAACAAAACATTTCGAATGATTTTTTCGAAATTAAGTTGCGTGAGTTAGCTAACATCGTATAGATATCAAAAGAACGTGTTGGTTTTATATAGCATGACTATGACCGTGTTCAAAGTGGGTGGGCGTTTGCACACTGTTGACCAAAAACAAGAATATGTTGATGATTCTGAGCAGTGTTTGGCCATTGTCAATTTTTGCATCAATATCTGACAATGGATGAAATATGGATCCATCACTTCACTCCGGAATCAAAATTATTGTCATCAGAATGGATAGCAACTGGTGAACCTCGTCCAACGCCCCTGAAAGCACAACAATCGGCTGGAAAGATAATGACCTTGGTATTTTGGGATATGCGTGGTGTAATATTCATCGGCTATCTTAAGAAGGGAAATACCATCCAAAATGAATATTATATAGCGTTATTGGAGCCTTTAAAGGCTGAAATTGTAAAGAAACGACAACGCTTATGGCAAAAATACATGAATTAAACTTCGAATTGCTGCCACATCCTCCGTATTCGCCAAATTTGGCTCCCAGCGACTACTGGCTATTCGTAGACCTTAAAAATGCTCAGCGGTAAGAAATTTCGCTCGAATGAACAGGTTTTCGTTGAAATTTAGACCTACTTTGACAAAAAGTAAATCATTCTACAAAAGTGGTATAGAAATGTTAGAGCGGCGCAGGAATTATTGTATTGCTCTTGATAGAGATTACGTTGATGAATAAAGCCAATTTTGAACAATAAAACCGCGTTTTCTGGTAGTCATGTGCAGGAATATATTCAAGGAGCCATAACTTTTATGCGTGCATACGGTTGACCGAATCTGTCGATTACAAAAATTGAAATCGCTGATATAAATTGAATAGGCGTTTGAACACGGCAACGTCTATCGAGTCTGCTAGTCATAAAATAAAACGATAGAAGATCTATAGTATTTTATAGAGCTGATAACAAAAGTCATCACCCTTTTCCTTATATATATATTTCCTCGAAATGTGTTGATAATAAATGACTACCATCTGGTATGCCCTATTTTAGTTCGCGCTATCGAGAATAGAAATAAATTTCAATAGAAGTCAAAAGTGTACTTTTCCGTTGCAAATGCATAGAGATAGGGCTGATTTATGGCGGCACTGAAGTAGGTCCACTTTTTTGTTTTACGATTGCATTGTTTTTTAACGTCACGCTGAAGATTGTAGCTGAACGTTACAGACGATGCCTGAAACTGTTTCGGTGTTTTCGTAATATCGAAATACTTGAGATTTGTACGTACAATTTTCATGTAAAAGTTTTAACAGACATAAACAATTTCTATGGCTTAAAATACGCCCCGGCTTTCCAAACGAATTTACCGCAAACATGAAAATGGATGAAACAGACGAATAATTTTGGTAATTATTAACTATCTCATTCAACTGAAAACTCTAACTCTAATTAGTCAAAAATAAATATATTATAACATCACAAAGTCTTTCAAATGTAAATAACAAGTAAAAATACGAGAATTTTGTGTTAAATAAGGCTTGTATGTTGCTTTGTTTGATATTTTTCGTAAATAGCAATAATATAATACACAATAATACCACAATAATAGTTATTTAGTGTATGAATAGCAGCTATTTAAATAAAACCTTTGTGATTTTACAACAGTGAAAATAACTAAATATTAAACATTGATAAGAATCTTCTTTTTAAAAGAGAAAACAAATCGTTTTATAGGGTGTATGAACACATTTTTCAGGTTTTTTCTATCTTCATCCAAAACACTGTCCAACTTTAGTTACGTCCCCATGCGGTTTTCACCCATCTTGATGCAGCTGAAAAATTCGTTGCGTTTTAATACGTCCCAATTTTTGGCATCTCTGTAAGAAGTGATATTCCACTCAACCATGAGTCCTGCACCAGATCTAACGATAGTTGAAAGAAGCTATGTTTGGTGGGGCTTTCCATTTCCAGATATATTTAAGTAACTTTTGTTCTATACTAGCTGACCTGAGTCGTAATAACGAAGTTAATTCATGATCAACCGTAAAACACTACTCAGCTGTATTTAAACATAGGAAGACAAATAATAATTTTCGTGGTTGCAGTCAAATTTATCAAAAACGAACATTATGAAAATATGAACATTTGGTTATAAAAATGTTATACATGATAGCTAGCCCTGATGACAGTCTCTATCGATATAAATAAAAATTAAATGCTTGTTTGCATACTCCACAGCTTTGATATTTTGTCACAATCAAATACCAACAAGTATTTTTATTTGGATCTGAAATGAAGATGAAAGGCTGAGAACAGCTGAAGAACTTCAACAACAGATCAGGGTTATTATCCGATTACAAATCTCACTCTCATGTTCTGATAACAGAGAAAATAAATATGTTGAGCAATCAAAAAAAATCAAATAGGCGTCATTTGAGTTGAATGTTCAATTGAACCATTTGTTTCAACTTTGAAGATCTTATACATATGGCTATGGCAACATTATTCGGGGGTTATTTTTGATGTTCCAGTTAGTTGGTACCTTACACCGAATACCTTTACATCAGTATGTATTCCTCAATTATAAAATTATAATTATTTATTAATTATTAACTTTTAGGTATAGTTTACACTAATAATACACACTAAATGTTCACACAAGTTCGTATGGTTTTGTTCGTTTCAATCTCCTGACATCCTGCGCGCTGTCCAGCAGTTGTATTGCTTCCACGTTAGTATGACTTAGTAATCTTCTTTCGTGTTTCAAGGCGAAATCCTGCACAACTTCGCAAATCCATTTGATCTCCAGGTCATCGTGCAGTTCTTTAAATTATTGCAATAAGTAAGTTCAAAAGAAAATGTATGGTTGGTTTGCAACCAAATATTAGTATGTGGAAATATTCTTAGCATTAATTAATTATTTGAAGTTTTATTGTTATGACTGTGTGTAAAAAATATTGATTTTTGGATAAAATAAATCTTATTTTTTATTTTTTATATCATTTGTTAGTATAGTGATATGTAAAAAACACGATAGCAAATGAATGACGTGAATGTATTAATGGACACAGTCTTTATTATATCGCTTCATCGATCGCTTGAAGATCGACACCTGTGTCTGGTCGTGACAGATGATGCTGGAAAACACTCAAACGTTTTCGCGATATTAAGAAACTTTTTGAAGTTATCAATTCGTTACATTCAAGCTGAAACTTCTTACAAACAAATCTCGGTTTGACCTGATTTTATAGGACAGAAGATATGCCACACTTATTAAATAATAAATATAGGAGTTATTGTCGAAAACCATATTAGTTTTTTATAAAAAGTGAGCCAATTAATGATCATGGAACATTTTTAATTCATACAATTAGAAATAAATAGATCTACTTAGCCAGGCCTACTTGGCAATAATAATGCACTTGATGATATTATGATCTTTGCCAATTTGGATCTTTAGAACAGCAAAGCATTTATTTGCTTTATCTACATAATAAAGACTTTATTAATTTTTAATTATTAAATATGAACCCAAACAGTTATATTAAATTAGATTCCATTTGTTCCTAATTTAATGTTGTGTATATGATTTGACAAATGTTCTAACCAAACTAGAATAACAACAAGAAATCATTCCCCCCGACGGGAATCGAACCCACGACCTCCGCATATTAGACGAACGCTCTAATTACTACACTATAAACACAGTTGCCTGCAATATTTTTACGGCTTCTCATATGATATGGTTAGTGCTTAAAAAGCAAACTGATCGACTTTTGCACTGAACGACTACCAGTTTTCCATCACATTAGTTCAGCATAACATCATACACAAATATCTGATTATTTTAGATAAAAACAATATGTGAAAACTTTGTACGTGCCTCTGAAATTTAAGATGTTGCCTCGATTTCGTCGTATTCCGCCATAAGATCCTGACTTGGTTCCAATGGGATCACCTCGGAAATGCAATCTTTCGATACATACACAAAAAACATACATTTACTACATAATTGATCAATTTGTTATGTTAGGTAACAATTTATGTATTTTCTTACCTTCAGCCAATACTACCTAACATAATAAATTGATAAATAATTAATTGATATAGATGTTCACAAAGAAATAAATGGGATGAACCATAATATTACATTAGCAAAGTTACCTTAATAAGTTTTATGATCTTGATCCATTTTTTTTTTTGGAGCTGCCCCTTCCAACTTTTGGATCGAAGATGCATATAAAAGATTTATTTCACCTCAAAAAATGAGAAAAATTATTTCGCTCTCATTCGACAAACATGTTCGCAAACATCTATGATGATCTGTGAGAGAAACATATAGAATTTGCCTTAAACATCGTCTTTGAAAAATCCCAAGCTTACAAGAAGTGGCAAGATAAGAATTCAAAAGAGTATGATTTTAGTCTTGATTGTAATATTTCATCTTTTCCACACGCACCATCTTATAGAAACAAGCTCTCCTGTATGCTCATCTATTACTGATTCCAAGTATATATAGTCTTGTATGTCTTGTATTTATGTACTTGCCCGAACTGGATATCCTTAAAATTTATAATCAGATACGAACAGACAATCTGTGAGTTGTCACTACTTTTCTCCATTAGTTCTCAAGCTATATAGCTCCGCAATGCGAATGTCGTGAGGAATGATCGAAACCTCAATATCTATCACCTTATCTATCATGTTTTCATTTTCACAGTGAAAATACCAACAGATCTCTACTAAAATAATAACAGTCTAAAACAAACTAGATAGATGATTTTCAGATGATATTAATTTTACAACAATAGTAGTTTTATGTTATAATCAAATTTATTACATTCTATGCCTAAATTATTAATATCTAAATAAGCAACAATTACAAAGTTAATATGGTTATATACAACAATTTTAAAGGGGAATATCAAATCGGATGTGAATACAAATTGCAGAGGTTGGTTTGGTTCGTTTTGCACATGCGCATTACTACTAATTCAGTGGTCACTTTTCGCACTCTTATTGATTTCTTATATATGGTTGTAAAAGTTTCATAAAATTCAGAAAAATATAACTAATCACTAGTTTTTTTATTGATAAACAACGAAATGAACAAATTATAGCAAAGCTGAGATGATAAATCGAGTTTATGAAAATCTAACTAAGATTAGACTATGAATAAAAATTATAATATATTCTAGTTTTGACAATGTCAACAAAAAAAATGCGTAGATGCTGTTAGTTAAAAAGTTACAAGAAAAGAATCCAGGTATACAAAGTACATTTAGATCAATA
The DNA here is from genome assembly GCF_030347505.1 of Rhynchophorus ferrugineus. Lineage (NCBI taxonomy): Eukaryota > Metazoa > Arthropoda > Insecta > Coleoptera > Curculionidae > Rhynchophorus > Rhynchophorus ferrugineus. Next base: position 27,546,253 of record NW_027472580.1, on the reverse strand, counting down.
CATCAATATTATGCGAATATATATAATTTAACATAACAATGCTGTTACTTCGACATTGAAATATACTGCATTTTCTTCTGTTAATATCAGTATTTTCAATATCTTAGTTAAAATTTTTATTTATATTACTTTAAGTTACTCAGTGAAGAAGAATATTAGTACATTTCAGCAACATAACAAGTATCTAATTATACAAGTTTGATTTTTCTTGACTTTCCACTCTAACATGTTGATAATTGTGATCGCATTATAACGAATTAGTTTTCAAAGAGAAAGAACGTCGTTAAATTTACTTCTCATCGAAATACAACAAACAATGAAAACATCACACATACGAAATCAAATTCAAATATTATTCATATTATTTCAGTGAGGATGCGCTCATCTAGCCAATCATATACTATATCTTATTCTCTTTTAGTGTAGTGTAAAATGTCATTCCAAAATAAGAGAATAAGAGAAAATTGAACAAGGCAACGAAAGAGTTCAAAGAGCTAATAAATAACGAACAAAATCAAGGAATTCAAAAATATTTAGAAAACTTAACGCCAACTGATGCAACGGAATATTCCCTCTGGAAAGTAACAAAAAAGAAAAAGGAAAAAAAAGAAAAACAAACCTCAACAACACCCATTAAAATTGATAATAATGATAGGAATGATAAAGATAAAGCAAAAATTTCTCTAAACACTTAATAAAAGTATTTAATCCGTACCCTTCTGAAATATCGGCAAAAGAAAAAAGTAACGTAGTCAACTTTCTTAACACTCCATTTCAAATGGATTTGCCACATGAGAGATTTACTGTTAAGGAACTGAAACAAACAATAAATGAAATCAATGCTAAAAAAGCCCCTGGAATTGATTTAAGTACTGGAAGAATCCTAAAAGAGCTCTCAGAAAAGTTCATGAAATTAATAACGTTTATATTTAATGCCATATTAAGGCTTAATTACTTTCCAGCACTTGGAAAGTGTCTCAAATCATCGCTATTCTTAAACCAGGAAAAATCATAAGACGTCTCTTATCGTCCTATAAGCCTTTTACATGTGATCTCTAAATTTTTTTAAAACCTATTGATTAAAACACTCAAAATAATCATAAAAAAGAGAAATATTATTCGAGACCATCAATTTGGCTTCCGTAATAAACACGGAACAACGGAACAAATAAATAGGTTAATCAATAAAAAGCCTTCGACAAGATGTGGTACACTGGACTGAATGTTAAATTGAAAAAGCTTTTGTACCATACGCACTTTCAGTAAACTCAAATCATACCTCACAGACAGACATTTTATTGTGAAACAGGATGACGAATACACTGAACTTCATCCAATATATTCAGGTTTCCCGCAGGGCAGTGTTCTTGACCCACTGTTATATCTATTGTATATAGCTAACCTACCGACCTCAAAAAACACTACTATTGCAACATACGCTAATGATACAGCGGCTTTATCATCACACAAGGATCCAATATCAGCCACAAGAAACCCCCAACTTCATCTTAACAAAGTCAAATTGTGATTGAAAACATGGCGTATCAGAGACAAAATATACCCATGTGACATTCACCCTTTGTAGAACAACTTGTCCCTCAGTAAAAATAAATAATTATAAACTCCCGCAAGCAGACAACGTTAAATATCTGGAAATGTATTTTTATCGACGTTTAACATGGAAAAAACATATAGTAACAAAACGCAAGCAGCTTGAGGACGTAAATCTAAATTATCCTTAGATAACAAGGTTTTGTTCTTTAAGTCAATACTTAGACTCATTTGGACCTATGGTATTGAACTATGGGGTACTCTAGCAAATCTAACATAGCTATCCTTCAGAGGTTCCAGAATAAAGTGTTTCGAGTCATCGTCAATGCCCCATATTACGTGTCCAACAAACTGATTCAGTGTGATATCCCCATAGAACCCATAACGAGTATAATTCGAAGTGTTAGTACAAAGTACTCTGAAAGACTGACTGTTAGTGCGTCCCAATACACTCGCCAAACAGTTACATGTCCGCGATGACAGTGAAGTACGTAGGCTCAAACGTAAACTACCATACGAACTGATTAACAGACACATAGAGTGAAGTATAATAATCTCTAGAATAAATTAAAGTAGTCTTTAGAATAAGTTAGGAAAGAGTTAAGAATAAGTTAGAATAGTATCTAGAATAAGATTTAGATTATAAGTCTGTACAGCAGATGACTTACTGATGCGAACTTCTACATGTCAGTAGAGTTATATTGTATAACGGATATCATATTATAATACTTATTGCCCACAGGCAGATTTTTGAAGTTCTAAGAGATTAATAGAAAAAATCAGTGCGCATGCGCTCATCTAGCATATACTCTATTGTTCACTTCTAGTGTAGTGATTCCTACGAGAGGCCGAATATGCCAAATATAATGTACGATTATGACAAAAATAAACAACCTGTTCAATGAATTCGGCCTTAATAATTATTTTTAATTTCTATATTCTGTAAATATACGAATTATAAATTACAATAATCTCCAGAAACTCTCAATTCATAACCCAAAACGATCGATTCTATCCTACATTTCTATTTAATATCCTTTCTGGGATCCCGCCATTGACCATCACGACATTTGGATTAAAAACTTTCGGCCAGATTAACCATTCCTAAACGTTTCCTTACAACCACAGTGGCTACTGTTATTAGAACCGTTCGACAGAACAACCCTCAAACTAGACTTTGTTTGATGAAAGATAATAATATAATGTGTTAGATAATGGATTAGTCCTGTGGGATATTTAAAATAATTTGTCAGCTAGGATACGGATAATAAAGGTGTCACGATGATCTACTTGACTAATGGATATGTTAGACACTAATGCCTTAGAGTTTAATGGCTTTTGTTTGATGCTAATCAAATTAGTTCAATAACATTATTTTTTATGTTATAATATACTACTATTTTAGATATTAAAAAGCTACAATCTATTTGTCAGTAAAGAAAAAAAAATAATTTGGAAAGATTTTAAGAGAGTTTTTAGGTGCTTGAACATATACATATTTTTGATTCATTTATTACATTATTAGTCGTTGCTGACTAACCTATAATTTTTCTATAATTTATAATAATTCTTTACAATAATTTAAATCTAAGTATATATCTAGAGGGATCCATCGGCCCTATCTTAATCTATAATAATGTTTGTGCTAAGTACAATACACAAGATTATTTTTTTTGATACTTTTGAGTATGTGTCCTGTTCTGGTGTTATCCAAAAGTTGTATTATTTCGATATATATGATTATTATTATATCACTCTATCACTTTTCGCGAAACTTCCGAATAATTGAATTCCTTATGTCAATATAGGTTTTAATATTTACTTGTACTTGCAATTTCTACAGTTAGTACAGATAATTGTGATTTTGTTCCAATTAACCAATACGCTCTCGTATATTTGACCTTTCCTTTTCTTTTTTACATATTCATTCTAGTAAAGTTTTGCAACAAGATTCATTCCGAGAAACTCAGTATTGTTGCTATATATAATTCAACACACAAAACTGGTACACTGGACATACACTAAAAATATTTAGATTAACATATATTATAGCACTTTTTCTAATAGCGTAATATATACTAAATTATATCAGATAATACAATAATTTTACATTTATTATGAGTTTTTTTTCCAAAAATGTACATAAACATATCCTTCCTCGGCTTCAAAGATGTCTAATTATTCAACAAAATATCATTAATTATTTATTATTATTAACCAACAAAATATCATTGCAATACTGTACACTATAGGCGTTTAAACCAGTAATTGAAAAACAAGTGTCCTTATATCAGAAAATAAATTAATTTTGAAGCAAAATACAACGTCTGAAGCCCATTCAGAACCTTCTTCTACTACCCTTCTTCAGTAGTGTTCATCGGTCATGGGTGTTAAAAAAAACAAGTTAAAAGAGCCAATGCCTGTATTTCTATATGACTCCACTCAATGAACAACAAAAATAAGTAAGTGTAAAACTTCAAAACTGTAATTAACAATTCAGCCTTTTAATATTTTATATTTCATAAGAACATATTAGGCCTATAAATTAGGTTCACGATTTTTTTTTATTTGAAACATTATTGCGAAAAATCGATACAATCTAATTTATTCAAAGTATTGTCCATCGATAGCTCTTATATGGATACTTTTTTCCATCTTTCAGACAATTTACTACTTCCATCTCGAAAGAACAATAAATCATTTGAGGCTATCTACGAATCAACCAATTTTATGGTATCTTCAAAAAAAATTAATCACTGCTCAGACAGGTCACATATCATGTCGGAATAAGCAGTAATCAGTAGGATCAAGGTCTGGAGAATACAACGGGAAACATGCATGACCAGATGATTCCCTTTTTTAAATTTAGCATAACGTATCGTTGAAGCAACATTTTACACATAACCTTTCAATGTCTCTTGGTTTCAATCCGTACGACACAAAATATCCAAGCTTATGAATTATTCCCATTTTCTTCAAACGAATGGAAATGTTATATGTTACCCCAGCAATTCTGCATATTTTTCTTGCATTTTGCACGGAGCATTAGTAATGCTTTCAAATCCTCGTCTTCAAATGTTTTTGACTGTCCAGAATGCTCTTTTCCTTTGGTATCAAAATCTCAACTTTTAAAACATCGAAACAGGTATTCATATGTCTAAATTGATGAAGCATTGTTGGTATAAGCTATACACAGCATTCGATGACCTTTAACCGCCTTTTGCTTCTAACGGAAGTTAAAAGTAATACCTCCCGCAAATGCGATTTACTAGTTACAAATAAAGACATTTGCAACGCACTAAAAAAACTTTTTTTTCATACATCGATGAAATGACACATAGTGAAAAGTGCAAACAGTAAAACAATAAGTTTTTGAACCATTTGAATGCAAAAGTTCCCGAAGACATAAAACTACCAAACAATTATCCATCAAGAAAACGCACCGACAAATAAAGGCACTCGCCAATATCTGTGAAATAATAAACGATTTATTTCAGCATCATACTTATAAGCCAGATTTACCTCAGTCTTCTGGCTTTTCCCATAACTCAAAAAATTATTTGTGAAAAACCACTACCATTAAACGATTACTGCAGAAAAAAAAAGTGTGTCTCCCGGAAAATCACTATCTACAAATTAGAAGATGGTTAAAACAAGCATGTTAAAGTTTTCCTTAGAAATAAAATTATTTTTAAAACCAAAGATCCGTTAGTTTTTTTTTCTTCATTTCTGCGAGCTTATTGAACAAGATATTCTTCAGTGCATCATTTTTAATTATTAAATTAAACAAATATTGTAAAATATCTTTGCTTTCATACAGAAATTTCATTTATGTTCAAATAGAAAAATATTTAATTGGTTGTTATTTAAATGCGAATATCATCGAATAAGCATAAATTCTTAAGACTATTTCGTAAACTATTACCTTTAAGGTTTGTTCACATTTTTTCACAAATCCAAGGAAGAGACTGGAAGCAGTTTTCAGTTTATTGCACAGCACCACCGTTCTACAAATTAGTTCGTCACTGAAAAACTTTGTAAATTCGAAACCAATTGAGGACAAAATGCGCTTCCTCGCGTAATTTTCTGGTTCTGGCCGACCCGACGTCACTCGACGACGTTTTGGAGCGCACTGAAGCAGCACCGCGACGCTCTGGACGCTTGTTGAACATTTAATCGCCGCTTGTCTTATCAATTCCGATCTCGTACATACAAAAATATGTCTTTTTCTGGTTAATTTTTGTGGGAATCATCTTCCAAGAGAGTCGGCATTTATGTCGCGTATAGGCATTATACGATAATAGCTGTCGGATTTGTCAGTAACACAATGTTTATTAAAATATTTACCATCATTAAACATGGAAACTACGAGGAGGCCGCTAAAAATTTTACGTTAAAATAGAAGTCAGTTTTGTGATCAAATTTGTAAAGCGCTACTGTTGGATTATTAAAATAATAATCAATAATAGTTTAAATGGTTAATATCTTAATTTCGAGATTTGTTGTTGGCAGTCCATGTTAAGCACGTGACATAAATCCATATCCATATACTAACGTTTTGACATGTTTTCCTTTGTGCTTAGAAATGTAATTAAAGTATAGTCTATCCAAAATACAATGAACTCACGTCATCTCAGTTTATGACGTCAAAACGGTTCAATGTTGCCGGATTTTTTTTATTATTTAATTAATACATTGTTACTAGTCGTTTCCGTCTAACCTACAATTTGTCTTTATGCTAACTTAAATCTAGGTATATAACTAGGAGGACCCATCGGCCCTAACTCAGTCTCTGGTGAAGTAATGTTTATACATGTCACTGCTGAATTTTTTAATATATGCACCTCACTACACAACACTACACAAGATCAGATGGTTTGATTCTTTTGAGCCTGTGTCCGGTTCTGATGGTATCCAAAAGTTGCAGTATATCAATATTAGTATGAGAATGGAGTCTTTCCTCATGTTTGCCACATTTAATGTTGATATTTAATGCATTTTAGTTAATTTTAACTTCGATATATAACAACATTCTAATATAAAAAAATAATGAAAAAAAATATTACAAAATATAATTTATTTTAATATCATCATTTAAACAGTACATCTATTGCATATTGAAGGACTTAAATTGCAGTCAATTAAACAGCCCCAATAGTAAGTACAAACTATTAATAAGGGTACATCCAAGTAATGTATTTTATTTTCGTTGGAGAATATATTTACGTTTTATGTTTTGTTCTTGTTTCCTTCGTTGCTGTGTTTTCTTATCAAATCATTTTGATATCACTATATTTCTCCTTAGTTTCTTATGTTGGTACCTAGATACATTTGTCTTGATAAAACTAGATTTAATCACTGCATTCTCTCTAATGATTTTACCATATCTACAAAACAATTAGTATTCATTCTATCCTCTTACACTTTAAACAATTACACACACATCTATACACATAAATCTTTAATAATCAACAATACAATTTTCTGCAGTTATTCTATATTAATTATATACTCACCTTTAATTGTTTACACTCTCATTATCCTGTCTTAGTATTGTCAGCATTGATTCATAATCACACGTCCAGAAATATTCATGTCACATTCTGAATCACTATTCAAGTCAATAACTAAGCTGCTAATTTCCAATCTAACACTAGTTCATAATTCCATCATTTGTCAATGTATTCTTCTATGTGTCTCACGGAATTCATCCAAACCGAAGGGTATTATAGAGTGTGTTGCTTTCCACACATCCAAACAGTTCTTGCCTGTATATCTTTCTCTGTCTGTATATCTACTGTAGTTGATCTTTGCCACATCCCATAACAATTCAATTTGAATGAACATGCAGTGATAGGAAGGAAGACGTTACGCTCTGTGACCATATTATTCAGCTGATATCCATATTATAGCCCCATAATAAATGTCTGATGTACTGTCTTTTTCAGACCCATTCTAAAAAGGTAAATTTAATAAAGCACAATTAAGTATTTGATTTAAATTTACCAAGTGACAATTTGACATATTTCATTCTATAACATGGTATATTAAAAACTTGTTTAATTTATGTTTTGCAAGCCAATCATTAATTACAGCCTTAAGCAAACGTTATTTTAACTTTTACCTTTTTTAATCAACTTTTTTTCTTCTTTACACTTTTTGTATTAACGCTAAGAGTGGCCTAACGTTCAATTTTGAAATATCTATGTTTTTATACCAGTGATGACTTATATTACTCAGGGAGCTGTATATTCCTAAGTTTTCTATGAATAATTTCCATAATAACAGATATCTTTGAAGAAATTGTATTAAATCAATTTTATATCAAAAAACTACTCGCCGTTTTTATACATTTCATAAATCTAATCTTGAATAGAGCTAACATCAAGATATGTAGATAATTTATTTTCGATGAATTCAACATTATATTGTTTTTCTTTAATTTGTGAGTTTTTAGTTATAGTGCCCATACTATATATTCAATGCAGCTGCAACATAATAAAAATATTTCCATTAAAAACTCCAGCAGCTTAATATTTAATAGTATCAATACTTACCTCTCTAACGTATTTTACTGGTAAGAACGGACCCCCACTGCATTTCTGTTAGAAGTTATTGATTGAAGACGTAATTTGTTTATAACTAACTTTTTATTTGGCAACGACATTTTCAACCAAAGTAAGCAAAGTATTAAACAGCGATTTAGAAGTTATTAATATAATCAGAGCGCCAAAACAACGTTTGCCGATCTATAACCTCTTAATATCACTAATATTTTAAAGAATTTTGCAACCGACAACCGAACGACTTTTGCAAGATCATTCGAGTGCATCAGACACCATTGTATTTCTTTTTAACTGGAATAAAATGAAAAGGAAAATATTGTCTGGTATTAAAATGAATTTACAAACTGCATTAGACAAAACATTATACATTTTGATGGCGTAATTTCACTGATACTTTGGATGGACTATATATGTGACGCTCGATAGCTTTTGTAAGCAAAATGGCGATCACTAAATATGTCAGTATTAATAGTTTGCAACGCTGCATATGTACTGTACGTCAAGTTGCCAAGTATCTTATCAGTTGTCATTTTTATCCTTAAGGAATTATTTTCAGGAAACTTCTGTGTATTAATTAAGTTTGTTAGTGCACAGTACATGTCACAATTGATGATCAAATTCACTCCACATGAATGAAGTGAATCACGTGAATGCTGTGATATATTCGCTTATTTTAAGTGAAGAAAGTAGAGTATTCTCAGTAATCAATAGCGTCCATGATAGTGTTCTGACAACTTGTGTTAAGTACTTTAAACTGTCACTTTAAATAATTGGTACCATTTGGCTTCATTCTACCACCCTTATTACAAAATACCAGTTGGTATTGTTGGCAACATGTTAGTTTCCAGATAGCTTCAAAACAGATGAGAGCCAAAAGAAGCAATCTTGCAATTCATACCTTAGGGGTAATTTACAAAAATGATGAGATAGTATCTGGGAATAACAGGAGTAGCAGTACTAGAAAACAACACAAGTCATGTTCAAATGACAAAGCTCGCTGAACTTTATAACTATAAAGGCCAAACTTACATATGGGAACTTTAGTTGAATCCTAACACCACTATCTGTGTTTAATTCTGGAGAATCCCAGCATGCGCACAAGGATTTGAGCTTGCAACAAATTTATTTTCCTGAATTCACAAGTAAACTAATATCATAGAAATATTCCTGTTGAGAGCCAAGTTAAAATGATTTTGTATATTTTTCGTCTCCTATAATATAAAAAATGTAATATGAAGAAACTTTTATCAACTTTTTTCATTTTAAAATAATTTTGAAAGGAAAAGGAGAAAATAAAACAATAAGTAATTATTTATCAACATATATACACTAGAATAACAAACCCCAAAAGTTATAGTTCCTGTAAATTATTCTTATACTTGAAGAGTATAACATATATTTCTTGAAAGTAAATTAGCCTAATATCTAACTTGAAACTAAAGTTCAAATTTAACTAAGTTTACAATCTATTATTTTAAGATTATATGTTATTTCTAAGTTATTTAAACATATTTAGTTTTAAAAGAAAAAAGAGAAAACAAAAAATATCTAAGGTAACAAATATATTTTATTTATCAATATACGAAAACGCAAGCATCCATTCATCTTTAAAATTACTTAATAATATATCTTAAATATATATCTATAAAAATATATCTTAATATAGCTTAAACAGCACTTAAAAATCCCTTCGTTATTTCCTCATTGAATATCTTCCATATACAAGAAATCCATGGAAACCCTTCTCTTAGTTCAATTAATAAAAGCAAGGAATGCAATTGAAATCCATATGCATCAAGCTTGTTTGTAGAATATACGTACAAATTCATGGCTATATTCTTGTAATATTTCATATTATCCTTCATTTTTGCTGATTTTTTTTTGCTTGAGGTTTGCTGAATCAATAAATCTAGCCTTTTCAGATTGCCACTACCTAAATTAGCTCGTGTTTCATCCAATATAACATCAATTGGAATTTTAGCAGCTAGTTTAACAGCAATCATATTTTTATCTGATTTTAATAACATTCACCTCTCACTTTTTGATACACTTTTATGAATTTCTCATCGATTAGCCTCAAATTTTTCAAAAAGTTTTATAGGATATTTTTACCAAAATGGAAACCACTTACATTAAAAATCGTCAAGCGAACCAAATTTCAATATTTCTTGTTCAATTTTAATACTGTGGATTGGCTATATGATCAACGAGGTGTGATTCTGATAAGATATGCTGACATAAAAACATCGAGTCATATTTATCTGTACTTTTACTTTTACAGTCAACTATACCTAAAATATAAAGAATTCAGTATAAAATTGAATATAACTTGCAAAATTGAAATAAAAATTTAATGGATACGTACTTGGATGGAATGTCGTCATATTCAGAAATCGATGATTTATCCATTAATCCCTGCCAAAATATAAACAGTACAATAACAAATAAACTATAAACAATTAAACAATTAATCTTACAAAATAGAGATCCCACCAGTGCCGGGGTCAAATCCATGTCAAATGGCTGTTGTAGTACGCTGGATTCAACTCTCCATTGCTTGCAAATGACTATGTCGCATAATCAGGTGGAAACCCGAAGTTTACTGATTACCGATTGGAATTATCATTATTCAGAAATAATCACTACTAACAACACTGACCAAGGCTTAATATAGAAATAGTTCTGTAATCAATTAGCAGTGTTACAGGTGATATTTTAAAAAACATATTAACAGTATAACTGTTTCAGTAGTGAAGAGTTAGAAGTGTTGATTTTGAAAACAATGGCGCTTTGATGAGCCCCAAAAGTTAAATGAATATTCAATACAGCAAAAGATTGCATCCTAAGGTAATCTCCGAGCGCCCTATGGTTTGTCACTACCCAAATACATCGGAAAACTGGCACACCCATGGTTTGGGAATGCATCAGATCCCTTTTCATTAAATACTTGGCAGACACCTCAAATTCCCAGAATTCCTACGTCAAATTCCTGCCAGAGGAATTAGTGCCCAACTAACCCAACGACACTCCACCCAAAAGTGGTGAGTTTTATTCGCCGCCAAAGGTCCACACCTCCCACAACCAGGTGTTCTTCACGAGTCCAAAAAAACCTAACATCAGTTTGACATGAGCAAGGGAACACATCGGCCGATAACTCAAAAAATTAGCAAACATTGCAGTTCAGCTAAAAATCACAAAAAAAAAACATTTCCAATAAGTTAGGTCGACGTATAAAAACTTAGACTTCTCTGATTACCAGAGATAATTATAAATACATCAGTATTTATTTCCCAAGTTAAAATTGAATTGAACAAATATTGTGGTTGTTATGAAGTTCGTTAACTCTGAATCTTATGGGGTGAGCTTTTTATTCAACGTAACATTTCCAATTTAACTTACCATCGACATGAGCACCGAGTATATGAGTATAGAGTAGAAAGTATAGTTAGAAATGGACATCCCTCAAGTGATATAATTAAGTTTGTCATATCACCAGATCTCAGAAATATCATAGCCAGATTTCGCGAATATTAAACTATATTTTCCAATATCCGGTCCATTTATGCATCTTGTTAACTATCACTTATAGTTTCTCTTTAATAAAGTATTTGACCAGAAAATGTAATTTACTGAGCAAGGAAGAAGGCAAGTTATACCACTGAGACTGTTATCATGACTCAGGAAAACCTTTTTATTCTTAGAAAATGTATCTTGTTGGATGAGAAATTCTTACGCACAACCAGTCAATACAAGGATTCCTGATGTGGAAAAGCGTTAAATATAAATATAATAAAACAACTCTAACCTACAAACTATTATGGCTATACAATTAACTGTAGTGTAAGTTCTTGGATAATATATACATTAGATGTACTATAATGTTAAAATAAAATATATTTTATAACATTATTTTTTACATCAGAATTTTGATATACATCAAAACCATAATAAACCAAAACTCACAAGCTGGTGCGGCCACATTGCGACGTTTTTACGTCATAAGTTTAGATAATGTTAATTTTCTGCTATTTTGAATAGATTATAATGAATAAATCGCTCAAATCTCGCTCGGTTCGTTGTCATTTGAGATATGTAAAACCACGAAAAATAACGGACAATATATTAATTTCTTTCTTTCGTTGATTTTGTTCTCTATTTTTTATGTAAAGTAAATTTACTGAACATGGCTCCATCATTTCACTCCGAAGTCCAATCCACAGTCATCCGAGTGGCCTGCACACGATGAACCCGACCCAAAGCGCGGGAACACGCAACAGTCTATTGGCAAGGTTATGCCGTCTGTATTTTGGGATACGCATGGAATAATTTTAATTGACTACCTTGAAAAAGGAAGGACCATCAACAGCAATTATTATATAGCGTTATTGGACCGATTGAAGGTCGAAATCGACGAAAAACGGCCGCATTGGAAGAAATAGAAAGTGCTGCTTCACCAAGACAATGCACCGTGTCACAAGTCAGTGAAGACGATGGCAAAAATCCATGAATTGGGCTTCGAATTGCTTCCTCATCTACTGTATTCTCCAGATCTGGCCTCCAGCGTCTATTTCCAGTTCTCAGATGTCAATGCTTGCTGGGAAGAAATGTTCGTCGAATGAAGAGGTGATCGCTGAAACTGAGGCCTATTTTGAAGCAAAGGACAAATCGTACTACAAAAATGGTATCGAAATTTGGAGGGTCGCTATAATCAGTGTATCGCCTTTGAAGGGAGTTATGTTGAATAAGAAAAACTAATTTTGTCAAAAAAATGTGTTTTATTATGGTAGGCGGGGGACTTTTTATTTGACTTGTTATATTTTTATATATTACATACTACATACTGTCTTGCTTTCAAACTAGATTGGATCTTCGATAATTCACATTACCATTTAAAACAGCTTTTTCCAGTAGTCAGCAGTGGCCAGATGCGAACAAGACAGTACTGACCATAGAGTAATATGAGAGTATATGACCATAGAGTAGTATACTCTGTGCTACTAATACATGCCAGGTTTTGAAATGTTGAAAAATGTCATCTATAAGTTAGGCTCTTGGCTTATTAAGTGATATGTTAAAAATACCTTAATTCTAATCTTTCTAAATTCTAATTTATGATAATATCCTAAAAGATAGGCTATTCAATCATCATCAGAAATTAACTACGTATTTATTGACAAGATCCATTTCTTTCCACAGTAACACTAAACAATATTAATGTATCGGATATCTTATAAGAAACTTCTATCTTATTATGCTAAACATCTGTACAACTTTATTCAAAAAATTGTTGAATAAACCGACAGACCGTTATCAACTGTGAATAGGTGATTAGAATAGGTTCTAATGGTCCCACATCTCATGAGCACCAGACTTACCTTGTTTTTAAGCTGAATATAAGACTTACATCTAGATAGGAGACTGAATTTAAAATTTGTGGCAACAGCTTTGGTGAAAGGAGTGCCCACTTTTAGAACAAGAATTTTAAAAAAAATACAAGTAAATAAGAAAATATATAAATTACATAGACATTTATTAGCAGATATAAAAATGGTTACAAATGTATAATCAATAAAATATTATCTAAAAATAATATATTTTACTACAAATAATAACCCATTTCCATTCTTATATTAATAGGGTTCAAAGCAAAAGTTGAAAATTAATAAAGCTTTTAATGAAGTAACAGAAAAAAATGTTATTTTAACCACATATTTCCTATATACTGTCATTATGTGCATCTAGCATTCCTCTGACATTGAATCAGAGTTACTTGCTTTTAAATTTAATTTTTATACCTCCCGCAGTTTCTGTAATTAGAAGCACAACACAACAGAACAGTTATTTTATATAAATCTAATATAGCAAAATTGGAATTTGAACAACGCAATCGCTATATTTTTCTATTCTTGATCAACATTTTTCGAACTAAAACAAAATATTTGAATGTACATTATTTCTATGGGTATTCTAGTATCAAAATTCCATTCCGACATTTTCTCGTCCCCGACTGATTTTTCACATCATCAACGTCATTTTTTTTTCCTGCAACGTAAAATTGCAAATTGCCAAACAGTACATGATAAATTATCTATACTATTTAAGATATATTTTTTAATTATAAGAGGAGAATATCTACAACGGATTGAACGAGTCAAAGCTACTGGTCCTATTTTTATAATAATCTTACGATGTTATCTATCAAAGCCCTTGACTAATTTCTTTTCATATCAATGTTAGAGTAGGGTAGTTTCATACGAAAAAATTAGCTTTTATAAAATGACGTCCAGGTATAGTGTTCACATGGTCTTGGACTAAAGAGGAAATAATTATAAAGCTAAATAATAAATATACGTTATACACAGGCCAATAAGTCATATCACCAACACTATTAAAGCAAAAATTCAAAAGAAACTATTTTCTTGAACAAATCCAAATTGGAGAATATGGCAACTTAAGAAGTTAAAAAATAATTTTTAATATTGGAATTATATCACTATGAGTATAATGTAAGTTTTAAGATGGTCCCCGTAAATACTATTTGGTAATTCGCAGCTTAACGTCATTAATCAGTAACGGCTTGATAAAAACTATGAATTTATTAAAATGCAAACAACTATGAAGTTCAAATAAAACGCTTTATTTACAGTGTCAAAAAAGATGTTTTTATTTGAGACATTTTTCTTTCATGTCTTCCACCTACGGAAAACATCATAAATAAAGATATCATTTACTAGCGGGTTTCTATTTATTCCATCGGATCTTCTGGGCCTTCTTGATCCATTTGTACTACGACGTATTCTTGATTTCCTTCTTCATTTGTAATTATTTGACAATCAGCTTGCCCTACTGCAATATAAAATAATTTATCAAATACTGAGATATTGTTTTAAATACAAAATTCTGACACTTATTTAAATTTAACTGCTTAAAGGAGACTTATTACGAAGCGCGACTGATGCGGACATCGTTGTTTGGAAAAATAGTTCCAAGTCGTTCTGTGAGATGTAATTAATAAAATGATTAGAAGTGTAATTTATATTAAAACAGAATTGAGTTGGCCGTATTGCTTGTAGAGACGTTTCAAGAAGTCGACGATTTTTCATTCAAGTAACTCTTTCTTTTAACACCATAATCTTCTGAATTAAATTAGTTTATCAGAATCAACTTACTTATTAAGAAAATATGACAGGTTGATATTCGATTTGAAATCGTTCCAGGATTAACTGAAGATTTCCTTGATAATACAATTTAAAAGCGTTACAAATCTACTAAGCGAAGGTGCTACGAATCTGATAGCCGTGATCTATTAGAATTAGGAAATATCCACACCCATAGACCGTAGATTCCTGGCACAAACATCGCAGTTCGGACTGCAAGTGCAACTAAAGTTCCTGCGAACTAAAATACTTTACTGGGATTTTGATAGAAGTCTGGTCTGTTCAGAGTACACTATACCATGGAAATTTTGTCAAAAAGTGCAAGATCATCAAACACAAAACGGAGCATGAAGATGCAGCAATAATTTTAATAAACTAAAACTGTACCCTCAAATCTCTACGCACAGATTTAATGCAATTTTACTATAACTGTAAACTGTTCAAATGAAATAACGATCAAACATCACATATTCTTTGATAGTTTCTTCTGGAGGAATCTGTTATATAGCAGGATTATACGGCGAGTGAAATAACATAAGTGCAGTGTTTATAAACCATTTCATTTTTATTGAAATAGGATTGGGTCGGTAGTATTATCTGTAGAGTAGTTTCAACAAGTCTCCACTTTTTTCCGTTAAAATAAATAGTTTTCAAGTAAAATGCTTTTGTAAAAGTAAAAAATTTTGTTTTAAACTCTATACATTTCATAACTTCACATAAAATTACCTGCTGTTTCGTGTTCTTCTACCGCAACATACTGAACAGCATGTTCCATCTGTCCATTATCATCAGTTTCTTTATCGTGCTGAACATCGCTTACATCCATAACTGCTTCCTCTTGTTCAGCATCTGTATGTCAAATAAAATTGAATATATCTGAATATAATAAACAAAAGAAAATTAAAGAAACGAAACAATGCAAATAATTGATTTTTACTGCTTACTGTTATTGTATTGCTGTTTTGCTATTTACGTTTGATTTCGTTTAAACACTTTTTTCATAATGTCAACGAAAGAGGAAATGAAGATAAAATTGTTAGCATTAATGGAAAAAGACTACAAAATCATTAAAAATGTATAAATACAATTAGTTAAAAAATAACCACAGTAATTATAAAATAGTTAAAAACACGCTGATATTAATAAAACACAATGTATTCTAGATATTGAATAATAGAATATCAACAAGAATATCAAGATAAGTATAAATGTTTCTTTTGATGTAATCTCTTAACTCCATGCTGAAATATGTGTTGTATACCTAGTAACTCTCCTTCTTCCCCTCCATGCACAGAATTCATATGATCTTTTAACGCGAACGATCTGGCGTAACTAGCACCACATATAAAGCAATCAAATCTCAAATTATTATCCCTCTTGTGGGTCTCCATATGAGCTCGGACAGCATACAACGAAGAGAACGGCCGATTACACTCTTTACAGGAAAATGGTTTAGTGTGACTATATTAAAAATAATTATGTAATTAGACTTTGAAAGGCAATAAAAATAGTAGAAACAATTAATATGAATAAAACTAACCAATTTTTATGGCCTCCTAATTGTACTGCCGTTTTAAAGGCCTTAGGACAATATGGGCATTTATAGTTGCGTTCGTCAGAATGGGTTCGAATATGATGGTTATAAACACTATGTGATTTAAATCTTAAAAAAGAATGAATATATATTAATACAGTGACTCAAGTATTAATTAATTGACTGATTAATTCAAATTAACAATTATATATATATATAATGCACCTTTTTCCACAATGAGAACAAGAATATGGTCTTGTTCCAGAATGGGTACGCATGTGCAATGTCAAACAATAACTCACTCTAAAAGCTTTCCCACAAATTTGGCACACATGCGGTTTCTCTCCAGTGTGTATTCGTTCATGTTTCACCTAGAAAATAAACACTTGTAAATTGCGATAACCTGTTCAAATCTGTAGAAAACTAAAAATACCTTTTCATGTGGTCTAGCAAATCGTCTGCCACAATATTGACATTCATGTTGCCTCTTATGGCACTGATTAACAACATGATTTTCCAATGCTTTATAATTAGTAAAAGGTTTTTTACAATATGAACAAGCAAATTTTTTGGTACCACTGTGAGCTAAAACATTTTAGTTAAATTTTAACAAAGAATATATCAGAAGGCAATAATCAGTGCATGTTATTATAGCAAATAAATCAAAGGTAAGGACTATAATGAGGTATATTTTATTACCTTTTATATGCATCTCTAAATTTTCTTTAGTATCAAATTTTCTGTTACATACATAACATATGTGCACCTCATGTTCCTGATGCATTTTCATATGAACTGCTTCATAGCCCTTATCATAAACCTTTTGACATACTGGACACTGGAATACCTCTCTTTCACCATTATTTGAAACATCCCCATCTTCTTCTCCCATAATGTTATACAAAACAGGTGGATCAATCTATATATTAAAATATAAAAATTAACTGAACAAAAAAAAACATATATACACACTTTTTTGGTTTTCACAGGTTCATGCATACGGCTATGAAGTCTAAGCTGCTTGAATGAGGGAAATTTTGTATGACATACTTCACATTCATGTAAAGACATGGTAATAGTCTTTTTAAAAACCATACCTGAAATTGATCTTTATTAATTAAAATCAATTTTGTATTCTTAAATTCTAACCTGTATCATCGTGAACTAAATGTGCCTTCATATGATCATTTAAAGCTATCAAGTTAGAATAAATTGCTTGACAAAATGTGCATTGATAACGCAGTTCTTCTTTAACTTTTACTAGTTTTTTACTCCTTTTGTTAGACATTTTTGCATTACTGCATTTATGTTTAAGAAAATGATTTAAATTTGGAAACTGCAAAGTACAATTTGGACAACTATGCACCTCAATAATTGAAATTTTTTCATCCAACTGGGCTTCTTCACCTTCTGCAAGCTTTCTGACTTTTCCTAAAATATATTTTATAATTCTCTACATATTAAGATAAGACCATCACACCAAACCATTTTCAACAATATATTTGGTAGTAACAGGATTTAAATTTTCGGATCCAGAATTATCCAAATCCTTAGAATAAGATTCATCATCTTCTCCTTCTACTAACATTTCTTCTTCAGATCCAGTTTCGTTATTTTGGGGTCTAAAAATACAAATCCATTATCATATTCAAAATTAAATTATCGATGAAATGAATTACCTTAATGTATCTTCAATGTTTTGTTGATCTTCATCCTCATATACTAACATATTAGCCTCTTCTACACCCTCTGGAGGTTCAGTTTCCTAATTACAAAATAGTTAAAACAGTGGTACCTCTTTTAAATAAAGTTTACTTACTAATAAAACTTCTTCACCTTCATGAAATTCAAGCAAATGATCTTTAACAGAATTGAAACTGATATTACACATTTGGCATGTATATAATAAATTTGAATCACTTTGAGAAGTATCTTCTTCCTCTTGTACACCATTTTCAACTGCATCTTCGCCTTCTAAAGTAAAAAAATGCTGACAAAATATAAAACACAAATGATTATAATGAACCTCTTTGACTTTCAGTGTAGTTGTCATCAACTTCTTTTTTTATATCATCAACAAAAACATTATCAATGGAATCTTCGGCGTTTTTATCACCTTTATTATTTTGGGATACTGTACTATTATTCTCTTGATTATTTAAATCTATATTGGCACATTCTCTGCCTAGATGATCTGCTAAGTCCATCAAATCATCGCAACGCTCATTGCACGAAGGGCACAACAAATTATCTATCATACTTAAGATATGGTATTTTAAAGAATCGTGAGAGGGGAATGTCTCATTACAACACAATGGACAAGTTAGTGCTAATGGCGCCATTTTTATAATATCCTTACGTAAAAATCACTTCAAAAAAGTGGTAGGAAAATGCATTATCTGGCACGAACTTAACTAAAACACTATAAACGAGCCCCAATAAAGGGGAATACAAAAAGTTTGGTTAGTTATTTGAATTTTTGTAAATTAGAAAGCAACTTCACTCTAAACGAGGCAAACACCTGCGAGAAGTTGGTTAAAATGGCGGTTACCATAATCAAATACGCATTTGACAATAGAGCGCTGCGATCAAAGAACTAAAATGGTGGGAATTTTGAAAATAAAAGTATACTTTTAATAAAACGGCTATATCAATAGCATTAATAGTAAGTATATATTTAAAAAAAAAAACTAAATGACAGTCTTCACCTTTAATACTACTACTAACTAATTAATAATACTAATTTTGTTATCAAAAATATTGTCATTATCTTCCACTAGAGCAAGTTTTTTAAGTAAATAGTCCATGCCAATCCTTTTCCGTATCACTGCAACCTTTTTAAGTTCCTTGGCTTTCATACTTCGTTTTTTAATTTTAGATTTATCCTTAATCAAATTAGCAAAATTTATACACCGCCTTAATTTTCTAGCACTCATAAATTTATTCTCCTTAGGATCTTCAAAGATAGTTTCAAGAGCAGGTGAATGAAGCTTAATTTTCTTATCCAAATAATAATTTTCCACATTGAAATTATCTTCCAAACAGCGCATCTACAAGAAATAACTAGCTCAAAAACACTAAATCTATTAAAATATACTTGCCTTTACTGATAATTTCCGAGGCTTTTTTACAACTCTACGATTATCACGTGTTTCCAAAGATTTATGTTTATTTCGTTCTGATCGCCTTACTAGTTTTACGGGAGTCTCTGTGTTTAAGTCTTTTGATGAAGAATTACTGGTAGTACTAACTTCATTATATGGTCTATTTTTATCTTTTTCCTGTATTTTCAGAGCAGACAGATCTAGATCAACATCCATAGTAATTTAAATTATTACTTGACAATATGATAGATCTAAAAATTTCAAAACAAACATAAAACATAGTATTTGGAAATATAACATCCAATTGAAATTGGACTTACAGCAAGAAATAATTGACATGAAACACAACTTTTTAATCTAATTTTATTAATAAGTAAATAAGGAATTAAGATTCAATTTTTTAAGTATAATGAAGGCAAAAAAAATTTGTCACTTAATGAACATAATGTAATTTTAAAGAATTAATTACAATAGAACCTGTCAAAACGATTTTAAGAACACTAACCTACCTTAAAATAAAAAATAATTCTCAACCTTCCAAAAATATATATAGGGATGCCGTACATAAATCGATAGAAATTTATATCGATTTTTTGTCATTATTTTTTTGGCATATATATATTTTGATACATTTTTCAAAAAAATTAAATATATTTCTTAAACATTATAATAACCATTTAGTTATTTTTAATAAACTGTAGATTTCTACTTAAATTTAAAGGTTTAGTTAATTTAGGTACTAAATGGAGAGCTTTATTTAAAAAATATATCGATTTTATTTTCTCCGATATATGGTTATTATTTTTAAATATCGAAAAAGATCTACCGATATTTTTTAAATTATGGATCTAGCTAAATAACGATATTTTTCTGGGTGATTGACAACCCTAATATAAAATATAATCTAAGCAGCGCCCCATACACATATAAAATTATTGTCATATATAATATAATAACTATTATCGGTATCTTTTTTTATATTTATCTTTGTCTCTCAAAATTAGTATAAGAAATTCGCAGATGTCTTAAGTGATTATTAAGATGACGGACTGACTTTAATAACTTATTAAATATTTTATTTTTCATTCATCTATTTTTTAACTTTCGAATGGTTGAAATTTTTTCAATTATCGAATGTTTTAGTTCGATAGATCACAATGCTATCTTAAATAAATATATATATAGTTTCAGTTTGTTTTTGACTTTCTATGTTTTTGACAGGTTATTAATATAAAGTGATGTTTTGAAAGTTTGTGTCGTTTGGTTTTTGTTTATTTACGCATTAGAAACGTTCTATATAAGTATAATGATTCTTCGATCTATAATATAATGCAAATAAGAATAACTGTGTAATAATATAAAATGCATAAGTTGTTGGAATGCTGATGTTCCATCGACGATTTCTACAATTGAATAATATATATTTTTTATTTGGCTTGATATTAACTATTGGATTTATCATGCAGTGTAAAGTTCTGTACAACAATCACCAGAGAAATTTGCGGTTTATAGAATATAAATCCAGGGTAAGATACTCTAGATATTTTTCAGTTAATAACTATTAAGGTAGTGTATGCTTAATTTTGTGTTTTTAGATAAGTGATTTAGATGAAAACATGAATAAAGTAGAAAAAATAGCAAATGAGACTTCACTGTTGTTAAGCACATTAGAAAATAAAATAATTAAGAAATTTGTGCCACCAATAAAATTAAGTTGACAGTATTTTGTTTATATAGTTACATACTAATATTGAAAGATTGATAATAATTCTATTTTTCTAATGTTTATTTTATTCAGATATTTAATTAAGGCCTAACATTTTTATATGTATTAAAATTTATAAATATTTAGTAATGGCCAGTTTTACACAGTACAATTGATTTCTAACCGAATTGTTTATCTATTTTAAAATATTTATATACTTGTTATGACTTCACAATTATTGCTTTACTAATTTTTTATTAAGTTTATTTTTATGTTAATAAAAAACATGACAGAACCTATTTTTAACTGTTTATTGTTAATGTTATATTATATATTTTATTTTACTTTAATGTAAAATATATTTATGTCACAATACTGTGTTACTTTTTCAAAAATTCCTAATTTTTTCAAGGTTTATTTAAATGAATTAAATAGATCCATACAGACAGGGCTTTTTCTATATGGACCTTTATCTTCAAGTACTGCATGTGGTGAACAAACCCAAGGGTCTTTAGTAGCCCACTGCCATTTTAACAATCTATTGTTTAATTCCATAAAAATGTTCTTCATGGATGCTTTTCCAAACAAATTATTTACTTCTTCACTATCCATTTTTATATCATATAATTCCCATTCTGGTCTCTGATAGTAATCTTTTAATGATTTAAACCATCTTGTTGGTACATTTTCCTTTGTTCTGTTTAATAGGTCCTAAATTTAAAATATAAGTGGAAGCACAATATTAATTATTAGTTATTAACCTGAAATGTTGGTGATATATAAAAATCTTGATCAATAGGAAAAGGACTGAGATAATTTAAATTATGTATCAATTTATATCTTTGGGTCCGGATCATTCTCATTGGGTAATACATAGTTACTTCATGTAAATTGTGACTAGCAAAAACAGCTTCTTTGGATTTATCATCAGGCTCTGAAATATAATGAAAACTTTACTTTAGCTGAAACAATCCCATGAACAGATTTATGTGTAAAATTAAATATTTTCTATATATAGAAACTTAAATCAAATCTAAATTAAGTATACATTAAATTGTGATTTAGGAAGTTAAACCTTTAATCAGAAGGGGTAACAAACTTTTTCCCATCAGAACCTGACGTGAACCTTTAATATCATTGCTATTCATGTTTTTATAATTGTAAATGCCATACCAATCCAGCAATGTTGGTACAATATCTAAAAATAATCTTATTAATTTTTTATTCAATGATATACACTGATACTCACCTAGTAAACTGGCAAGAGAATTTGTAATTTGATGTTTCCTTTCTTTGTGAACAGGTGATGATATAATCATGGGTTCTCCTATTCCAGAATCATAAAAGTTTGTTCGTCCATTTGGAAAAGGTATTCCATTATCTGAACTGTATATAATGAGAGTGTTGTTCAGATGTCCTGAATTTTTTAATTCATTTAAAACAAGTCCAACGCCTACAATGACGTGCATAGTTTTAAATGAATACAATTCTTACTGCATATATTTATTCATAATTTATGATAACGAAATAGTAGACTTGATAAGTCATAACCTTGATCTAGTCTAGAAATTGTTGTATATTGGGCAGCTACATCTCTCCGTGCTGCTTCTGTGTCTGGAATGTAATATGGTAGCTGTACTTGATCCCACTGGTAATATATTGGGTTCCAATCAGAAATGACACCCATCCCTTTAAAACAGAATAAATACCTTCGTCAATTATATATAATATGTATATCATATGATTAATTTAAGTTACAACTATTCAAATAATTAAATCAGTCTCCTGATTTAACAGGCGAATGTCAGGGACCTTGGGCTATGACTAAGAAGCCATACTTCTGTGATTTTGAGGCAGTTTCTCTGCATCCGCCAGAATGCACCATTTTGCCACGTAATCAGTGTCATTCTTGGAAAATCGCCGATATAAAGGTTGAACAGGGCGATGGGAATCCCTGAAGAACTGTAACCAAGATAGACCGGTTGTTTAATAGGCCGATCTACCAGAACCCACTTTAGAAATATTGCAAGGAGCCTTGAGAATTGCTACTGCAACTCGTTTAATCTGATGATGGGATCATTAACCATCACGATGCCCTTTTTTTGGGCGGGGAGTTGATTTTATCTTTGTCACGTCTCTGAGAGTCGTTAAATTATGTCGAAATAATTTATTTTCTTCTGATGTGAATAACTTTAGGACACCTTCAAATCACTAAATATATTGAGAATAGTCACGTCTCTGAGAGTAGTTAAATTATGTCGAAATCATTTATTTTCTTCGGATGTAAATAACTTTAGGACACCTTCAAATCGCTAAATATATTGGGTATTAAAAGTTTTGCATATATTGAATTAAAGATGAAGACTTTTACGAATAACTTCGGTAGATGAAAATCACCTTGCTAATGAAATCTTAATACACCATCAAAACAAAAAATGCGGAAAAGAGACCACCTAAACTTTTGCAAATTGTCTACCTGATTCGTCCATCTTTAAGATAATATAAAAGTACACAGTTGCGAGAAAAATTATTTCGGTATTTCGTAATAGATGATTTTAAAGCCGCATATCTCTAGTAGTATTTATTCAATAAGGCCATATTACTATTGCCACATTAATTTTGGAAAGGAATTATTCATTATGAACTTGACTAATAATAACAATTAATTCAGTTTAAAACAACGTCAGGACGACGCTATATTATACACATTTTTAGTGGCTCCCCAAAAATTTAAAGAAATTGTCTATGAAGTGTTGATATAACCTGTGATACGATAACCACTTATTCTGGAACAGTTAAATTCGGTTAATGGTGTAATACTGGCTCCAAAAGAGGCTTGCGAAAATCACTTGGAGCAGTTTTTTGGCCGGAAAATTCAAATACACGGTATAAGGTCTAGTGTAGTTTATTCAATAAAACAACCAACGCAAGTCATCAAAATTTATGATGCTTACACGAAGCAATATTGCCGCATAACTGCATAACAGAATTTCGTTTACGTTATTATTTTTTTATTGTATCGTTTACGCCGGATTTTAACTTCTAATTTTTATCACTAACATTTTGAAGAATTTTGTTAAGTCTATTAAAAATAACGGTGAACGTACTTCATATATTGGATTCATATAAAATATTATTTTTAAAAGCAGAGCACATCATTTCAGCCCAAGAGGTTGCTGTTAAAACAGGCGGTGGCTATTCGGTAACCCCTGATATTTCAATGATCGAAAAGTCACTGTTCAATCTCATCTCTTCTAATTGTAGGATTAACTCAATTATTTCAAAATGCAAATTAAATTCATGCCGTTCATTTAGCAAACAATAATAATGATAATAGTATACCAAACCTTCTTCCCCATTTCCGAATCTTTCACAGAACTCGCCGTATTCAGGATTGGTATGGCCACAACGATGGGGATCATGAAATGCCACATACAAAAAGAATTGTCTAAAAATAAAGACCAAAATAAGATAATAAAAATTAACAAAGTCAATTGTTATTTACTTGTCTTTGGTTTTATTTAAAAAATCTCTGGTTAGTAATTTGATATGAGTTATATTTCTACCGACTTGTAAAATTGAATTGTTTTCTTCGGTTTCCGAATAATCAAACGGGTAAACTTCTTTCGGTCCTACATGTTTTTTACCAATAATACCTGCACATTAGGATAAAAAATATATAAATGCATTTGGTTTTGTTAGAGTATGATAGTATTATTAGCATTTTGACTTAATTTATACAAGATCGGTTGTAATAGTTAATTTTAAACTAAGATACCTTTCAATGACATATAATAATGTTCCATGGGATGGATCTTCCTAAGCTAATAGAAACTGAATATTCTCACTCTCTAGATATGCAAAGTTTGCACAAAATATAATATTAAACAAAATTTTAGTGTACCTGTAAAAATGTTATGCTTCTTTAAAATACTTGAGACACTCTCTGCGCTACCCAATGAATTAAAATGATGTACTCCTTGATGCAGTCCGTACATGCCATTTTGATGAGAAGGCGTACCAGTTAATATCGCAGATCGGCTGAAATTGTTTTTTAAAGAGGACTGGACGTAAAATATTCATTGTCTGTACTTGTACCTTGGTGAGCAACTGCTAACAGACGAAAATGCTTTATTAAAAAGTAAACCATTAGCGGCCAACTGATCTAAATTAGGTGTTTGGCATATTTTATTTCTGTAGGCACCCATTTGAAATCCAGCATCGTCAGCTATACAAAACAAATTTAATTTATGTAATATATTTTATTGTGAATTTTTTTTAAAGAATTACAAAAAATGAGCTTTTATGAATCCCTCGGAATTTAACCGTCAGTAAAAAACAGATTTATTAGTCTAATAAAATATATTTTATTGCAACAGTTAAAGAAATTATAAAAATAATTGTGGAGTTTATTAAGATTTTGTTTCATGCATTACGTTAATTGTTATATATAGGTAAATAGGTAAAACGTTATAGAATGAACAAACAAAATATATCTTTTTTTATTTAATTGTACCCTTCCTTTTATAAAGTAACGCTTTTTACTAGAGACATGATTTTGAAAATTCCCAACAAAAGTATTTTAAAAAATGAAGCTGTCAAAGTCTCTAACCTTACATTTGGAATTTATTTGCAAACATGATTTATACATTTTGTTTACGTGTACTATATAAGTTGACGATAAGGTTAAGTACTTACCAATAATTAATATAGCATTTAATTTTGTTGGGTTTACATTTTCCTGAGAAATTACACAACTAAGTGAGAGCAAGTAATAAACAACGTTCCACGTAAGTGATCTCATTTTAACTAGATAAAATCATAGAGAAAGGTCTGCACAATAAAAAAAATGTCACCAAAGATCTTGTGCTTATTTGATGTGGATGGAACATTAACAAAACCACGAAATTCAATATCACCTAAACTTGAGGAATTTTTACAAACTAAACTTAAGCCAGTTTGTACATTGGGTAACACTATAAACAATTATCAGTTAAAGGTTATCATTATATATATAATTTTCGCAGGAATTGTTGGAGGATCTGATTTTAAAAAGATTGCTGAGCAAATGAACGGTGATGATATGATTCATAAATATGATTATGTTTTTAGTGAAAATGGGTTAGTTTGGTTTAAAAAAGGAAAAGAAGCAGGTATATTCTGTACTATTTGGGGTATTAATTCAGTAAACAAATGTTTCTTAGGTCGGCAAAGCATACAAAAATTTATGGGTGAGGAAAAACTACAAACTTTTATTAATTTTGTCCTTAAGTATCTATCAGATATTGTCCTACCTGTCAAAAGAGGTACTTTTGTAGAATTCAGAGCAGGAATGTTAAATATCTCACCAATTGGCAGATCTTGCTCACAACAAGAAAGAGATGCATTTGAGGAATATGATAAGAAACATAAGATACGTGAACATATGATAGAGGCATTAAAGAAACAATTTCCTGATATTGGTTTTACATATAGCATAGGTGGCCAAATTAGTTTTGATGTATTTCCTACTGGATGGGACAAAACTTACTGTTTAAGATATTTAGAAGTAGAAGGTAAATTAATAATCTGCATCAAAAATATTTTTTTATTAAGAATATAACTACTTCCTGATTTTAGGATTCGATGAAATTCATTTTTTTGGTGATAAAACTGATCCTGGTGGTAATGATTTTGAGATATTTATGGATAAAAGAGTTATAGGACATAAAGTTACAAGTCCCTTAGATACCCAAAAACAATTGGAAGTTTTATTTAAACTATAAAATAATCATAGCCCCTCAAATATTGGTTTCCTTTTTTCCTTAAAGGCCTTTAATGCCTCAACACGATCTTTTGTAGGTATAATTTGAGCATAACATGCCTCCTCAATAGTTAAACCTTAAAAAATAAAAATGAAACAAGCTTTTATGAAATTAATTGTGTAATGTAATGTCTAACCTGTGTCCAAGTCAACTTCAATCCCTTTATTTATAGCTTTTTTTGCAACTTGTATAGCTAGAGGGCCATTTGGTAATATATCTTCAGCTATTTCCAAACATTTTTTAAAAGCAGCATCTCCCTCGTCTTGCTCCACAACATAATTAACCAAACCTACAATTTATCTTATAATGAAATTAAAATATTTAATATAATACATCAATACCTATATCATATGCTCTTTTGGCATCAATTATTTTCGCAGTATATATCAATTCTTTAGCAACAGCTGGATTAATTAATCGTGGAAGCCTTTGTGTACCACCAGCACCTGGAATAATAGCTAGTTTTGTTTCTACTAAGCCCATTTTAGCACTAGATGCAGCCACTCTTATGTCACAAGCTAAACATATTTCTAATCCACCTCCTGTAACAGTTGCTTATAGTGATGAGCATTCTACCATACCTAAACTTTACCCAAAGCAACCCCATCAATAGCTGCTAATACTGGAATTGGAATTTCTTGAAGTTTTGATATCACAGTTCTTAAATTTGTAACAAAGTTTGCGACCTCTTTGGTATTCATTTGAGCTCTTTCTTTTAAATCAGCACCTATAAAATTTGGTTTTACTTATACAACTGTAAGGTTGTCTAAAAGCAATCACCAGCACAAAATATTTTTGGTACCATGCTACGCAAAATTAATACTCGACATATGTTTTCATGTCTAATTTTATCCAGAGCATCTTTCAATAAATTGACTAAATTTACCCCAAAGGCATTCTTTTGTTGTGGTCTGTTTAAACCTAAAACAGAATAAAATTAATTCTATTATCTAAAATTAATTATATTCAAATTAATCTTACCTAAAACAATTATGCCTTCGTGTTCTCCACTTAACTGATTGAAAAATAGTTCATGTTTGTTACCTTCCTGTGAATGATATCTAAAGAAATTAGACGACATTAAGTTATTTCTTCGCAGTAATCTAAACATATTTTTAAAATGTCAGTTACTATGTAGAAAAATATACTATGCTGTTAAACATTTTTAAATTAAAATGCCTAATAATAATTTAGTCCTTGAACCAATATTTAAAGCAGATAAAGTGTAAAAACATAAACAAATACATAAGTTTGCTGTTGAGTTTTGCGGATAGATGGCGTAAATAATAAAGTAATTTTTATAGGCAACCCGTTATAATTTATTGTAGTAATTTGACTAAAATAACTTGGGTTTGTCAAAATATAATTCAATAACAAAGACGTGGTTAGATTCAGCCATAATGATAGATTAGTTCTAATTGAGAAAAATAGATTTTTAACACTAGTTTGTTCGATGATGTTCAATTTGAATTGTAAAAAAAGGTCATTTTTAAAATAGCATTACATACATATTTGAACGACTATGTGTAATTTCAGTCGTATATATATAAACAATATTACAGTATGAATAAAAAAATGGAGGCAAGAACATTTTAATGACTTTAATACAGTGCCATAAAATACATTTATATGTGTAAGTAGTTATAACCAAATAAATTTAAAATAATTTATTTAAAACAAAATGAGTATTAACACAAGTGACAGTATAGATTTAAGAGATAGTAGAAGTAATGTAGAAGTATTATTTGGCACCGATAAAGGTGAAATATTGCATAAATCTTCGTTACAAGTGGAACATTCAAAATTTGTAAGATAGGATGGACGTATGGACCTATAGAAAGCACAAACATCTGCTTCTAGACCATTTAGTGATCTTTCTTTTAATTCGCATCCCCTACTAGTAACATTACGGGAATCTGTAAAACATACTATTATATATATATTTTGTCCTCAAATGGTTTATATGATATTACAATAGGTATATGATAATATGATGCAAATTTTCTCTCCAACTTCATTATTGCTATTGTTTACTAAATTTTGAAGTACAGGCAATGCATTAGTTGTTTCTAGATTTGAGCAATCTTGAACTTGAATATTATTTATGTCCACTGGGTCATTACAGGATTGTCCTTCGACTTCGGTATTACAGAAATAGCATCTCATTGATTGTACTGCAGCAATAACTAAAAATAATTAAATATCACACGGTGAATGTAATTGGTAACGATATTTTTATAGCAGTTAGTTAATTTAAAATGTTTTTGAGAAGATGTATTATTAAGAGAGCTTATCCCTAATACATAGATAGAAGATCGACAACAGAATATAGGGCGTAAGTGTAGCTCGGGCGGTTTCTCGAATAATGTGTTGTATAGTCTTTTCAGTAAAACAGTCAATGCACATCAATATTTATGACGTCAGCACGTCCCAATATTGCCGTATATCCTCTAAAAAATTAATAATAATACAATATTTTTGATATGGCCATGTAAAATAAATAATGAGAATTAATATACTAGCGGCTATGTTTTAGTTTTCCGACTTAATTTTACGTTTTCAATGAAATATTTAATAGTAATAAGTAAAAATACTTTAAATAGAAACTTAATTTAATCAATAAATATTATGACAATTAGATTTAATTAATGAAATTATATGTTTCTTACCTGTCAAAATACTTAACAAAGAAAGAAGAAACCTGTTTGATGTAGACATATTTGATTATTAGCTTGAGTATGGTGTAAGAATACGAGAAAACTAAGTATTATCTATTATGGACCTTCATATATAAGCTAAAATTGATAACGAGATATAGTACATGTTAATAAATATTTTTAATACAAAGAAACAAGTTTTAAAATAGTATTTAATTAATATATTTTTTAAAGTCAGACTTTATCCTCAAAAAGATCATGGTAGAACTAAATTAAATCCACTTTAATCTGTAATATATTAAAAATACATTAAAGATTTAGATAACAAAACGATAATAGATGAAAGGACATAAATATATAAAATTTATAGTAGCCAAAAGACGTAGTGATTATATAAAGCGAAATAACAGATGTTTTTTATTGTGAGAGTTGTACGTTACGGATGTTACCTTGAGAAGAAAAAACCTTCATTGTGTACAATATATTAGGAAGATGCATGCATTTTGATCAGCGATATCTATTCGTAAAAATGTTAACAACTGAAACTGTTAAACTTTTACAATCTAACCTAACTATTAAATTCGATAGTTTTTCTCTATATAACATAACGGTTTTTCATTTAGTAATATTGATTTATTCAGTGTATATAAATGATAATGATTGAACGCTTAATATTATATTTTCTTCATTCATTGCTTTTATTATTTAATTTGAAAAAATCAGCTGTCGAAGGCCAAATATTTCCAAAAAATTTATTGTGATATTGCTGTGCCAGATCCCCATTGCTGATTTTGGTATCAACGATTTAAATGTGGCGATTTTGATGTCAATAGTAAAGGACGGCTTGGAGAACTAAACATTCGATTTTAGATGAAAAACAATTACAACGTGAAAGAGCAAAAATGAGAGAAAACAGCTACCGCGCGAATTGCCTGGAAATATCATGTTTACCACCACCACATCGCGTTTTCATTGGTTGTCATAAAAAAGCAGAGTTCTGTTTTGTGACCTATTGACGCTGGCAATGAAAAGATAGTTCAGGAGAGCTCTCCACAACGTCACCAAAGAGGATGAGATCAGCAAGGTATAGTGTAATACGAGTTTCCCAAAAATTAATGAACCTACTACTCCATAAGTCTATTCATGTCAAATGAATAAATGAAATGACATATTATTGCATAAAGAACTAGCAATAGCGACTAATAGAGGCATAATGCAAAGTTCAGTAATACGTTGCAATAGGTGTCAAGGATACATGGTTGCAGTTCGTTCCGATGTACCCAGCTTACCCACTAGGCATAATACCTTTTGATTACCCGTTTTCTTCAAAAAGGGGCTAGCCAAAGTTTTTGCTAAGCCAATTAATATATAGAAGAAGATAGATGTGCGCATTATAAGGGTGTTGTGTGACATTTTTTCGGATATTATATATTGATATAAAAGTTGAAAAGCGCTTTAACAGGCTAGGGAGGAGAGGTCCAAAAAACTTGCTTGATTGCTTTTATCTGGCTCTTTGTATTATTATGTTATTTTCTTATCATCATTTTATATTTATATCTTGATTTTACATTAAGTTAAGTTAGTTCAAATTAGTAGCGTTGGGACTTTCGAACGAAGTTGACTATCGACTGCTTAGTAAATGACTACTTTTTACTAGTGACTGTATCAGCCGACTGTTTTCAGTCAGCTGATATTGGCTTATTTTCGGTTAGTATGCTGATTTTGTTAATATTTACTATCGACTATTTTAGTCGTGTACTTTTAGTTATTATTTTTGGTTCTACTAGTTTCATTCGACTGATTTTTAAAGTTCTGACTGTCGTCCTAGCCGCGACGTTGACAAAAATTTACCCAATTTATGCTTACATAGATTTATATGTAATGTATATAGTTTTATGGTGATTTTTTTTGTAATTTGCTTGTAAATAACAATATATTGTATATTAATATATCGGCATTTTGGAACGAAATATATTGTTAATATTGTTAATGTAATAGGGTAAAAAGATCAAAATTGTGAATGATAAATAGTAAAATACTTTTGACTGTTTTTATGGTAATAATTGGTAATATTTCGATTACTCTCTTGATTTTTGTTAAAATATATTTCCGATCACTAACAAATAAACCATTTATTTTATTTAAAAAAGCTCTAATGGTTTAATTATGTCATGGATTAGTTTTTTTTCTATGAAAAGATATATGTTTAATTTTTGTTTAGTTAAACCTTAAACCTTTAACCTTAAATTTTTTAGTTTTTGTTTGAGCATTTATTGTATTCTCTATATTTATTATAGTATATTATTTAAAATTTAGTAATTAACATATTAAAATATGGTAAAACATTTGTGGGGTTTTATTCCAATCTATAGAAAAATGTCATGCTTTTTTACAGATCCACAGAACATTCGAATGTAAAAGTAATTCTACTTCCTTTAAAATGAAATTATAAATTGCATGTTAATATTATTCAGTAATTATCATTTTCCTTTTCTTTTTAAAGCTAGTGCGTGAAGGAATA
Organism: Rhynchophorus ferrugineus; assembly: GCF_030347505.1. Classification (NCBI taxonomy): domain Eukaryota; kingdom Metazoa; phylum Arthropoda; class Insecta; order Coleoptera; family Curculionidae; genus Rhynchophorus; species Rhynchophorus ferrugineus. The sequence continues at coordinate 27,513,654 of NW_027472580.1, read as the reverse complement.
TGTACATCTCCGTCTCGCTTGTATTACCATTGGAAAATATAAGCAATATGAGATCGACACATTTAACTGATTAGCGAACACATTGGAATGCATTAACACTATTTTAAAGTACTTGATAAGTACAAGTTGTTTTCATTTAGTAACTGTGTGCATCTTCCAGGTTAGGTGTCTGTCATAGTTGCATTTGGCATCCTTGGGGAAGTTGATAATTATTGATATTCATTAGTGGACATGCTCTTCTACGCAGGGTGAATGTTACATGGGAATATTTTGTTCCATTTATTCTAATACGCTTTATTTTCAGTCAAAGCTGTATTTTATCAAGGTACGTTTGGATGTTTTTTGAAGCAGTTATTGAATTTTCATGATATGTTAAGAAGACTGTGTCGTCTGCATATGTTGCCACAGTAATGATGTTTGTGATTGTTAGATAGGTAGGAGATGCAGTATCGGGCCTAGTACACTGGTTTGCGGAATTCTTGAATACAGCGGATATTCAGGATATCAGAGAGATAAATTAGAAACATTGAAATAAACATAAAAATATGTTTATAAAGTTCTAATATATATTTCCCCAAATATCGTTTTTATAATATCTGCCTTTTTATAGCTTTATAACGGCATTTTGGGGCTACCTGGCAGAACATACTAAATATATAATTGATGTCAGTTTCGTGAATCACTGACATCTTGAAGAACAACTTATTTTTGACCCCATTGAACCAGCCTTCCGGAAATTATTTGCTAAATTAAACTAGTAGTTCAAGAGTAGATGCATTTCAGTGAGTTCATCGTCTTGTTTAATAGTGAAATATCTATGTGTGAGATAATATTTTAATAACCGGAAATAAGGATGAGACAAGAATTTCTTCCTGCCATTTTCAACTATTTTGTTCACAAGTTTATGCATTTGTTTTATAGTCCAGGGCTTATTACGTAACTCAAACTTATCTGGAATAATCTTTCTTTTTTTGATTATATTGTAGCGACCGCTACGACCCTTTAGGCCACGAATCATGCTATAATAAGTTCAAAGGTTGGAAACGCTGGTGGATTGATACCATGCGGTTCCTGGTTATAATAGACCACCACGACGATGTCTCGCTCTCTTTTCTTTTCTCTACCCCCTTGTAACAGTACCACTTCTACAGCGCTAACGTACTTCCTTTAACTTAACCTAATATCCTGTCTATTCTCCCGTCGACAACATGTATCATTTAATATCGCAATAAACAAGTTTTTATTCAATCAGTGTTTTTAGTTCCCGTGCAAATTCCTTCCACAAAATAATAGTGGGTGTTCGGACAAACAATCGCATCGACAGCCACACATTCCGACCGACCGACCAGACGAACATTCCTACAATATCATTAAGCCCCTTTATGTATATTTCATCAAAAACTTTCAATATTATCTGTAGTAAACCTACAATCGGGCAAAAGGTGATATCTTCAGATGTTCTTTCTGGTTTAAGAATCGTTATTATTTATGTTTGCTACTTTCCAAATACTATGGAAATAATTGGATAAAACGGACCTTTTAATTTTTGTGCCACCACAATCATATCCGGAAGATTTTTAAAAATATTATATCTATCATTACTGTTTGCTTAATTTCTCTGCTTCTGTAATTTTTTCATGTGGTGGATCTATTTGAAGTGGCGAATTTAGGAAGCCGGTAATGTTATTCGCCTTTTGAATAGCTGAGAGTGGAAAGGCTTAAGTAACATTTTTAGGGGGGTACTGGGAAGTCACTAAACGAAATAAAAGTCTATAGACCTATATCACTGCTGCCAGTAATATCTAAGGTTTTTGAAAAAATCCTATTTAAAAGAATAAAACCGATCATAGGGAGAAAAAAGCCAATACCAACATACCAGTTTGGGTTTATTAATAAGCATTCAACAATTGACCAGGTCCACAGAATAACAGATGTTAATAAAAAAGCATACGAAAGTAAGAAGTATGCTTAGCTATATTCTTAGATGTAGCACAAGCCTTCGATAAGATTTGGCATGAAGACCTTTTTCATAAACTACAGAAAATGTTGCCAAAACAACACAACGAACTATTAAAATCGTGCATTACAACCAGAATTTTTAGAGTCGCACAAGGAGAAGCTTACTCTACAATAAAAGAAGATAAAGCAATTGTACCACAAGGAAGTGTAATGGGACCAATGTTTTATCTACCCTACACTTGTGCTATACCACAATTGGAGAATATTACGATGGTTACATTTGCTGATAATACTGCGATTATAACTGTCGGAGACAATAGTGAAGAAGCCTCACGAAAATTACAACAGGCCAGTGAAAATATAAAATAATTGGACACAAGCTTAAGAAAATAAAAATTAATGGAAGTAAATCTGTACATGTGTAGTTCACCTATAAACAGACCGTACAACCAACAGACCACCAATAACATTAAATAATACTATCAATATATATTAGTATACTATCATACTATCATTATACTATTGTTATATATATTCTGTACCATCAAAAGCTCACATTCGATAAACGTAACTTTAGAATGACCATCCGATTACGAACAAACCGAAATGATAACTCGGTCATATTCATCTTGTTACATCCAGATAAACAACGTGGCGGCTGACGCATATTTCAATCCATTCCGATCAAAATAATAACTTAAAATGTTTTATCACGAATACAGCGCCGTGTATTTCGCTAAGACTATACAATTTAATAGAAAACAAATATTATAGCAACAACGTTAAATATCTCGGAATGAATCATGATGCAAAACTTCGCTATAAGGAACATATAAAGAAGAAAAAAAGAACTAGAATTGAAATATAGGAAAATATACTGGCTAATTGGAAGAAAATCACAATTATCAGTACATAATAAATTGCTATTATATAAGCAAATACTGAAACCTATATGGACATACAGAGTTCAATTATGGGGATGTTCTGCAAAGACTAACATAAAAAAATACATAATTTTTCAGAACAAAGTCCTGAGAGGTATTGTGGTCGCACCAAAATACTATAGGACTGATTGCTTACATCGAGACCTTCAGATACCCACAGTCAGTAAAAAAATCAAGAGAATTGCATGGGGGCATGAGGAAAGACTTCATTCTTATGAGAATATTGAAGTATTGCAGCTTTTGGATACCACCAGAACAGGACACATACTCGAAAGTATCAAACCATCTGATCTTATATAGTGAGGTGCATATAATAAAAAATGCAGCAGTGACATGTATAAACATTATTTCACCAGAGACTGAGATAGGGCCGATGGGTCCTCCTAGTTATATACCTAGATTTAAGTATAAATGCATTTGTCTTTATGCTACAATTTGTTTTTATTAATAAAGACAAATTTTATTAATAAATACAAATTGTGTCTTTATTAATAAAGACAAACTGTAGGTTAGTCGGAAACGACTAGTAACAATGTAATAATTTAGTAATAGAAAATAACGTTCAAACACTACTCCGAATCATCAACTCGTCGTTGGTTTTGGTCAAAAGTGAGCTCGCGCGGCACCCGCTTTGCACAGAGCTTTCTCGTACCCAAATATTCGTGAATGATATGGTACACGTTCAGTTGATATCTTTAGAGGGTCTGCTATTTCACTGAATTTCAATTTGCGGCCATTTAAAATCATTTTGTGGATTTTTTAATATTTTTGTCGGTAACAACCTCTTTTGGGCGTCTACTGCGTTCACCGTATTCGGTGCTCATTTCACCACGTCTAAACTTAGTATACTAATCCTTGATGGTTGATTTTCCTGGAGGAGTGTCCGGAAACTCGTCAAGCCAAGTTTTTGCTTTAACCGTTTTTTTTTCTTCAAAAAGTAATATTTTATCAACACGCGAAATTCCTATTTATCAATTTTTTTCACAAAAACAAAAGTTGCTTCACTCAAAATGCTATAATTCACAAACTGGTAATCCGACAGCTGTCAAATTTATACACGCATCTTTTAAGGGTTAAGGCTAACTAATAAACATATGGATTTAATTCTAGTAGCGCCATCTATGTGTCACGCCGGAGACTTTTCAATTGACCTGTTATCTGTGCACATAAATCTTTTACACTCAACAATAACGTTTCCTATAGGTATTATATATTAATTATATACTCTCCTTTAGTTGTTTGCTCTCTCATCACCCTCTCTTAGGAATTGGCAGTATTAATTCACATCATATTCAGAATGTTTCAGGCATGTGATTAACTAAACTGTATCAATTTCCAATATATTTAACCTTTGTTCACAATTCCATCACTTGTCAATTTGTTCTTCTTGTCTGATCGAGTTCATCCAAACCGAAGGTGTTATTAACCATTCCTGTTTCCAGCACAAAGTAAAATCTATTTGCAACGATTTATTAATAAATGTTATGACTAGTGAAACCTAATCAATTGTTTTTCCAACGTTTACCTTTTTCCATCAACTTGTGTTTTCACAACACTCTTTTTAAATCTTGCTGAGTGAATGAGTGAATACTGGGTATATTGGTTCCATTCTGTAATAACCATATATAATTTAAATACATAAGTTGAAATAATAAGTATTCCTTAATTTTATTATATACCAAGTAATATCTGGAAGTTCCATTAGACCTCTTCGATACTTTTCTGACTAATAGCTCCCTCTGAAGTATTTTTATTGAATTACGTGATTGAAAAACTAATCATTGTTTTTATACGTTTCATATATTTAATCTCTGATAGAGTTACCATTAAGCTGATCTTGATTGGTTACCCACTTCGTACGAGGACGGTTTTTTTTCGGTGAATTAAAGATTGATTCGGTTACCGTGTCCATACTAATATTCAGTGCAGCTGCAACTCGCTCAAAATATTTTCAATAAAAATGGAAGATGGAATTAATATTTATCCGTAAAAATGTTTACTTCTAACGAATTTTACTGGCAAGAGTGCCTCCATTATCTCGTTCCTGTTCAAAATAATAATGATTAGAGCCGTAATATATTCTGTCTGGCTTCAGAATTTTCAATGAAAGTAATAATAAGCAGTGATTTGAGATTTATCAAAACAAGCAAGGCATCAAGATAACGTTTGTCAGTTTATAATCTCTTATCACTATTGTTACGAAGAATTTTGCAAACGTTTGACAACCGGACGACTTCGAACTTATCAGTCAGCATTGTGTCTCTTTTTAACTAGAACAAAATGAGAAGGAAAATATTGTCTCTGTCTAAAACAATATAAAAATTGCGGCAGGCTATACATTAAATATCTTGATGACGTATGTACAAAACATTTTTGGATAGATTATATGTTTTTTTCTTGTAGATATTTTATTTTTAGTAGTCGCACAGCCAAACTGTAGTGTATTTTGTTTTGATATGTTTTCAAAATATTTCAGTAGAATATTTAATAATAAAAATAATAGTTTTCTGGTGTAAATAAAATTAATAATCATATAGTTTGAAATATCTTTGATAAAATATTGATATGAACAAGTTTTATACTGATATTATGTTATATTATACATAATAAAATGTTAAAATTAAGAACATAATTAACATATTTATAATTATTAATTGCATTGCTGATATTTTAGAAAATACATATGTGTTATTTATATAAAATGTTCATAATGATTATGCCTAGTAAGGCAGAAAGATATCTGGCTGTATTTATATTTCCTGCGCTAGTTTTTTCATCTGCCGTGAATTTTTGAATGTTGCATCGGTCGGTATTGCAACTAGCACAGTTTATGATGGTAAGGTTTGGGGTGCTGAATTCTTCCTTGAAATAGTCACAGTAGTTAGCTACGTCATATTTCTGTGTCCTGCATCCTCTATAAAATCCAGTTTGATTTTGTTCGGAATCTAAAACATATAATGACAAATTTAAAATTCTTTTAGTCATAATTGAGATAGGTGTAAATGCACATATAAGAAAATTTAATATAATAAACGCATAAAACACTAGAAGCGAATATTAACGGTTACAATTATAACAAAATAAGCATGTTTCAATTGTAGACAACTAAATCAAATAAAATTGTGTTTTTTTTTACATTTTACTGTTAATCCATTCCGTTCTCATTTTGTGACTAATGAGGTTGAGATCTATAAATTAATTTTTAAGTATTTATAAGAGATGCTCATGTTGAAGACTGATTAATAGGCTTCACTTTTCTGTATGTGTCATTTTGTTGAAGTTTTACTTTTTACTTCAATTTGAAGAAAAAGCGACTGAAGGTTGAAATCGAATGCTGTGTGAAGTTTATGGCAAACATGAACCATCGAATTCAACAAGTGAATGTTGGTCTGAACGTTTTAATAGTGGTGATTTTAACACCAAAGACAAAGAAAATTTTGGACAGCTAAAAAAATTGATCACGAGAATTTGATGAAATTGGTATTTGAAGAGAGGTAAGGTAAGAATTTGGCATTACTTGATGAAACAATTAATGGGGATCCATATGAGCATTTGGTTAGAATATATGAAGAGTTAATGAATACTAACTGTCTTGTACATATGGCAGATGCATTAGGCAGTGTTTATATCTAGCTTCATCAAGAAAGATGTATACAAATAGTGTAAAACCGAATTATTTTTTATATATTTTTTTTAAATTCATATATAGGAAACCGAACGAAACAGAAACACTTGTGGTTCGAGGAGTTGTAAATCCCAGAATCGACCGTTAAAAAGTTTACGTTGACGGTAAAGCATCGAATATATATTAAGGGTAATGTAGTATCGATATAAACCATCATTTAGTTTGATGGTTTGATGGTCAGTACATCTTATTATTGAGTTATTCAGTGTATACCAATACTAATTCAGCAACGCACAATATCGTATATTCGAGATACATTACTTATTTTGTGTGATTTGAAAAATTTATGTGTTGCTGCTTGGTCATATTAGAAATGTCGGTTTAGGTTTCATTGATTTAAAAGTTGTGATTTTGAAGTGAATATCAAAGATCGGCCTGAGGAACTGAAAAAATTAAATCTGAAACTGTCAATTTCACTGACTGTTTCAGACAGTTCGTTAGTTGATGGATTAACTGCTTCCAATAGTTTAAATAGAAGTGAAAGATCCAAAGGACGGAAAAGGACTAAAACAAACCGAAACATACAAAACAAAAAAGTTTCTTTGTAGCTTATTGTGATTGGCGATGAAGAGTGGATCTACTACGACAATTCCAAGTTCAAAAAACCATGGGCTAGCCCAAGGGAGTCATCGTGACATCACAATGACAACTATGTTATGAAATCAGCAAGATGTAGCATATTGAAAGCTGCTAAAACTAAATAATACTGTTAGTGCAGATGTCTACCGACACGTATTGTTGCAAAACTAGCAATAATAACTAAAAAAATCTCTTGGTTGGCATCGGTCCATTACACAATTCAAGAGTTATGATATATTCACATGGTCATCAAAACACAACTATAAACTATCACTTTCTGATTATCACTTGTTCAAATAAATACAGCATGACTTGGTTAGCACATTATTTCGAAATGCCAAAGAAGCACAAATTGCGAAGATTTGTTGTTTTGATAGGGTATGGCTATATTGTCACAAACATGTAAAAATTGATGGAAAACATTTTTATTGATAGATATTGTAGCAGTTTTTCTCAATAAATGCCTTTTTAAAACAAAAATATCTTTAGGGTACACATCAAGTACCTAATATTTTGTAGCTATCTTAACGTATGTCGGATTTTATATCGTGGAATAACGGTCTATCAAAATATCCAGAAATATAATCCCAGATGTTGAACACGAGCGAGGTGACAGCAGCGCCAACAAACAACACGATAACGAATATCTGCCAATCCCAAGACGTTTATCTGGGATATTATTAAATAGTACATTGATTCATTAAGTCATTGACCAGCGTTCAGTTGAGACATGCCATGATCGACTTCCCAAGCATCGTCACCAGGTCATCGCCGCCGTCACGTTTACCTATAGCTATTTCTATATTTTGATATCGTCAATAAATAACGGTCAACCATGTAAACAACCACTGTTTCATTTCGTTTTAGTCCATTCACCGAGCCAATATTTTAAATATTGATTGTCTTCCTTTCTCTACGATTTTTGTCTTCCTTTGCTTTATGTTTGTTACCTTTTAATATTTATTAAGAATTTAATGAAAATAAAATACACGTTTGTTGTTTTCTACGTTAATTTTTTGTATTTTTCAAATAAGCAATTTTTGGGAACGATTATTTGTACTATCCGTGCTACAAATGTGCTATCGTAAGAACCGTCCCCTCCCACTCCCTTATAAGAATAAAATAAGATATGGTCGACCCCCTTCCACCAAATCATCTTCCGTAATAAATGATGGCCACTTGTTGGGCTACTAATATTGAAAGAATATTGGGAGTTGTCTTAACGTTTCAAAAATTTTGGATATGCGCTTCAGTCGCGTTCGACATGTATACGTCTAACGCAAAATAATCTATCGATATCATATGAGAATTATTTTTATCAAATATAAGTCATGTTTATAAAAAGTAATTATATCAGCTTTAGACATATATATAAAAATATTCTACATCTCCAGACGACACGTGATAAAATAGCCACTTTTAATAATGGATGCTTGTATTAACCTTATATAATATAAGGCGATTATATTATATATAATAATAATATGTATATATTATATATATATTATATACATGTAATGTAATCAAAACTATTTTATTTTCAGAAAAAAAGATGAGGCTTATTTAACGGTCATACAAAACTACACTGAGGCTTTTTATCTATTAAAAATCAGAACAAATTCATCTTTACTCGTTGGCCGCGATTCCTCGAGTCCGCAGCCATGACTGGAGTAGTTGCATGGTATAACATATATATAGAGTGTTTAAAGTTATTTTGTACATACGTCATTTAAATTTGTGACATCAAAACGTCGCAGTGTTGCCGCATCAACTCTGAGTTTTAGTTCAGTTTGGCTCTAACATACAACAAAATTCTAAACTAAATAAAATAATTGAACAAAAATGTTATCAAATATAATTTATTTTAACATTATAGTACATGTAAAAACTACAGTTAATTAAACAGCCACAATAGTTTATACGTCAGAGTTATAACCTCTTATCACTATTACATCAAGAATTTTGACAACCGGACGATTTTGAGAGGCTCATTCGTTTACGTGTTCGAACTAATCAGACAGCATTCTGTCTCTTATTAATTAGAATGAAATGAGAAGGAAAATATTATGTGATTCTAAAACGAATTTACAAATTGCGGCAGGTAATACATTAAACATCTTGATGACGTATATACAAAAACTTTGAATCTACTATAGTTACAACATGAGAATCCAAACACATAAGTTATATATGTTAAGGAAAGTGCATCGATAATATGCGAATTTAACATATATACATATCTGATTATATTGATGCTGTGACTAATGCCCTCAGCTAAAGTGGAAGGAAGCTATATTAGTAAAAGTAGTTGAGTTAAAAATTAACAATTAAGATTTTCAACCTTTAATTCTATAAATTGACTTGAAATATAGGTAATAGCATTGTGACGAAATATTCTTCAAAGAGAGACAATATCTGTAGTATTATCAACCGGTAAACGTTGATTTCGAGCTTTGCTTGTTATTATAAATTTCCAATCGCTGTTTAATATTTGAGATAAGTTTGGTTGAAAAAGCAGACGCCAAATAAATAGTCAGTCGGAAATAGATTACGTCTCCAGTCAATAACTTTGGACAGGAATGAGGTAATGGGGGTCCAATCTTTTCAGGAAAATGCGTTAGAGAGGTAAGTATTGGTAAAGTTAAATATTAAGCTGCTGAGATTTTTATTGGAAATATTTTTATTATGCTACAGCTGTACTGAATATTAGTATGAACACTAGGACTAAAATCTTTCAAAAAAAAACAATACAATTTTGAATTCCCCGAAAGGAAAGTATCGACATATCTTGATGTTAATTCTATTCAAGACATAGAGATAACTATGGAAAGCAATGGGAAGTGTATCCATAGAAAAATTAGGAGAGATTAGATTAGAGCAGTATATTGCTCTTTGAGAGATATAAGTTATCACTTCAAACGCTTTTAGGAAACATAGGATTCAAATAAAAAGTGTAAATATAAGTATAATTTATACATAAGTATAAATGTATTCCATAAAAAGCTCCATGCAACTTACAGACGTTGTCTTTAGAATAGCACAATTTTTAAAAGCATGTAGAAAATTAAAGGATATTTGTGTACAGACATAGTTATTTCAAAATGGAACCTTAGGCCACTCTCGACAGAACGCTAATAAAAAAGTATAAAGACAACAAAAGTTGATGAAAAAAGTTCGAACAAGGCTGTAATTAAGGAATGGCTTCCAAAATATAAATTAAGTTTTGAAGATACGAAGTTAAATAATGAAGTATTCGATTTTTTATTTGATAAATATAAATGAAATGTTTAATTGTGTTTTGTTTGTTTAATTCTGTTCCATCAGACACAGAGAAGAAGTAATTATAAATGGTGAAATCGTGAACAAGTTTTAGATAAATTGAATATTAATTGCTAAGTAATTCATCTGAACAGTGATTCAGAAACTGACAGTGTCTAAATGAAACTTTCGGGATATGTAATACCGATGCAATTCTGCCAATTACTACGACGGAGTGATGATGTATATGAGTGTATATAATTAATAGAATATAACTGTAGAAAATTGTATTGTAGGGTGTAAAAGATTTGTGCGCAAAGATATGATTGTAATCGTTAAGAATTACAAATGAGCATTAGGATAGAATGTATGAGGAGAGGATGAATACTAAATGTTTTGTAGATATGGTAAATGTATTAAGGAGAATTCAGTTATTAATTTTATTAAGAATGGTGTACACAGGTAGCAATAGAAGACAACAAAGGTACAGTGATATCAAAATGACTTGACAAGAAATCACACCATCGAAGGAGACAGTAACTAAATATAAAAAAGGCAAAGTAAAAGTGTTGTGTAAAAGAGTTCAATGTAATATAATAAAACAACTTTAACCTAGAAACTATAGTATTATAAACTGTAAATTAAATTATTCGATAATATATGCAATGGACGTACGTTAAAATAAATTTTATATTTGATAACATTTTTGTTTCATTATTATATTTAGATTAAAATTTTGTTACTGTTACTCATAGTTGATGCGGCAACATTGCGACGTTTTGACGTCATATATTGAGATGACGTAAGTTGATTGCTACTTTGGATAGGCTATATTTAAACTGTAGAACAAGTACTTACTTTTAATATATGCTGATAAGCATATTAAAGTACTATTAGGTTCCACCTTTAGTATTTTATTGCAGTTAGAAACAATTGGTGATAATTCCCTAGGGTCAGCGCATTTTTCTAATTCATTCTTAGGATCACAGTCGTAGCATTCCAATGTTGTCTCTTGACTTGAAACTGCAATAAAAAATATATAAATCAATAATAAGTTAATAAACAATATACAATTTTTTAAATCATGTTCGTGTTGATCCTTTTACATTACTTCGGTAATTATCGTTTGAAAATAATATAAATTGTTGTAAATTAAAATAATTTACTTAAAAAAATTAAGTAATAATGAGTAAGAGACTTCTGATTTAGTCACCTTAGATAAGTTTTTAGGTAAAAGAATCACTTAAACTTACACATTTAATTAAGGATTCTTTTAAATGATATAGAAATAATTTATAAGATATAGCAAATCCACAGAAGGAAGTCTCATTTTACAGGCAAACCGTTAATATGAATAACAGTGATAGCGTTCTGTCATTTTTCGTGATGCAGTTGAGGCAGTCGTAGACATTTGATATAGACTGGCATGAGGGACTTAATTTTAAATGAAGCAAGCTGTTCCTCATATAATTTGATGAACTGTTACAGTTATAATAATCGCTAGTGCCTTTACTAACAGCTGCTTGCTAAGAGCTGCTGTGATACCGTAACGACTGTGAGCAAAAGATAAAAGAACGTAATGACATTTGAAACGTCAGTAAATAAAATTAATAATCGGACTGAGCACAAGAGATTTACTAAATTTGTCCACGTTAATTTTACAACTAAGAGAAGTCGACATATCCCTGTTAAAATAAATAATATCGAAGTGATATATACAAACACAGTAAAGTATTTAGAAATTAAGAAGCTATGTTGAAGGCTTTTATATAAAAAAGAATAACTGAATATTATATTTAGAGCAACAAATCGTATAGTAGAAAAATTCTACCCTACTACAAATAAATAATTAATTTATAAATAAATCTACTATAAATAGAAAATCTACTATAAATTCTAATCAACTATATACGCTATCGATATCGATATGGGGTTATGTCAAGAAGAACAATCTGGGCATTATTCAACACTCTAGAACTCAGACTAGATTATAGTGATATCCAGAAAAATTTGAAAATGGGCTTTAAGAAACTTGCCTAGGCCGATGAACAAAAACTTTTTCACCATATCTAGTCAACTCTGTCCGGTGCCTTGATATCTTGTATCAAGAGAGCTGAGCCAGGAATGCCGAAAATATATCGATATTTTTTTGGGAAAAATTTTATAAAAAATAATTCAAGAAGTTAATAATTTAATTTATAAGACTTTAAATTAAAATTATAAACTATTAAAATTATTGACTTCGATTGTGTTTTAAAATTGGCGCTTTAAGAATTCAATGTGGTACAAAAGCAGAGTACAGTGCATGTACATGTGAGCATTTATACCATATAGCAACGGGTATCAGGAATAAAACCCTGGTTTCATCTACTCAGGGAACGCGAGAATCAGGCAGGCTGGCCTCTCGCCATAAAAAGGGTTAATGTAAAACTACAAAGTATTAAACAAAAAAAACAAACGTTAAAACTGAAGAAAGAAATAAAGGTAAGAGGTTGAAGAATAAATCAACTAATGATTAGAAGAAATAACTGAAGATTACATGAACAAGATGATGAAACTAGGCCGCTTTAATTTCACAAAATTATGGCCAGTTGTTTTTTTTATATATATTTTTTGTGAGATTTGATTAAACAAAAATATAATACCTGATCAATTATGCAATCTAATACTTCAACAGCTTAATTTAAATAAAAAATAAATAAAATTAAGAGGTACTGGAAAATAAAATACAAAACCTTATCAATTATGTAATCTAGCACTTCAACATCTTAATTAAAATATAACAAAATAAATTAACAAGATAAATAATCGGTTGAATTGATTTTATCAAATAAAATTATTCTAAATTAATAAACTGAAGTAAAATTAACATTCTTAAGTTGTTCTAGATATAAAGTTAACAATTCTAAATGTATTTTTATAATATACAAAATACTTTTAACAAAAAAAATGAACCGGCCTTAAGAAATAAATAAGGAAAATAATCAAACTTGGACTTTTAACAAAGACTTAAAAAAAACGTTTTAACGTAAAATATGTATATAATAATCGTCAAGAAAAAATATATACACACAATTCAGTTTAATACCTACCCAAACCTATTTATCTAATTACAATATTATTTTAACTACTATCAACTGGTCATTTTAGTCGGTGCCGAGCCAAACTATACAAAAATAATAATATCCCTCGATATCCCCCCGTTCCCCCATCATATCCTGAATTGGTTTCAATGGGACCACCTCGGTAGAGCACTCTTTCAAATAAAAAAAGAATTTTGAAAATTAGGCCTTAATTAAGGGCGAAATCGCCGAATATACATTAAAAAATATATACAGTCGGACAGAAGAAGAAGTTTTTTGAAGACGGTTAAAAAAGTATATGTAGCGGAGACTGAATATACTAAATTAACTATTTATGCTGCATAATTTTTACTCTTATTTTCTTAAAAAATTTAAAAAATTTCCATTGAATATAATAAAATATTGAAAAAGCCTACGAAAGTAAAAAATTATGCTGAACAATGTTCTTAGATGTGGCATAAGTCTTCGATAAGATTTGTCATGAAGGTCTTGTTTATAAACTACAGAAAATGTTACCAAAGCAACACACAGAACTATTAAAATCGTACATTACAACCAGAATGTTTAGAGTCAAACAAGAAGAAGCTTACTCTACAATAAAAGAAGCTAAAGCAGGTGTACCACAAGGAAGTGTACTGGGACCAATGTTTTATCTACTCTACACGATGGTTACATTTGCTGATGATACTGCGATTATAACTGTCGGAGACAATAGTGAAGAAGCCTCACGAAAATTACAACAGGCTAGTGACAATATAAATAATTGGACACACGCTTGGAAAATAAGAATTAATGAAAGTAAATCTGTACATGTACAGTTCACCTATAAACAGACCGTACAGCACCAATAACATTAAATAATACTATTATTCCATAGAGCAATAACGCTAAATATCTCGGAATGAATCTTGATGCAAAACTTCGTTGGAAGGAACATATAAAGAAGAAAAGAAAAGAACTGGAATTGAAATATATGTACTGGCTAAGTGGAAGCAAATCACAATTATCAGTACATAATAAATTGCTATTATATAAGCAAATACCGAAACCTATATGGACATAGGAGTTCAATTATAGGGATGTTCTGCAAAGAGTAACATAAATGAAATACAAATTTTGTGGGCGCACCCACATACTATAAGACTGATTACCTACATCGAAACCTTCACGAGAATATTGAAGTATTGCAGCTTTTAGATATAACCAGAACAGGACACAGACTCAAAAGAATCAAACCATCTGATCTTGTATAGTGTTATGTAGTGAGGTACATATAATAAAAAATATAGCAGTGACATGTATAAACATTATTTCACCGACCGAGATACTGAGATAGGGCCTATGGGTCCTCCTAATTTTATACCTAGATGTAAGTTATCATAAAGACAAATTGTAGGTTATATGGAAACGGCTAGTAACAATGTAATAATTAAGTTAAAAAAAATATATGGTATTTTTTTATATCAATCGATATCTTAATTATTAGTTTAGTTTGACGTTAAGAAATATAAATAATTTACCATTATTATTAAATGAATTATTTCAGATAAATTATATTGTAACTTCTAGGTTATTTATATATTCTATATTTTAAAACTCCTCAAACTTGTCAATACATAATATGACATTTCACACCGAAATAATTCAACTATTCCGATAAATATACAGTGCGTCAACCAAAAGCTAGATGGTCCGTCCAGTAGCCAATTCACTACTCGGGTTTGTCTATCAAAAATAGTAGCTAAAATTGTAGTAACTGATAAAAATTAAACATTTACTTTAGTCATGATATATATTAGTAACGATTTAATTTTTATTTTATAGGTGAAGTGTTGCTAGTATTTGTTCAGAAAAAGTTGATGAAAGTTAAATTAGAAAAATAGAAAAAATTATATAGGATTATCCAGGATGTATGTATGTATGTAAGTATTGTGGAGGACGATACTTTAAAAATATCAAATTTTACCGATAAGACTTGAATCTTGAATCGAATAAACAAAACATATAGCATTTTGGATAATATAATATCTAATATTTATAATATCTATAGTATATTATATATATATATATATATATATATATATATATATATATATATATATATATATATATATATATATCATCTTGATGGATTTTCATTATCATCTCCCTATTGGTGTAACTAATATGGTCTTTTCATTTGAGTCTTTTTTTTTTAGATTTGCAATAAAATGTTCTAATAAAATATGATCTTCTATCTTCTATATTTCCCAATTTTTATTTACTCGGTAAACAAAATTACAATACCTTCAATTATAAAATGTCGATTTTAATTAGTATTTAATTTAAAATATTTTATAAAAAATTAATGACACCTTTTGATATTACTAACTTTGTTAGTCTTTATATGAGTTCCCAGTATATCCTTTACTATCGTAACATATATTTGATGCTTTTTGCTTTTTAACTGGAACGTGGATATACCAAGAGAAATATTTTAGACTAAAATTTCCAATATCAGACTATTCATTCAAATAAACGAAAACGCGCACGTGCTAAACCGAAATAACTTTCTGTTCACTGTATCCTCTAGCTGTTGCTATAAGGGATGGAGGCTCACATAGGGATAGAAAGTTTTCTTAAGGAATCGATTCTCGATTCCGATTTTATTTTTATACTCTTCGATTCTAAGAATCGATTAATCGAGCGCAAGAATCGATTCTTTCAATTTTAACCGATTCTAAATCAAAAATTTTCAAAGTTAACGGATTTATTGAATGAATCACAATGCAATGGCAGAATAAATAAAATTTATTAAATAAAGCAGAAAAACAGTTAAGAACAATTATATATTTTTTTATTTATGAATAACATATCAACCATATTACATTTAATTTTTTTTTCAAATATTTTCAGTTTAAACAAACTTCATAAAATAAGTTTTAAATAAAGGAATAAATAAAAAAATAAATTTGATGAAGTACCGAGAGGAACTTTGTTGAGCTGGAATTAAATCCATATGTTTTTTTAGTTAGTCCTGACCCTCAAAAGATGTGTATATAAATTTGTATAGGTCAGCTGTCAGATCATTAGTTTGTGAATTCTAGCATTTTGAGTGATTCAACTTTTGTTATTGTGACTAAAATTGATAAAAAGGAATTTCGCCTGTTAATAAAATATTGTTTTTGAAGGGAAAAAATACAGTTGAAGCAAAAACTTGGTCTGATGCCGAGTTTCCGGATACTGCCTCAGGAAAATCAACCATGAATGATTGGTATGCTAAGTTTAAACATGGTGAAATGAGCACCGAAGACGGTGAACGTAGTGGATGCCCAAAAGAGGTTGTTACCGACGAAAACATTTAAAAAATCCACAAAATGATTTTGAATTACCATAAATTGAAATTGAATGAAATAGCAGACACTCTAAAGATATCAACTGAACGTGTACATCGTATCATTCACGAATATTTGGGTATGGGAAAGCTCTGTGCAAAGTGGGTGCCGCGCGAGCTCACTTTTGAAGATGATCAAGCGTAATAAACCAGAGTTTTTACGTCGATGTGTAGCAGTGGATGAAACGTGGCCCCATCACTTCACTCCAAAATCCAATCGACAGTCATCCGAGTGGACTCCGCATGATGAACCGCATGAAGAGGTGAAAACTGAGGCCTATTTTGAAGCAAAGGACAAATCGTACTACAAAAATGGCATCAAACTGTTGTAGGGTCGCTATAATCAATATACCACCCTTGAGGGGAATTATGTTGAATAAAAAAACTAATTTTGCCAAAAAAATGTGTTTTACTATGGTAGGCCTGCGACTTTTCAATTGACCTGTTATGTTAATATTCGCATGAACCAGTTGATCGAATGGATCTATTTATTTGTAACAATTTAAGGTTACATAATATTACTCATTGAATAAATACATTTATATCACTGAGATATTTAATAAAAAAATAAGTTTTATAAGTACTTTTTTCCATGTAGTCTTATAATAATCGTTAAATATATTTTGTATTGACTTTACCAAATATACATTTTAAAAATCATGGGCGGTAAATAGACTATAAATGTACCAAAAGTTAAAATAATGTATTCATCATGCAATATATTCATCATTCAATATTAATAATGTATTTATGACTTGCCACATGTTTTTATATAGGAGTGACGCGACGCGGTCGTTATGAGCATACATTACTTAAAAACAATTGATATGTTCTGGGTATTAAACCGATATGATTCTAGATAATATTTTACAGAGTAAAATATTAGAGGTTATAATAAAACTTAGTTATAATATATAATTATAGTTAGAATCTTCATTGATTCATCAGTTTTTTACTATATATTGATTTTTTCAAATCATGTTTTTTAAAATCAAACATAATGATAAAATTATGTAGTCTGCATTGTGTTTAAAATGTATTAAATGTATAAAATGTTTATTTTTTCTATTTTTGATATTATCTAGCTGAAATAGTACGGATTCTAATAATTGCCAATAGAGAATACATGCCACACTTCAAATGTATATACAAATGTAACTTGTAGTTCATGTAAAAAATGACACTATTTAGTGTTTATATAGTATTACAAATTTACACTTACCCTCTAAGATGCCAAAAATAGCTAAAGATATAACAAATTTCCCGTACATCTTCATAAGATAACTGTTTTACTGCTAATAAACCAATGCTAGTGTTTCCTTAGTAGATAAGATACTCACATATAGATTAGATTAAAATTTTCGGTATTCAGATTTTAAAGAAATCAAATTCAAAGACGTTGAAAATACGCCGCTTGTTTGTTTGGATACATATTCGCTAGAGAAGTCCGTTCATATATGTTATTTGATTTTCACATGTCTGCAGTTGTGAGCCAACCTAAGATTTTCTGCGTCATTGGGCGTTTTCACATCTGCCGTCACCGACACGACACCGATATCGCTGGACGATACTTTTATTATATTATATCATTTTTACTTTCCGAATATAAAATACCATTAAATATATTTGGAATCATTATTCCTTTATTATTTTTAAACTGTCAATTTAAATTCACTTCAAATTAATTGATCTCTAACAGCGGCGGTTCTTCAATAAGTGCCTCACTGCACCAAATTTAATGCCTCCTCTGGAAAAGAAAACGAATTAAATTCTGTCCTGTCATTATTTTAATAATTATTTTTATTTAAAAAACGATTCATCCTAGAATTGAAATTACACAACAACAACAATTATACCCAAAAACTTTGAGGAATTTTTTATCTGACGGTAAACGCAAAGCTTAAACCTATCAATTATTTCATAAATAAAACTCTATATCCCCAAACCGAAGTGAACGTTCGGGTTCTGCGCGAAGATTCGTCATGTATTTGACGAAAATTCTCTCCGTTCCCGGTGTTCGAAATTAATTCGAGGAGCGTTCGGTTCTTCTCGGAAAGTTTCGGTACCCAAAAATCATTTGACGATTTTCATCCTTCGGTTCGAAATCCTGTATTCTTTTGTTTATAACCATACTTTTCGCAATGTACGTGTAGTGTTCTTTTTCTAAAAAGCAATGTTTACTGCTAAAATAATATGTACCGTCTAATCGTTTTTAAAAGAGTATGAAATTATTTTATGGCCGGTTACATAATAAACAAAGTTATGATAAGGAAGAAAATACGAATAATATTGAACTTCAACTCGTTTGAAGTTTATGGTAAGAATGTAACATGAAATTCTTATGTTTATACGGCTTTAGTATTCTATTTATAGATTCGTGAAGAGATTTTAAACATTTAAAATGTTGTAACAATTACAAAATGATCCAAAAGATATTTTCAGATCCAAGAGAAAAGAGAAAAGAATGTATTAGTGCAAATTTCACTATGAGGTAGACATAATAAAACCTTAAATTAAGAATATTACCTTTATTTGATGGCACAAAATGTTTAAATGGGGTCATCAGGCAATTCATCCGTCAATGATAGGGACAGAAATTATATAAAAAGGTATGAATTTGTATATATATACTGCATGATGTATTTTGATGTATTTAGTATATATTTTATTACTATTTTGAAGGTGAAATATTTGTTAACTGAGTATAAATTATTACAGACACAATGGCTAAGTATGAAAAACTAAAAGCTGACAAGATGGTTTGGATGGAAGAGTCGCAGTCCTTATAAGAGCATATTATGCTAGTATCTTTTCAAATTATAAAGTAGAAAATTAATTTGCTAACAAGCACATTTGAGAAATATCTTGGGAAAAATGAAGGAGTAACACCTTGAAGTGATATATCTGCTGTCTAAAAAATAATATAGGTAAGTCACTCTTTTCTCTAAAAATAATGTGTTTAATGTGGTTACTTTATATTTTAGGTCGAAGATATGGTTCTTTTTGGAAAGAAGCTAAGAAGCGATTGTTGAGTATAGTGCACTTAATGGGTGGTTATTTTTACATGTTGCTGTGTTCGTCATATTTTAAAATGTTTGCATTATTCCATGAATTAAATAAATTTAGTTGACAAACTTAATATTTTCATGTTTTTAGTAATTATTTTATATGATATTATTATTAAAAATTTTTTCTCTTACCAGGTGTGAATTACTTTTTCCATATTATTTCACAAATTTTGTACTATGGAGAGTATCAATAAATGTAATTCCCTTCCATGAAAGATAAGAAAAACAATTAATAATTTTGACACATTTTTTTGTAATTAGATACCATTTGCAAAATAGAAATCAAAGTTAAATATTATTTCAGATATAATAAGATTCCTGCAAGTAAAATATAAATTTTAATTTTTCCTGTTTTTTATTAGGTTTTTATATAATGGTATGTATTATTATTTATCATTAATAGATATAAAACATTTATCATTCAAACACATTTTTGTAGTAATAATTAAATTACAAGGAAGGACAGGGTCATTTTCTGGAAACCAAAACATATGTCATTCATAATCCGTGTCCCCTGGAACTGCATTCTGTTCCATTAAAAAATTCTGTTTGTCGTCGCTGAACACTGAAAATCATTGTGGCGAACATTGGAACTAAGCAAAGTGCATGCGCACTACGACTTTGAACCAATTTTGAAAGGAAGTAACTATTATCACCAAATTAAAACTGTCGGAGCCGTGCGATGTTGCCAATTATGCTCCCCAAACTATTATATTAAATACGGGTAAGGTGAGAAGTTTCGTAGATGGGAGTAATTTAGGTGACATTTTGGGAATATACTGTGAATGTTGCTTTGTGTTCTGAACGGGAAAAGGTGGGCTTTTATTAATGCGAATGCAAACGAAACATTTTGGTAATATTACTTAATTAGTTCTTTTTTTAAATAATTTTAGATAGTTTAAGTTACAATTGTATAGAAATATAAATATTAGTTAAATATTTAGTTTATTTGATTATATGCACTAATTGTGAACCTAGTGATGAAATTGTGAAACCTCTTAATTCCTTATTAAAAAATACACAATTTGTAACATCACCAAAAACAAGAACATATTTTGAAAAATGTAAAGAAATTCCAACGTCTGATAGAATTTTGTAACTTGAGCAGTTCTTTCCGACTTGAGGATAATAGTAAAACGGAACGACCGATAGCTTCTTGAATATTAACAAATACGGAAATAAAATACTCAACCATCGAAACAGGATCATTGTCAATTATTTGGAACATTAATCCTTTTAGATGTTATCTTTTTGGAATAATATTTCAATTAGCCACCGATTACAGACCAGAAACAATCAAAATCTCGAAATACCAAGAAACATAACAGGTCAATTGAAATGTCTCCGACTTGACACGTAGATGGCGCTACTAGAATTAAGTCCATATGTTTTTTTAGCTAGCCCTAACACTCAAAAAATGCGTGTATAAATTTGACAGCGGTCGGATCATTAGTTTGTGAATTAGAGCATTTTGAGTGAAGCAACTTTTGTTATTGTGAAAAAATGGATAAAAAGGAATTTCGCGTGTTGAAAAAACATTGCGTTTTGAAAAAAAAAAGGAAAAAATACAGAAGCAAAATCTTGGCTTGATGCCGAGTTGACTAAGTTTAGACGTGATGAAATGAGCACCGAAGACGGTGAGCGCAATGGACGCCCAAAAGAGGTTGTTACCGACGAAAACATTAAAAAAATCCACAAAATGATTTTAAATTACCGTAAATTGAAATTGAATGAAATAGCAGACACTCTAAAGATATCAACAAAAAGTGTACATCATATCATTCACGAATATTTCGGTATGAGGAAGCTTTGTGCAATGTGGGTGCGTCGCGGGCTCACTTTTAACCAAAAACAGCGACGAATTGATGATTCAGAGAAGTGTTTGAAGATGATCAAGTGTAATAAACCCGAGTTTTTGCGTTGATATGTGACATTGGATGAAACATGGCTCTATCATTTCACTCTGAATGGCAATTATGACATCTGTATTTTGGAATGCGCATGGAATAATTTTCATTGACCACCTTGACCACCTTGAAAAAGTAAGGACCATCAACAGCGGCAATTACAAAGCGTTATTGGATCGTTTGAAGGACGAATTCGCCGGAAAACGGCCGCATTTGAAGAAAAAGGAGGTGCTGCTTCACCAAGACAATGCACGGTGTCACAAGTCAGTGAAAACGATGGCAACAATCCATGAATTTGACTTAGAATTGCGTCCTCATCCATCGTATTCTCCAGATCTCCCCCAGCGACTATTTCCTGTTCTCAGATCTCAAAAGAATGCTCGCTGAAAAGACAATCTCGTCGAATAAAGAGGTGGTTGCCGAAACTAAGGCCTATTTTTAAGCAAAGGACAAATCGCACCACAAAGGTGGTATCGAAAAATTGGAGGATCGCTATCAGTCTATCACTTTTGAAATGAATTATGTTGAATAAAAAAACTAATTTTGCCAAAAAATGTGTTTTACTTTGTTAGGTCGATGACTTTTCATTTATGTTCTTTTTGCTGTTGTTTGCACAAAACCTATTTTGTTTACTGTGAAATATGATAACCCAAGTAAAATTAAAGCGCCCTCAAAGTTTTAAATGTTAGAGAGCGTAAAAATGGAAGAAACGAGACACTAACATTTAATACAAATCTTACTACTATGCAAAACTATATTTTATTTTATATTGGGATATTTCAGTATTTGCAAAATCTATTTATTTAGTATGTTTGAGAATGAAGTTAACGGATTGCGGACTTAAGATTAACGACAAAATTTTAATATGCAGCTGGCGGCAAATATATATATGTATATACATATATATATATATATATATATATATATATATATATATATATATATATATATATATATATATATATATATATATATATATACCTACTGTAACCAGGCGCCGCCGCTTATCTGCACAGAAACTAAAATTTACAAGAAATTGGACAATTATCTCCGTCCTTTCCCAAAATTAGTATGAGAAGGGATTCTCATCACCTCCGTCTGTTACCACGAATAGAAAAACAGTCAAGTGCTGACAAAATAGAAAAAATGTGGAGTTAACTGATATAAAAGTTATTATTTTCAATCGAAATTTTTTTGCTATAGAATACTACGACTTGTTTTTTGTTGACGTTTCATGACTATCGCCTGTTCAGTCTATTTTTAATCGATACTTCTTAACATTACTTTTGAGCTTTTAACATCAACGTTAACAACTCTGTGTAAATTTGTAAAAAGGTAGAAATAATTTATACTGCCTGAAATAATTTGCAAAATCTGTGGTTAACAAAACCAATTGTTAAAATACCTTTTGATTCTAACAGGTATTAGTAAAAAATGAAACTCGAAAAGTAATATGGCTAATAAGTTGTTTATATTAAATTTTTTATTAATGTAAAGGCGAGTTTTATTTTTTTATATTTTCTCAATATTTTTTCCTAAAACACAGATAGAGACATGTAGCATTCAAGGAAATCATAAATCGTTCCGAGCATCCATGGTACTTAGAATTCCATTCTGAGGTTCGATATTTTTTTTGGACCTTTTTAAATTTTTGGGTCGTTCAATTAAATTAGAAACGCGGAATGTCTTTATAAAAAACAAGTTTTATTTATAATATTAATATAAAGGAAGCTTAATACCAAGTTGTAACAACTACAAAGGATTACCATAGACTATGAACAATTTTACGTACTAAGGATATTCACATTTATACTATTTTATAGTTGTGTTAGTACATTCTTAACGACTAATTCGTTAGTAAGGGAAGCATAAATGACCATATAACTCCCCCCTCCTTAAGGGCGAGAGAATGGGGTGCATTTCTCGAGTGGGTTCAGTTGTATGTCTATTTTTACATTATTGCTCCTCTTCCTATTAAGATACTATTATAATAATTATAATGATTAGGATAAATACAGTATTTAAGTAGGACAGTCCTTCTCCAAGGGTAAGTGATTGGAGAGGCTGAATTACCAAGGAATCAACATTTTTAAATCATTATGAACGGTTTCTATGTTTAATTCTTTTAGTCTAACTAACTTGGTTCTAATTTGTGTATTAGACTATTATTGAGATGTATTGATGGTAATCTAAGTCTTAAATTTATAACATTACTTTTTTTGTGATTTAAAATATTAATTATTGATATTAACCTTACACTGTTTAGGAAATAGGATTGAAGGTTCTAGGAATAATTTCGATTAAATTTTAATTAGGACAAGCCAGAATAACTTTTTCTTTTGATGCTGGAATTATTATAATATCCTGCAATTGTGTTATGTTTGTTTGATTGAACAAGATAGGCATCATAGGGTAATGATTAGATTTAGCATGCATTGTTTCCATTTTCTAGATTTTGCTTGGAACATAATATTATTCCTTTGACTTCAATACAGTTTTCTCAATATTCTCAATTCAAGTCGGTAATTTTGATTATACTGTAGTGTAATTAATGTGTCAACTTTAGCAAAAATTTTTGCTATCTGAATGTCATCACACAATTTTATGCAACTGCTTACTATATGCAAATTGCTTTCAATGTTGTCTATCATAAATGTTCAGGATGATTGAGAGATAAATTGGAAACATTGTTAAATATGTAAATGCAATTTCAACATGAATTAATTTTGAATACGAAAGTCAACTAAAACTATTCTATTGTTCACATCTGATGGCCAGTGCGTTGTTTAATCAGTAGATTGACGTTCATATGAGGATGTCAATGAGATACATTATAAATATTGTTAAATATGTTTATAAAATCCTTATGTTTATTTCGCAAAATAGCGTTTTTATAACATCTGCCTTTTTGTAGCTTTATGACGGTATTTTTTTATTGCCTGGCCTCTAGTTTATTTGATACAAAGGAAAAATCCGTATAAGTGGTTCCCAGAAGAGGTCATTGTGGGATACCGTATAGTTTCAGAGTGGGTGTGACATACACACCACCTTAAATAAGATGAACCAAGAGGTTCGCAGTGATTCACGACCAACTCACGTTATATTCACGACTAGTTATTAGTCAAGTTTGTATATTAAGATCGATCCGTCTGATCGAAGATATGTATGTTGTGTTGCATTGTATTGTAACTGTAAACATAAGTTTAATATAAGTAATTAAGATACCCAGGAACCATTTGATATCAGTTTTGTGAATCACTGACATCACCAAGAACAACTTATTTATGACACTATTGAACCAGCGTACCGGAAATTATTTATGAATTATGAATTTATGAATTAACAATAAGTATGAAACATGTCGCTGATGTCGTTGTTGTTAACAAAGATAGATTGTTTATTGTTGATGTAGGTTATCTTGACTGGATTTTATTTTAAAAGGACTCTGTTCAAGCGACTTTGAAATATTTTCGAGAATTGCTTCGTAGCTATTGATACTTGTTGCAGGCTCTTTCAATTATTTTCAAGAATTTTAATATAATTTTCATATCGTTCTCCATCGTTAGCATATAACGTTCCAAACAAGTATTTATTGGCTGTCCCTATAACATTGATTAGTCCACGTTTAGGTCTTTTAGAAGTGATATAACGTTTTGGAAATTGGCTCAAAGGAATTATTTGTTTTGAAAGATCTCTTATGCGTGTTATAACTAATTCTATTAAGGGGATATTTAGATTAGTTATAGAGTGGTTAATATTATTTATCGTAGTTTTAATGTTATTTAAAGATTTTAACTGTTGTAAGATTTTGATGATAAGAGACATGTTAGTTTAGCGTTTCAATGTAACTAATCAGTTGATTGATAATATGGGATTAAATAGTTTTTCGATTTTATAATGTCCTTTAATTGATGTCATCGTCAGGGAGATGATCAGGTGAATTATCTTCATCTGAAACATGTTTAGATTGGTTAGGCTTATTAATTCGTTGGTTTGGCGTCTTTTATGTGTAGCTGATTACTAAATATTGTTTTCAAGAATTTTTAATTTAAATGTTTAGATTATAACTTTCCATTATTCAATTCCTTCGGGAATTTCAGGATCGTTTTCCCGTTGTTTGTTTAATCGAGGTAGGGTCACTGCATCTTTAGTAATAAGTTTGGAAGAGAGATATTTATTTAATACGTAATACATTTTAGTCAAATCAGCTATACATTCATTTTGAGTGTGACTGAGTTCAAAAGATTTTGATTCAAAGGGTGTAGGCTTATACACGATTTTGTACGGGTGTCTTTCTTACTTTGTCTTTGGCATATTTCACTTTTCAATATGACTGTTTTATGTTCTTTATGCACGGAAGTACCTTTATGAGATGTCTTCGTAATATGAAATTTTTGGATGATTTCTTATTGTAGTTGTTACTATTTGGAATTTTCTGCTAAAGAAGTATGAACTATGGATGCAGGAAAAATATCGAAAAGAAATTTTTTTTTGGAAAAATCGGTATTTTTGGCCGATATATTAATATTTTTTAGGCGATATTTTTCGATATTTTTTTTAGAATAAATTAATCAACATTTAAAATTGGTACTTAATTTTAAAAATTTGGTAGTTAATTTTAAATTGGTGTATTCGAAGAAATATATATTTTTTATAATCCTAGTATGGACGAAAATATTTGGTTGCCCAAAAAATAGCAAGAAGCTCTTTTTCTATCGTTAGAATCGTTACATTCTGTTGTAATTCAAGTACAGCTAGCGTATACAATGGGGAGGTCGCTGCCAACTATTCCTCTTTTTCTATCGTTAGAATGGTTACATTCTGTTGTACTTCAAGTACAGCTAGCGTATGCAATGGGGAGGTCGCTGCCAATTGTTCCTTGTGATATACTGCTCCAATAGCATAGTTGGACTCGTTTATTGTAATAATGAAATGTTTATCGAAGTCAAAATATTGAAGAATTTCATCGTTCAATAGAATATTTTTACAAGTTTCAGAAGCCTCAGCAAATTGTTTGTCATGAACTATCTTGAAATTTTTCTTTAAACTTTGAGTAAGGGGTTTGGCTATTTTCGCAAATTTCTTGATGAATTTTCGGTAATATCCAACAAGACCAAGGAAGGATTTGATTTCTTCAGTTTGAAGAAGCCGATCATAAGGAATGTTATTTTTGTAATGCATTAAGTGAAGACGAAAAATGTCTTAGTCCTTCAGACTTTCGTCCGAAACTGAGACCTATTTTGAAATAAAGGACAAACCGTACTACAAAATTAGCATCGAAAACTTGGAGGGTCGCTCTAATAAGTGTATCACCCTTGAAGGGAATTATGTTGAATAAAAAAACTAATTTTGCGAAAAAAAATACTATGGTAGGCTGGGGACTTTTCAGTTGACCTGTTACCTTACAAATACAACAAATTGTTGAAGAGTAGAGGAGTTTGCAATAGTTTTCTGTTTCCTGTTCTAGATAAGTAAGGTGATTATATTCACCAATTTTAATGCAATTATTATAATATAAATTGGAACTCCCCGTGATACTGCGACGGTCACGTAAAGTATAAAACAAAATAGTTTTTATGTACCCTCTTATTTTACTATTTTTATTTAATATTGTCCTATTTAAATGAAAAGATATGACATATTAATTGACGATAATATTACAGTTGAGGAGCCAAAGTCTAAAAATCGAAAGTTAAGACACTACATTATTTACCATCTACCATCAATGTTATGGAATATTTTAAAAAAGCAGCAATTTCAAAACTAAAGCATTTATTATTTATGTAATATACCTAAATATACGTTAAGCTAACTTAAAACTTATATTATATATGTGTGATGTCTCAATTATTTGTCAACCCTTCAATCTTTGTTTTGAGGGAGTAATTTTATGATGAGTTTTTGATTGTTAAACTTGAAGTCGAATACAATTTCTTATCATTTATAAATTAAAGTAACAAAAAGCAATCGAAGATACAAGTAGAAATACATGATTGATCTCCAGTGAAAAGGCAGAATTGCAATAATCTGTATTATTACATACGCGACAATAATTTAATGTTCTGTTAGTTCCTATAAGGTGCGTATTTTTGGCATCTAAGCTACTGCAAACGTCAGGATTTGAGCAGCCTCGGTTTATCGTAGTCACAGAATTACCTGAAAAAAAAGCGATTAGCGAAAACTTTGGAATAGTAGAACGAACTTACTTTCTACGCTGTAATGTGCACATACGAAACCTACAGTGCAGTTTTGTTGGGTGACCAAACTCAAATTATTTTCACAGTCAGATGAATTATTTCCGATACATTGGTAACAGTAAAGTGCTGACCCTGAAAATAAAAATTTCTGCTTTTAAAACGTAAAAATCTCTAATTTTATCTTCTATCTGGTGAATACATAAACATTTTGCTCATAAAATTGGATGATACGGAGGTTGCTGTTTATATCTTGAGCCTTGATAAGAGTGCTGTTAAGTTCCATTTGATATTTCTAATTTGAAGTTTGACCTTTATTTGATCATAATCTTCAGAACGTTCTATCATTTGAGCACAATGTGTTTTCTTTATAGTGGCTTTAACATTTTGTTTCAGTGAAAAATTGAGTTAACTTGTAAATATGTTTGTGCGATGTTTTGGACATTTTTCATTCAGAGTGGAAAATGTATTACGAATATCGGTTCAAGCCAAGATTTATTGATATATTTAAATTTACATTTTTAATTTAATTTATATATAGGAAGGATAAAAGCGAAATATTGTCTCTAGAGGTTTATATATGAGCGGAAACATTTCTCTATAGGTTACTATAGCAGATTCATTGCCCTGATAGTTTTCATTTGTCCATGAATTACTTGTTCGGCTACAAATAACTGGTTTAAAACTGCTGTGTCTTGAATTTAGTATTATTTGTTTAA
Source organism: Rhynchophorus ferrugineus (assembly GCF_030347505.1). Taxonomy (NCBI): domain Eukaryota; kingdom Metazoa; phylum Arthropoda; class Insecta; order Coleoptera; family Curculionidae; genus Rhynchophorus; species Rhynchophorus ferrugineus. Next base: position 27,484,885 of record NW_027472580.1, on the reverse strand, counting down.
ATTTTATCCATATATATTTCTTAAAATGCAAAGACATGTACAATTCAACATTACCAATTGCATTTGAGTAGAACATAAGTAAATAAATCAGGACTGTATAAGAAGAGATAAGGAAGAATATTTTGTTAAGGCTTGGCTAGGTAATAAATAAAGTTAGTAAATGTTTGTGTTAAGCATTTATAATTTTAATGCAAAATAATATTAAGTATATTTTATATTAAATTAAAGACGATATATTAGGGCGAGAATATAAATTCTTAGTCAACAATAAAATTTACAAACCAAAAATAGAAATAAAGGAGTTGTCGTAATATTATTTTGCATTTAAAAAGATCTAATTATTAGCACAGTCCATAATAGGCTAGATGACTATTTTAGAAAAACTACTTTAGTCCAATTCTACGTATTTGTTTAGCCAGAATAATAGTTGCTTATAGCTGTTGCAAATAAAAATGGATTTGAAAAAATATTACGTGTTTCATCGCTCTAAGGCAGAAAATGTTGTTTTTTAGTTACCAAATAATATGGAAAATTATATTTATTATATTATTTTAGATTCACCTTCCATCTTGATAGAAGATAAAACGTTTTTAACAAAATATTGAACCGACTTCAAAACAATAAATGAGGAACTCACTAAAAAGTAAAAAATAATCAAATTTAGATTGTTATCATAAAAGAAAAACGTTTTAAAACAAAATATGTACATAATAATCGTTGTAATAAGTAATTTAGCTAAGCTAACATAATTTAGCTTAGTAGCTACCTAAACCTATTTATCTGTTTGCAATATTATTTTAACTACTACCAACTGATCAGTTTGAAGTCAATGCTAGGCAACAAATTAGATATGTTTTGTTCGTAATTTAATTTTGTGTATATGTGACAAATTTATATTATAATTTTTGTACCGGTTGAATTTTCGGTCACATCGGTTCAGTAGTAACATAATACACAAACATCTAATTATTTTAGATAAAAAAATAGGTGGAAACTTACATGTTAACACGTACATGCTTTTGAAATTTGAGGTTTTCCTTAAATTATTATGCTTAAAAAACCTGACAAATCGACAGAACAAATTGAATTTTACAGGCATATAATAATGATAATAATTTAATATATCTGTCATATATCAAAGTATTTAATACATACATATATATATATATATATATATATATATATATATATATATATATATATATACAAAATTAGCAAATTGCTGCCACGAAATTACTGTCTACTGCTGGAATCATATTTTTTCGCAAAAAAATTTAGAGACTCTGTTAAAGGGGCATTCTCAACAATAAAACCTATTTCGTCTGGAGTTGCACAAGGTGACGTTTCGGGGCCACTCCTATATCTGTTATATACAGCTGATATTCCAACAAAAAAAAACAATACTTGGAAAATTTGCCGACGACACAGTTATCATGGCAAAAGATATATATCTAAGGCTGTAAAAATATAGAAGTAGCGGTCAACATGATCTACCATATGATCAAATCTGTCCATGTTAATTTTGCATTGCGGCGAAATGACAAAAGCCTAATTATATCACTTGACGGATGCTCGATTGCTCAACGAGAATCAGCCAAATACCTCGGAATATATCTCGGTGGTAGGTTAATCTGGAAACATCACGTTGGACAAAAAGCAGAACAGAAAAGACAAAAAGTCAAGCAACTGTACTAGCAACTGGTTAGTCTTAAGATACTCTCAAGTTGACTTAAAATAAAAGGAATTGCTTTATCAGTTAAACATAAAGCCAATTTGGACCTATGGGCTGTAAATATGGATATGGCTGCATATAAGGGTTGTACTCCAAAGTTCTATGATTAATTACTAATGCTTACCGCTACGTAACCAATGAAAAGCTGCACGATGACCTCGAAGTCCAATGGATACATGAAGTGGTCCAAGATTTCGCATTAAAATATGAAATAAGTTTGCTTAATCACAGCAACGTGGAAGCAATACAGCTACTGGATAACATGTCGGAAATCAGAAGAGTGAAGCGAACCAAACGACACGAAATTCTTTAATGTATAAGAGTATTATTAACTTAGATTAAATAGATTAGCTTTATTTTAAGTGACGTTAACGTTCGGCAGCATTTTTGATTGAGGTTTCACTTAACATAAATGTATTTAAATTAAAATAAATGTATTTGTATAATCTGTCTATGGTACATTATTATTATAAGTAAAAAAATGCGATTCATTATTAGAATCCTAACCTAAGTAGCCTAATACAATTACAAGAAATAATTTCTAATATTTGAACTATATTACCTTAAAAACATAATTCCTAAAGAGCTTATCGTAGTGCAAACACTTATAGTTATATATTTATATCTCATTTATATAAGCAAGGTCACGGACAAGGCGTGTATGAGTAAGGAGTGAAACATAATAACGGTTTATTAATATTCGATATTTAGTAATACTCACCAATTATTACCCTATCACCAGGCTATTTAATACGTTCAAGAAAAATAATATTTCTCAATGTAGAACGATTTTTTTCATAGATTACATTCAAATGGATTTATTAATAACAGATCACTAATTATGGATAATAATAACCATGAAGTTATTGATAAATTAAAATAAGGGTGTGTGAATTACGCGAGAAAATAAAGTACTTTTTAAAACTATACAATATATATGTCAGGAAATGTCTTTTTATTTATGCGAACTTATTAAACAGCCTAATATATTGATTCAGATAATACAAAAATTTAAAACTATTGGTTAGTTTTTCTAATAATATTAATTACTCACCAGCTTTAAAATAGAATAACAATAATGCTATTGGTAATATAATCGAACGAGACATTTTGACAACCTTTATTGTTGAAACCTTTATGAGCTCACTGTCGACCGAAAATTAAAACTATCTCGATATATTGAGTATATTTGTTTTGCGATAAGATACTGATACTACTAAGTATGTTGTTATTTTTAAAATGTGTGGATACTACACCATCACGTTACACCCTTTTATAGGTTTTACTTATTTCTTATTCTAGGTCTGTTAGAATCACAGTGTTTTTTGACAAAGAAATTTATATTGTAGGCTTATTTTTAAACCCAGAATGTTATTAAAAATCTTAAATAAATAAAAGCAGGGATAAAAATAAATGATATAACAACTAATTACTCAATAAATGGCAAAATAATTAATGTAAATGAGCGTGCGAGAATCTTGGTGTGGAAATGGTCGAGGGATAATTCTGCAAATATAATAAAAACGTACCTGAGTAACCAATCTTCAATGACACAAGGGTAAAATTAAAATATAATTGAAATATTAATTAGGTAGATACTTCTATGGTCAGGTAATTTTAGAATATAATAATAATGACAGTTAAAATACTGGCAGCTATAATAGTATCGATAAATAAATCTATGAACATATACTGGTAATGAATGGTTTTATAGGGTAAATTTATATCGCTCGGTGAATGGAGGTAAAACGAAATGAAACAGTGGTGTTTACATTATGTGACCGTTATTTATTGGCAATATAAAAAATTTTAGAAAATACAAAACAAATAAAACGGATGGCAGCGGTGTTACCTGGTGACGAGGCTTGGGCAGTCGATGGTAGCACGTCTAAACCAAACGATGGTCGGTTACTGAATAATGGAAATACCCTTCAATAAAATCCCAGATAAACGTCTCGGGGCTGCCAGCTATTCGTTATCGTGTTCTAGTTGTTGCTGCTGGCACCCCGCCCGTGTTCAATATCTGAGATTATATTTATATATACTTTGTTGACCGTTATTCCACGATATAAAATGCGACATCGTTTATTGAGGCATGTCGATGTCGACATGGCTCAATAAAGTGTGGTAAGTAGGATGGCTACCAATAATCTTAGTCCATAGTAGTCAATAATTGATAATTATTATAAAACAGACAATAACGGTATCTGGTAACAATGATAAACTATGCTAGTATAAAGTATAATATGTACGATAGTAAATAGGTAAATCAATAAATAAGCAACCTCATTGGTATTGTGCATTCACTTCAACTAGCAGCGCTCCATGCGTACAAGGAAGAACGTCACAATGTCACACGCTAGATACGCTGCTACCACAGCACTTTTGGTGATAACATCTGGCAAATACAACCCCGAAGAAAGATCAACAATGTTGCCATTCTTAGTAATTATTTCTATTGATAAGTAAAATCATACAATTTCGAACTACAATATGGAATTCTAACTACCATTGATATTTGCACAATTTATGACCTTTTTGAATGGTACATGTCTCGGTATGTGTTTTAGGGAGAAATATAGAGAAAATATAAACTTTAGGGTTATTTATATGTCTTGGTGAATAAAGATAACACTCTATGAAACAGTGGTGTTTATGCAGTACAGTATGTATCGGCGCTGGCTTTAGCTGTAGACGAGGCTTGGGCAGTCGATGGTGGCACATCTGAACTGAACTATGGTCAGCGACTGAATTAATTAAAGTACCCTTCAATAATATCCCAGATAAACGTCTCGGGGTTGCCAGATATTATTATTTATGATTTATTCGAATGATTGACAATTTACAATTGAAAACACAGCTACTTAAGGGAGCCCGAAGAAAGAAGAGGTCGTCGATTTTTCTTCTTTTTCCAGGATGAACAGTTAGAACCAAATGGTATTTTGCTGATGTCATTTCGTATTCGGGATAGAAACGTTTTGCGGGTGACAGAGAGGATATCGTTTAACTACCGGGGTTTGTGGATGGGTACGGATTTGATCGTTTTCATGTTCTAGAACACCAACAGAGAATATCACGTGAAGCTTTTCACGAACACGATGCCTGATTCTAGGAAATCGTCGAAAATCTGTGTCGGGATTTTTGTGGGCCCAGCTCCATCTTTGGGTCCTTGATTGACTTGGGAACTTGGGTGTTTTCTTTTTTAGTGTTGGCCATTCCATCATTCTGTAGAAACCTTTAGTCTCTTGGAGAAACCCATGCTATTTGCAAAGACCAATCCAGATTGTTGTTATCGCTATTTATTCTGATATAGAATGCTCATATATACATTTTTTGTTTAAAAAGGTTTGGGTGAAAATGTGAATTTTTAATTGCCACTTTTTTAATTATTGAATTTGTTCTTTCGGATATACAGCAACGTAAATAATTACTGTAAATATCAACATTGCTTATATATTTTCGTAGATTATTGTTGCCAGTGGCGATATTTTAAACATGTACAAGGGATGATAGAATTTCTGAAGAGTTCATTTGTGAAGGCGCGATAGTAAAAGTCCCTACCATTTTTTTATTCAGATTGATTACAGAGTATATCTGCTCTCTTTGTAATTTAATTCCATTCCATTATTCTTTATTTATCCAATTATCTTTGTTATTATTAATTAGTTATCTTTTGGGTTTGAATTGTACGCTCAATATAGCTGGAGAAATCAGTGCACATTACCAAGAGCGTTGCTTATTTCTTTATTTGGAATTGTGGTTTTATCCTAGCGACGCCGACTAACCCTAGTGGCAGGATCTCGCGTTATACCGGGCTTAATACATACCAAAACGTATTTATCTATTTGCAATATTATTTAACTACCAACTGATTACTGTGAAGTCGGTACGAGCAACAAATTAGATGTGTTTTGTTCGTAATTTAATTTTTTGTACATATGTCACAAAACCATATTATAATTTTTGTATTGTTTGGGTTCGGCACCGACTTCAAATTGATCAGTTGGTAGTAATTTAGGTAGGTACAAAACTAAACTGTGCGTATGTAGTAGAATATAAAATAGGTGTAGCAGAAAGGTTAAATAAGCGTTTTGATTATTTTAATTTAGTTATTACAACGATATTATATACTTACTTAAAATCTAATTTTAATTATTTTTTTTTATTTTACTTTTTAGTGTTAGATATTTACTCAATAAATTACGCATTAAATTATTTTATTAGATATTACAATGGGTAAGCAAGTAAAAGTGCAGGCCGTATGAGGAAAACTAGGAATAAAGGAACAATGATTGAAAATAAGTCCCGGGATCCGCTACCTAGTCTAGGTGGTTTGACAAATGCTCCAAACCAAACTAGAACAATAAAAAGTTGTTGCCCGTGTCAGAAATCGAACCTGCGACCTTTGTATGTGTGCTGAAACGCTCTAACCTTTATACCGTAGAAACAGTTGCCTGCAATATGTCTACGACTTCTCATATGATATAGTGTTTAAAAAGCAAACTGAATGGCTTTTACACTAAACTACTTCCGATCATCCGTCACATCAGCTCAGCAATAACATTATACACAAATATATGATAGTTTTAGAAAAAAGAAATATGTGAAAACTATGCACATGTATTTTCTCGGAAATGCACCCATTCGATTAAAAAAACAATTTTGAAAATCGGTCCATAATTGACGGAGAAATCGACGAACATACATTTAAAAATATATATACAGCCGTACATAGAACCTCCTCTTTTTTTGAAGTCGATTAAAAAATGATAGGTACTACCCCACCTGCCGTACTCTCCAAACCTTGCTCGAGAGATGGAATCTAATGTTATGGAATCCATAAATTGCTTGAAGAAATACAAAAAAATTAGCGGCTATCGATGAATGCCTTATAAAATAACATACATTGTATCGATTTTTGACAAAAAACTATCAAATTAAAAAATATATATATTTGAAACTAATTTATAAGACCGATGCATAAGTTAGAAAATGCGAACGATATAAAACGAGCTGATATTTTCCCATGAAAACGCTGTCTTATTTTACGATAAGGAGAGGTCTTGTTGAACCGCGCGCCCAAAAAAAAACCACTGTCGAATCAACCTTATTCTAATATAAACCAAGTTTAAATGTTTGTTTTCGCCCATGCATCGTTATAACATAAACATATCGTATCAGACGCCTGAAATAACATATATTCGAAATACTTTCTCGAAAATAAATTTTTAAATCTGGAATAATATTATCATATTGTAAAAATAGCTTGGTTGGCGTAATGTTCAAGGTGACAAGACGGTCCATCTACTGTTGCGATAGTCGCGGGTTCGAATCCTGCTGGGGCATTTATGTTTGTGATTGTAATTAAAGCTAAATGTTTCTCTTTATGAAAAATAACAGTTTACTGAAAATATGTAAGTCATAGAATGGGAAAAGGTTTAGAGCACAAAAACTATTAATATACTTGAAGAACTATTTTATTTTTGTGGAAACAATAGGTTATTAGAAAACGGACTAAACCCATCTCGTTCGTTCATTATTAGTCAGTCTTAAAACAGATGGCCTTTGCACGTGATCGCTATAGTCAGGGCTGTAATGGTTGCATCATATAATACATCTACTAATAGTATCATTTTCACGTCATTTTCACGATTATTAACATTTGCAGTTTTTTAAACAAATTTGGATAACATATATACAATTGCAGGTATTATGAAGAATACATTGCTAGTTTGAATTGATACTGCAGAATTGCAGTAATCAGTAGAATTGCAGGTTTTGCAATATTTCACCGTATTATTGTGTCCTAAAATGTGTGAGTTTTGGTTTTCTAATCTGCTGCAAACATCAGGACTGGAACAGCTCCGAGTTATTGTTGAATACGAATTGTCTAAAAGAAAACAATTTCGCATTTAAATCATCATTCTGGATAGGCTAATTTTTGAAACAGTACCCCATAGTTTACATAAGATATTAATATAAAAACAGATTAATACATGACGAATTTAGCGACCCTTATTCATAAATTTAAAAAAAAAATGTATTATCAGAACATTAATATGATTCCAACAACTGTCAGTCTACTAACAAGCTATTAACATTTTGATAATGAGGCAATGCGTGAATCTATTGGTGATAAAACATAGTGAACATCAATTCGATATACTAGAAATGAGTTTTAAATTTCAAGAATCTCTCTATATCGTTTCATTACTAAAATATGTGTTTTTATTCTTAGAAAGTTCCATTATCACAAGAACTGAAGCTTTATTGCCATTCACACTAACATACAGTTGATAGGATGGTTTATTTAACATAAACAAACGGATGTTGATTCTTCAAGCAAAATCGTCCTATGCGATATAGCTCATTTCTATTTTGATGAATACGGTACTCCTCAAAATAGATGCTTGGTTGAAACGACGTTCAACCATAACTTGAGACTGCTTGATGCAGATCTTAGGGTTATTTCAAAATATATATATTCAAGCAGTAACCATATTGATGAAGACAACATATGGTCTCAACAAAACGAATATAGAGCGATTCAATTATTGTATGTGGGATTTCCTGATCGTGTAGCGTATATTTCCGGTTTTTAGAATTGGCATCCTAGATCATGTGATTTAAAACCATTTTATTTATTTTTATGGAACTCATACTAACATACTATAGAATTTATTTAAAGTCAGTGGTCAATGTCAACAAGTTCATCCGAAAAAATATCGAAGGAGAATCAATTCAGCTACATTTATACAAAATATCAATGAAACATTTAACCAAAAGTGTGCGTAGATGATTATACTTCTAATTATTTGTACTTTATGTTTCTACAAAATTATAATTCAACGATGGTTGGTCTTGGGTAAATATTGGGACATCCTGTATATGAATTACTTACTTTCTATAATGTAATAGGCACAAACCAGACCTGTTGTACAATTTTGCTTTTTGACTGAGCTCAAATTATTTTCACAGTTAGATGAAGTGTTGGTTCTTCCGGTACAATCATAGCAGTTTAGGGCTGTTCCTGGAAATAAAAGTTTATTTAAATAGTCTGGAGTACTCAGCAGATATATTTATGAAAAAATACTTAATCTGATAATCTCTTTCAAAACCCTAGGTTTTAATATTTACAACGTGAGGTAAAAATCTCGCTACCATTTTGACTGCCTATAACTTTGCTCAAAGAAAAGATAAGTAAATTTGGTTTTCATAAAAAGTTTATTTGGTCTTTACATTTCTTTTTCGTTGTAATTGAAAAATTATATTGGCTAAATGGTGACCGCGATTCGCTATGTAACTTTCGGATCTTTTTAAGGCATTTTTTATGACATCTGAGGCTGAATTTCTTTATATATTATTGTCTGTATATTTTATGAATCCTGCCTTAAAGATGTTGAATTGTTTGGGACTTATTCACATAAATTTTGATTTTGAAAATCCCATAAGAAAAAGTCTGATGCTGTAAAATTTGCGCTTCAAGAAAATAGTCTTCGTGGAAAAACGTAATTCAATAATTGAATTGTTGAACGAGCTGTGTGTACTGTGGCCCCATCTTGCTTAAACCACATGACCTCTAGTCCCGGCTCTTCTATTTTTGGTACAAGAACATTTCGATTCATGTCTTGGTACCGTTCAGCAGTAACAGTAACAGCAACCCCTTGGTCATTTTCAAAAAAATAGGGACCAATGATGTTTCCAACATGAATACCACACCATACAGTTGTTTTTAGTGGATGCAATGATGTTTCAGGAATTAATTGAGTATTCTGTGTTCTTCAAAACCGACTGTGCTGTGAATTGACGTGACCACTGAAAGGAAAATGGGCTTCATCGCTCATTATCAATTTATACAAAAAATATTCAATTTCACCAGACAGCCTTAGGATTGAATAACTGTACTCAACTCGTTGATCAAGATCTCTCGGTAGCAATTTTTGAACAAATTGAATTTTGTCATTTTGAACATTTTCAAGTTTTTACAAGAACAATTGAACAAGTTTTTAGATACATAAATCGAAATTATCTGAAACTAATCTAAAAAAAAAATATCGGAAAATATAGTCCAAAAAAATATCGATATATTTTGTAAAAAATATCAGTATATCGATATATCAACATTTTTTTGGGAATCCCTAGGATGTACTGCAATGTATGGTTGTTCAGAAAACTGTTAGGTTATCTAAGACATCTTTTGTAAAAACAATATGAATTAATTTCAACACCAAATTTATAGAGCAGGCCAAGAAGTGGAGCAATCTGAAAGGTTTATATCCAATTCAGATTAACAGATCGTTGAGAAATTATGTCACAATAATATTCTTAAAAAATATTTCCATTGTTATTAATAGCTCGGACAACATATTTTTAAAGAAAGTTTATGGACATGCAATAATGTTGTATATTAATCGATTCAGAATAACTAAAATAATACTTACCATATTTTAAAGAAACCACAATAACGGATAATATTAAAAATAAATGATGCGACATTGTTATTACCTTAATGGGAATGAATTGTCACGAAAACTCTTCGAAATATATAGTATCTTTCCTGGTGACATTTCCGTGAGTAACCACACCAATTTGTAATATGTTTGAACAATTAAGGGAAATATCGTTGGCAAATAGATTAACAGGATGTGATATAATATAGTTCGAATTCGTAACGTTTTAAAATATTGATAGTTTAGATTTTAAATTTTTATTTAGTATTTGTTTATTTTATAAAAATAATATTCTAAATTTAAATAATCTGAAATAACAATTGTATTCTTTTGAAAATAAAATAACATTATATTATTACTTTTAATAGTTGATTTGAAGAAATCTGCTGGCGAAGATCATTAAACTCATTTAGAATGATGATTATGCTAATGTTCCCCTGTCATATGTCGGTTTTAGTCTCAACGATTTAAAACTGGCCATTCTGAAGTCATTATCAAAACTCCAAAGCTTGGACAAAAATCGCCATTAAACTCTTAAATAACTCTCAGATAGATTAGAAGTTAGTGAAACAAATGCTTTCACAAATTTACATGTGAAAATGTTACTTAAAATCTAAGTTAAAAAGAGGTTTTTTGTGACTGTCAATGAAAAGTGAATCTAATGCAACAAACTTAAGTGCAAAAAGTCGTAAGTTAATGCACAAAACATAGAGTTTACCGGAATAACTGCTCTGATATAAATGAAAGGACTTATTAGGGAGTTATACTGGCCCGATTAACAAGATATTTTACTCTTCATTTAACATAATGTCATGAAAAATAAAAAACTTAGTCCATTCTAAACATGGCATCATCAAAACTCCAACATTCGTACTGAAGGCCGTAACCATCATTTTGTTTATTTTGCCCCTAATAACATGATTGTCGGTCAGCATGTTATGACCTAGAAATTGGCTCCTTTTATGGACCATATAAAATTCTTTAGATTTAAATATCTCGTTTTAAATAAAAAAGAACTGTAAAAAATAATTAACAAAATAGTCAGCAATGTCGAAAAATAAATCCTCTCGAAAGAAACATTTTCGACAGAGGCTCTGTCGAAAAAAATGAAACGGAAATCCTTTGTATATAACTAAAATTGTTTTTATAGCAACTATATAATTACCAAAAAGGTCCAATAACTTCTTGATTATTTCCACAAAATATAAATATTATATATATATATATATATATTCTCTGTTTCATATGCGCCCATTTAAGATTCATTTCTATTATTTCTATATTTTATGGGTTAGTCCAGGAGAGCCCCATATTGGCATTGAAGCGAAATATTTTTCATATTCATATATTCATAAATAATTGCTGTGTATATGTTGGGATCTACAAAGTAAGGATGTCTATACATGTCGAGAACTGGAGAAATAGTATGGAATTGTCTCCAATCATAAAATATCGACAATTATTACTTTTCTATATGCATCCGGATTTTTGACAGATTTATAATACTCAAGTTCAAATGTGTGAATTGCCAAATCCAGCTTATTCGCTCTGATTTAACTTTCTCTGATTTATATGTTAATTCACAATTTAAACGAAACTTATCAACGTAAAAAAATAGTTTTCACTAAACGAATAGGTAAACGCAGCTTAAATAAGAATTAGTTTTTTATTTCTGACTATTTCTTATAGTACAGCCTATATAATATATATTATTCTGTGGTTTTGTTAAAATGTTAAAAGTGGTTTTAATAAAAATTATTCTATTATAAGGTATTTTAAATATATTCGATCACAATATATATCATTTATGATGTGTTAATAGAGTGTGTTATCACATTTGTGTTTAATGATTTTGTCATTCATAATATTTTTTTCCAATTATTCCATATATTGTTTCTATTAAAAGCTATTACTAATATTAAAATTCCCAACAGGTTCACTAAAAGGGTTTTAAATTTGTTCGTGAGTCATTCTATGTCGTTTCCATTTTACATGCGAATATGGTTTGCTTGCCCGACATAGTGATTTTGTTTATATTAGAATAGATTTCATTTAGCAATATCGTTTTATATTCAAGTCGACAAGCTCAAGTGCTTGTGTTAAGATTGAATGGTGTAACGAGTGAAATGAGATCGTGAAGATAATAAGTGAAGAATTTTACTTGTTTTATAATAGATAAAAATCCTAGACAGAAGTTTACAGTTCATCGTTAACGGCCACCAAAGGCGGATTGCAGTAGCTCACTTAGCTTCTCTAGCGCTCTTAGCCGTAGACTATTGAAATCAGGAGTAATCAATTTTGTAGAGTAGGTTAGCGGTAGGGGTATTTATTTCTATTCGTATCATGGAAATTTGAGTAGAAACAGTGCGATTTCGAAGACCTTCAGAAGAAAATTGGCAGACGAATGTATACGCGATACTCAAATATAATTTTACAAGAACTATAAGTTGTCCAATATGGCCTAAACTATCCGGCCATCTGTTTTTCTACTACTACTGGTGAACAAGTGAGACAACTATCCGATTTTACCAGGTGAACAAGTGAGACGAATTTGTCTGTTTTTACTAGACTATCGACTGTTGGGAACTATTTTTAGTTCGACTGAAATCGACTATTTAGTAATTGACTGATTTTGTTACTTTTTACGACTGTCTCAGTCGTACCTTTTGTTACTATTTTTAGTTCTACTAGTTTCATTCGACTGATTTTTAACGTTCTGGCTCGGTCGTACTAGCCACGACCTTGACAGAAATGTACCCAATTTATGTTTAAATAGATTTATATGTAATAGTTTTATGATTTTTTGGTAGTTTGCTTGTATATAAATAACAATATATTGTATTTTAATATTATAGCATTTAGGTAGGATATTTTTCAAGATTGTTAATGTAATAAGGTAAAAGGATTAAAATTGCGAATGATAAAAAATAAAATATTTTGACTGTTTTTATGGCAATAATATGTAATATATTACTCTCTCGATTTTTGTTAAAAAATATTTCCGTTCAATAATAAATAAAGCATTTATATTATTTCATTCAGATCAGTTTTAATTATGTAGTGGATTAGTTTTTATTTTTCTATGATTAGGTACATTTTCAATTTTTTTATAGTATTTTTGGGTTATTGTAAATCTTTAGTTTTTTGGTTTTTTTTAAGTTTTATTGTATTGTCTATGCTTATTAAAGTATATTATTTAATATATACATTCTAATATAAAAGTAATTCTACTTCGTTTAAAATTAAATTATAAATTGCATGTTATGTATTATTATTATAATACCTTTCAGTAATTTTTTTTTCTTTTCTTTTTTAAAGTTAGTTCGTGTAGGAATTTATACATCTTCGTCTCGCTTATACTACTGTTGGAAGATATAACCACATATAAAATTAACTTCCCCAAGAAGTTATCTCCGTCCTTTCCTCTCTCACAATTTATACAGGAAAGGATTCGTACATCTTCGTCTGACATCACGAATTAAAAAAAAAAACAGTAGAATCGTGCATATGACTGAAAATAGTAATTACTATTTTGAGTCTCTAGTTTTTTGACTATCGACTGTTTTGGTACTATCAACTATTTCAACTGTTTTCAGTCGATAGATCCCAATGCTAGTTTTTTACCCTCAGTATCGCTTTGTATCACTATCGCTTTTCATCCAGTCGCTCCTTCTTTACGTTATATATAGTAATATTTTCAAATAAAATTGAATTTTAAATTCTTTAGGATTTTATCTCAATATTCATAGATAAAATTGTAGACTAACATATATTGATTAATATATAGGTTGTAAATGGTTGTGCAATTATTTACACAATTATTACTATATATTTGTGCGAATTAGTCATCAAATATATTGTTTATTAGTATATTTGATAACGGTTGGTAAAAAGGTACATATAGATGTTCCCGTGATGAAATAATCTTTCAAGCGAAAATACATACATCAATGTTGTCGAAATATACTTCCTTATACTTTTTGAGCTTTTAAATTAACCACAATTCAGAGGGTGCTATTAATAAAATCAAAACTCACAAATATTTTAACATAAATAATATTAATACAACTAAATGTTATATATAATAATATATACTAGTGTGTGATTAATGTTTGTTTAATAATAATAATAATTAATAACTGCCGGCTTGGTGGCGTAGTGGTAAAGGCGATGGGACGGTCCTCCTACTGTTGCGATAGCCCGATAGCGGGTTCGAATCCTGCTGTGGCATGGTCGTAAATTTATGTTTATGATTGTTTAAAATTTGTGAATGTTTTAGGCAAGAGTGTAAAATTCGACAAGGAAAATGATCCCAGTCACGCCAGTAACCAGGCTGGATAAGACCGGATGTCTTCTGGGATGATTTCTAGAGTAGGTCACTCGCCAGTCGGTAGGTTTAATGCTGAGGACCAACTATTTATTTAACTACTATTATTTATTATTGGCCACAAGATAATTTTAATCACAAATCTTTTAATTCAGTTGAAATAAATCCAGATTAGTTTCTTTAAAATTTTAATTATTTTCATTACAATTAGAAATAAAATAGAGATATAGTTTGCTGGAAATGTTTGAGGAAATATTGCAGTGTTTTTAGTATTTTTACGTTTTCATGATTATATATGATCCGATTCAGTTCCTCATAATGCATATTCATTTTGTTTTTTGGAAAGTTAACCTGTTTTTCACTTTGTTATCAAAAAATTGGCTAAGATTGTATAGGTATTGATCACAGTATAAACTCAAAACGTGTTCTAATGGAACAATGCCAAAAATGTTAAAGTAAATATGACTGCACAACAAGAATATTTGTATCGCAAAATCAATCAATATTTGAATGATGTTATATAGCCTTGCATTAACTTTTTGAAGGAGTGAATTACCAAAATAGCCATACATTTCTAATATTTGTTCAGAAATTTCTTATTTTTGCTTCCCAAAATACTGTTTTTGTAACATCTGAATTTTTATAGCTTTATTAGGGTATTTTGTATCTCTCTGGCAGGTCAGAATTTTACATTTGACTGCCACACAGTAGATGTGACTTACACATACTTACATTTACACTACTTATACTAATTCACGCTAAATTTATCAAATTAGAACGATCTGTAAGATCGAATATAGTTCGGGTCTTTTATTGTATTGTAACTGTAAATATAAGTAAAACATAAGTAGTTAAGAAACAGTTTACTTTTATTTACACGAAGATAAATAATACCCAGTAACTAATAGAACAGTTTCGTGAATCAACGACATGTTCAAGAATGACATTTATTGATTTGAACCAGCTTGCCGAAAATTATTTAGTGAATAACACCAGGTAAATCAACATTCTATCATTTTAGTTATTTTCACAATATGGAATTACATTTGAAAAACACACGAATTATTTTTTGTGGTTTTGATGTTCCCTGAAGTACTTCATTATTGTTTCATTCAATAGTATACGAAATTTTATACCACATTTGTAAACATAGCTGCGGTTTAATTATTAAATCGCTTATTCCGATTCAGAGGAATTGAACTGAAGTTATTTAAGTGGAATATATGAACGGATTTTGGCAGGAACTTAAAATGCATAATTTTAAATCCCCATAATAATATAGTACTAATTAAATTAACAATGGTGATTGAGAAATAGAGATTTAACTTTATAGCAAATTTTGGGGAAACATTTCGCGACGTCCAACATGTAGATGTCGCTATTTTTAACATATTATAACTTGTTTTAATCGCTATACTAAGAGCCGCGACGGGATCTGATTGGCTTATTTCGTTTCACGGCTTGTTTATTTATTTTGTACGCCATTTTCAATGTGCCTTATATAGGAAACAGTGTAGTCAGTTTTTTATAACGTTTATGGATTAAATTATTATTTTATCTTATTAGAATATACAAGTCGGTAGCTGAAACGCATTCTCGTTCTAGGTAGTGTTTCGTTAAAAAAGTACCCGACGAACTTTAAAAAATGGGTAGAAAACATAGAAATCCTAAACTGGCTGGGTTAAACATGAAACAGATTTATGAGTATTACCACGTGTATCAGACATTTTTGTGATACAAACTTTCCTTTAAGTAGTTATGAACAATTTAGTCTTGGTGAATAATCAAAATGATATAGAAGGTAAATTGGAGGAGTCAATAACATTTGTGCTCATAATTGTTACTATTAATTTCTAAACTGTCTTACTATACTTGTAGTGCCTGTTTTCATCGTTCTAGACCCACAATCAAGGTGTTCGTAGAAGGTGACATCGACATTTAAACAAACTCCAACAGGTAATGGTTTGTATTAATTCAGCCAGTACCCCCCTTTCTGCACATGCGTACAGTTAATTATTTGACTCCACAACAGTTTCACATGTTCTTATAAGGGCAAACAAAGTTTTACGTTGTACCGTTGTGTACATCTCAGGTTATTTA
The DNA here is from genome assembly GCF_030347505.1 of Rhynchophorus ferrugineus. Taxonomy (NCBI): domain Eukaryota; kingdom Metazoa; phylum Arthropoda; class Insecta; order Coleoptera; family Curculionidae; genus Rhynchophorus; species Rhynchophorus ferrugineus. Next base: position 27,468,276 of record NW_027472580.1, on the reverse strand, counting down.
GGATTTTTACATATTATATTTTTATTTATATTTCATTGAAATTTATTTCATAAATTTATTTCAGAAAAAAAAATGTTAAACACACTAAAATATTTCTCTTACAGATGCCTATAATGGAATTAAATTACTTGAATGGACAATTATGGCGCCTTCTGGATGTTGCGCAAAGCAAAACTTTGAGCTAAAGTCCCCTATTGAGTTACATCTCTATTACTTTGTGACTATAGTGCCTACGAAATAACAGTGTGGCGTTTTTTCTCGTACCGAATATATCGCCATATATGTGAATTATTGAGAATCTTAACGGAATTCGTGCCGAATGGGAGCCTGAGGGTGCGTTTGACATGAGTTCCTGCGGCCACGAGGCCTGATCTAGGCGTCTGCCGATAGGTGACACTCATCCAAAGGGAGTCTAGTCCCACAGAAAAAGATTTCTTGTAGTTATCAAATCCTCAGTAGATACAATCGTTTTATTTTTTTGGGTTTTGATATCTTTAGTAGGGGATATTTTATAATAGGGCATATCATTTTAGGACATTTTATGGCAGGCGAGAGCACTTCAGCTAGGGATATTTTTATGAGAGATTATTATTTTCTTGAGCAAATATATTCTTTTATGCGACAATATTTTTGTCCGGATAATTATGTGCTAGAATATAAATGTTCCTTTGCGGTCTGTTTATGTCGGTCTGAGTGTTGAGTCTTAGGGAGTGGTGCATAATTAATTTTATTGAGACTGTTAATATTTTTTTAAAAGTAGGATAATAGTATTAGATGTTAAATTAGTAGTATTAGTTATTAACTTAGGACTGCAAATATTGTACCTCATAAGTTAATATAGATATATTTATATTTTTCCTAATCTATTCGTTATATTCTCTCTTTAGTTCCTTCATTTAGAGCGATGGTTCTCAACCGGTGGACTGCAGATGTCAAAATATGGTCCGCGAATGATTTTAGCGGGCGGTGAGCTATTGATCGCCACGCAGTGAGCGAGTGTGGTTGGTGCTGTGGTAAACGCCACTTAGAAACGGTACATCCAAATTTGTCTAACCATCCACTAGAATTCTTCGGAGGAAAACTAGAGAATCTAAATAAAATGAAACTCAGGTCTAGTGTTACGAGATTTGCATTTGCAACATCGCAAAATCATCAGTGTTCACGATCTCAGGAAAATCTTTTTTTTATTATTTAATGATTACATTGTTACTAATCGTTTCCGACTAACCTACAATTTGTCTTTATGATAATTTAAATCTAGTTATATAACTAGGACGACCCATCCGCTTTATCTCAGTCTCTAGTGAAATAATGTTTAAACATGTCACTGCTGTATTTTTTATTATCAGATGGTTTGATTCTTTTGTGTCCTACTCTGGTGATATCCAAAAGCAATACTTCAATATTATCATGAGAATGGAGACTTTTCTTATGCCCCTTTGCAATTTTCTTGATTTCTTGACTAACTGTGGGTATCTGAAAGTCTCGATGTAGGTGATCGGTCCTGTAGTATTTGGGTGCGTCAACAATATTTCTCAGGACTTTATTCTGAAAAATTTGCATTTTGTTTATGTTACTCTTTGCAGAATATTCCCATAATTGAACTCCGTATGCCAATACATTTTCCTATATTTCAATTTCAGTTCTTTTCTGTTCTTCTTTAATGTTCCACCCAATGAAGTTTTTCATCAAGAAGAAAAATAAATGATTAACATTATGTAACATTAGTGACAAATATGTTTATAAATTTCTCAAAAAAACACCTGCACACATAGTGACTGTACAAGGCTAGCATTTGTTACTTGGATATGTAGTTTTGCAGTAAAATAATTAAGTTCTTACAAATTCCTAGCTTTATGACAGTATTTTATGTATCTCTGGCAGGTATTATAAAATTTTAAAATTAAATTCTTTTGGAAGTAACATCTAGATGCTCCTTCAATTTTCTTGGTGGGTTATTTTCAGACCATTTCAAATCTATGTCTCCTAATATTATATGATGGGATAATCTACATCCATCTAACAAGTTACAATAGTTATACTAATATAAAGCAGCTGCAACAAAAAAATAATTCGAATTAAAAGCCCACCTACTTCATATGTAATAGTATCCATACTAAATTTTCTAATGCATTTTAGTAACAGTAGGTGCTACATAATCTCATTTATGTCCGAAATAACAATTCGATAGATAATCTGTTTCTGACTCTGCCTATTTATTAACTTTGACATTATCAATCAGACTAATCACAACTATTAAGCACCGATTTGAAATTTATCAAAACAATTAAAGCGCCAAAATAACGTTTGCCAGTTTAGACTATTGTTGATTGTTGGGACACAGTGGACAGCATTGTATCTATTTTTAACTAGAATAAAATGAGAAGAAAAAAATACAGTCTAAATTTAAAACGAATTTACCAACAACTAGGCAATACATAGGTTGTGATATCGTCAGATCACTTTTATTTCGGACGGGCCCTGGAAGATGTATTAATAATAGCATATGGAATTTAATCTTATCGTTATCTATAAGAGGTTTTTTTTAACTATAAATAATACAAAATTGTACTAATTAACTCTGTATTACAAAAAACAACTGAATAAAATAAAAAGAAAATGAGCTCCGCTATAATTTCTCTATTGTTTGTACTATTTTGCTCTACGCTTTTTGGTAAGTCTTAATAAGTCTATTATAAACTAGTAAAGTAAAAAGTTTATTAATGAACATTAGACTAGGTCAACGTTAGAATTATTATTTTTTTACGAGGTTACGTGTTTATTTTTGAAGTACGTGTAATTTAGATGTTATTGCTTATCTCATACCTGAAACTGACTTGTGTTTTAGAAATAAACATCTGCTGTAAAAGATAAAGTTGATATCCTTGACATTTTATTCATTTTCGCGCTAGAAATTCCGCCCTCTACTTTACAAAATCAAATGCATTGGCTCTATCTATGGGGTTGAGCATATTTTTATTCAAAATCAGGGCTATGAAATGTTGAAGATTAGTTCAGTTTCTCTTCTTCCACATCGTCTTCATTTTCTACTTCTAACTCATACGTTTATGTCGGAGTAGGAACTGCTGAATTACCTGAATGTGGAGTACATTGTATAGATGGATTTCACAGATAGCAACTAGGCTATTCAGCGATTCCGTGAGTCAAAACATTTATGTGGAAACTAAATCAAATTAATATCACTAAATAGTCTTCACAAGAGGCGTTAAATTGTTTTGCTTGAGCAAAAATAAATAATTAACAATACACTTTATACAAAACGCTGTTGACTTAGATTTGTGATGTTTAAAATAACAATTATAAAAATATTTGAGAATGAAACACATGGCTGAAAAGCCGCAGGCGTAATTAAGAAAACGTGTTTCTATAGAGCCTGACTTTTTAAAGTTAGATAATAAAAATTTTATTAACAAATTTGCCTTACTTTTGGCTAGAAAAGTGTTGTTTCCAAAGGATATTTCGGTTTGTTTCTTCAAATTTATTTATTTCAAGGTGGACAGTCTAAATATTATTTAACTATGTTTAACCTTTTATTTTTGTATAATCTTAAAAATATGTTTTATTATAAACTTTAACACTATTCTTTTGTTACTTACTGTAGGATGGTTTTTCTTGTCGGATTTTATACTATTGCTTATTAAGAGCTAGCTACGTTTTTGAGAGAGAATCTCAGTTAAGCTGATCTTTTGACATATGATCCCTTTCACTATCTTCTGGCTGGCGGCCTATCAAAAGTTATTAAAAAGAATTATTCATTCTTAATGATTAAAAATTGAGTATTTTTACCTGTGCGGATACGATGCGCACTGGTAAACGTCGAGATTAGCTTATCTGAAATTCTTGTTTTCTCTACGTTGCTAGCTCCCGTACTGTATGGACAGTCACAAGCATAAGCTATTGTTTAACATTTTATGGAAACAATTCAACAATAATGACCATGAATGAGATTGTTGCTGCTTAGTGAATATATAATAATTATTGCATTTTTATATAATAAAAATATTTACAGTTCAAGGTGATGAGTTATCTTGCTACAGCTGCGAAAGCAACGATGCCGAGCATTGCCCAAGAGTCACAACCGATGTATCTATTTACGACACACAAAAGTGTACAGGATCGCTTGAACATGTTTGCGCCAGGTTTTCAATCGATTTATTAAATGGTAATTTTTGTTTTGTTTTAATTGTTGTAAGACATAAAAATCATAGTTATAATACGCGGAAGCTTTCATTTGTGTGCCGTCCAACATGTCCATATATTAAAAAACAGATATACCGTTCATTCATTATTCATATATTTGGAAAAAGCATTTGGGAATATTATGGATTTTATTGGAAAAGAGAGACGTAAGTGATAAACTGGAGGGAGTAATCAAAGAGATAGATATAGAGGATAAACACGATCTCTGTAATAAGTAAATAAATAATGTCTCTAATAAAAGAGATAAGAAAATAAACTACAGAAATTAAGGCAAAGGAGCGGTCTAAGCATTGCATTGCCCATATCATTTATGGACGAAATAAAAAATGTCAGGTCAAATTAATAGAATTGCACATAGGGTACAAAAAAAAAGATTAAAAATTGAAATGTCGGAGGGTCTAGGTCACTAGACCTAGTAACCAAACTAGGTCACCCACACAAAAATTCTAACCAGACGGAATACGGTAATAAGATGACATGGAATGATTGAATAATAACAAAAGGAAAGGTTATAGAAAATTTACACAATATACTTACAATTATTATTAAGGTATTGTGCCACCATTTGTTTCCTATGGGATTTTGTTTCAATCTTGTACCAAAACATCTGCCAATTGCTTCAATGATGTTGGAGGTAGGAATCTACTCTTCACTATCTGCTGTAAAACTCCCCGTAACGGTTCAATTATATTGAGGTCTCGATTGTGCTGGCATTTTGATCTTGTGATATGACACTGTTTGAATAGCAATATGTTAGTTATAGTAAGAACTCCATAATTAAGCATGTTGAGCTATGATTTAAGCAATAATGTGAATGTGAGCACCAGCTGTATACAAGTATATTACCGCCCACATTATTTCGTTTATAAATCATATTCTTGTGTCAAAATTTGAATTAGATCCGAAATCTTCTTCCACAAAAGTAATTAATCTCATGATAGATTATTTAACTTGTTTCAAAATTCTTGGTTTTTTTAGTCACAGTAATATGATATAAGAAATGTTATATATATGATATGTAGGATAGTACAGGACTATAATAATGCTATATTATTTTCCTAAATGCCATTACTAACATTTTAACATTGATTATTTTAGGTGAAAGCATTACATATAGATCATGTGAGCCAAAATACATTGGAGGCACATCAGACACCGCTGAGTTTTGTCAATATCACACTGGGCTCTTTCAACCTTTGATCGACAATTACCTCATATCTACATTTGAGTGTTCAACATGTTCGTCTTTCTTATGCAACACGTAAACTAATATTTATCATTACAATGTATGAGCTAAGTACTTATTTGCTTTGTAAATTTATCAAACAATGTTCTTAGTAAATCGTTTTCTTAGTAATCAATTTTCTACTAAATAATTTATAAATGTGTCTTATTTACCTAGATTGATTAGAAAAAATATTGTTTAGTAATATCGTGAAAGATAGTGACGTGAGCGGGAATAATGACATGAATATCTATTAAGGAACCATTTGCAGCTGATGAAAAGAATTATTTCTAAAATGGCTTATTGTATACGGATAATATAAGCCATATTAATAAGTACATAGAGAGCACTCAATGAACGAGCGTGATAAATGTCAATTTACTTCAGTAACAACTGTATGACTATAAGTTTTGTTACATTTAAATTTGGCTAGTTAATATTATTTAACTAATGATTAATTAATTGGAAAATTGTTAGTTACATTTAAATAAATATTTTCAACAATTATATAACTATGTGAAAAGTATCTATATATAGATGAACTTAAGTCCTTTTGAATCAAGATAGTTATTTCGGAAACGTATTTCTTATGCTTTATTTCAAAAAACCGTTGTAAAAATTTAAACCCTTAATAAAACGAGGGAATCACAGCGGAAGATGTAAGGTCACAAAAGATGGACTGGAGCTAAAACTTTCAGGAAAGAAGAGGCGACATTTTGAACGGAGGTACAAATCTACAGAACATCACGGCTTTTCTACAGGTTTTGGTTGAAGAGTTATATATTTACTAGTTTAAAATAAATGAATGGTTAATTACAACAAAATGCGTCTTAAAGTAATAATTACCTTTAGTATTACTTCTGGTATAATTGTACATTATTTCTCTCATAATCTTTATAATTTTGTTGTTTGAACAACAAAAATAATTTTTTCTTTGTTTTTTTTTGTTATCGTTTTGGAGTCTGCAGCTATGTCGGTGTGAAATTTTGATATATGTTGATTCCTATTTGATGTCAATGAAAATGTTTTGTTACAAATTTGGCAGACAACATTCCCACTGAAAACAAAATTGATCCTATTTGGATTTAACAACCTTTAAAGATTGAACCTTACATTCTGCACTTTATTTTTCCATATTTTAAAACTAATGTATATTAAATCATCAAGAATAACACAACAATTTTATAATTATTCCTATAGAATTAATGCAGCCCAAGATCTAAATATTCCAGATATTTTTGTTGTTTCACTGGATCCATTCCATGGGAATGTACCGTCATTAGAAATGGAAGACAACAACATAGTTGTATTAGCTAATTCTACGCAATATAGTGCGTATGAAATATAGTGATACATTCACGATGAAATGTGGATCATATAGAAGAATATGTATATTTGAAAATACATGGCACATATCCAATTAGTCATTAATTATACAGTATGTGTGGTACAGGTACGTCTCTAAGAGACAATTTAAACTACTGCAGTGTTCCAGTGCAAAAAAGTCTGCGCGTTACTCAATGCCCCATAGTTTGTGAGGAACGTCAACACCTCGAATCAGGCATTCCGTTTGTGAAGAGTTTCACGAACATACTCAGTGTAAGGTTCTCTCTAGGTGCCTTAGAACACGACAACATCTTGATAAAATGCCTACCCATCTACAAGCCTCTGAGATAACCAAGAACGACAATTCCAGTCGTAACGCAGGGTCGCTTTTGCCCGCAAAACATTTTACTATCCCGAACCCGAAGCGACATCAGCAAAAGTCCATTTGGTTCTAGCTGGTCATTCTGGAATAAGACAAAAAATGCTTCACAAGTATTCACGACGAGTATTCACGACCAATTCACAATAAAGTATTCATGGAAATATTCACGATTAGTTATCAATCAAGTTTGTAAAACAAGTTCGATCTGTATGATCGAAGATAGTTCGGGTATTTTATAGTGTTGCGTTGTATTGTAACTGTAAACATAAATATATTATAAGTAGTTAAGTAACAGTTTACTTTTATTTAAAGAAAGATACCCAAGAACTAATTGATGCCATCACTGACATCTCCAGGAGCAACTTATTTTTGACACTATTGATCCAGCGTTCCGGAAATTCTTTAGTGAATTAAACAAGTAATTCAACATGGTCCTTTTAGCCGGATAGAAGTAGCAGATATCAGTTAAATAGTACACATTTGGCTTGTTTAATAGCGTCGTATAGTATAGTTTACCCGTGAGATGAAGTCTCCACCTACCAAATATATGTTCTCCATTAAACTTTAATTATAAAGTGATTTCCTAACATCTGAAAGAGTTCAGGGTAGTGTCCTTTTTCTAGGGCTTATCTAAATTGGCAGTACGTCCCAAAACACCAACAAATCTTTCCAAAACTCCCAATGATACCAAGAAAGGTGATACTGTGATACATTGTTAGCTGTTACCAAAACGCAATTTCGGATTAGTTATTATCTGATTTTAAAAATTAATTGAAATATACTACAATTGAGCATACGAAAAAAGGTCTTCCATCACAAGAGTTCCAAATCACATACATCTTTAATGCAAACAATTGACATATAATAATATCGATTATTAAATTTTTTTCAAAATGTATTTATTGCATTGTTACCGACTAACCTATAATTTGTAACGCAAGGAATAACCATGGGCCCTATTTTAGTTTTTGTTGTAATATTTTTTTGCATTAACACATCTATTTTAGATTAAATTCATCTTGCTTCTATTAACACCAGACCCAACTGTCTACTGCTCTGGTGTTATCTACGAGTTGGAATACTTCGATATTGCCATGACAATGTCTCAACAAGTAACAGTCAGTATTGAAAGGTCTCCAAGTAAGTAACCAGCTCTATGTACGTATATATGTATGCATGTGTTCTAGTGTATCTCGTTGTATCTACAATACTTCTCAGGACATTGTTCTGGAAAACTTGTATTGTATTTATATTAGTTTTAGCGGAACATTCTCATAATTGAATTTTGCGTGTCCATATAGATTTCAATACTTGCTTGTATACTAGCAATTTATTATGTATTCATATTAGTGATTTCCTTCCATGTTTTGCATAAATATTCATTGTGACCTACTTAGCGCTGTTGCTATGTAGAACGATAGCTTTACTTATTGTTATTGGTGCTTGTGCGGTCTCATTATACATATACTGCGCATGAAACAGATTTACTTTTCTTAATTTTAATTTTCCAAATTCGGGTTCAATTATATATATTGTCACTTGCCTGTTATACTTTTCATGTGCCTTCTTCGCAAGAATTGCGGTTGTACCTTGTTATTTGTGAAACAAGAAACGAATGGGATAAGGTCGGTATGGACACAAACATCCGCGATGAGAGGGGGAGATGAGGCTGCCGATTTAGCCGCACTGTCCACGCGCTCGTTTCCCGGTATACCAACGTGAGAAGAGATCCACTGAAAACTTGTTCTGATCCCATTCAGATAGAGGGTATGGATAATTGACAGTAAGTTGGTGACCAGGGGATGGTGGAACGATTAGCCATTTTTTGAAGAATTGTGTTGAGATGTACGATAAAGCTTTGAATGTCGCGAAAAGTTCAACGGGCAATACTAAATCCTGTTTAGGCAGCTTGAAACAGAATGCCCGCTTGTCCACAAATGCCCTGCCAAACCCGCAGATTTGGAGCCATCGGTATACATGTTCTTGCGGCCAGCGTTACTTAGACCCAATAAGCTATGGACAATGTTCTCTTTTATAAAATTGACATAATGATATGTTTATGAAGGGGGTACTAAAGGTCCAAGGGGGGAAATTGGGGTAATGGAGAAGGAGGGAATGCAACATGCCCATAAAAATGTGGAACGCTTTATGATTTTGGGTGTCATCCTTGCGTAGGGGCTATGCTAATCTCTTTATTGTTCTAATTTTAGTATATATATCGCCAAAGCTAGTACAGGAATATAAACTGATGAAATTATTGATTGTTTGAAATTTTTACGAATAAAGTCGTTTTGAAAAGCCTGAAGGAACCCCAAATTACTTTTCCCTATCTCATTATTTTATTACTATTGATGCTATATAGTACTAAGCATTTATTATCCCCTTAAAATCCAATAAGTCAAACTATATAATCAATTTATAAATTGACTGATTAAAAATCTTACAAATAAACCTTTGCGGTTACAAAAATGATATCGTATGGTTTTATGACTTCATTGCTTAATTATTGAATAACTGATAAAATTTACACTGTTAATAAAAAACTATAAATCATTTTATAGATTTAATGACATTATAAAAATGTTATAATTAAAAATGTATCATTATTGAACTTCAGACCGGGGCAGGTGTTAATACACAAGAGACAGCGAGGAAATGATAACACATTTAAGTAATTTTTTTATATACGTAATTAGTTTTTATACTGGTAGGTATTTTAATTTATTCTAACAACCATGCAAAGAAATATATTTTGGATACTTTTTAGTTTTGAACGGCAATGTCAATTGCCTTAGTTGCCACCAATGCAGTCCAGAGAGTGAAAATTGTGCAGAATTGACATCTGATACGTTGAATGCATGTTTCGGATTGGTGCTTCCAAATATGTCATTAGTGTGTTATTCGGCATTTCTAAATTATAATGGTAAGATAATATTCGCAAGTATATTGTTATTTTTGTATAAATTGATGATTCAAACCAATCTTATATCATGCATGAATCTTATCATAGAAGTATCACGTAATTGTAATTAAATTAGGTTCGGTATCGCTTTCTTAATATCAATGACTGTATTTACATTGTGCTTTAATTGTATCATAATTAATATATATATAAAAATATGAATTGGAAAAATATTAGAGGTTAACTTGCTTTTAGAGATTTCCTTGAATAATGAACCAATTAAAATCCCTTGAAAGATTCTCAATATCTTGATGCCTTGTCCATAGAATAACGACATATAAGAGGCGAAAAAGCGAGAAGGAAATTTTTTGATTTTAATACTATTTAACATTAATTTCAAACCGAATGTAATCCTTACACTAAAATAGTCACCCCACGATGTCGAATATACTGCCAAATATAGTTTATAACAAGAACAAACTCATTTTTAATACGGTGCGGATTTTGCTTTCTCATTTTAGCTTAGTTAAAAAGAGACAGAATACTGTGCGAACATGTAGTTGAATCTTTGTGTAAAATATGATTTGTGTTGGTATTGGTCAATACTGTTGACAAGGTTTACAAAATTATTCAAGACGTTAGTGATAATAATTACGAGTGACAAAGCGGCAAACCTTGTAGGCCAAAATTCTAAATGAATGCAGCAACATTGCGACCTGCTCGCGTCATATATTTCGATGACTTACATTGGCTACTTTATTGGATAGATTATATTATATCTAATCTAAAAGTTGAAAGCTGTTTTCTTATCTCAGTATTATAATTTTGAAAGTGAATATTCGAAAAGATTTATTATTTGTAACATTAAATAAAATTTTTCTATTTCTAAAACAACAGTTAATATGAAAATTAATCTAAAAGTTCCTTTTGAAATTCCAGAGACTTTTCTAATCCATCAAAAGAAGCAACACTTATTTAAGAAGCACTTTTCATTTAAATCTATAGCATTTGGCAAAAACCATTGCTAAGTTAGAGCAGAATCCTTTGGAACATAATGCAATTTTTATTTCACATTTAAATAAATAATTTGCCCATTAACATTGTAAAAATGTCGTTATAAAAACAAATTTCGATAAAGAATACAAATTTCAGACCAAAGTATAACCTAAAATTATAAATCGACGCCGAAACATGGTTACGAATATTCCTTTTTGACTACCCTTTCTATATTTCTATGTTCTGTGACTTTAATATACATGTATTCAGGATCGTGGGTGTATTTTTATATAATACTATGGTGAGTGTATGCTGTTTACGTTTTACACATTTACTGAAAATTTGTTTAAAAATGATGACAATTTTTATGTTGAAAATTGACCTAATTTAACAGAATTAGACTAGATTTTTTAGATAGATTATTTGTGCAAATGAAGGAAAAGTCACAGTTAAATTTTCAGTAATTACTATGAAAATACCAGCTAACAAAAATGTAAGATTTACACTTCATTAAAATTAAATTATTAGAAAAAACTTCCGATAAAATACTTACATCAATTTACTGTCGAAACAAAAAACTAAAATATTCTAAGAGTTAATTGTAATTGGCGTTGGGACCTATAGATTGAAAACAGTCGAAACAGTCGATAGTCAAAAAAATAGCGACTGAAAATAGTCATTACTATTTCCAGCCAAATGCGCGGTTCCATTGTTTTCTTTCGTGATGTCAGACAAAGATGTAAGAATTCTTATCTGTATAAATTGTGAAATAGGAAAGGACGAAGATAAATGCTTGTATAACATAGCATAATAAATATAAATAGTACAATACAACTTAAACTGAACCTAAAAACTAAAGATGTTCAATAACCATAACTACTAAATAAAATGTAAACATATACCAAATTGAAAAATCTAATCCAAGACGAACCAAAAATAATCGTACAATAACTACCAGACCGTTTTTAAATAAAAGTTGTATTTATTTTTGAACGGAAATATGTTTATGGTCATGTTCAACTTTTCTCTTGTGAGCCGATTTCTCGATCGTTAATTATTTGCCCAGATTTTGAAAAAACTCGTTCCGAGGGGACAGATGTTGCGGGTATAGAGGAATATTTTACATTTAACTGATATAATTCACGTAGTGTCATTTTATGGGCTGGTCAAAAATCCAATGGATTTTCTAAACGCCTAATAAATGGCATTTCCAAATACTGCTTAATCTGTAATGTTGCTGCAGTACTTGAAGTAATTTCTTCTTTCATTCTAGCCATTTTTTTTTTACCAAAATATCTTCAGATGTCAATACATTCTTTGGTCAGTAGTTGTGTCTTGAATTTGGAGTTGTGGAACTACATTTGAATTTTTTCAAGTTAGAATGGAATACACCTGTTTTGTGATAACTTTTTGTATTACCTCAGCATTATTTGCAATACCAAATCCTGCTTTTTTAAATCTAGGATCTAGAAATGTGAATTTCCCGCATATCGTATTCATTTCTAAAATTGCCAGTCGTTTATTGATGACATCTAATGGAAAATTTTGAAAATTTTTCCCCATTCACTTGTTAAAATCCTGGATTTGATGGAATGCTACAATCCTCTTATTAACGGTATAATTAAAGACATCATTGGGATATCTTTCACCAGATAACTCGGTGGTCATTATTTCAATGGGCTTTAAAAGTTGAACACATTCTGTTAAGATAGTCCATTCGACAACAAATAAAAACTGTGGTGCTAATCTTAATAGCTATCAAAATAAATAGTTGTTGAATATTAAAGTAGAGTTTTCATATCAGAAAATGTATTTATTACAAATATTTAATATACTTTCTTCACCTCTTCACCGTTAATATTTGTAAAAGAAATTTAACAACTGTTACTGCAAAAACTTCTTCAAATCTTTTGTAATCGATGCAATTTCTGAAACCTTTGGAACCTAATTTTAGTTTTCAAGATTTTAGGAAAAAAGTTTTGATAAACAAAAGGCTTGAACAAAAATCATGAAAGTTTATTAAAAAAGTATTATTACCTATTATATCAGTCCAAAGTACTACCTATTATGCTCAAAATGTATCTTACTATTTTTATTTACAATTTAATTTTTCTGGTCTTGAAAACTAGCTTTCAAAATGCTGCTATATTAATTTACAATATATATTAATTCACAAGCAAACAACGAAAAAACATAAAACCACATATATTACATATAAATCTATATAAGCATAAATTCGGTGCATTAATTTCAAGGTCGCGGCTAGGACGACACAGTAAAAGTCAGTCGAATGAACTAGTAGAACCGAAAATAGTAACTAAAAGTAAAGGACTGAAACAGTCGATAGTAAAAACAGTCGAGCCAAAAATAGCCAGTTAAACAGTCGATAGTAAAAAGTAGCCAATTACTAAACACTTGATAGTCGATTTCAGTCGATTGTTCCCAACACTAATTGTAATATTAAAACGCTGTCGGATTTAAAAATGTATAGTGGAAAATTCCATACACCTATCGTGGAAACAATGAATTCAAATCATGCAATTCATGTAAAAAATTAAATTGACAGCATCATTTGTTCGTTTGAAGCGATAGTATAAGTATGGGTAGTTGCCTAACACTGATATCTTTATTTAGCTTTAGGTACTTGTATATATTATATATACATTTTGGCACATTTAGTCTCTAAATAAACCAAAATATTTTCCAAAAATTTGCCAGATATTTTTAGCATATTAATATATAGGTGATGTTATAATTTTTAGGCGCTACCTCTCCAGGCACTGGATGGAATGAAGGGAACAAAATGGACTACAATAATTCTAAAACTGGAATTTACAGAGGCTGTGGTATAAAGCCAAATACTATGAATTATTGTAGTTGGTATAACACTTCACTTGATGCCTCGAATGTTTCTCTGGTTTCATGTCAATCCTGTGACAGTGATGCTTGTAATGACCATACATTTGATGACGTAGGTTCAATTATATCAAGCAGTTGTAATAACTTACTCATTACAGCTTTCTTATTATTTATAAATTTTATTGTCGTTGCGATATAAAGAAATAAGTAAACAGTTTACAAAAATTATCATTTTTCCTAGTATACATACATCGAAATTATAAGTAATAGGATTTCCAGTTATCCTTAACTCATGTCTTGTTTACTTTCTTAAATTAATTGATAAATCTACACAAAATGGATTTTCCATTTGCCAAATATATAAAATGTATATTTTAGTCATAATGTTTATTTGGTGGTGGATTCTCTTACTTTTCGCTGTATTGTACAGTGTAAATACCTACCTTGGGAAAAAAATCTTATTTTAATACAACTGTTGGCATGATTCTAAGCTGGTAGTTTTGTATTTCTATTAATTATGATTATTTGTTAATTAATGTAGAAAGATAGCACGAGAAAATATGAAAAAACTTATATAAGGTGTGAATCCAAGAATCAAAGATATATTTATGTTAAATAATATGATAAAATATTTTTAACAAAATAATTGAACCGACTTCAAGGAACTAATTAATAATTAAAAAATAATCAAACTTAGATTTTTAACACAAAAACATTTAAAAATAAATATGTGTGTAATAATCGTTGTAATAACTAAATAAAAATAAACGAAAACCTTATCTAACTTATCTACTAACGTCTTTTATATCCTACTATATACAGACAATTTAGCTTAATACTTACCTAAAACTATTTATCTGTTTACAATATTATTTTAACTACTACCAACTATTAATTTTGTCGGTACAAGCAACAAATTAGATTTATTTTGTTATATGGATATGTCTAGAATTTATTCATTGATAGTAACTGTATTGTGTGACTGTAACTGAAATAATAATTTTAAAGAGATTATTAAAACTTTTATAGAATTGGAATGAGTGGGTACTCCAGACACACTAATCATTAAATGTTGTAGAATACTGAAGAACATTAAGTAAACATAATATCAGTATAAGACTTGACAAGAAAGTTATTAAGTGCAGGTAATAACTCTAAAGAATGTCTAACACTAATATAATCTCGAGTTGGGGCTTCTGAGAATAGTATTGAAATCATTTGAAAAATTTTGTTGACCGGGCTATCAAAATATTAATTTTACATAGTCGGTAGTAACTACAACACAAAAAAGGGTTAAATTATATACATTTATTTTCTTAAGCTTTTAGCAGCTCTACGAAAGTAATATTTGGGTAAATAAAATGCACACATTTTAATTTTGAATGCAATACATTCAACTGTAATACTTCATCAAGTACCTTATAAAGTCTGTGTTTAGACATGTTATAACATATTAAGTTCTCTTTTAACTACTTGGACTAGCTCTTTGCTTAGTTTCCTTTACTTTACTTGACCTTAGTGACAACAATTGGGTATATAAGTAACTATTATTTAAATATTCTTCGAAACTTGTCCTGTTTGTTCAACAGAAATATACCAGCCTGTAAACTTGAAGTTACATTGTGGAAGCAAGTGAAATATATCAGTAATCCTTAGTCTGGTGAAATATAGGTTGAACTATTTAATGTACAAAAAACCAAATATTTAAGATTGATCTAACATTATCTAACCATTGATTGATTGATTTTGATCTAACAGTGATGGGATTTTATTAATACTTATGTAACGCTTGTATTTAGTTAGTGTTTTTCTTTGTATTTTCAAAATAATGTTCAGTAGTGAATAGCAGTGAATGTTCAATGAATTCAGTTAGAAGCCCATATTTCTCAGTTCGGTTGGCATTTGAATCTTGTCGAAATATGTGTTAACTTCATGCACACTTACGCGATTAAAAATTAAAATAAATTATAAAAATATTAAATATAAATTTTCATTTATTAATCATTAATATTAATTTAGATATTAAATATAATTTTCCATATTATTGGGTAACTGAAA
This sequence comes from Rhynchophorus ferrugineus, assembly GCF_030347505.1. NCBI lineage: Eukaryota > Metazoa > Arthropoda > Insecta > Coleoptera > Curculionidae > Rhynchophorus > Rhynchophorus ferrugineus. Next base: position 27,452,307 of record NW_027472580.1, on the reverse strand, counting down.
AAAAGAACAAAACTCTACCTCGAATAAAAGGTCTACCTCGAATGTTATCAACCTTTAATTATGTTTGAAGTGTAATTAACTTAATATCAAGTTCCATGCCAACAATCTCATTTATTCATTCTCGCATATTTTGAGATTGTTAAGTTTGTATTGTTGTTATGTTGCTTTGAGATTGCTACACATATCTATGTTTTACATTACTTCCTTTGTCATAGCTTTTTACATTTGTTCAATCTGTATTGTTTGTTCTTGTCGCTCCATTATTTTTGTGTTAGCTCTTGCTCCATTATTTTACTTTTATTATTTTTAATTCCCGTTCTGTATGTATATTTTAGTCTATTTTTCACTATTTCACTATTTCCTACTGTTTTACTACTAATCTCTTTTTCTCACTTATTTTGGTTCTTTTATATTACTACTTCTTTGCCTTATATTCTTCATCATCTTCATCTTTATAACTGCTAATTTATTTCAGAGTTAAGGCACCACTTTCACTTTGTTCATATTGTAAGTTGGACTTGTTCATAATAACATATTTATCTTTATGGTTGTGGAGTTTAAATTAATATATAACAGCTTATCTGAGGTTAATATTGGCCGGTAATTATGATAACGTTGATCTACATAGATAATTTAATTCTTGGCTCAAATCCGTAACGAGATTTAGTTTCTTATGTTGCCTAACATAATCCAGTAAGTTTTCGCCAAATAAATTAGTCTTTACAAATAATTCAAAAAAAAACAACGAACATTTATCGTTAATGGTGCATTGTAATGATCCATACCAAACATAATTAATAAAATATTTGTATTTTGCGAGTCGATTTAGTTGTGCATTAGAAAAACAAATATATATTATTATATCGATAAAAATGAAATTAAACACATTAAAACATCGGATTCGTTGGGGATGGTATTTTGATGGTAAATCAATAATGCCTGTATTGTTAGCAGCTGATGATGAATCATTATCCTTATCGTGTCCGATTCGTCGAACCTATCTGTGCCATCCGATAATTATCCGATATTTTTCCTGAGACAGTCGTTCCATTATTATGCCTGCCGGGCACCTTCGCCAGAAAACGCGCGGTTTTTACAGTTGCCGACGTCCCCTCCCGACAGCCGTCACAACTCTCCCAAAACCAATGAAACAACTTTTGAGAAGCCCTGATAGCCAAAATTCTCACCGCCGCCGTAACAGAACACATGAAATCTCAAGAAGAAACCATGAAAATGAACTGCCACAGATGCCGAGATAACAACACCTAAACCCGTTCAACGGTTGGACGAAACTGAACCCAGATGATAGCTTTAAAGTGGTGTGAAAAAAGAAGATAGGTTTCATCACTCCACCTCAGCCAAGCCAACTGTCGAAGGCTGCCAATAAGGCGAGACTGGCAGCTGCTTACGAACCACTACCCAAGCCGATAATCAAACTGGTTATCCACTTCGATAACTAAATGCACCGTAAAACAAACCGGTCACCTAATACCATCACCTCAACAAGTCACCACCATACCAACCCAGCCGGCACAGGTCACTAGCCAGATTAGTAACCAAATTTTCACCTCAACATCAAACGCAGTGCCAACCAATTTGGCTACTGTTTTTCAAACTCGCTCAAAAGAAAAAATCCCCGCGTCGTTCAAAGAAAACGTTCATAAACACCTTAGAATCTCCAAAGTACAATCAATCGAAAGCACAAACACCCGACATAAAAACAAGGGCATTCTTGTTTTCGTCTCTGCAAGCGATGATTATTGTAAACTTACTATCATGTTCGAGAAAAGGAATTATCCTTACCTTTCTTTCTGTCTTCCGGAGGAGAGAGCATTCCGCGTAATCATGAGAATCACTCGTCACTGACGAGGTATGTGAACTTCTCTTCGATCAAGGCTTCCATCCCAAATTTGTGTAAAGGTGAAAATTAAAATTTGTGATAGAGCTACCCTCGCGAAAAACGACAAATCGTATATATGACCAAACCCACCCATCACCCCATCTCAATTTATCAAGGCCCAGCAAGAGTCCTCGAAGTCATAAACGACCCTTTTGAAGTTCCTCGACGAACTAGATCTGACCATTGTCCAGTCCTTTTCAAGCTTGGGAACTGAGCGATCATTCAAGTCCCATACAAAATATTCAAGAAAAGGATCGACTGGAAGAACTGCCAATCTCTTCTCCTGGACTCCGATCCAATCCCGAAAATTAACAATCTCATTAAAGCTAACTCGTTAAGCGGTTACAGGACATTTCGCAGTCACTGGCCAGAAAAAGTCGAGCTCCTCACAGAGACCTACGAGGCATAGATGAAATGCCTTCCTCCCACAGAAAATATCAAACCTAAAGACAACGACAGTGTCATCAACGAATCTCAAAATCCATTAAAAACCCAGTCCCCCTCCTTTACTTCTCAATCACATCGTGTTCCCAAAATCTTTGCAGACTATTATCGGTAAACTTCAAACAATTAATCTGCAATAATTAACTGCATCATAAGGCTGCAACATTTCCCGTCGTCCTGGAAACACGCGCATGTAGCGGTTATTCCCGGGAAAGGAGCAAAATCATTCCCATTTGATTACAGGCCCATAAGCCTTCTCAATGCCATTTCAAAGCTTGCCTAAAAGACAATACTCTACGCTTTCAACTCTTTCACAAAGGAGAACTACATCATTCCTGAGGAACAATTCGGATTTCGAGCTCACCATAGTTCGTCTATTAGGCCACCTGTCTGACCGCACACATCACGCTCTTGACCAATGTAAAGAGCTCGAATCAGACCTCCTGGACCTAACCCATTTTAATCACAAAATGCGTACGGTTAGGTCTCCCATATGCCCTAACGGCTTTCAGTCGAAAATCAATCAATGCTTTCGTACCTCAAGATTCCCTTCTGACCTCAGCCTTATTTAACCTCTTGACGTTGTGTTTTACGTTCACGACACTGCTATCTTCACGGTCTCCAGGCTCGAGGATTCCATTCAAGGACATTTAGCGGAACAGAAACAGCGCGATAATGCTGCCAAGTGGTTCAGATCTGTAGGTTAGAAATCAATTCCCTGAAAACCAGACCATCATTTTTCATAAGAAGCGTTACGCACTGGACGTTTCTCAACTCAAGAACGACACCACAATAATTCCATGGTTGGAGAACGTCACGTACTTGACGTACGTTTACACTTCGATAGCAAACCTGCTATCTCCTGTGATTTTTACTTCCAGCAGACTTCCCATATCCATAAAATGCTTTTTTTAGAGATGCTAATCCGGTCCGCACTTCTCTGTGGATGTAATGTCTTTCAAGTGACACTCAATCAGATAAAACGGCCTAAATTTTTCCAAAATAAGCTCTTTATGAGAATGCCCCAAAATATACGTGCAGCCCCAAAATTATTATTTTACTGACAAGAACGGACCCCCATTATTTCGTTTCTGTTCGAAGTAGATGTCATGATTATGAATTATCACTGGAAAGGGTTTTCCTGGTCTTGACCTTAAAATCTCTGTAAATGGCAAAATCTGTTATAGAATAATTTCAACGCTTTCACGCTCATCGATCATCGTTAATTGGGACAATAAGGTGAAGGAATTAATTTTATCTTAAATAGGTACTAATATCATTATATATTTTTTTATTTTTAAAATGTTTTTAGTATTATAAAGATAAGAAATCAAACCGTACAGGATTAAAATATGTCCACAAAAAGTCCATTTAAATAAACGGTATTAAAACTCCTAGATTAATCATTAATTTATTTGTAACAATTTTGAAGTTCTTCCCCATACAAAGTTGAGAGTAAATAAAAACAACAAACTTTACTATCCCATGCAAAACGCTACTGTCACTGGCATCAATAACATTTTCCTTTTTTTTACAAATATTTATAAGGCCATTAGGAAATATATTGTGTGACTGCAATGATAAAATATTGATTAAAAGTAACGGCCAATATTATTAAACCGCGATTGGAATATTAATGTATTTATATATATATTTCATAATTTACGCTATATTGATTTAACTTCATATTTTTATTTTATTTTTAATATAATTAAGCAAATAGGCATATATGTTTTATAGGTACATCGATTCGATAACATGAAACATTTACCAAAGATACAGTTGAAATATGTAATGTGTTTAATAAATGTAAGTGTAAATATGTAGTATATAAATATGTAGTGACTGTTAATAGTCAAGACTATTTATGTAAATATAAGTGAGTGTGTTTGGAAATAGTAGCATAACAAAGCTTACTTTCAAACTGTATTTCATATGTGTCGCAAATTAGAAACACTAGAACTAATTATTAAATTATATACAATAAGTAAATAAGTAAAACAACAAAATCTTAAACAATTGCAGATACTACCAGATGCTGATGCGGAAATTGATAGTCTCTGTCTTCACAGTTCAACAATGAAGCGAGCTATTATAATTCAAAAACTACAAAAGTTTTCTCATCAGAACAAAAATTAGTGAAAATGTTCAAAATAGCATTGGATCGAATGTCATTTGACAGACATAATATTGTTGGTGAGCACACGAGGAGGATATTGTTATTATATTGTTATTCCCGGACGTAGATGTAAGTGATACGAAGTCCACCGGGTAGTTTAGTCAAGAATAAATATTTCTCCAAACTTTTTTATTATTGTTAGTTTTTTTTTTGAGGTTATATTTTGGTGGGTGGTAAGGTACATAGAGTAATAGATATGCAACTCAATAGGGGAGTCTGGCGCAAAGTTTTGCTTTGCCCAACATCCAGAGGCATCCACAATGGGCCATTCAAGTGATTTGATTGGTTAATTTAAATCTCCATTATAGGCACCTGTAAGAAAATATTTTACTGTGAAGACATTTGATTGGCTTATTAGTAATATTTGACACGTGACAGCCTTGACGTCATGTTTAATTGACCAATGAAATTTAAATAAAAAAAACATTTTTTTTAAATAAATTTATTAAATTAAATTAAATTAAATATACACATAAATATAACATTTAAATATAAATATATATATATATATATATATATATATATATATATATATATCTATAAAATATAAATATTATATACATATATATAAGACCATATGCGAAAAACTTAATGCATTTCCTCACTTCCTGTGCATCCGGATTCACAACACTTCTAGACTCCTAGAACGGGAATGCATTTCAACTACCAACTTGTATATAGTAATAAAATAAAATAACATAGGGCACATTAGGGCACATTGAAAATAGCGTGCAAAATAAAGAAACCATAGAACAAAATGAACCAATCATATTCCGTCGCAGCTCTTAGCATAGGGAATAAAACAAGTAATATGTTAAAGATAGCGACATCTACATGTTGGACGTCGCGAAACATTTGGCCAAAATTTCCTATGAAGTTAAATCTCTATTTCTCTATGGTAAGCTATTCAAATTATTTTTTATTTCGTTGACTTTATTTCGGCTAATGTTAACTGAATTGTTATTCTTTCATCGTACGGTTCTTTAGAGTTACTAGTGATCACCTTGTGTTCGAAATTCGACCAGTCTATATTAAATTAATCAGATTTCTCTCAAAATAGGATAAAGGACGGAAGAATTTTAAAAGGATTGGTTACTAAAACTTGTTTTCACAGTATTTTCAATATATGATCGGAAATGTATTTGATATATAATAATAATTGAAATAATAAATGGCTGTATACTAAAATCTCTTAAAATATTTGCAAACTATCTCAAGAACTAATAGTCACTAACATTTCTTGTATTGCCTTTAATTAAATCTAATTTTCATTAACTCTGAATAATCAACAAAGTTTTAATAAGTATAAATTACTACGCCACTGAACATTACAACAAAGCGTCATAAGTAAGATATCATTTTCAGAACTATAACAACTTCAAAGTTCTTCTTCAAGCATCAAGTATAAGTATACATGATATTTGGTATATTTCTTTATAGCATTTATATAATAAACATAAATGTGAAATAATATATGAAGTAATACGTATTTGTGTATTAAAAAAGAAAATATATGAATAAATTTAAAAAAATATATGAAAAATAAATATTTTTTTTTACTTAATTTAGAAATGGATATTAAAGGAATGTATTTGCAATCATTAAATTAACTTCTGATTTTCCAAGACTTAGGTCTATTAAGTCAATAATCATAATAATTGATCCATATGTGAAAGAATAAAACGTTATATAGTCATATATATTATTGCATTAATCATTAAACAACATAATATTTATCAATACTTTTAAATGTTTACAAATGTACTGTTAATAATTCATAATTTCTTCTATTTGTCCTATGTGTTCCATGTATGCAAAATATGTATATAGTTTTAAAATCGGCATATTTGCATTACCTTGCTTATGTAGTCATATAGTCTTTATCTTTTGTTCATATTTATCACCTAAAATATATATTACAAAAACAATAATTACATCAGGCTTATTGAAATGATAATTTCTTTACCTAAATTTTGAATTAAAATTGCATTGTTGTTTGCTTATTTATTTCACTCTTCGATTTCTCCCTTGCAGATAGCTCACCTTTAGTTTGTTCTTTGCTTCCTGCTTTGTCTTATGACCTAAAAATGAAGAACTAAATCTACTGAACTATTTTATAACTGTTATTCAATATCTTGATGCACAAATTAACGTATTTATTGCCTGCAAAATCTTACCTGAAATCTTAACAACCCTTAGAATTACTTCTAGTACAATGATATACTATTGCTCCAGAACCATATCAATTAATAAGTCTTTAAGCAAAAATAATTTCTCTTTATACTTTTCTTCGCCAGACATGAAATTAGATCCATATTGTGATTTCGAAAATCTAAATATCTTATAGGTAAATAAAATAGACGATTCTTTTTGTTCTCGAATTTTGTTAATCCATTTTGGGATAAAATTTTCACACATGTCGGTTTTTTCTTACAGTCTTGTATATACCTCCCGATAAAGCGGGCACAATAATTTATTTTCGCTGTAAAAACTGTAAAATATAACTTTACGTGACCATTCTATTCTTAATAGTTTTTTTATCCAAACTTGCCATTCGTTTAATAATAATTTTATCACTCATTTTCGGTTTTAATATCGTTTTAAATATGAAAAGATTTACAAAGTTTTAAGGAACATTATTCTTTATTTTATTTTATAAGCTTAAAAAGCCTTTATCTCCAGTGAAAATCGATCCTAGTACGTTATTGTCGGCGAGCTAAACTCTTAGCCCGCACTGCTACCCACTTGGTTTGTTTATATATTTTGTGTCATCGATCTGACGGCTATTTCATTGACGGTGGTTTTATAGAAATATATTTATTTCTAGCGCATATTACACAAAAATATTAGGCTCAAATATTCTTCCTGGATATAAGCTTTAACTGTGCCAAATTCACGCCTCCAGGTCTCCGTCGTCTTCTCCGTGGGAGGCGAAATATTCGTTGAGCCGATTAATATATAGATTAATTACATTTTACAATTTTTGGATTAAATATTTAATAACGATCAGTTTAAAACGAGTTAAAACGAAAGTATAAAATATTACGAATCACTTATGTTTCGGGACGGGACGGAATTAATACACCACTTTTGGCCTTGGAACAAAAGAGAAACTTTATTTTGATCCCTGGTAATTTATACCCACTCGATACAAGTCACAGCGCCCTCTACTAACTTTTCTTCCTCCTTTCTATACTGGCAAGAGCCAGTACAAGAGTATCGAGACAAGTCATATATTTAACACTCCCCTTCAATTTAAATGTATTATCTAACTTAACCTAACTAAGATTGTAAACAAAGATTACAAAAGTACATTTAAATTGCCAGAACAAAATTATTACATTGTACATACAAATTTGTTCAAACTTAGAACTATTTTATTTCTACATCGCGAGAATTTTAACTTTAATTAATAATTTACTAAAATGAATCTACACAATTATGTGATAAACAAACGTAACAGTCAGTTTTCTACTTAAAAACAATTCTCTCTTTGAACAATCATAGAAATAGTCGCCACAACACTGTCCAATTTAATATCGATTTTATAGTTTGTTCTTGGAATGCCCAACATACACATGTATTTCTCTGCGAATGAATTTCTTCCATGCCTCCGGGATGCTTTTATCAAATAGTATGAATCCATTAAAACTTCCTAGTTGATTACCATACCAATCTTCATAACTTGCTCCTTCAAGTCCACTTCCGCCTTACATTAGTCCATGGTCTTCTGGTATCACTAAGGTATCATAACTAAATGGTCACCACTGCAGTCTTCTTAACTTGTTCCTTCAAGTCCACTTCTGCCTTACATTAGCCCATGGTCTTCTGGTATCACTGAGGTATCATAACTAATTGGTCACTACTATCTCCATTTTCTGCTTCTAATATTGTACTCAATCTTTGTTTTCTCCAGTTTTCTAACTTTATCACCTTCACTTATTATTTTCAACTCAAATCATTCACTGACATTATTCTGTTTTATGAGCTTTCTTCTGTTCGTTACCTATATATTCCAAATCAATTATTAATGGATGGTCACTTTTGTTTTTTCTTTTAACATTCTTCACAGTTCCTTTTGTTTTATTGTTATTTTCATCTAGACCATATTCATCAGAATCAAATCCTAATATGTTTGTTATTTCCATTACTATCAGAATCATTATCACTCCATTTCCAACTCTTGATTTCTTCTTCCGGTTGCAAAACTATATGCATCAGTTCACTCACAGATTCTTCTTTGGAATTTACTATGCTCGCCTTATATTAGTCTCTCTATATATTTTCTAAACGGTATATCTTTAATTATTTCTTCACTATTAGCCATATTGAAGTTGACTTCCATTGGCGTACCAAATTGATCTGCTTAGATGCGATCTTGTAACTACCAAAACTTATATGCCTTTTAATCTTCTATATAGTACCCTAGAATTCCTCAAGCAGTTAAATTATATGTTTTTGATTAATCTTTAATCTCTACTATCTTCTCTCTTTCCATTCCAATAAACTATTCTTCTTTATAAAGACTTTCCATTAAATTCACTATTTATTCTTACTGTCCTTTTAATAATGAGCCATCAAGAATATATCGAGATGAACATTATCTCATTTCGTGTTCCAACCTTTAGGTGAATTTCTCAATCCATACGATGCTCAATTTAATTTATAGTTTCTTGTTTCAGAATTAAATCCTCCGATTTCCTGTTATAAATATCTAGATCTATTTTTCCACTTATAATATGATCGAGCGTCAATTTGATTTTTCTTTCACTTTGGATCCAGTTGTGTTGAATTGATATTTATATCAAATTCTAATGTTTTCTAACTAAACGCTTCTTCATTTGGATTCAATAGGTTTTCATTCTACCTGTAATTCTGTTCAACCCCTTGTTCCTAGTTGCCAATACTTCTCTGGTCCTTGCAACTTAGACATGATTGACTTTCTAAACTCGTCTACATTACTAATTGCTACATTGATTACAATGTTTCTACCGATAATTAGGTTGGACCCCACGTTCCTAGTTTTCAATACTTCTCTGGTCCTTGCAACTTACACATGGTTGATTTTCTAAACTCTTCTCCATTACTAATTGGTACATTGATTACAATGTTTCTTTATCCTACCGATAATTATGTTGGACCTCATGTTACTCGTTTACTAATGTTTCCCTGATCGTCGCAAATTATACACGTGGTTGATTCTCTAAACGTGGATTACTTCATTACTAATTACTACATTGACTACAATGTTTTCTTCTATCCTACTGATAATTCTGTTGGATCCCACGTTACTAGTTTACTAGTGCTTCACTGATCCTTGTATCTTATAAACGGAATAAATCGAATTCTCTATTCAGTTGATCAAAAAGGTCATAATAATAAACTGGATCAAAATACCCTAAGACAGTCTCGGTGAAATACGAACTACGATATTTTCCCTCGAAGAGTTATTGCTTCCAGATGGGGCCACCAATGCGCATACATATTATTAATTCGAAATTTAATTTAACTATTTAACAATTTAAATTGATGCTCTATAGGATGTTCTATATATATATATATATATATATATATATATATATATATATATATATATATATATATATATATATAAGAATGCTCTCAGAGATTATTACTTGAATTCAAAGGACACCATCCAAGTCTCATAATAGGATTTTTTCTTGTGAATTAAAGTGAATAATCTAACAATACAGCAAAAAAGGTTGAATTAATTTGGCAGCGTTCTTTTTTTATTAAAAGGTGTGTTTAGTACATTTAGTGTATTATTTAGTATTACTTATATATTAACGTGTAACTTAAGCTATAATTTACACTAAAGGTATACCCTTTATACGAGTTCGTATAGTTTGGTTCTCTTCAATCTTCTGATTTCCTGCGCGTTGTCCAGTAGTTGTATTGTTGCGTTGTCTAATAGTTTTCACTTTAGTATAATTTAGTAATCTTCTTTCTTAAATCTTAGATAACTGCGCAAATCCATTTGATTCCCAGGTAATTCTTCTGTGGCTACGCAGCGATAGGCATTGGTAATCAATCGAAGAACCTTGTTTTGACAGCGTTGCTTGACTAGTTGATTTGAATATTTTGTGCAACCCCATATTTGCACCGCATAGGTCTAATTGACTTTATAATTGACTGATAAATCAATCTCTGATTTTAGATCAAGTTGAGAGTGTTTTCCGAATAACCAGTATAGTAGTTTTATTTTGATTCTAATATGTTTTGCTTTTTGTCTAACATGATGTTACCAATTTAATCTACCGTCAAGATGGATGCCAAGGTATTTAGCTGATTCTGATTGAGGAATCGGGCATCCATTGAGTGATATAATTAGGTTTTTATTATTTCGCCACAATGCAAAAGTAACATGAACAGATTTGGAGCTACTAAGTTGAATTTTCCAATCTTCAGTCCATTTGTAGATTTTGTTGACTTCTACTTTTTCTTCTGGCCTAGGCAGAGATTTGTCGTTTGCCATAGTAATTGTGTCGTCAGCAGAGGTTCCAAATAGTGTTTCTTTTGTTCTTAGGATGTCAGCAGTGTAGAGTAGATACAAGCGAGGTCCTAAGACGCTGCCTTGTGAAACTCCAGCCGAAATAGTTTTAAATGTCGAGAACGTCGTTTCGCGCGAGACTCTAAATTTTCTTCCGAAAAGATATGACTCCAGTAGTTGGCAATAGTTACGCGGTAATAATTTGCTCATCTTACATATTATACGCAAATGCCAAACGCGATCAAAAGCTCGTGAGACATTCAGGAATATTGCAGGGCAGTATTATTCAGCGTTCTTAGCCAGTCTTTAGTTTAACTGGCAGCTTTGTATGCCATATTTGAAACTTTTTGAAATATATCCCAAAGTGAAGCGGAGAAAATGTCTTGTAACATTTAAGTTTTTATTTAAATAGTTTACCAGCATGGTATCTATATTTTCACTATAGCTCCGTGCTTATTACGAAATAAAAATTTAATAATATTTCTATTAATTAAATATTGTATTAAGATTCCTGATGTTAAGTTTCTCAAACAATTTGGGACTTATAATAGAATAATAATTTTTGTACCGATATGATGTAAACTTGTTTGTTTTCTTTTTGGTTTGGGAATTACAAAATAATACAATGATAAATAAATTCATAGAACTCAATATTTTCTATCGACAGCTTAAAAACAACATTATCTGATGTTAAGATTAGTATTAAGCAATATGTTTTCAAGACTAAACGATAACGATTTTAAATAAACATACTAAGGAACATTTATAAACCATATTAGAAGCAATTAAAGATAATGTAAAACAAATATGTGCGATAATTATATTATTTTCAGATATATATTAGGATAATTTTTTTTTACGAACATCAAAGAACAGCTAACACATCGTTCAATAAATTCCAAGTTTGATATATAGATGGCGCCACTTGCTAAAATTATATTATATGTATATTATGGATGTAGTTTTGATTGCTTAAATGTCACTACTAGTTGGAAGGAAGTGGCATGGCAACAGAAAGTACTGGTTGATTTGTTATGTGATGACTATTGACAGGAAAATTAGGTTAAGAGCTTTCATATCATAGCCTCTAATAGGACCCATTCTCGCTCATTACCAATCGTAGATTATATACAATCCCTATACTTAACCCAGTTTTATATATTCATTAAGTTGTGGAAATGTTATATATGTTAAATATATGACTTGTCTCGATACAAGAGCCAGTATAGAAAGGAGGAAGAAAAGTTAGTAGAGGGCGCTGGGACTTGTGTCGAGTGGGTATAAATTACCAGGGATGAAAATAAAGTTTTTCTATTGTTCCAAGACCATAAGTGGTGTATTAATTCCGTCCCGTCCCGAATAATAAATGATTCGTAATAGGTTATGGGCCCAGAATTCTCGGTGTAAATGAGAAGTAGTAGGGTGACGACGGAGAGTGCAAGGGAATGGAGATTAGGAAAAGTGTTTGGTTCGGTATAGTATATATATATATATATATATATATATATATATATATATATATATATATATATATATATATATATATATATATTTATATATATATATATATATATATAGTTATATATACACGAAGGAAAGTGGAAGTAATAAGATGGCTGTATGCAACAGACGGAAATTAATTTCGGAGCACTAGAGAACTCAAAGATCAATGACCATCAGAAGGAACACCAGAAAACTAGAAAAATGTGATCTTGGGTTATAAGTAGGATAGCAGAAAACATTGTAGTCAATGTAGTATATAGTGGTGCAGTGGTTAAGAGTTTGGAAGGTCAACCACGTGTATAATATACAAGGGTCAGTGAAGCACTAGTAAACTAGTAACGTGAGATCCAACAGAACTATCAGAAGGTTAGAAGGAAACATTGTAGTCGATGTAGTAAATAGTGGTGCAGTGGTTAAGAGTTCGGAAGGTCAACCACGTGTATAATATACAAGAATCAGTAAAGCACTAGTAAACTAGTAATATGAGATCCAACAGAATTATAAGTAGGATAGAAGAAAACATTGTAGTCGATGTAGTAAATAGTGGTGCAGTGGTTAAGAGTTCGGAAGGTCAACCACGTGTATAATATACAAGAATCAGTGAAGCACTAGTATACTAGTAACGTGAGATCCAACAGAACTATCAGAAGGATAGAAAGAAACATTGTAGTCGATGTAGTAAATAGTGGTGCAGTGGTTAAGAGTTCGGAAGGTCAACCACGTGTATAATATACAAGAATCAGTAAAGCACTAGTAAACTAGTAATATGAGATCCAACAGAATTATAAGTAGGTTAGAAGAAAACATTGTAATCGATGTAGTAAATAGTGGTGCAGTGGTTAAGAGTTCGGAAGGTCAACCACGTGTATAATATACAAGAATCAGTAAAGCACTAGTAAACTAGTAATATGAGATCCAACAGAATTATCAGAAGGATAGAAGGAAACATTGTAGTCGATGTAGTAAATAGTGGTGCAGTGGTTAAGAGTTCGGAAGGTCAACCACGTGTATAATATACAAGAATCAGTGAAGCACTAGTAAACTAGTAACGTGGGATCCAACAGAATTATCAGAAGGATTGAAGGAAACATTGTAGTCGATGTAGTAAATAGTGGTGCAGTGGTTAAGAGTTTGAAAGTTCAACCACGTGTATAATATACAAGAATCAGTGAAGCACTAGTATACTAGTAACGTGAGATCCAACAGAACTATCAGAAGGATAGAAAGAAACATTGTAGTCGATGTAGTAAATAGTGGTGCAGTGGTTAAGAGTTCGGAAGGTCAACCACGTGTATAATATACAAGAATCAGTAAAGCACTAGTAAACTAGTAATATGAGATCCAACAGAATTATAAGTAGGTTAGAAGAAAACATTGTAATCGATGTAGTAAATAGTGGTGCAGTGGTTAAGAGTTCGGAAGGTCAACCACGTGTATAATATACAAGAATCAGTGAAGCACTAGTAAACTAGTAACGTGGGATCCAACAGAATTATCAGTAGGATAGAAAGAAACATTGTAGTCAATGTAGTAATTAGTAATGAAGTAATCCACGTTTAGAAAATCAACCACGTGTATAATTTACAACGGTCAGGGAAATACTAGTAAATGAGTAACAGGGGGTCCAACCTAATTATCGGTAGGATAAAGAAAACATTGTAATCAATGTACCAATTAGTAATGGAGAAGAGTTTAGAAAATCAACCATGTGTAAGTTGCAAGGACCAGAGAAGTATTGAAAACTAGGAACATGGCGTCCAACCTAATTATCGGTAGGATAAAGAAACATTGTATTCAATGTAGCAATTAGGAATGTAGACGAGTTTAGAAAGTCAACCATGTGTAAGTTGCAAGAACCAGAGAAGTATTGGAAACTAGGAACAAGGGGTTGAATAGAATTACAGATAGAATGAAAACCTATTGAACCCAAATGAAGAAGCGTGTAGTTAGAAAACATTAGAATTTGATATAAATATCAATTGAACACAACTGGATCCAAAGTGAAAGAAAAATCAAATTGATGCTCGATCATATTATAAATGGAAAAATAGATCTAGATATTTATAACAGGAAATTGGAGGATTTAATTCTGAAACAAGAAACGTATAAATTAAATTGAGCATCGTATGAATTGAGAAATTCATCTAAAGAAGGACAGTAAGAATAAATAGTGAATTTAATGGAAAGTCTTTATGAAGAAAAACAGTTTATTGGAATGGAAAAAGTGGATATTATCACACAAATTGAAATTAATATTAACACCAGCAAAAGTGGAAAATAATTTACTTATAATTTAAAGGGTAATATATAGAAGATTAAAAGGCATATAAGTTTTGTTAGTTACAAGATCGCATCTAAGCAGATCAATTTGGTAAGCCAATGGAAGTAAACTTCAATATGGATAATAGTGAAGAAATAATTAAAGATATACCGTTTAGAAAATATATAGAGAGACTAATATAAGGCGAGCATAGTAAATTCCAAAGAAGAATCTGTGAGTGAACTGATGCATATAGTTTTGCAACCGGAAGAAGAAATCAAGAGTTGGAAATGGAGTGATAATGATTCTGATAGTAATGGAAATAACAAACATATTAGGATTTGATTCTGATGAATATGGTCTAGATGAAAATAACAATAAAACAAAAGGAACTGTGAAGAATGTTAAAAGAAAAAACAAAAGTGACCATCCATTAATAATTGATTTGGAATATATAGATGAACCGTTTATAAAATATATAGAGAGACCAGTATAAGAAGAATCTACAAGACACCCATAGTTGAAGATGATATGTTTTCAATGCAACAAGTCAATCATAAGAGAACGTTAAATAAAGTAATGGATTACGAACCTGACTATTTAGCTTTATTCGAAGACGAAGAAGAAAGTCCTAAGCAAAATTACTTAAGATATGATAAAGACGAGCAGTACTTAGACAGTTCTCTGTTATATTGAAAAGATTCTGATTTCGAGTTGGAAATGGAGTGATAATGATTGTGATAGTAATGGAAATAACAAACATATTAGGATTTCATAATGATGAATCTGGTCTAGATGACAAGAAGAATAAAACAAAGGGAACTGTGGAGAATGTTAAAAGAAAAGAAAAAACAAAAGTGAACACCCATTAATAATTGATTTGGAATATAGAGATAAAGAACAGAAGAAAGCTCATAAAGCAGAATGATGTTAGTGAATGATTGAGTTGAAGGTAATAAGTGAAAGTAGTAAGTTAGAAAACTGGAGAAAACAAAATTCAGTACAATATTAGAAGCAGACTGCAGTGGTGAAAAATTAGTTACGATACCTCAGTGATACCAGAAGACCATGGACTAATGTAAGGCGGAAGTGGACTTGAAGGAACAAGTTAAGCAGACTGCAGTGGTGAACAATTAGTTATGATACCTCAGTGATGCCAGAAGACCATGGACTAATGTAAGGCGGAAGTGGACTTGAAGGAGCAAGTTACGAAGACTGGTATGGTAATCAACTAGGAAGTTTTAAGGGATTCATGCCGTTTGACAAAAACAACCCAGAAGCATAGAAGAAATTTATTCGAAGAGAAATACATGTGTATGTTTGGCAGCCCAAGAACAAACTATATAATCGATATTAAATTGGACAGTGTTTTGGCGACTATTTCTGTGATTGTTCAAAGTTTTTATGATTGTTCAAAGAGAGAATTGTTTTTAAGTAGAAAACTGACTGTTACGTTTGTTTTTCACATAATTGTATAGATTCATCTGATTAAATTATTAGTTAAAGTTAAAATTCTCCCAATGTAGAAATAGAATAGTTCTAAGTTCGAAAATTTATATGTACAATGTAATAGTTTTGTTCTGGCAATTTAAATGTACTTTTGTAATCTTTGTTTACAGTCTTAATTAGGTTAAGTTATATAGTACATTTAAATTGAAGGGGAGTGTTAAATATATAACTTGTCTCGATACAAGAGCCAGTATAGAAAGGAGGAAGAAAAGTTAGTAGAGGGCGCTGGGACTTGTTCCAAGGCCATAGTTGGTGTATTAATTCCGTCTCGTCCCGAATAATAAATGATTCGTAATAATATAAACAGAAAAAATATTGAAATATTTAAAAGTAAAAATGGACCCGTTTATATAAAAACTTGCCGTAAACATTTACGACCTCATGGCCTTGTTCAGCTACCTCGATGGTTGTTAAAGTCCATCCCGAAACGTAATCCTTTTAATACGAATTTAAATATTCTCTCGGATTTTGGCCTGAATGTATCACCAGGTACTGGGCGTTTCTTTCATCTAGTTCTCTCGCTAGAACTTTAAAGTGTTCCGTTTCGAACAATTGGATTTTTAATGTTTCATAGCTCACTGTTTTAATTGTGTAGTTCGTAGTAATGGTTTTCAATAGGTCATGGATGTTTTTTATTATTCCTACCTTATAAAGTGTTATTGGTGGTGGTTTGGAAACGACTTTTTCAGGGCTTTGTTGTATATTCTCTTCAATTTTTTCCGATTGGCCCCTAAAGCTGTTTTTTGTTTCTATTGGTTTCTGTAACCAATAGACACTGATTCTTATTTGTTTTTTCGCGATTTCTTCTTCTGGGCCTCTCAATCGTTTGTGGCGATTGCGT
Source organism: Rhynchophorus ferrugineus (assembly GCF_030347505.1). Classification (NCBI taxonomy): domain Eukaryota; kingdom Metazoa; phylum Arthropoda; class Insecta; order Coleoptera; family Curculionidae; genus Rhynchophorus; species Rhynchophorus ferrugineus. The sequence continues at coordinate 27,435,160 of NW_027472580.1, read as the reverse complement.
TATTGCTGATTGTTCTAATGTTGTACCATAGTGTGCATATGATTGGGTTGAATCGCTATTGTTTGCTATTTTTAGATTTTAATATTTTATTTTATTTTCTTCCAAAGGATAAAAGATACATTGTTTATTTCACGCACTTCATTTTTCATTCACGTATGAATGAAAAATTTGCACTGGTTTTTGACCAAAAATACTATAAATGAATTTTAAAGGGACTGTAATAAAATAAGGAAAATAATTTAAAGCACCAATAAAAATCTGATGTAGTCTTTTTTTCTGGTCATGTAAACACGTATTCACTACAATTTAGGTAGCCTCATCTGTTATGCGTTTTTAACACTCAATTAAATAACCGTAACGAAATACTGTTTTTTTAAGAAATTAAGATATATTTCTAGAGCTTAGAGTGTATTGAAAATACGTCTTCGCTCTACGAAGGTTGGAATGGTACATCAGTTTCAAGGTTAAGGTTACGAGGCCAAAAAGAAAATTTTAAAATTAGTCGGCACAAACCAAGTAATGACTCTATCAATCGAATGAAGGTATTTGAATGAATGAAAATCTAAAATGTAGCCAATTACTAAACAGTCGATAATTGTTTTCAGTTCACAGGTTCAGCCAATGCTAAAGTAAGGTATCGAACTGTGGGGTAGTAAAACACTCCAACCTGATTGATAGAATAGTAGCTAAACTAAGTACGAATTCATAAGTTTGTACGGAATATCATTTAGTGAAGCGATTTTCTACATGTTATTTTATAATATAAATCCCTTCAAATACCTTTTGCCTATTGGACAGGTTGTGCATTGATAAGATAATTAAAAAATTCTTAGAAATCCTAGAATTAGTAATATCTTGCCTTATTCTAAGCTGTGGTATTTTTGTAATTCTGTGTTGCAGTTTATGTCAATTTTATATGGTTTCTTTTGTACTATCCGGTATTTATTTTCTATATTAGCATTAACTGTAATCTATTTATAACTCATTAAAATAGTCTCCACTACTTTCTTTTAATGCCTGCTTGGTTGAATTATAATATCAAAGTTTTTTATGATTATTTGTGGCGGTTTTATTTTCTCGAATGTCTTAAAATTTATTTCGCTGATTTTGAAGTTTTTAACTATTTTTAAATTTCGGTGTTTATCAGATATATTTTTGTACAGATGTTATCTTTCACAAAATATCACACTTGATGATGACAAGTTGAGTACCGTATCAAAACATATCTATAATTAAAAACAATATTTTATTTAAGGATAGAAGAGAAGCCGCCTCCTGAAGGGTCATACAATAGGAAACTGACGATCTTAATCTTTTCGAACATAAACCAAACTGCCTAATAACCTGCACGTCTCACTCATTGCCACATCATATAAACATCAAGCCTCGTCTTCCAATAATCACGTTGATGTTGTCGAACATGGGTGTTGGGCAGTCTGGATTTCTTATAATGCTAATAAAATTATTTTTGAGTATGATCTGTACCTTCGTCTGCCAGTTTGTTTTTGAAGATCTTCGGCACTGTTGCTGCAAACTAAACCTACCTTTTGTGAACATACAACTTCAGCTACGATACTTTTGTATGAGCCCCACCTTACTACATCAATCTAACGTCAACCTGTCTTCTTTCCTTGATAATTAATTCGATCTCTGTTAATTAATTCAAAAGAGAATGTACTCTATTCTGTAACTTTATATAGAAATACTAAATCAATAATTTTCCCTAATGTATTTTTTACATTCATTATTGGCTCAAGGGTACTAAAGTTGGGTACCAAAACTACGACTGTTACAATAGAATTTTCATTCCAACTAACAGCCAATACTTTGTTGACACAATAAAATCTATAATCAAAGTTTCTCTTTACTTTTTTCTCTAAGGCTTTTGAAATTGACAGGAAGCCACTCGTTTTTTTTTCACTGTATCAGCTCCAAAAAATTTCATTTCAGACAACAATGTAAAAAGATAATGGCTTGTGAGGAAGTTATCAAAAAATATGGTATGATTTTCAGGATCATGAATAACTTTCAGCAAGTTTGTTACAACCCTTTCACCTAAACCCAGGTTTTCATTAGTCTTCTGTGAAGCTCAACATAAGGGTTAAACTGATACACATATCCTCTAGCTGAGGATATACACCACAGTTTAAAAACAGTTTAAAAACTAAACTTAACACTAAAGCTTACTGATTTCTTCGTACTGCTTACTGAAATCTTAGCAGAATTACGTTCAAAATATTGGCACCATCTATTCATCAATCGGTATCTTATGGGAAAATATAACAAACTGAATGAACAGTTTATTTAACTGATTGAAAAAAATGTGTTAGCTTGGAACTCCTATCAGATATGTTCAAGTAGTCGTTACCAAATATATGAATGTAATTCTTGAGAGTGATCCCTTTATCTTCATTTAAATTCCAATAAATTTTTGTTTGAGGGAGAGAGTGATACCTAAAGAATATAAGGATATTAATAAGGTTTTCAAGTCAGTACGTGACATAGCAAATCTGTGGTTATTTTAACATTGAGCATATTTGATTGAAAACTCTACTATTTCATCCAGAATTGGTTTATCTAAGAAAAGTTCAAACACTTGTATTATTATCAAATTCCCAAACTTATTCTTTATTTCTTCGGCATATTTAACTTGATAGTATTTAGGAGTCTCAGTGAAAGTAGCAGTACAATTCATTCATTTTGTTATAGCTTTCTTCTTTTTTTGTTTTGTTTCTTCAAAGTATTTTATCTAGCTACAGGTATCGTTTTATCACCTATAGTAGCATTAATTTCAAATGTACCCACCACATCTACAGGTATTTCATCACCGTACTCATTGATATATCATACGTCCAAACCATCTTCTATTTCTTCTTCATCAGTAAGTTCGTCTACTTCAGTGGGTATGATGACTACGTCAATGGCTTCCTCTGTCTTTAATTTCTCAAGAACAACTATAGTTTTCTCAGTTGTTAATATTTTCTTTTTGTAGAAAACTATTTCTATGTTCTATAATCCGAAGATAGGGCAAAGAATATTATAATACGATGTACTTAAAACGGAAGTCCGATCCTTCAAAGGTGACACTAACACAGTTATAATTCTTACAAAGTTTTTAAACTATATATACTTCATTAGCACCAAACATACAATTTGACTTCTTATATTTGAGAACATAGGTCACGACTTTTCACTAAACGAAACTAAATGTATGTATGTCAGAGCCAAATATTGCGGCAGCATTGCGACGTTTTGGACTCACACATTTCGATGACATATACAAAAAAAAACTTTGAATATACAATACATGTGTATTCGACATATATAACATCAGGAATATGCACATAAAGGATGAAATATGTTTTTATACTTGAAATAAATTATTGAAAAATATTTTTAAAAAAACATGTTTGTAATATAAACACATGGAAAGAGAACTTGCGATGCTTTTTAACACATTAAATGATGACATGATGTCATGAAATAATTACATGATGACTTTTATATAAAATCATGTTGACTGAATTTTGGGAAGTTAAACTGCGTGTTTCATATACGCATCACTGGAAAGAAATGAGTTAAATGTCCCAAAGTCGTAATGTAACACTTACTGGCCATACAGCGTTGGACTAAAGCAGCGAAATCTCCACTTAAATATCAGCTTAGAGTGACTACTTAATACAAATAATTTCAGAATTGTTTTGCGTGGACTCAGTAGGAAGGAGCTGAGAACGTCATTTCGCTGAATTTCATTGGTTAGTTTAAACTGCCATTACAGGGACCTGTAATGAAAATATTTTATAAGGAGAGCATTTCATTGGTTAGCGATTTCATACGCATCACGTGACTAACCACTCACGCCACTTTCTACTAACCAATTAAATTTTAATTAAAACCAAAATGTAATTTTTCAAAACTATTTATTAATATCAAATTCTGTATAAATATAAATATTATAAAATATCAATATATATATATATATATATATATATATATATATATATATATATATATATATATATATATAAAATAAATAAATGTGGATATAAAAATGGCTGCAATGCAATTGAAAACATAACATATCGCATGGGAAACATAATCGAAATTGTCTATAGCACTTTCCCTTCTTTATATTTTTTAGTGCTATTAATTCAAATAAGATGTATTAAAGTTTCTATCTTTTTGTCACTCCTAATAAAAGCAGAGCAGAACAGCTGAAAGTCCGTGTTTATTAATATTTTACCTACTTATTCAACACAAAAATGTATTGATGCAAGTTATTATTATTTTTGCAATGTTGTTGAGAAAATTCAGTCAGAATGGAGAAAACATACCAAAAAGTAATACTTTAACGAACAGCAACAAAAAATTAAAACATATGATATATTTCAAAATTACTGCTATGCTCTTATTATGGTAAAATCGAGTATTTATAAAGATAGCTTAAGCATCTATTAACAATATAATAAAACAAGCATGATAATCTCTTGTTTATTAAATTACCTCACCTTGTTGGTTTGCAAATTTTATTTTACTATTTTGTATTAATGTATTTTATTAACATCCTTGTTGAAAATGTTATTTCGGTTAAGGAGCCTTAAGCTAAAATATTAATTATAAGTATATTGATCAATATACATTTTTTCCAAGTATTGAACCCCTTCAAAATAATTAAATTTTAAATTGATGGCATTTTACAAACAACTTTTTAAAAGGTAACAAAAACTTTTCATGTAGTATAATTACATTTACCTTCAATATAATTTTACCATTGCCTCATAAGTACCAGGTAAAGGCAATCCTAAGTCACATATCGTTAATCTTTCAGACTTGGGGTGTTTCTTCCAAGGAAAACTATGTCCATTTTTTATTTCCGCACATACACTGGATACACAAGACTTTTGGGAATGAATATATATATATATATATATATATATATATATATATATATATATATATATATATATATATATATATATATATTAAAATCGAATAATAGTGATTATATTTAAGTCTATTATAATCTTCAAATAAGTTCTGTTTCCATATTATTTAACATAACCTTTGTTCCATAACAATCTACAAAATTAGTGTTATAAAATGATAATATTTAGTAACCATTCATACCTTATACCAATATTTGGGCATTCTCTGTCGCTAATTTTGTGAATGAAATAATTATTTGACCTCAACAAAAAATATGGAAACAAAATTAAACTAAAAATGACCATATCCTTTGTACCATAACAATCTACAAAATTATATTGTTATAAATTGACAATATTTTACTAATAATTCATACCTTATACACTTATTTTCGCATTATCTGCTGCTAATTTTGTCTATGAAATAATTATATTACCTCAAAAAAAATGTAAATACAAAATTAACCTAAAACTTGGTTACTCCATGCAGAACCTTGTGGAGACCTGGTTTCGGTCGGAATTTTTGGTTTTCTTGGAGCAGGACGGCAGCTGCAACCGCTGAAGTTTGCGGTATGAATTTCACCGCAGTTGCTGCACTTTGGAGGTTCTTCTGGGATTTTGGTACAGGATCTAGTGTCGTGATTGCCGGCACATTTGACGCACCGTGGGGGGGGGGGGCTCGGCAATATGAGCTGGAGTGCCCGAAAAGCTGGCAATTGAAGCACTGCACTGGCTGGCCGTTTCCCCTCTGGACCTCGACCTTCACTGTGATGACGCCGAGTTTGGTCATATATATGATCTGTCGCTCTTCGCGAGGGACAACTACCTGAATAATTGGTAGTTCTATTCCGGATTTTAATTTCCATCTTTGCACAAATTTGGGATGGAAGCCTTGATCAAAGAGAAGTTCACGTACTTCGTGAATGCAGAGTGATTCTGGGATGTTTTTTATTATTACCCGGAATGCTCTTTCCTCCGGATGACAGAAGGAATGGTAAGGGTAATTCCTTTCCTCGAGCAGGGTAGTGAGTTTACGGTAATTGTCGCTTTTGGCGATGAATAAGAAAATGCCCTCCTTTTTGTTTCGGGTTATAATGTCTATTGATTGTGCCTTAGTAATTCTAATGAGCTCCATGAACCTCTTCTTGTCACAGAGCACTATAGGCGGAATTTTTTCCTTTGGGGGACTTTGAGAAACAGTCGCCGAAACGGTTGGCACTGTTTTTGCTGTGGAGGTTAAGACTTGTTTAGTGGCCTGGCTACTTACCTGCGCAGGCTGGGTTGGTCTTGTGGTAACTTGTTTCCTGCCATAGTAAAACACATTTTTTTGGCAAAATTAGTTTTTATTATTCAACATAATTCCCTTCAAGGGTGATAGACTGATTATAGCGACCCTCCAACTTTTTGGTTTTTGTTGTACAATTTGTTCTTTGCTTCAAAATAGGCCTTATATTCGGCGATCGCCTCCTCATTCGACGAAAATGTATTCCCATCGAGCCATTTCATTTTGAGATCTGAGAGCAGAAAACAGTCGATGGGCGGCAGATATGGAGAATACGGTGGATGAGGAAGCAACGCGAAGCAAAATTCATGGACTTTTGCCATCGTTTTCACTGACTTATGACACGATCCATTATCTTGGTAAAGCAGCACTTTCTTTTTCTTCAAATGCGACCGTTTTTCGGTGATTTCGTCCTTCAAACGGTCCAATAATGCTTTGTAATAGTCGGTGGTTTTTGATGGTTTTTCCTTTTTCAGGGTAGCCATTAAAAATTATTCCATGCGTATCCCAAAATACAGACGCCATAACTTTGCCAACTGAGTGTTGCGTTTTCCCACGCTTTGGAGCGGGTTCATCGTGTGCAGTCCACTTGGATAACTGTCAATTGGACTTTGGAGTGAAATGATGGAGCCATGTTTCATCCATTCTCACATATCGACCCAAAAATTATATTCGTGAATGATATGATGTACACGTTCAGTTGATATATTTAGTGTCTGTTATTTCATTGAATTTTAATGTACGGGCATTCAAAATCATTTTGTGCATTTTTTAAATGTTTTCGTCAGTAATGATCTCTTTTGGGCGTCCACTGCGTTTACCGTCTTCGGTGCTAATTTCACCACGTCTAAACTTAGCATACCAATCCTTGATGGCAGTGGCATTTTCTCGGGGCAGTGTCAGGAAACTCGGCATCAAGTCAATTTTTTATTTCAACTTTATTTTTTCTCTTCAAAAAGCAATATTTTATCAACACGCGCAATTCCTTTTTATCCATTTTTTTTTAACAAAAACAAAAGTTGCTTCACGCAAAATGTTATAATTCACTAATGATCTGATAGCTGTCAAATTTATACACACATCTTTTGAGAGTTAGAGATAATTAAAAAACAAATGCATTTAATTATAGTAGCGCTATATGTGCCATCTATGTGTCAGGCCGGGGAATTTTCAACTGACCTGTTATAAGAAAGTTGTACTATGTGGGCAGCTTTGGCCACATAGTACAACTATGTATATAAATACAAATATATATATATATATATATATATATATATATACAAATATATATATATATATATATATATATATATATATATATATATATATACAAATATATATATATATATATATATATATATATATATATATATATATATATATATATATATTATATATACTATTAGTGGAATAAATCCAAAAGAGAAAGGTTTGTGAAAGGTTTAGAATTCAAAAACAGTTATTTTACTTCAAAATACTCTTTTATTTTATGAAAGGAAAAGGAGACTTTTTAATCAGCAATGTAAAACGGCACTGAAGTTTTTTATATATTTATAATATTTCCTGAATCATCCAAATTATTACATAAATGTGATTGACATGCTTTACATGAACCTATAAGGCCATATATTGAACTCAACTTTTCATAATAATCCTCACCAATCGCTACTCCTACACTAGATCTGTATATTCCCTTTACAGCAGGTGCCTTTAGATATGATTGATTTAATTTTTTGAACGTTAACAGCTAAAAAACAATTAATTTTTAGGTTCCTATGAACAGAGTAACTTATTTGATTATAAACTGATTAGTAAGATTGACGAAATAAATTCATTAGTTTTTTGTATGATGGGAATGGGTGTTTGTAAATTAGCAATTCAATAAAACTATAAGAAAAAAACACCGTTAAGAGGTACAAAGGCCAGGCAAAGATGTGGCGTCGTTATCACACGCAGCTTGCGGTATGTGAGTTAATCGCTCGCCAGAGATAGTCGAGACAATTCGGAGTTAGAGCAAGACGGGGAAGTGTCGGCTGTGATAGAATAAGGCCACGAAGAGCCGAATGAGTTATTGGCCTAAAATATCGACCACCCCGGTAATACATCTATAGTCCGAGAGACGAAGAGTGGAGAAATTTCTCGAGTAGACCTCGGATATAAAATCTTGAACCTTGGGCACGTCTGTTTCTCTATGAATTTGATTGTTCCTGACGAACTAGGGGGCATTGATTATTCTACTGAGAATTTTGTTTTGAAAGACTTGAAGACGTTCCACCTGACGGGGTAAGACGTATTTTAGATAGACACTAGAGCCGTATAGAACGACTGATCGAACCAGCATCTTGTACAGGTGAGATTTTATAGAGAGAGGAAGCCTGCTGGCCCGGTTGATAATAAAAACTAATATCTATTATTCTTTTTGGATATTACATTCTACAGAAAATTTAATATATTAATTTTTATTATAATTTAAATTCAAAACAAATTAACTAAAGGCTGAAAATGATTAAATATTGAACTAGAGATTATCTCGCATAATCGTGTTAGCTCATTTAATCAGAATGGTTGAATGATTTCGGTGTGAAATGTCGTATTGTTTACTGACGAGTTTAAAGAGTTTTAAATCATATAATTTAATTTAGAATAGGATTTATCTGAAATAATTTACTTAATCTGTGATGTTCAGTGTATTTGAAAGCTAAGCAAATATTTAACAAATGTCTGCATATTAAAATAGAAATATTATGAAATAAAATAGTGATCAAATAACCAATAAATTATATAATTGTAATTAACAATGGTAAATTATTTAAGTTTTACTTATTAACGACAAACCAAACTAATAATTAAGATATCGATAGAGATTGCTAAAAATGTGAATAATATAATTGCATATAAAGTTTATTGTTAATATAGATTAGACTCAAAAATTATTCTACAGAAATATTTAGGTTAGTATACTCAGTCTTCACTACATATATTTTTATGCGATAAAAATATATTTAGAATGACTAACTTTATATCTAGAATAAATAGCGGATGTTAATTAGGCCTCAAATTATTAATTTAGGATAATTTCAACACTTTTTACTTTTACATTTACCACTCGAATATATACTCGGTCCCAATCCAGAAATCAAAAAAAAAATTATTATTTACCTAACATACACAGAGAGTAAAAACCAGCATATATTCATATTTCAAACTTTAACTTGTTACGGTAACTAACGCCACGGTGTTACAAGCCCTAAAAATAGATACAGGCAAATCGGCAGAAAAAATATACAAGGCAAGAGACAAGAGACTGAATCACTGAAGTAGGGTATAGACTTAAGATAACCAAACTATTGGATTTACCGTAATGAAATGTATTTAATAGAAAGACAAAAATATAATAGATATAGATAGAATTATTGAGATTTGTGTTATATGTGATCCAGACTGTTTACTTCTTACGGTGGATCATGGGAGAGGTTCCGTTATTATTTGGGCGGCAATAGTCAGCTGGTCCTTTCATTCACACCAAAAACCAGGTTTCAGCGAAAGAATATCTGGAGTTTTTTCTACGGTCATCACATATTACAAGGTGACAATGTTCCATGTCCATGTGTGGATGTAATTTTAATTGCTCAAACAGTCACTACTAGTTGGAAGGAAGCGGCACGGGAACAAAAAGTTAAGGAATGTAAGGAAGAGAAAATAGAGAGAGGCATAGTTGTTTTGGGTATTATATATTCACTAAGTTGTGGAAATATTATGTATAGAGAAAAATATTGAAATGTTTAAAAGCAAAAATAGACCCGTTTGTATGAATAACTTACTGCTGCCGGAAACACACTGCTAGTGCTGCATATCAGCGATTAATGAATATCTTCTTAATAATTAATGTATCCCATTCGCTTACTTTACTGTTGCACGACTGGTCTGTTTTCATTTTCTAGCCAAAATTATATATTTTATAGAGAAAATAAGATTTAGGGTTAATATTTTTAGAACGTCTATTTTATGAGAATAACTGCATCTCGCAAGGTAGTTCTTTACACTATAGTAGTAGTTATATAACTAACATGTTATGTAAGCTTGGTCTTGGCTTTCATCGCAATAGGTTAATAAACTATTGAATTTAACAATTACTTACAATCTTAAATAAGATATACTAACATCGCAATGTTTCTTCATCAACTCTGAGCCTTAATTCGGTTTGGCTTTGACATACAACACAATTTTAGTTTAAATAAAATAAGTCATCTTGCTATAATTGTGTTTTTTATTTCTTCCTTATACAGATTCGTAATATATGACATCGTTATTCCTTCCATTACAACACCATTTTCTACAGTTATACTCTATTAATTATGTTAATACTTTTAGTTGCTTTTGCTCTCATTACTCTGTCTCATGAAATTCCAGCATTGAACAGTATTATTACATATCTCTAAAGTCACTGTCCAAGTCAATCACTAATCTATTTAAACTATTCCACCAATTATCAATTACTTTCTCTATATATCTTACCGAGTTCATTCAAAGGAATGTATTATGGCCGACAATGCCAATATATATATATATATATATATATATATATATATATATATATACATGTATATATATATGTATATATATGTATATATATATATATATATATATATATATATATATATATGTATATATATATATATATATATATATATATATATATATACATATATATATATATATATATATATATATATATATATGTATATATATATATGTATATATATATATGTATATATATATATATATATATATATATACATATATATATATATATATATATATATATATATATATATATATATGTATATATATATATGTATATATATATATATATATATATATATATATATATATATAGCATGGTCGTAAATTTATGTTTGTGATTGTTTAAAATTTGTGATTGTTCTAGGCAAGAGTGTAAAATCCGACAAGGAATATGATCCCAATCACACCAGTAATCAGGCTGGGTAAGACCTGATATCTTCTGATATATATATATAACACGCTAAAACCATTTTCAATAAAATTGCAGCAACTTATAATATTTAATACCATATTTATTTTATTAATAATATTATCATTTCATATAAAATGTATTTATCATTATTTAAATTTTTTATCAATATTTACCTCTCTAACGGAATATCCGGACAAAAGACGGCCTCTATTATTTCGTTCTTATTCGAAATAATTCTATGAGGTAGGTATTACATCATGTGACTATTACAACATGACTGCTGATAATTCTATCTCCATAAGGAGAAGTCCCTTTTCAAGTATTTATTTTCAAACGGTAGCAAGTGCTTATATTTCAAGCTTTAGTTAGCAATTCGGTTTACCCAATATGTCAACTCTTATTCTTGAAAGACAATTATTTAAATAAAATATGTGGATATGTGGTATCCAATATGTTTACGTGATTTCTTTATAATATCTATGATTTATTCATAATACCATTTACCTATCTGATGAATTCATTACTTTTACTTTTCCTGCTAAAAATTGTTACTTTCAAATACGTATTTGAGATATATAATGTTAATAACCTGTTTTATTTTATGGAAAGAAGAGGCGACTTGTTGAATCTGATCTTTAGATCGACCTCTATTTATAGACGATCTATCATTTCATCATCATTCAGTCTCAAAATATATGGCCTTTGTACGTGACTGTGATTCCTCGAGTCTTTTTTTTTTGGTCTAAAACCTGGGTATCCTGTTACCGGTCAGCCAGTTGGACAGGATATGTAGAGGCTGCCTCTGGGCTATCCGTTAAGGTCCACCCTATTAGCTGATTCCATGACCCTAACTCTATTTCTTACTGATGGTAGGAGGGTATACGTGACCAGTAACACTGTTAAAAGATACGAAGGCCAGGCAAGGACATGGAGTCATTATCACACCATGCAGTTCTCGGTGCCTGATTCAATCGCGATTAAAGCAAGACGGTGTGGTGTCGGATGCGACAGACTAAAGCCCCGAAGAACCGGATATATTATTGGCCTGAAATATCAGCCATTACGATAATTGGTTGCAACTGTCTGTCCCACCTTGTTGACAGTCTCGGTTTCCAACGGTCGTGATGTGAGTTGAATTGGTGTTGCTGGAGGCTGATGTAAAGGCAGGGTCGGGATGGGTTTTGCTAGAGTGTCTTGTAACAACATCCTCATTGCGGTGACTTCGCCTCTCTTGCTGAGTATTACTCGTACAGTTGTGATACCTCCTTTTACAGGTCTGCATTTGCTCTTCGCAGATACTCTATAATGTGTAAGTCCCAGACATGACTGTTCTGACTTCGGAACTAGAGTCCGTAGAGAGAGCGATGATATACAAAATATAGGATATAATACACCCCTCCGAAAGAAACACACACGGGGATACATATCTTCGATATTCCATTTGGACGGTTTCTAGCTATACGTTTGTCTGCCAGTTGGCTTTCTTATATCTTTGAGATTATTTTTACCCAAATTTCCTTGGTATGAAACAATAATCTACGGGTGAGAAACTTAACTATTGTAATACGCCTTTGGTGGTCGCTCACATTAATCAAGTTTGTGCATAAATTCTAGTAAACTATGTTAGTTAACTTTAAATGTAATGCTTTAAATCACATAGGAACCATATGATTCATGCGACTGCCGAGTCCGTAGCCAAGGTTGTAACAGTTGCGTCATATAACATTATTGCGTAAACATGTTGATAATTTTCAGTTTATTAAATGTGATTCACATAATTTTTTCTGTAATATTTTCTCTGCCAAGGGTTGGGTTAACTTGGGTTAATAGGTTTGTTCTTATCGAGAGAGACCGACATAAGGTATTCTCGGAATGCTAATATCTTTATCAAATTTTGAAATAAACTACTATGTTCCCGACTGACTGTAATCTTGGTTACATTATTTTATATTAATACCAGAAAATTGAACGCGACTTGGCACCAAACATAATTGCTCGTCCGTTTTGAGAGAATCATGCAAATGTACACCAGTAAAATAAATTAATATATTACACATTCAAACTCTAAAACGAATGCAACTATATTCACACTACAGTCCAAAAATATTGATAAAGAAGTCTTACCGTTCGATAAGATTGGTTATCCTGAAAAGGAGTGCCTAGCTCTAACAAAACAAGATAAAAAAAATATAGAAATGAATTAAACCGCCGAATTGTTCTTAAGAAACTCTCTTTTATTAAAATTAGGGTTAATACAGGAAACTAATACCAGACAATGAAATATTTAAAAAATAATAGTAATGTAGCGATCTTGAAGCATGTCGAATTATACATCGTGGAATAACGGTCTACAAAATGCCCAGAAATATAATCACAGGTATTGAGCACGGGCACCCCGCCAGTAGCGCCCACTAGTACACGATAACGAATATCTGGCAACTCCGAGACGCTTACCTCGGAGATTATTGAAAGGTACTTTCATTGTATCAATGTCTGACCATCGTTCAGATGAGACGTGCCACCGTCGACTGCCCAAACTTCGTTAACAGATACCACCGTTTCCAGCCCCTTTTTCATACCTCTTTTGTATTCTCTATATTTTTATAACTTCAATAAAATAACGGTCTCACTATATAAAAAAACAACTGTTTCATTTCTTCTTACCTCCATTCACCGAGCCATATAATTAACCCTAAAGTAATATAGAATGATATTTATATGAAATTAAGAGAGACAGACAAATGATGGTTAGGAAGCTGCTTAAGAAACCTACTTAAGAAATACTGATGGAGTTCAAAGAAAACAATGAATAAAATAAGTTATACGCCATCATTGTTATATATCTAAAATTTTAACAGGCAGAAGACGTCAAAATATGTTAATATTATGGAACGAATATATAACAAACCTAATCCACAATATAAAAGATACCGAAGATATGGGCTATATTTTCGGCCAAATATGTAAACCTCCTAGAGTAATTTTTATCGCTAAGTCGCTGAAACTAAAATGGATAAATGCGATATGATAGACTATCATATAAATTTATAAGTTTCATGGGCTACGAGATTAGATTTCTTCAAAATGGAGGGAAACGCTCAAATTTCAAAGGTACGTACAATAGTGTCACATATTTCTTATATAAAATAATGATATATTTGTGCATATAATGTTATTGCTGAGCTGATGTGATGGCAAATCTGAAATCGTTCAGCGCAAAAGCCATTCAGTTAACCACACACGCTTTTTAACCACAAACTGCGTACTACATATTTATACGAATCATTATTCGAATTAAACATATCGCGTTTGTTTAAAGTTCTTTTTTTTTCTAAGCTTATTTTCTTTTCATCTGTTATGAGTATTCTATGATATAAGCTACAATGATTATTTATATTGATTATATTTGGGATAGCTTATAGCTAGTGGTTCTTGAGTACCATAACCCACATTTTGTCACCCTACGGCTTCGGCTGCGATACTTTTACCCAAACTCCGCTTAAGTACACCAAGGAACACTTTGAATAATTGGAATGTTTTATGACTAAGTAGCTGAGTACCTTCAATATACCTTCTGTGACCTTACAGCTTCATCTTCTTCTAGGTACTTATCACACCTCCACTAAACTACACCAAGAAACGCTTCGAGTAACTGTGGAATGTCATTCCAACATCAACCTATATTCTTTTCTTGATAATTGTTAAATGGTATTAAAACTAAAACTGAAATTTTTGATCTAACTGCGTCCATTACCAATTATTAGTTATATAAATTTGTATTCATTTTAGCGAGTCTTTTGTGGTGTTTCCATTTTTTTTCGTTAAACGTTTTGTGACCACCTTTATATTTTATTGTTTAAAGCTCAAATCAACGTTAGCCGTGTCAACGTTCCTGGTTTTTAAAAGAACAAAAATTTCACAATTTCAAATAACCTGAATCAACACCGACACTAACATTTAGTTTATCGATTTCTGAAAACGAACGAAGTTTTTTCACTAGAAGATGTTTTTGTTGCTAAATGCGCTCCATTGCGTCTTTCTTCTTTAGCATTTCCTAGTCTGTCAACATCATTTCCAGTCTGTTAGTCAATTGTAGACTAACAATAATATAGTTCGCTATGATTTAGATAATGCTTAAAATCTTTCATACTAATATTCATCGATCATAACAAGTTCCAAAATCAAAATATAGTTAAACCAAAAAATTAATCGCTGTAGATAAGATAAAGTAACTATAAAAGAGAATGAAACCATCAGATTTTATTAGATGCTTATAAAATATATGCATAATGTGTAAATTATTAATTGTTTTCTTTCTGAGCATATATTGTGAGTATTTTGATTATATTGTATATTGAATAATATAATAATTATTTATTTTCTTGTGTTAGGTTTTAATAAAAGTAACGCTAGATGCTATGTTTGTTCACCGCCTGAAAGTGCTAGTCTTTCGAAATGCACAAAAAGTTCAGATCTACCCGCAGACCAATATTGCATTGAACTATATTTAAAGAAAGATTTAGATGTCAATGGTATGACAATTTTTTCTTATAATTTTATTGTAAAAACCTACTGAATGTATTTCTTTTAATCTCTATCAGTTATCAACTTATTATTGAGATCTAAAATTAAATGGTTTTACTTTTTAGATGTTAGCCTTCCAAACAATACCCAATTAACTCAGCTAAATCTGAAGCAAATGTCACCAAAGGGAATATACCGATCTAATATAAATGCAGATAATTATTGTGAACAGATCAGTGTACTCTATGGCACAATTTTATTACTACATTTCATTTGTACTTGGATTAATTCACAAGCAAGACGAGTGAGAGAAAATACATCAATATGTATCTCTGAATGTATTGTAAGTGTATCATAAATATATATTATAACAGATTTTAATGGAAATGTGAGACGATATAAAAAAATAAAACATTTAATTAAAATTTGAATATATTTTATTCTAGAAAAACATTTTCATAAGAATATTGAATCGACTTCAAAAACTAAATAAGGACTTCATTAAAGTAAAATAATAATCAAACTGAAATTTTTAACACAAACAAAAAAGTTTTCCAATAAGATATGTATATAATAATCGTTGCAATAACTAAATCAAAATAAACAAAAAACTTATTTAACCTATCTACTGCACGTATTTTATATTCTACTATATATACACAATTTAGCTTAATCCCTGTTTAAACCCATTTATCTATTACAATATTATTTTAACTACTACAAACTGATCAGTTTGAAGTCATGGCGAACCTAAACAATACTAAAATTTTAATATAATTTTCTGACATATACACAAAATTAAATTATGAACAAAACGAATTTAGATTCCGGTTAACATTAAGCAAAATTGTGTGTATATAGTAGAATATAAAATAAGTGTAGTGGATAGGTTAAATAAGTGTTTTGTTTATTTTTATTTAGTTATTACAACGATTATTATGTACATAATTTATTTTAAAACATTGTTTTTGTGTTAATTTTAAATTTTTTTCTTAAAGATATTTTATTTTTCTGTTTTTAGAGTTAGATATTTACTCAATAAATTACGCAGTCATTTTATCAAGTATTACAATTAAATACTTACATTAAAAGTTTAGCCCGTATGAGGCTATAGGAATAAATAGGAATAATTGAAAATAAGGAGTGTCTCAGTCCCTGGGGTCCGCTACCTAGTCTGGGTGATTTAACAAATGTTCCAATCAAACTAGAATAAAAAAGTTGCTGCTCTGTTGGGAACTTAATCAACGGCCTCCGAGTGTGGGCTCAACATTCTAACCATTACACTATAGCAACAGTAGCCTACAATGTTTCTACTACATATCATATGATATAGTTAGTGCTTAAAAATCAAATTGACTGATATTTACACTGAACTACTTCAGATTTTTTATTACATCAGTTCAGAAATAACATTATACACCAATTAGATATATTTTAGATATATGAAAACATTTTACATGATTTGAAATTCGAGTTTTCCCTTTCCCCCCATCATATCCTAAGTTAGTTCTAATGGGACCACCTAAGTGAACTCTTTCGAATAAAAAAAGTGTTAGCGATCCATAACTGGACCACTGCCTACTACCTCTCCATGGGTTACAAAAGGACGCTTTGGGAACATCGAGGATACATTCCTCAATTACATTACATATTCATACAGAATACATTTTCTCACTGCAACCCTACCTCGATACAAAAGTGGGTGTATGGAGAGGGTGTTATGATTGTAAGAAAATATAGAACAACGTTGAGAGACGGACGTAGTATTGGGACCAGGAAATGGGAATACAACATGTACACTTTCTGGGTACAAAGGTTGACGTTTAGACTATATTATATCATTGCCCTAGTGTTGAATATGAAGTGTTAACTTAATACATAAAATTTAAGAATTAATTTGTGTGTTACTAGCAGAGAAATCGCTGAAAACGCCATTTCCCTGAATATCAATGGTTAGTTTAAATTACCATTACCGAAACCTGTAAGAAAAATATTTTATTATGAATGCATCTCATTGATAATATAAAAATAAATATTAAGAAGCTGTAACCTAATTGAGACATATATGTATATGCTTGCAAATATGATCAAAATTGTCGATAGGGCCTTTTTCTATGTTTTTGATTCCTTATACTGAAATCAGACAAAGTCTGTGTCTGTTAATATTTCATTTCTTCAACACAAAAATGTATTGTGGGATGTTACAATTATTTTTTAAACTTTATTGTGAAAATTGTGGATGAATGGTCTGAAAGCTTAAGCTGTGGAACCAGCTGGAGACCTGATAGTTTAATAAGAGCGGTTAGGTCATCGGGTAGACCTATCCGATTGTATTTCGCATTCATTCCATACCTTGTTAAAGGCTTTGGTTAGGTTCAAGAGAACCGCTCTAAGTCTTTCGCATCGGTTAAAAGCAAGTTGATTTTTGCAGCCAGTCGATGCGTCTGATGAACAGCTGAATGTTTGTCGCGAAACCCGAATTTTTCATCTGGAATTATATTGTTTGCCTTTGTAAAATCTTTCAGAGCATAGAGAATTGCTCTTTCAGCAAATTTGGAGATGAAACTTAATAGACTAATAGGTTTGTAGTCAGAAGGTCTCCTTTTTTGGGGTTAACTTGATGAGTGTACGTTTCCAGTTGAATGGAAAGTGTTGCAGTCTAGTTGATAGCTTGGAAGCAGTTGAAAGCTGCAGTTGCAGTGAAAATGGAGTACGCTTTGCTGATGACTTCCTCGTTTTCAATAGCATTTATATTTTAAGCAAAACAGAGGCGTTCCATCCAGGTATTAAAGGTTTTAAAAAGAAGCCCGACATTTTCGTGGTCGACTTTATGCCTAATTATTATACGTACCGGTTGACTTCAAGAGGGGTGGTGGTCGATTATCTCCTTCCCTATGAGGCTTTTTGAGAGTCGCCAGAAACATGGAGGGTCTTTGTGCCAGCGTTTTGAATTTCGATTGAACGGCAGTCTCCGAGAGTGAATATTATCGAGCGATAGGGCGAATATAATTAGTTGAGAACGACGTGTACATCAGAACAACAATGGCAGGACTTTAGAAAAGTTGCCTGGATAAGTGCCATAGCGATATTTGAATACAAATGAACGAGTTCCAGTTACACTTTTTTATCGCATATGTTGTTAGCGCTCTGGGACGTGATGATAATTTGTTAACGATTGCTGAAAGCTTGATGATGGTTGGTGGGTTGCCGCTTAGGCGGCTACATTAGGATGGGATTATTGCGATTGAATCTAGTGCAGGATGTTTGCTCTGTTGCAGCGTGAAAGTGCGCTGGCTGTGCGAAAAGTTGTGTTGAGGCAGAGACTACGATGTTGGTGAGAGTCGCCTGGTTGGAGGAGGCCAGTTTTTGCGTTAGCCTCCTATCCCCTGTGTGTTTCACGCAGAATTTGTGTTGCCAGAAGCTTGTATTGTATTGCTGGGATTCCTGGAGGCAGGTCTGCAGCTAAGGCCGATATAAGTAGCTGTGTTTGAGTCTCCATAATTGTTGCACTTTGGTAGATACGAGTACCGTGCACAAATGGGTATTATGGGGACCGGCGCATTTGATACGTTGGTAATGTGTTGTTGACAAAGGGGTCTTGTAACAACATACGCATTGCGATGAGTTGGTCTCACTCTTTACTGGGCAGTAGTCGAAGTTGTGTTACCTCATTATTTAGGTCTGCATTTTATTTTTACAGACACTCTATGAGTGTAAGCCCTGTATTCCTAGCCAACCGGTTATCTTCCAGGCTATCGTATGGTGATTCCTCGGTTGCTGGAGATGTAAGGCGACTTTCTGGAAACGGTGATGGCTCTGGCGCGCAAGATGCTATTGCCCCGCTTGCAAAACACTTTTCGGCGTTTAGAAACGTTTATGATGAAAGCGATTTTAAGTCCATCGGGAAAATAAGTTGCGGTTAATGTTCAATATAGTAGCTAGGGTCGGCGGACCGGATATGACCATTCAATTCGAGAGTTGACTCGGAACATGCCTAGGTACTAAAATTATGGTCTATGGTACACGAGGATTATACTTCTTATATCTTTCTATATAATAAATATAATATAAATGTTTTTATGGGATTTAACGAACACGGTATTGTAATGGGTAATTATTGCTTATGTGAGTTATATAAGACGTAAACTACAAATTAAATTTAACAAAACAATTATCTTTCATAAACAAAAACTAAGATCAGAGTAAATAATATAACAACTACTTAAACAATAAATGGCAAATACTAAGCACGTAAGATTTCGATGGTGGTCGGGTGATAGTTCTGAAAACATAATGAACACAACGTGAGCAATTTTCAATGAAAATATTGGTATTGAAAATATACGTGAAATATTAATCGACGATTATTGTAAAAGGTACTCTAATGTAATGTTACAATATAAAGATATTGACAGTTAATGTCCTGGCAGCTAAAAGTGCGACCAATTATTCATACTGGGGATCATAGTAAATATAAACAAATAAACCGATAAGTACCGATAATTGACGGCATTGATAATCTTAATGATATGGTAGTCAATAGGAATAATGGAGTAACCAGTATGGCTAACGATAAAACTGATCTCTAGTAATCAATAACATTGACGGACAATCATACTTTCAATTACATCATCAGTTACTTTGTTCACGCTGGCTTTGTTTTCAGGTTTATAATATGGTTACAATTTATATTTATAGTTGTAGCCATAAAACTATTACCTTTAGTTAACTTAAATTTGATTTAAAAACTATGGAAAAGATAAGAAATATAAAATGTATAAGTATGGACAAATAATTTAAATAAGTAGATAACAATAAATAAAGATTAACAAATTGAAAATAATAAATAATTAATAATAAATCGAAATTAATAAATAGAAAATATTAAATGGAGATTTAATAAATTATAAATGGGAATTAAATAGATAAAACTGGAATACTCTGGAAGAAACTCGCCATTTCTTGAAATTTAGGTTAAGAGCCACAAAACATTAAAACAAACTGAAGAAGGGAAAAGCAGTGACTGTGAGTGTCGTGCCTTTAGAAATGAGCGATCTGACGCTTTAATATAATTTGAAGCTGTTAAGATATCATAGCTGGCAAATACAGCCCACGAAGAAACATCAACAAGGTGTTTAATTGTTGAATTTTTTCAGTGTGAAACATAATATACTGACGAGTTTGAAGACATTTAAATAAAAAACTGATATAATTTCGAATAGAATTTATCTGAAATAATTTCCTTACTAATAAATTATTTAATTGTAATAAACAATAGTAAATTATTTATGATGCTTTTTTTAACAAACCATACTATAACCCATACTGAAACCCCAAATTTCAGTTATTGGCAGTTGATTTTTATCGAAGCTTACGATCCAGATTGTCTACATAATAAGGTCAATCATGGGGGAGGTTTCGTTATTATTTAGATGGCAATATCATTATATTCAGCTGGTCATGTCATTCACATCAAAAACAGGTTTACAGCGAATATATATCTCCACCTGATGTATATGATAGTCTATGATCAAGTTTCTCTACGATTAGCAAATATTGGAAGATGATAATGCCCCTTGTACATAAAAAGGTTGAGGAGCATCAGAATATCATTAAACATATAAAACATAACCAAACTGGACAACACAATTGGCAGACCTCAACAAAATTGCGCAGTTATAGGGCGTGATAGAGCAGAAAGCAAGAAGTAAATTTGCATCTCAATAATAATTGCAACAATTGGCTGATGCTTTAGTAAAATATTGGACCAAATTTCCTTCCAGGGTATTGTGTTTCAATCACTGAACCAATATAGTCTAATAAGACAATTTTTAAATTAATTGTATGTATGTGTTACTTCTACTGAATGAACAATTACTTTATAATTATATTATGATTGCAGGAATTACTTATAAGATGAGGATAAAAATAGCAAAGAGGAATGCTAGTGTAATAGTTGTAAAACTATAAGACATATTAGATGCTCTGATTGATTTAAAAATATGGAAAGGGATTATGGATATTGAAGGACCAAATGCTAATAACTATGAAGAAAGAATAATTGTCAGAGTCCATAAGAAAACACACTCATTAGAAAAAGTAAATAAGGAGGTCACTAAAATGTAAAAAGTAATCAAACTTACATTTTTAATACAAAAAAGGAACGTTTTAAAATAAAATACCCGTATGTACCTAATAATCATAATAATTAATAAAAATAAAGAAAAACTTTAATTAAAAATTTGTTAAAATAATATTGTAAATAGATAAACAAGTTTAGGTAGTTATTAAGGAAAATTGTGTTTTTATTGTAGAATATAAAATATATATAGTAGGTAGGTTAAATAAAAGTTTCTGTTTATTTTTATTTCGTTACTACTGTGATTATTATGTACATATTTTATTAAATATTTTTTTTTGTATTAAAAATTTTAATTTGATTTTTTTTAGTGATTTTCTTTCTTTTTAGTGCGTTTCTTATTTATTTTTTGAAATCGGTTCAATTTTTTGTAAAAATATTATATTTTTCTCATTTTAGTGTTAGATACTTAAGTGTTACAATGTGTATCCCAAGTAAAAATATAGGCTGAATGAAGAAAATTAGGAATAAAAAGACAATGATTGAAAATAAGGAACGTTTCAGCAGCCGGGGTCCGCTAAACTAGAACTAATAAAACTAGAACATAAAAATTTGCTGCCCTGTTGATAATTGAATCATCGACCTCCGCGTGTGAAATCAACTTTTTAACCATTACATTATAGAAACACTTTCCTACAACGTTTCCACGACGTTTCATATAAGACGTCATCTTTGCTTAAAAAGCAAACTGACTGACTTTTACACTAAACTACTTCCGATTTTTCATCACATCAACTCAGCAGTAACATTATGCACCAATATCTGCCTTTAAAATTTAAGCTTTTCCTCGTTTTCCCCCCTTACCCCAACAGAGCCTGATTTGGTTTCAATGGATGTATCTCGAAAGTGCACTTTTTTAATTAAAAGAGAATTTTGAAAATCGGTCCTTAATTGCCATGGAACGTGTATTTAAAAAATATATATACAGCTGAACATAGAAGCTCCTCCTTTTTCGAAGTCGGTTAAACATGTTTTAGGATATACTATATTAAAATATACTATAGTTATTCAACTGTTTGTCTTAATATTATATTTATATTATTTATGTGTGTATTTTACCTTTATTACTTTTTGTTTGGTTATTTTATTCTATTTATTGAAATGCAATAAAAAAATTTATTCCATATAATATTTCTGTATTTCTGTACTGTTTCTATGCTGCTTCGGATAGTTAAATCAGAAAAAAAGCAGCTAGCTTTTAGGGACTTTCTCCTTATAACTCATTTCTCCTCCTAAATAACTACTGTTGTGTAATAACTACAAGTGTCAATCTGTAAAGACAGTAACACTGATTTTCTGTTTATTTATAGCAGATTAATTTTTTAGTACTAATAGTTCAATGTATAATTCTAAATAAAATAGTTTACTGAAATAGGTGTTTATCGTTCAAATAACCTGAGAACTAATCAGTACTCCCTCTAACATAATTTAACTAACCGTTTCATCAAACAGAAATGTTCATTCACAGGGTCCCTGAAGTAGCTGTGTCGTCAATCACTCGAATAAATCATAAATAATCCCGTTAGTTTATATCATTTGATCACGTACCCATCCTCTATTCTTACATATATTTCGTCCTCACCATCTTATATAAATTATTCAAAATGTGTAAGTTACAACACTTAAAATGTAACTGAAATTAAATTTGTAATTGAAGAAGTAATTAAATTATTGACAATTTTTTATTGCATTCCGTAATATAACAATTAAGATACTTTTTCAGTATCTATTAATTAAGTTAGCCTAAATTCTAATCATTTTTATGGAACTAATTAGCCATATTGTTTAAGATTCATTCGATCATTCTGCCGATATATAGTAAAAACCAAAGATAGTTTAAATATGATAATAAATATTAATTACTAAATCTAAATCAATAAGAAACAAAGAAAAGGTAAGATTTAATAAACTTTCTTCATTTTTAATGTAAACATTCAAGTCAACGACGATGTTGCTTGTGAACTGCAACGATGAAACAATTTTTCCTAAGCATATGGTGTTCGTTTTATAAAATAATTTTCATTGGGTGTAGTCAACATAAAATTAATCAAAATAAAGTTAAATATTCTTGTTGCTTCAGTCCATTCCTATGTTAGAATTCAAATGTCCTTGACCGCCTTTGCGGCGTCCGGAATGCTGCAGATGATCGGGATATTTTCTAACGCCGTAGCGTGTCTGATAATTTTCGGTTTAGAATCTCCAGAAAGTGACTCTTTCGAGTACCACTTGTTCTTACCGATCGATACCGACGAGTCTTGAGCTAACTGGAAACAAATGAAAACAAGACATATTGGAAACCATCACAGCTAACGATAAACGATATTTGAAATAGAGCTTCAATATTAGAAAAGAAAACTGTCAAAAAGTATACCGTATATGACATAAAATGAAGGAAACAATTAGCGTAAAGGAAGTGGCGGTAATTTAGGAACTACTCTAATATGGAAGCCCTTAATATCTCAAAATCCGGTAGCGACATCTTTTAAAAACATTTGCATCGTGTTCGAGGCTGTCATTCGTTACTGAAAGTTAATGTCACCCGTAAACGTTTTTTTTACACAGGTACTGGTAATATGACACCGGGTTCCAAATTACCCGTATCGAATTTATCATCTTTTTTATCGTGTGTTTTTGTTTTAGTCATGCTGCGAACTCGACTGTCACCAAAGCCCAGTTCTAACAGAAAAAGTTGGACCAGTAGTAGAAGCGAGAGAGAAGAAAATGGATTTGAAAAAAGCCGTTAAATTTTACTGTGTACCAAAAAAAACGTTCTGAAGAGGTTTGTGCACAATGACCAGCCTCCCGATGAGGTTGTCAATACTACTATAAGAAAAAGACCTGTCCTGCCATCTCATTTTGAGGAGAGCCTCCTGTCATACCTTTTCGTCATGGAAAGTAGTTTGTCTGGCTCTTGGCGTCGACACTCTACTTATCTTAAGTGTTATGCCGTTCTAAATATCTCTGGTTTCCCATCTAATTTTTCATACTCTTAAGAATTGAAATCTTAGAAATTAGCCTATCTCTCGAGTTTTTGTTGTAAAATAATTCCGCCATAAATAAAGTTCACACAAACAAGCACCAGACAAATACATTAGATATTAATTTCAAACTAATTTCTACAAGCATATTTATTCCACTGATATTTCTCCGCAAAAATATGATGCAAATATTGATGAAAGGAACTCCACCAGATTCAACAAGAAGATAGTACCCATCAGGATAGAGTCAAGCAAACCAGTTCGGCACAAGACCCACCCAACTAAAATCTCACTTGTTCTCCTACTTCTTGATGAGAATGTCACCCTTATTAGTTTACCTCCATATGCAACACATAAGACGCAACCTCTTGACAGGACTTTTATGGGTCCATTGAAAACTTACTATAGTGACAAAAGTAGGCAGTGGTTAATCAGTTCTAACCGAATGTAGATAACCCCATATGATATAGCCAAATAACTGGGACGTGCTTTTCTCAGATTCGAAACTGGACCTATTACTGTAAATGAGTTCAAAATAACTGATATTTACCAGATGAGTAGGATTGTATTTACTGAAAGCGACCACATGGCAAGTTCAGGTGAAACCACTCTTCAGTCTCAAGCTACTCATGTTAATATTCTTGCACCCCAGATGTTTGATGGCACTGTTGTTCTTCCTGAACATGTCTTATCGGTGCCAACACCAACCAATAAAAAATCAAACAGATCGTAAGCTTTCTGTCGGTACTTTATTGCGCGATCGTTTTACAAACAACAACTTCAGGGTACAATCAAGTGTATATAGCGAAGTAGAAGTGTATAAGGAAGAGGCCGTGGGCATAGTGGTAGGCAGAGGAAAGCAAACTTTTCTAGAACTCCTAACAATCAAAAATCTAGTTC
The DNA here is from genome assembly GCF_030347505.1 of Rhynchophorus ferrugineus. Classification (NCBI taxonomy): domain Eukaryota; kingdom Metazoa; phylum Arthropoda; class Insecta; order Coleoptera; family Curculionidae; genus Rhynchophorus; species Rhynchophorus ferrugineus. The sequence goes on along the minus strand of NW_027472580.1, from coordinate 27,409,416 downwards.
TTCGTATTCGGAATCACCTGTTCCTTCAGCAGGTGAGATTATCTTGTCACAAAGTGCTCCCAAGCCTGCTCAGCCCCTATACGAAGATGTTTGTTGCATTTTCTGCTCCGAAAATTACTCTAGCAATCAACGGTCTGAATCTTGGTGTCAGTGTCAATATTGTTTGTTGTGGGCACATACAGGTATTCCATACTTGTAATTTGGAACCCGGGTTCCATAATACTAGCACTATTACTCTGACAAATTGTTTATTTTTGATTGATTATTTTATTTAATGAATACTTTTATATTCTTAATTCGTCCCTAATATATTACTATATAAAATTAAAAGTATATAAAGGCACTTTTTGGCATGATTATTTAAACAGTGTTGTGAAGACATTTAAAAAACAAAGTATGATTTCAAATTACCACCCTTTCCTCTATTAGAACATCCCTATAAAATTCGCTAACCTAAGTCACAACAACCAGCAATACAAACAAACAAGAAATTCGGTCGGTATGCGACCCTATTGGAATGGAATTCTGGATAAATCCAAAAATAGTTTCCGACCGTGTATAAATCACGGCTTTACGAGATCGGCCAATCTCGTATAAGTCATGTTGCAGCTATGTTTCTACTCGGAAGTATATCTAAAATAACGTTAAAATGTGTAAAAAAGATCTCCACGTGCGGTATTAAGGTTAAGTGAATTTTCAGTGTAAATTAATTTATCACATCAAAAATGGATGTACTGCTATTTTTATTGTTCATCTCACTTAATTTAGTTCCAGGTAAGTTTCTGATTAAAAATACTTCACTGATAATAATATCCTTTGTTGCTGTAAAATAATTTCGCTGAAAAACAATTAATCATAACAAGTTGTCAATTTACAAGTATTTATTTCTTATATCGCTTTAAAACAAATACACTTAGCTTAAAAATATCGTAAACAATATATAGCCATGATAAATGTTTAAAGCCTTGAAGTAGATTTACGTTAATTTATAGTTCTTAAAAACTATTATAATAAACGTTTTATTGAAACATTAAACAAAACTGGAAGTCCGGCGCCTTCGCCATCATAGAACGTCTTTCGTTTTGTATGAATTGAATAGGATTAATTAGTTTCAACAACTGGAATTTTTAATATTTTTTCTCTTTTCGATGGAACCGACAAATTACTAATCCATAATTAAATATCAAGTATTTTTTTACAATGATTTAAATTTTTATAAAATAAAAAACTAAACCATTGCCGTAAGTGCTGACTATTAAGAGGTTATCATAACTGAAAATATATTAATTTAATAAAATTGATATTAATTAATAATTAATAATTATAAATATGTTAAAAACTAGTAAAATTATTAAGAATATATATGGCTCCACCTATTAAGAAAAAATATAAAAATGTATGTAAGTGTATTTAAAATTTTCTCGATATAAAATCCAGGTTTTTAGATATTGTCGGTAGATAATTCCAGAATAAATCAGGGTTTATAGATACGTATAACTAACAAGATTTAAGTGTTTATAAAATAATTATTTAATAATTTTTAAATATATTAAATTTATTGAAAGAATATTGGATTAGGCACCTTAAGTAAAAGTTGCGGTTGTAAACACTCGTTATTCTACGAAGCTAATATTCACATTACTAAATTAAAAGGACCAGGTTGGGTTCGCCTTTCCTCTTTTTTGTATAGAAAAAATTATTTTTAAGTAAGCTTCTTTATCAGTCTATTGTACATACATATATAATCCATACAAAGTTTATTTGTATATGCGTCATCAAGATGTTTAAAGTATAAGCCGCAATTTGCAAATTCGTTTTACAATTAGACAATGTTTTCCTTCTCATTTTATTGTAATTAAAAAGAGACACAATGCTATCTGATTAGTTTGAACACGTAAACGAATGAGCCTGTCAAAGTCCTCAGGTTGTCCGGACATATACAAAATTCTTGAAAGCAATAGTGATAAAAGGTTATAACTCTACCTTATAAACTATTGAGGCTGTATAATTAACAATAGTTTTTATATGTACTATAATGTTATAATAAATTATATTTGGTAACATTTTTGTTTAACTGTTTTATTTAGATTCGAATTTTGTTAGTATATAAAAGTCCAACTGAACTAAAACTCAGAGTTGATGCGGCCACATTGATTATGATGATGTATGTACAAAATTACTTAAGAATTACTTTGACCATATGTTACGTAGTGTGGCTGGTACGTCTCTAATAATTCCATCATACCCGTAGGGCGATATTTCTACTCAAGTGTTTGGTTTGGTAACTATTATATTGTAGATAATTTATGTGACAAAGGTGAACTGACAGAAGAAGTTATTGCAATACACTCGCTTTAAATTTGCTTCGGTTCTACTCCTAGCGAGTAGATACAAATTTGAGAAGAATATTAAACGCTTTTAAAAGTTGAATTCATAGAACTTGAATATACTGTTGTTCAAGAAATACTCTAATTTAGGATGTACGGTCATCAAAGGAAGATTGAAGTTGCTGAAAGTTTCCCTAGCCGGGAACTATTGGATTTCCACTGGAATATAAGCGGAAGCTTGTAATTAGTGTGTATGACTGTCAAAGACGGATTGTATGTTAGTAGCTTAGTTTCTCATCCGTAGACTATTGGAATTTGAGAATGCCTAAGCTTAGAAAACCACACTATAACCTAAAGGCCGTAGAAATATGGCTAAACACATTTCAGTACAATTATATTAGTACTAGATAGTACTTTCGATATTAAGTTAATTTTATTCGCAAATGTGTGCATTTTAAATACAATTTTAATGTTCGTACTTTTTATGTCCATTATTTCAGCGTAACGTTATTTTAAAATCTTACTTTAACTTAACACGTTATTTAATTTCGATGATTTTTCATGTGGTCTAATACGTCCTTATTTAGTTTAGAAACCAAAATTGACTAATTCTCATCCTGTTGAAAAATTTTACAAATTGACGTCAAAACGGTGAAATGGTTCTGAAAATAACTCATTGATGATGATTTTTCTCTAAATCCAAATATTTGATTGATCCAATTATAGGATTACTACAAATAAAGTGGATGATAAAATGACATCTCAAATAAGCGTAATTTGTTAGAGGGCAATTTAATAAATAGTTAATCTCGAAAATCTAGGCATTTCGTTAAAAACTTTCCGGACTGGAGTGCATCCAGCTTTTCACTACACCAAATCTATTTCTGATGCGTTTTTTATATGATTTACGTCATATTGACATATATTTTTGATTTCTCTTGTTTAACGTTTTCTATTTGTTACTCTAATAGTTTTTCTGGATTTATAAAACTAACGTTTCGTTTGGGAGGAAATGATCATCCTTTTATGAACACATTGTGATTTTTTGCAATATGTTTGTCAAGATCGTTCTGATAACATTCATTAGACTTATATTAAAATTATATTTTTATAAAGATTTCGTAATGTGATAACATGGTAGCGTATATTAAAAGCGCTTTCATTTGAATACTTCATTGAATACATATCAATTTATAATTCAATTGAATGAATAGCTTATACCTCTCATTGATGATGGATGGCTATCCCCTATATAAAATTGTAACCAAATTATGCCCTGTCAAGTCACCAGAGGTCATTTGCTTATAATATATTTTAAACACATAAAAAAAATTAATATGACAACTTATAACTTCTTTTCTAATTATATATTATTATTGCCTTAAATATTACAAAATATCAAACTATAAATTAAAAAGTAATTTATCCAAAATATACTAAGGTAGAATATTTAAACGTGTTGAAATTTTAAATACGAAACCTCCTTTTCTTTTTATGCATTTTTATAGGTACTTAATTAAGGACCCTATCAATATAATTTTTTTCATCCACCAGAACAAGGATCACCTAATTATTACTTTTCTTATTATATTTCCCTCATCTAGATGTCGAACACAAGTAATAGTTTTGAAGCATGTTCTGGTATAATATATTATCCAGAATTTTCTTTGGCAAGTTTGCTTTGGCACATGCTTTTGCAATACGTAAAAAAAGTCTAGAGATGGCTTCAGAAACATATAAATTAAAAAATAAGTTCCTAGTACCGTGAGATAAGATTTGTCATCTGCTGTGTTTTTTGTCTATTTATTCTATTAACTTTTTTTAGAAATAGAAATTACTTGTTTGTATAAATGCCGTGCTTCTGAAGTTAATGTGAATAGTCGAGTAACATTAACTGCAGATAGCCTTTGACCTCAAGATTCTATAAAATAAGAATTATAAAAAATAGCAAAAAAAGATATTACACACGCTTACTTGTTATTTTTGGTGTTATATAGTCTGGCTCTTACTTGCCTGAAGTTGAAGAAACATATTCCTCTATTTCAATATATCTCAATTTTGAAAAAAATTGTCCTTACTTTTTACACTATATAAGTTGCAACTAGGAACTGCATCTTTGTTAAGCAGTGGTCTACCATATTTGGTTCTATGGTATTCTGGCTTAAAAGGCTTAAGGAGCAAACCCTTCGTAATGCGTAGATAAATACTCCTGAGATAATCCCTTAAGTTTGTCGTTGTTTACATTATTAAGCCATTTCTGGCTTCAATCAGAACTTTCGGGAAAACGATGCATTCTGTTAGAACCTTCACATTCCGGAACAGAACACTCTTTAAACAACAGCTTTAACAGATTCAAATCAATATTATTTACAGGATTTAATGAAAAATTTAATGACAAAAAGCTGCTGACTCCTAAAAAAATTACAAAAACTAATTAGAGAATATACGGACGTAATAATATCTCTCTAAAAGCTAAAAAATTAAATAACAAATTTGAATAAACACTACACCATTTTTTTAAAGCTTATATTTCAAATCAAAATATACAAATCTGTAATATAACACTTCAAATCAAAAGAAAGAAATCTGTAATCTATTTATCGGCGGTACTCTAGCGGCTTGTCGGTACACTAAGATCATTGTTAGAGCTGTTAACTTTTGAGATACATTTCAGTCAATATTAACATTCTTTCTTTAAACTCTAGTCATTCTATTAACTCTAGTTAGAGTTTTAGGTTTTTTTGATAGGTTTAGATTTGTGGGTCTGATTGATTTCTTAAATATCGCTTTCTTGACTTACCTTGCTCCCTCTACCAAAACCTGGGCAAAATCCATGGTTTTCTTTAATTAAAATACAAACTACAATATACTCTCTCGCATGTATTTACAATATATTTTTAAGTCATATTTTTGAAATATAAAATACAAAACACAATATTCCAAATAATTTTATTTAAAATACAAATTATAAAATCAGGTGCTAAAACAGTCAGATATTAAGTTATGTAAATAGAATAGAATTAGTATAGCCCAGCCTATTCACTAAAAGAAGAATTTCCCGTCATAGACACTAGATAATTTAATGTACTACGAGTGTTACTATTTATATTTGGCTAATAGGCAAAAAAACAAATAGTTAAGCTGCGAATATATTTTTATTGTTTTTCAAAGTACTCGCCACGATGGTTGATACACTTTTGCATACGCTTAAACCAATTTTCAAAACATTTATTCCATTCCGAATAAGGTATCTTCAAAACATGATTTTTGAACGCTTCAATAGCTTCTTCGGGCGACGAAAATCGTGGCCCACGCAGTTTATACATCACGGATGGGAACAAAAAGAAGTCGTTGGGTGCCAAACAAGGGCTGTACGTCGGATGACACATCAATTCGATCTTTTGAGTGCTCAAATAGTCTCTTGTTTGAGCCGATGTGTGAGAGCTCGCATTGTAAAGATGAAGAACAATCCGGCATCTCTTGTTTGTTTTCTTTATTTCACCGAAGACTTCTAGCTAACAAATGGCTGTGTACCAATCAGAATTTACTATTCTACGATCCTCTAGAGGCTCTGTTACAATTTGACCAGTTTTCCTGAAGAGACAGGCCACCATTTTGCATCGTGCGCGAACGACTTTTGTTGGATTTAGTTCATCTTGGAACACCCATACAGTCGACTGTTGCTTACTTTCGGGCGCATACTAATATATCCATAATTCATCACCTGTCACGATTTTATAAACCTCTTTCGAAGTACCGTGATTGAAGGTCTTAAGCATTTCTTTGCAACAATCGACACGAGCCTTTTCTTGAGCGATTGTCAAATTGTCTGGGATCCAACGCGAACATAACTTTCGCACAGCTAAGTGTTCATGTAAAATCGCATATATGCTGCTGGAACTAATGCTTAGGGTTGCCTTAATTGCACAATAGGTGACATGGACGATCTTGGTTAATCATTTCGCTCACAGCATCGATGTTTTCTGGCACAACAGCCGATTTTAGACTACCTTCGCAAAACTCGTCGGACAGCCAAGTACGACCACAATTGAATTCACTAAACCAGCAATACACGGTGCTTTTTGATAGAGTTTCATCGCCAAAAGTCAAATCAAGTTGATTGATACAGTCTTGTTGTGATAATCCACATAAAAAATCGTAAAAAAGAAACCAATCGCGTCCGTGCGACAAAATGTTCTGAGTACGTATATCGTAAAAATGTCAAACTTTACGATGCAACTGTCAGATGGACATATATGACAGCAGTGTTGCCTGTTCACAAAATATAAATAGTGACCCTCGTATAAGTCAAATAGCCTTTGTTTTTATACATTGCGATGGGTACAAACTTGTGTTATATGTTCTAAATATATTTTTTATATTTCGATAGCGTTTGAGGAAGGTGAAAATGGAATTAGAGCCATTTTTTATGTTTGTGGTTCCTAGTTTACCTGTGTTCACAAAAAAACATATTATCTTCATTACTAGTACTAGTACTCTCATTTCTTCCAGGCATTATTTCATCTTTTTTGTAATTGCATAACGCTTGCAAGCTCGACACCAATATAGCTCCATTTATTTCAGGTAACATTGACAGATACTTGATCATTAAAGTGTTGCTAACTATAAAGATTCTCATATTTAGCGGTTGCCATTTTTCATAAGTTATTTTCTCCAGAAGGCACCCGTTAATAAAATCGTTAAATATAAATATGTCCAAAGGTATCTTGAAGCCATTTGATATACGAATTACAAAAAACCTCAAAGCCAGATATTTGAAATACCGATTACATATTACATTTTTAAGAAGTAATTTGTTCTTTTCTTGCTATTTAAAAAAAATTTGAGTACAGAAAATCTATTGTTTTTCTATCTTGTTATAGCTATAACTCTACTTCAATGATTTCACGTTCGAACTGAATATATGACTCTTAATTTTTCAATCTCTTTAATTCCTTACGGTAATAAATATGTCAAATATTTTTGCGAAGACATTTATAGGTTATTTCGGTACTATTTTGGAGTATTAATATTTGCGTTATATGTCATGTTATATTACTTCGATATAAGCTCGAGGTCATCGTATAGTTCTTCGTTGGTTACGTAGCGATAAGCATTGATAATTAAACGAAGAATTTTATTTTAACATATTTGGCTGGCTAATTTACAAGCCGGTTTGATGTTGTTAATACAGTTTCATATTTGGTTTAAAAAATTAACTGATAAACCAATAGCTTGGATTTCAAATCAAATTGGAAGTATCTTCTGAGTAACTAGTTTATTTCTTAAATTTTTCGATTGCTTTGTTGCGATTTTTCTATAATGTGATGTCTCCAATTTAAGTTCACATCGTGATGGTATTTCGTTGATACTGTTTGCCAGGAGATATCTTTGGTCATAATTACTGTGATTTTTAAACTTATAACCCTAGTGCGAAATACAGCAGGTCCAGAGGTAACACAAATAAGAGCTTCTAGCGCCAAAGAGGAGGACAGAACTGTTCATTTCATAGAAATACGTTTGCAAAATGCTTTTTTGATATAATGAAAGTCCAATGTATGGAGAAAAAATGTAATTCTTTAAAAGGCGTTTTTCGAGTCTATAACTCCCACTGACAGATTAACATGAAATTTGTGATCATTCTCTATACTTTCTATCACAATAAAGTAAAACTTTTAGAAAATTTGATTGGATTTGCCAAAAAAATAGTTTAAAAAATTATTGTTTTTGTTTCGAACTGTTGTAATTTGGCGAAATTTATGCTATAGCAGCACTCTAGATTAAGAATTCTCATTTTACATTTTCATTCATGTCAACGAAGACGCGTCATTTTTGTTTTTGACACCTCCCACTTCATAAGTGCTTTATTTTATTTTCTTTTATAAATTTTTTAAACATTAATAAATATCTGTAAAAATACTGTTTGTTTTTCTAGCTGAATTGAAAAAGTACCTAAAATTCATATACCTTAATATTTTATGATAATATGAGAATTGACTAATTTTAAGTCAGTCACTAATTAACTAATTCGTTTATTTATTTTTTAGGAGAGGGTATATTATGTTACCATTGCCATCAAACGTCGAAAGAATGCAACTATGGCTTGGTCGATTATATCCACCAAAAAAATTGCACAGAAAACAAATGCGCAACAATGAAATATGAAAGTAAGGAAAACCAAAGATTTCGCTAAAATAATAAAAAATTCTCAATATTATCATTTTTATTTTTAGCTCCAATGCCTGGTAGAAATGTTTTGGCCACAATAAGAGACTGTGCTACTCACTCAGCCGAGGAACTGTTGGAGAAATCGTCCATGCACTCACCCAAGAAAGCTAAAATAATCTTTCACGACGTTTGTTCTAAACCTCTTTGTAACACGAGTCTTGTTATTAAACATTGTCATATTTTCATTAATATAGCACTGATATTTTTTTTATTTGGTATTAGATAATAGAGTTTAACAAAAACGTAGTTCAATACCTGTTTGTCTAATATAATTAATTTTGTTTATGTATATTTTTTACTACCAATATAATTTTGTTATAATAAACGTCGCTTTTGTATCGATGCGTCAAAAATGAAAATAGAATAATACAGAAACCGCGCATTCACCATTCAAGTTATACTTTAGTTTATTTACAATTTTTATTTACAATCGTATATTGTTACTATTATTTACAATTTATTTCTAATTTTTTAAAAGTATTTTAATCAATCCTTTTTTATTTTTTTACGATTATTTTATGAGTAGGTATATAACCTCAGTAATTTATAATCATAAACAAAAACAAAGCCTAGAGAAATTGAGGTATCTGTGGAGAAAAATTTCACAATATCCAATACCCAGAAAGTACTGTCATCACTACGCAGTATTTTGATTGGCTTAAATTAAATAGGCATTATACACACCTGAAGAAATTTGATTGGGTCTTGAACAAAATTATTCACGCAGATACGTAACGTGGCATCATGGCATCACGTGACGTATCTCTTTCACGTGACGTATAATCTTTCAAAACAAGTTCTTGCAAATTACAATACAAACAGAATTGCTTTCTGAGGGATTGGATTTGTGATTTACTTTTTCTGCAGAATAGTAGACTATATATATCATTGCTTTTGCGTATATATATATATATATATATATATATATATATATATATATATATATATATATATATATATATATATATATATATATATATATAACAGGTTTCAATGGTGAGCTCAAATTCAGCATGCTATTTGCAAAAGAAATGATACATATAGCCTACTACTCCTCTGCAGAAAAAGCAAATCAAAAAATCCAATCCCTCAGAAAGCAATTCTGTAAAATCCTGGTGTGCCCAATCTGCCTCTACGGAGCACAGGTGTCCTAAAGGCACATGTCCGAGAGACAACTTGCAGTATTCCAAGTGTTTCAAAAGTCCAGAAGTGATTATAAAAATGTCCTCGCGTTACTCAATGCCCCATGATTTGTGAGGAATCTAAATACCCATCTAGAATCAGGGATGCTGTTCGTGAAAAGTTTCATGAACATACTTAGTGTGACGTTCTCTCATGACACTTAACAACATAAATATAAGCTAATATATCCATATCCATCCATAATTCTCGGTAGTTAATCCAAATACGGCAATTTCAATCGTATCTCGACTGCAAAACCCAATTTTCCTGATCCCGAAGCGACATCAGCAAGAGATCATTTGATTCTAGCCAGTCACTATGAAATAAGAAAAAAACGTCTCTCTATCTCTTTGCTTTTATTATTTTATATCCTTAACCTATCCGTGCATCCTTGACCCAGCCTAATATCCCATCCATCGTCCCGTCGACCACATATAGTCTAACAAATCTAATATATCCTTCATTCAACAGTTCCAAAGTAAGGTGTTCGTTTATCGTGTTTATCACCACCTGATCTGATTACTGGACATACGTAGACTTAGAATAAGCTTTAGAATAAGACTAATTAATTCAGATAATATTTTATACAGAATATTGCATAATGAAGTGATTTTTTAGATGCCATGTATATATAATATGGACATAAGAAATACTTATTGCCAATAAGGCAGATTGTGGAATCACGAAGAGTAATTAAAAAAAATAAATACAAAAAGAACGTCGTAGTAACAAGTTTCCGTACAATTATACATAAAAATAAAAGAAAAAACAAATATAACCTGTCGCAAATATGGCACAAAATTTTAATATCGAAAGAAAGTAAAGACATGTGGAATAAACCTTCTGCCCTTTTGATATAGACGCGCAAAACACGGGTATGAATGTGTCCATTTGAGTTTCCATTATACATTTCTAGGTTTTGCGGTTAATAATGGCGATTCTTTATGCATAACCCGCAGAAGCATACTGTAAGGAGAAGAAGGACAGCGCGCATGTAGAGAATTGGATAATGCTCTTCTGTCTAGTGTATACTTGTAAAGAATAAGCCAAATATCATAGAGCCGGCTTGTTTGGTGCAGTGGTAAAGTCGACATGATGCGATAATCGCAGGTTCAAATCCTACTGGGGCATGGTCGTAAATGTATGTTTGTGATTGTTTAAAATTTGTAGTTATTCTAGACAAGAGTGTAAAATCCGACAAGGGAAATGATCCCAGTTACGCCAGTAACCAGAATGGGTAAGACTGGATGTCTTCTAGGATGATTTCTATGTTAGTCACTCCCGAGTCGGTAGGTTTAGTGCCGAGGACCGTGTTTCGGAGCACACGTTAAAGTGTAGTCCAGTCCAGATAAATCTCTAGCTGGTAAAATGAGACCTTAAAATATAGAGAAAAAATATAAATATCATAAATAAGATAGGGGGCGATTTAAATAAGTTAGACAGACCAAATCAGGATAAATAGGTCAATACTCCAACAATGATTATTACTGTTCATTACGATTTTGTAGTTTTGACACTAAAACTCTTTTAATATTATATTACAACCGCAAAATATCATATTTGCTTTTTTGTCATACTTTATTATTTAATATAAATTACATATGTATTATCAGATAAACCATATTGTTCATTTTATTTTCCTTTATTTAATTAAAGGGTATTATTTACACAGTATCATATCTTAAGCTTCATTATCTCTCAGCATTTTTTTGTTTCAGTATTTAGGCTAAACTTGGCCGGTATTGTATTCACTATGAAGCTTGTTCTAGTTATTTTTTTGGTTTTTAGTTCCGCGAATATTGGTTGGTAGGAAAATATTAGTAACATTAGTATTAAGGTCAAAAATATTTTTAGGGATGGCACAATTAAAATGTTATAGGTGTTTTGGTAACACTTGGTGTAATAATGCAACAAGCCCTGAATTTCAGTTAAAGGTTTATACAACATCATGTGGGCCAAAAGAGTAAGTAAAATATTCTAAATTGATATACTTTCAATACATGAATGTCATGATTTATGAAGAAATTGGCAGTGCTATAGCTGCATGATTTTTGATAGTGTCGGACTGTTATACATACCGTATCATTTACAAATTAATTTTGAAAATAAATTTATGTATTGTTGTGGTATATTAAGCGCCAATATTTATTTCAGTGTCATAGTTTTCAATGAGAATTAAATGATATTGTAAGTAGAATCAAAAGCGTACAATAAAATTCACTGAAAACCCCCGAACATAAACAATTTATCATTATATAATTAGCTCTGAAATATTGAGTTATTCCAATATAGTGTGCTAGTGGAAAAATGAATAACCTAACAGGTCAATTGAAAAGTCCCCGGTCTACCATAGTAAAACACGTTTTTTTATCAAAATAATTTTTTTTATTCAACATAATTCCCTTCAAGGATGATACACAGATTATAGCGGCCCTTCAACTTTTCGATACTATTTTTGTAGTATGATTTGTCCTTTACTTAAAATAGGCGCCAGTTTCGGCGATCATCTCTTCATTCGACAAAAATTTCTTCCCAGCGAGCATTCTTTTGAGATCTGAGAACAGGAAATAATCGCTGGCTGCCAGATCTGGAGAATACCGTGGATGAGGAAGCAATTCATGGAAGCGATTTAGGAAGCATTCGAAGCCCAATTCATGGATTTTTGCCATGATTTTCACTGACTTGTGACGCGGTGCATTGTCTTGGTGAAGCAGCACTTTCTTTTCCTTCAAATTGCCGCCGTTTTCCGGAAATTTCGTCCATAAAGTCGTGCTGTGCGCTTGATGGAATTAGCAAGCTGTAGTTTATTACAAGTTTTTAAAACCGAATTAGACTAACTGCAGATGTCTACCAATGTTAATTGTAGAAATGTAACGACGACTTGTTCCAAAAGAAGACAGAACAATGGCGGGTCACCCTCTAACATAACAACTCTCGGCTATACGTTGCAAGAATCGAAAAGAATTCTTCCAGACCATTCTTCCTACCATTCTTCTAACAGCGTCTTCTAACAACCATTTTTTCAGATGGATGCAGCATGGCTTAGTACAGAGTTTCAAAATACTGAAAAAGCGGTAGAAAATTATGAAACTATAGTATATCTTAATTATTATTTTTCTGAATTTGTACTAATTTAAAAGTGAAAAGTGTACAGGGTTTATCTGCTAATTGCTATTTAGATTTCTTGCTGATACATGCCAAAACAAATATGGAATGTGTATCAGTATGGATGTGGTATCAAATCAAAATTTAGTTTCCTTTAAAATGTTGTTCTAGTTGTCAATTCGTTGTAATAGCACCTCTAAGGTTAAATAAGCGTTATATTTTATAAGACTAATATTTCTGATAATTTATTTGAACTACAATGAATTTTCCAGAACTAACGGAGAGTCATCCAATGTAACCATGATTGGGAATCAAAATTTAACTAATTCAAATATCTTACCCATGGAAAATACAGTGAGTTATCAATGTATTACAGCAGTCGCTTTTGAAGGTAAATTTTATGTACTTTAATCAATTACCAGTTAATAATCAATATATTTAAATTTTTTGTTATTTGCATTTTTGTATTCTCTTTTTTTTCATATTTGTATTAATGTATCTTATCATTGATTGATTGATTCTCATATTTGCTAAACTGACTATTATTTATTATTCCAGGGTGATACACTGATTACAATGACTTTTCGATACCATTTTTGTAGCATGATTTGTATTTTGCTTCAAAACAGGCCTCAGTTTCGGCGATCGCCTCCTCATTCGGCGAAAATTTCTACCCAGCGAGCATTCTTTTTTGAAATCTGAGAACAGCAAATAGTCCCTGGGGGCAAGATCTGGAGGATACAGTGGATAAGGAAGCAATTCGAAGCCCAATTCATGGATTTTTGACACGGTGCATTGTCTTGGTGAAACAGCACTTTCTTTTTCTTAAAATGCGGCCGTTTTTCAGCGATTTCGTCGTTCAAACGGTCGAAAATCGCTATGTAATAGTCGCTGTCGATGGTCCTTCCTTTTTCAAGATGCCAACGAAAATTATTCCATGCGCATCCCAAAATACAGACGCCATAATCTTGCCAGCCAACTGTTGCGTTTTCTCACGCTTTGGAGCGGGTTCATCGTGTGCAGTCCACTCGGATGACTGAAAAACTCGGGTTTATTACTCTTGATCATCTTCTACACTACTCCGAATCATCAACTCGTCGTGGTTTTTGGTCAAAAGTGAGCTCGCGCGGCACTCACTTTGCACAGAGCTTTCTCATACCCAAATATTCGTGAATGATATAATATACACGTTCAGTTGATATCTTTAGAGTGTCTGCTATTTCATTCAATTTCAATTTACGGTCATTTGAATACATTTTAAGAATTTTTTTAACAGTTTCGTCGGTAACAACCTCTTTTGGGTGTCCTCTGCGTTCACCGTCTTCGGTGCTCATTTCACCACGTCTAAACTTAGCATACCAATCCTTGATGGTTGGATTTTCCGGGCAGTGTCCGGAAACTCGGCATCAAGCTAAGTTTTTGCTTCAACTGTATTTTTTCCCTTCAAAATTCAAAATTCCTTTTTATCAATTTTTTTCACAATAACAAAATTTGCTCCACTCAAAGTGTTATAATTTACAAACTAATGATCCGAGAGTTGTTAAATTTATACACGCATCTTTTGAGGGTTAGGGATAACTAAAAAAACATATGGATTTAATTCTAGTAGCGCCATCTATGTGTCAGTCCGGGAACTTTTCAAATGATCTGCTTAAACAATATTTAAAAAGGTTGTAGGTACAGTTGCACCAATGCGCTCTAGTCTGTTGGACTATCAGAATAATGAAACGTGTATTTCCGGAAATGTTCTCCTTAGTAAGATAAAATCAATGATATAAAATGAAATAGGGAAGTAAAATAAAATTTATTGTTATTTTAAACCCTTCACATTTCATAACTGGCGCAGTCGGTAGGTATCCAGGGATAGTATATTGTTCTCTCTATAATATACTCTGGAATATTCTCTTTTCTACTCATTCATTGATTGAGTTAACCGGAACTAAGCTATTTATTAAGAAAAGAAGATCAACTCTTCAATAATTCTTTAATCATTCTTCAATAATTCCAAGAATAGGAGACTAACCGAAAGTAACAGAAAATTTTAAATAACAGTGCTTAAAATTAAATAGCTTCGTTTAATAATATTTTAACCACTCACTTTATGTTTTAATATCGTTTAAAACTCACTTAATTTTAACGAACACTGTCCTCTATTTTAATTTATAAACTTAAAAAAAAAACTTAGCCCAACGGGATTCGGTCCTGGTACGTTATTGTCGGTGAGCCAAACTTTTAGTCCGCACGGCGACACCCTTGGCTTATTTGCGTATACAGTGGTGTTTACGTTATCTGACCGTTATTTATTGATATTCTGGGTATTTTGTAGACCGTTATTCCACGATGTAAAATTCGACAAGCCTCAAGGTCGCTACAGCCTCAAGGTGCCTCTTTAAATATGGAGGCAAATTTTTAGTAAGCCGATTAGTACTTAGAAGATATTGTTTTCGTTCTATTTTAAATTACATTTTCATTTAAAATATAATTCATACCATTCGAAATATGCAACTTGTGACCATTAAATTTACTTTATCTATATTTTAGGCGGAGAAGGATACACATTACGGGCGTGTACGGTTAATGATTCACCTTCCAAACATATCTGTGATATTATACGGCAGGAAATTCTTCCAGCAGCGACTAGAAACAACTCATTTAAATGTAATCGGTGCAGTAGCGACTTGTGCAATGTGCACGTTTTAGTTGAATCAAGAGCATATCTAATAAACATGATCTCAATTCCTGTTCTATTAATTTTAGTCCTAATAAATCTATTTTTAATTTGATTTTAAATGTTTTGTTACAAAAAAACTGTAAAGAAGTAAAAGAAGAATTAATAAAATCGTTTATGGTTAATATAATGAAACACAAAAAAAAAATTGAAAACAAAATGAAGGCAGTGACTGCCAAAAGATATTATACAAAACTGTAGAGTTGGATCATTGGAATCATTGTAACAAAATTGGACGAAATTGTACAGTCACATTTTCAATTATATTACCGTTCGCCATTTCAATATCCCATTATTTCTATTTCATTTTCTTGACCTGTTTGAATACCTATGATAACTGGAAATTAGGATCCACAGAACTCAGCAACTTTAGAGATGCAAGGTGTATACATATACACATTATTATGGCATATTATCTATAGTCTATCCAACATTATTTTGTACATACGCTATTTAAATTTGTGACGTCAAAACGTTGCCGCATCAACTCTGAGTTCTAGTTTAGTTTGGCTTCGACATACAACAAAATCTAATCTAAATAAAATAATTAAACAAAAATACTGTTATCAAATATAATTTATTTTAACATTATAGTACATCTAATGCATATATTATCGAAGGACCTAAAACTGCAATTAAGAATACAGGTATAATAGTTTGTAAGTTACTGTCATGTTTTGAAAGCCAATCCTTCATTACAATCTTTGTTGATGCTATTGTTGAATTTTTTTGACCAGTGTGCTAGGCTATAGTGCACTGACAAAAATAACAATTGATGGTTCCTTCAGGTTTTTTAACAACTGATTTTCAAAACATAACAAAAATATGTTATTGCCCTTAGATTTGGATGAAAACATTAATTCTGCACCAGGAATAAAACCATTCTTATTCCCTAAATGAATAAAAATATCTCTGCAATTAAGTATTATGATCAACAAAACCAAATCAAATGCTATTGTTACTTTTACCTTTTTCCATCAATTTTTGTTATCTTTACACTATTTTTGTTACTGTCTCGTCAAGAGTGTCCCAATGAATCATTCTGAAATATCTAAGTTTCATCAAGATACAATAAAATTTAAATAATTTATCTTCCTAGATTTTATTGTACGTCTTTAAAAATTTAATTATTTTTAAGGCAATATCTGGAAGTTCCATTAGACCCCTTCGAGCGTTATCTTTACACCATTTAAATGCTATGTAAGAGTGTACGAAGGATGTCTTATATCCCTCATTAAGCTGCATGTCCCTAACTCTTTTATGTATACTTTGTAGACTAACAATTTTCTCCGAAATAAATTTAATAAATTATGTTTATATTGATAAAATAGTTTGTGTGCTCACTGTCCTTATACATTTCCTATATTTGATCTCAAATAGAGCCAATATCAACATGGTCAAGATTCGTCAGCCACCTCGTAAGTAAACGGAAATACGTAAAATTCTTATAAAACAGTTTTCCAAAATTAGTTCAAAAATTAGTCATCACCTGATAATTTCTATTAAAAAGTTATTTATTTCATTTTGAATTGGTTTGATTCATACTTTTAAAAAAGATGTTATTAAAAGATGTATAAAAGATTTTTATTTTTCATTATAGCAAATTTATAATTACTTGAAACACTTATGATATAATTACGATATAAAAATAGTCAATTTTATCAATTTTGAGCATTGAATTGGCAAGAATTGGTACCATTGGTAGTGAAATTCATACATATGCTGTTAGAACCGAAGAAGCTCGCATTGACTGGTCTGAATTGCGATGTTTTGTTGCATCTGTATAAACAAACAAGCTCAGCTGGGCTGTGCAAACATTTACTTTTTTATGTAATACATTTTTTGTTCTAAACCTACTTCATAACATGTATGGATCAGCCAAATATAATTACTAAGAGTCATTATCTGGGTTACTATGACCGAATTTTTGTTTCACATTTTTAATCCTTTTTTCCCTTTTTGGAGCTCTACGCCAGATATCTCCTTTAAGAGTGACATATTTCCTACTAGCCTTCTAGATCGAAAAACATTGAAATAAGTGTGTTAAAACTTAAGTGATAATTAATTTTATCTTGTTGAAATTAAATTAGAAAAGCTTCAGTTCATGTCTTTATGATTAAATTGATAAAATTAGTATTCAAAATGTTTGATATGCAACTGTAGTAAGGATACTTCAAAGTTATAAGTCATAACAATGTTGTTACGTGATCATGAACAGCTCAGGTTGGTTGGTAAGGAATAACAAACCCGTTTTTTACTTCGCAAAGCGCCATCTAGTCGTGGAGACTAGATATGAAAATCCGGTACACTTTTAATACTTTATCTTTTATTAGGCGATTGCATGTTTTATTATATATTTGTTAATTACTTCAAACTATTTTTTATCATTTTTTTTTTCATCTTTAGGCCTAAATATGGCGATACCGTATGGAAGGAATGATGCTTGTTTGACTGTGATTCATTTTCGCACACTGCTAAGATATGCTGCATCAATCTCAATAAGTTGTTATCCAAGTCCAACTATTGTTACTTTTTATAAAACATTGTTCAATTTGTGAAATTGACTTTGGCGGACATCTGCTGTAACTATTTCATTTATTAGCAGCTCGTCATACACTATAACTTATAAAACTGTATGTACAGCAAAACTTTTTGGATGTGAATTAATGTGCTAGGTCCACTTTTCGTCGTCAACCGCAATATATATATATATATATATATATATATATATATATATATATATATATATATATATATATATATTCGATAGATTCATTTGAGTTGGCCTACAAATTAATTTTATTGCCTCACTTCTATAACGGAATTGTTTGTTTCAAGTTATTTATAAAACCATTTTTGTGTGTATGACATAAAGTACAATCAGCATTTTTGTATCTTAATTATAATCACTATTATTTGATTCTCAAAAGTATTGTGTATTATTGTTAGTTTTTATGTTAGTGTATGTGCGGAAATAAAAAAAACAGATATTGTTTTCCTTGGAAGAAACAATCCAAGCTGAATAGATTAAGGATGTGCGTATGACTTAGCATTGTTGTTACCTTGTACCTATACAATTATTTATACAGAGCGTTTGTGTTCATATATATTTTTATTTACGGGAATACAATGAGCCCAAACAGTTATATTTGTATTAGTTTAGATTTGTTTTATTGTTAATTTAATTTTTTGTATATTCCACAAAATTATACTCATATACGTCATACACTACAGTTTGTCAACTATATGTACAGAAAAACTTTCTGGATGTGAATATTTCTCTTCAGCGTGTAGATGGCTTTACTGGAATAATCCATGACTTTTTGAACTTGGAATTAATGTGTTAAATCCACTCTTCTTCCTCCTCTTCTTCTGTCATGCAATGAAGACGGTTCGAAAATTCGTATATTCGTATATTTCACAAAATCATACTATTTTTTTTTGTGCTCGCCACCGACTTCAAAGTGGTCAGTTGGTAATAGTTAAAATAATATAGAAAATAAATAAATAGGTTTAGGTAGGTACTAAGGAAACTTGTGTGTATACAGTAGAATATAAAGTACATCGTAGATATGTATGGTATGTAGTAGATATGTTAAATAAAGTTTTTGTTTATTTTTATTTAGTTATTACAAAACTCATATACATATTTTATTTCAGAAGAAAATTTTGTACTAAATATCTAACTTCGATTATTTTTTAATTTTTAGTGAGTTTCTTATATATTTTTTCAAATTGCTTCAATTTTTTTGTTAAAAATATTATATTTTTCTCTTTTTAGTGGTAGATATTTATTCAATAAATTATGCAGTTATTTTATTTAATAATAAAATAGGTAGGCCAAGTAAAAATGCATCCCGTATGAGGAAAATAGGAATAGAGAAAAATAATTTTGAAAATCGGCCCACAATTGACGGAAAAATCGGCGAATATACATTAAAAAATATACAGCCGAATATAGAACCTCCTCCTTTTTCGAAGTCGGTTAAATATTAATAAAAGATCAAACACCCAATATATTCAAAAAATAAAACATTTAATTTAGGCTAAGTAGTGCCTTAAAGCTAAAGAAAATATTTAAACAAGCATCAAATGTTAATCCGGAATGACGCCTAGAACAAAACAAAATCCAACCAATCAACAACGAGATGCCAGCGAACGTTGACGAAATTCGAATTCCATTTATTCGTTCGGTTAGGTTTCAGTGCGAGCGTGTGCATTTATTTCTCTGTCTTTCTCTCTTTATCTCTTTGTTAGCTCTTGCAATAATATCAAAATGGCACTTTCTTGAACTCTAAATTAAAAAGCATCAAGTTGGCTCAATTCAAAGCGTAAGTATGAACGTGAAATATTATTCCATTAATTTTATTCAGTAAAATCGATTCATTTTTGTATTCTATATTATATATTCCCTAAAGATTGATCAACATATACATAGCTATCATAATGTTTATACAATTGGAGCAGAAATAAATTTAGTTAGAAGATTTTTAAAAAATCCAAATATCATATATTTACTTTTTGTTATTTATTATTATTACAAACTGCTATATTACTATAATTCAAGTGTTTTTATTATATCTATCATATTTGATACTATGCACTGATAACATATATGATATATAATATACATTTTTTATGAATTTATTAAGTAGGACAACAGTAACAAATTAACACTAACAAAATTCCTGCTGAAACGTTAAGACATCTCATTAATATGTTACTCTCATTGGATATCTTCCACGTCAGAATGCTAAAAAATTTTGAACTAATTTTATTTAAAACATGCCTAGTTCATTTAGGAATGCTAATAGATAATAAAATCATCATTTTATGGTAATAAATAGAATTTAAAAGGTGTATAAATAGGATTCGAAAGTTTTTCTTGTAATATTGAACATTTTTTCAGAAAAATTGATACATTGTGTATCTTTTTTATATTTATAAGTTATTGTATGTAATATGATAAGGTTTTCACGTTCACAATCGCATACAATCAATCAAATAATCAAGTCATTAAGTATTGATCAAAATATTTTTCATAATTTTCTACGACTTTCCTTCTTTAAAGATTATGATTTGACATCGAACAATTTTCGTACTTACTCAACAATTCAAAATCGCGCTAGAAGCAGCGGAAATCCGTATTCGGGCTATAACAGGGCACCATTCACAACTTTAGTGTCGTATGATCGGCCTTTGCGTCTATTATTAACCATTGTTGGTCTTTTTACAAAAATATGTCAACCATTTGTCAGTTTTATTCGGTTTTAGAACATGCAATTATGGTGTAACATGCGACTTTTTGCGTTTGGAGTTATTGTAGTAGATCAACTTTTTAACACTAGCTACAATACTCTAAGGAGAACTATTCTTTTTACCTGGCAAACAATAAAACAGCAATGTTTGAAATGACGTTTTTAGTCAATTCGTATGGTAGTCATTTTTCTTCCTTTTTGGATCTTTCCCATCACTGATTGGATCATTCTAATCAGCTATTGTTTGACAGTTGTTTGTATCAAGACGTCGCATTTTCGAATTTAATACTAAGTTCTTAAAACAGTATTTACAAATTTCGTTTAATCCGTTAAAACTCAAACTAAATCGCGAAATATTTAACGCTTACCATTATTGACAAGTATCCATTGTTATGATTAATATATTATATTTTACTTACAGACATTTGATTTCAACAGACATAACCTGGCCTTTTTTGGCACACACTATTTTGATTGTTCCGTGATCTTTAGTTTCTCATGATGTATCCATGTTTCGAAACGACGCAAAAACTCAATCGGGTTGTGACTGAACATAGCCAAGTCTCTATTTGCATTAAAATCGAAAGGATACAACTGCATCTCAAAATAAAAAGTACATATATTCAATTCAAAATAGCAGTGACACGGGAAAGATCGCAATGTTGCCGAAGCTACTCTGAGTTTTAGTACATTTAGGCTCTGACATAACAAAATGTTGAAATAAAAAAAAATGGAATAACTAATATATGTTAAAATACAATTAATTTTAGAGCCACAATAATTTATAAGTTAGAGTTGTTTCATTAAATATACATTGAGACTTTTTTCACACTAGTACCCGTAGGGTTACTATATTACTATATTTCTCTTTAGTTTATCCTGTTACTATCTGTATACATCTGCCTTGATAAAACTATATTTAATCACTGCATTATCCTTAATCCATTTGCCATATCTGCAAAACAGTTAGTGTTATTTCTCTACTCATACATGTTAACCAAACGTTCATGTATATTCTGAACAATAACACACATGCTCATAAAGCTTTCACACTCTATAATACAATTCCCTACAATTAAAGCATATTAATTGTATACTGACCTTCAGTGGTTTCCTCTTTCATCACCCTGTATTGGTAATCGTCAGCAGTGAATCATAAACCAACATTAATAAAACCCAAAGGTGTTATTTTCGACAATGCCTCTTTCCATAAATCCGGACAGTTTTGGTTTGAATATCCTCCTCGACTTAAATATCTATTGTAATAATTCTTTGCATTCAACATTCATTCCCATATCACCTCATTTGTGGCCATGACATTCAGTAATATGATCTACTATGTATCTTTTCTCAGGCTTAATTCTAAAAAAGTAATTAACATAAAATGCAATTGAATATTTCATTTATATTTACCGAGTAATAATTTGAAATAGTTCATTCTTTAACATGATTTCCTCAAAACTTATTTTATGTACTTTAAGTCATTTCTTAATTGCAGCCTTTGTTAATGAATTTGTTAGGATTTTCTCCAAAAGTGTACTATAATTATTCCAACGTGTACCTTTTTCCATGAACCTTTGTTGTCTTTATATTACATTTATTATCACCTTGCCATTGGCAACCCAATGTACCATTCTGAAAAATTCATGGCTCTTTTAAATATATAAATTGATATAATTCTTCCTTGATTTTGTTATGTGTTTTTAAAAATTGTATTCTTTTAAAAACTATCTCTGGAAGTTCCATTAAACTCTTTCATTGGTGACCTTTACACCACTTAAATCCTATATTATACAACAAAGTGTGAACGGATGTTCTAGATGTCTCAAATAGCTGTATATCTTTTGGATCTTTGTGGACTAACAATTTTCTCTGGAATAATTATATTAAATCATGTTTTGATTGAAAAAACTACTTACTGTTTTATACATTTCGTATATTTGATCTCTGAAACACCGATTGATCTTGATTCGTCACCTGTTTCGCTAAACACGGTTTCTTTTTGGCGAATTTAAGGTTATATTGTTTTTTATTTTTTAATATACCGAGCAGCTGCAAGGCGCAAAAAAATGTTTCAATAAAAACCGCTGCGATTTCAAATTTATTAAAACAAAGCGTTAAAACAACGTTGGCCGGTTTATAACCCATAATTATAATATTTTCAAGAATTTTCAGAAGTTTGGCAAACGGACAACTTTTATAGGCTCATTCCGTTACATGTTCGAACTGCTCTAACAGCATTTTATCTCTTTTTAAAGAAATAAAATGACAAGGATGATATAGTCTGACCGTAAAACGAATTTACAACTTTAGACAGACATATATTGACACTCGTGTCACTGCTATTTTGAATTAACTATATATGAGAGTTTCCTATATAAAAAATGGAGCCAAGTTTAGCTCAGATTTAATAATTTTCAAATAAAAATTTTAATACTATTTGGAAGTTCATGGCTCGGTAAATCGTGGTAAAATGAAATCAAACAACGATGGTCACATGATATGACATGTAGATGTGTACTTTCTTCCTGGGTATTTTGTAGACCACTATTCAAAATTTAAAATCCGACATTCCCCAAGGTCGCTACAACAAAATATTCTGTTTAAAAAATATTTACTTTTGAATAACTTAGATAGAATTAGAACTAACAACGAATTAACCAAAGATACTATCTAATCTTACTATATTTATATTTAGCTAAAATGTTGCCATTGCTTTTATCGTTATTTCGTTAAAAACTATTACCGCAGTTAGAAATTGCGTTGAAATATACAGATTTTTCTTTTTTCTATGATATTAAGTATAACCTTCGTTCGAAAATTATCCACTTCTAAAATAATATTTGATATGGAAATAATATTCGTGTAAAAACTCTAAGCGGAAACTATATGTATTTCGGATATGTACTTTTTGTTATCTTAAATTTAACATATACAATATAATTAAATAAAACATTTGTCAGGTACATTTCTAATCAACTTCATGTTGAACCCTCACTGACAGTCTTGACTTTTTAATATGTGTCATTTCAAGTTTATGGCAACCTTGCTCCATCTATTTCGACATATGAATACTGATTTCGGCGTTTCAAAAGTGGGAATTTTGATACCGAAGACACAGGGTGAACAATGATTTGAATACAACTGATCCGCCACCCGCCCTATCCTCCAGACCTTACTCCTTCCCACTACCACTTATTTAGACTTATGTGTAGTGACCTGTCTGGGCAACACTTCACTTCTTATGAAATTACCAAAAAAATGGGTTGATTCGTGGATATTCTCAAATAATACATAGTTCCTTCGAGATGAAATCCGCAAATTGTCGAAAAGGAAGGAAAAAGTAACAACTATCGATAGATATTATTTTGAAGAAAATACAATACACCTATCTTTAAAACTAATTTGTAGACCTAATATTTTTATTTTTGAATCGTATTCTGTGGCCATTCTAATACATTAAATCAAACAAAATTTCGTTAGTTTCTTAATTACATTATATTGCTGGAGATGCTAGACGCAATTTGTTTTTCTCCTAAAATATAACTTAGATGATGTGTTAACAGGTCAATTGAAAAGTTTTCGGCCTGACACATAGATGGCGCTACTAGAATTAAATCCATATGTTCTTTAGTTAGCCCTTACCGTCAAAAGATGTGTATGTAAATTTGACGGCCGTCGGATCATTAGTGTGTGAATTATAGCATTTTGAGTGAAATAACTTTTGTTAATGTGAAAAAAATAAGGATAAAAGGGAATTTCGCGTATTGATAAATTATTGCTTTTTTAAGGGAAAAAATACAGTTGAAGCAAAAACTTGGCTTGATGTCAAGCTTCCGGACACTGTCCCAGGAAAATCAACCATCAAGAATTGGTATGCTAAGTTTAAACGTGGTGAAATGAGCACCGAAAACGGTGAACGCAGTGGATGCCCAAAAGAGGTTGTTACCGACGAAAACATGAAAAAAATCCACAAAATGATTTTGAATGACTGTAAATTGAAATTTAATGAAATAGTAGACACTCTAGAGATATCAACTGAACATGTACATCATATCATTCACGAATATTTGGGTATGAGAAAGCTCTTTATTTAACAACGACGACTTGATGATTCGGAGCACTGTTTAAAGATGATCAAGCGTAATAAACCCGAGTTTTTGCGTCGATATTTAACAATGGATGAAACATGGCGCCATCATTTCACTCCGAAGTCCTATCGACAGTCATCCGATTGGACTCACGATGACCCCGCTCCAATGCGTGGGAAAACGCAACAGTCGGCTAGCAAGGTTATGGCGTCTATATTTTGGGATACGCATAGAATAATTTTCATTGATAAACTTGAAAAAGGAAAGACCATCAACGTTATTGGACCGTTTGAAGGACGAAATCGCCAAAAAACGGCCGCTTTTGAAGAAAAAGAAAGTGCTGCTTCACCAAGACAATGTACCGTGTCACAAGTCAGTGAAAACGATGGCAAAAATCCATGAATATGGCTTCGAATTGCTTCCTCATCCACCGTATTCTCTAGATCTGGCCCCCAATGACTATTTCCTGTTCTCAGATCTCAAAACAATGCTCGCTGGGAAGAAATGTTCGTCGAATGATGAAGTGGTCGCCGAAACAGAGGCCTATTTTGAAGCAAAGTACAAATCGTACTACAATAATGGCATCGAAAAGTTGGAGGGCTATAATCAGTGTATTACCCTTGAAGGGAATTATGTTGAATAAATAAAACTAATTTTGCTAAAAAAATGTGTTTTACTATGGTAGGCCATAGACTTTACAATTGAATTGTTATATTCGGTGTCGCATATAATTGTGGTATTATAGAAAAGCTGAGATATTAGTTGGGCTGTTAATAAATTAAAATAGGCTTCTGACATCATTGACATCATAATTCCTGTTTTTTTTTTGTTCTGACGGCTTTAGATTGATCCTTAAACAGATTTTACTAATATTTATTTTAAAAAATGCAATATATTTATGAGCAGTATATATAGAAACAATATATGTGAATATACACAGATTTATTTTTACGTAGGCTTCAAACTTTGTATTTTTTATATTGAAAGCAAATTCCTCATCCTTCGCTATTATAATCTTAATAGCTTCTTTAATCCAAAAATATCATACACTTATCATTCATACCCTTAACCTAATAATTGTAATATTTTATCCTAAAAGCCATTACCTATCATACAACAAAAGGTTGTTTTTCTTATTCAAATTGTTTAAAAATGTGTAAAATTACTGTGACGTTTTTGATATGACAGAATCTAGGAATAAAATCAATCAGATATCCTAAAGACACACATATAATAAAACTATCGTGACATAGTTGTTAAGGGTGGCACGATATTCTGTTTTACCTCCATAAAATTTCTCGTAGTGGTCTACAGAGTTAGCAATAACACATTAACAAAAACTTCTTTTTTAACAAAATTGGATATGGAGTCATGTGTATTTTCGACTCGAAAAATTCTAAAAGATCTAAAACAAAAATCCGGACTGTCTTGATTAAGTAGCTGTATGCCATAACATATTGATTTAGATACTTACCTTCACCACTAGAAATTAATGTTACTTTAATAAATATATTTTTAAAATGCCATGTAATTCGACATTATTGAAATATTGATTGATTTTTTTACTACAAATATTTTAGTGTATTTACATTTACCTTCATATCTTACGATATGACGATATTCTATATATCTGACGATATTCAACTTGAACACGTTTTGGGTTTATACTCTGGCCTATATTTTACAACAATCGCCCATTTGATGGTATCAAGTGGAAAAATTGATTAAGTATCTCAAAGTTTCTATAAAGTTTCTAAAAGTTTCTAAATCTATTTTGCAATATATAGATATTAATTATTTTCCATTTATTGTGTAAGTGGTTATTTTATCATTATTTTGATCTCTGTTTTTATGTATTTAACATGTCAAATTGTTTTATTAAATATAATTTCTATTGGGTTAAAAATTAAACATACAAAATATTTGTGTCTTGTGTGTCATTCTCTTCATATTATGAGATTTAAAAGTGAACAGACTTTTTTGTTAGCTTTTTAATACTTTTTTTGTACAAAACTTGTCCTCACAATAAGGAACACAACAAAAAAAGAATTATCGATATTTTAAAAACCCCTATTTCACGGAAATATTCCAAGTATAAATCAATCTCATTCCAAACTGATTTCAAAACTCATACTGGTATAATACCGGAAAACCCGCGGGGTGTACCAAAAGCTCAGGTAGACAAATCAGGTCCATCCGATTAACATCTGAAGAAACCTCTGGATATATCAGACGTATACAAAATTCTTGAAAGTAATAGTGATAAGAGGTTATAACTCTAACCTATAAACTATTGTAACTGTATAATTAAATGTAGTTTTTAGATGTACTATAATGTTAAAATAAATTATATTTGCTAACCTTTCTGTTCAATTATTTTATTTAGAATACAATTTTGTTTTATGTCAAAGCCAAACTGAACTAAAACTCAGAGTTAATGCGGCAACATTGAGACGTTTTGACGTCATAAATTTAGATGACGTATGTACAAAATAACATTTACTATATGTTGATTGCACTTCCATCTTTCTATTCTAAGCGTAGCTAAATGTAACAAAAAAACCAAGAGAAAATGTTCCGCCGTAAACGTTACCCTAATGAAACGAATTTACTAGTTAAAAAGTTCCAATTTCACGGATACATATGTCCGTTTTCGCTCTACTACCGCAATGTCATGTACAATCAGTAACTCGCGACAGTATACCGATTAGTAATTAAAAAAGGTTTTCATACCTTTCCGAGTTATCTTACCCAAGAATTAACAAATATTCTTTGCCTTTTACTTACCATTTTGGATTTCTTACCACAATCCCAATACCAACCAAAATTGTACACTACAAACCCAAACATCAAGAATCACAAAAAAGGATGACATCCATAAGATTGATTTCCTAAAAATGCCAGTTGAACACTATCCAACGTTGTCAACGTCCAGTTCTCGGATTTAATTTCATATTGATAAAGGCATGGTAACATGGGGACAATGGTAAATATATTCTATTCAAAGTTATTTTATATATACGTCATCTAAAAACGTTACGGCTTGGCTTTGACATAAAACACAATTCTAATTTAAATAAAATGTTGAACAACAATATTATCAAATATAATTTATTTTAGCATTATAGTGCATCTAAAATGTACAATTAATTATACAGCCACAGTACTTTATACATTAGAGTCATAACCTCTTATTACTATTGCTTTCAAGAATTTTAAATACGTCCGACAACTGGACGACTTTGACTGGCACACTCTTTTACATGTTCGAGTTAACCAGATAGTATTGTGTCTCTTTTTAACTAGAATAAAATGAGGAGGAAATTATTGTCCGATTCTAAAACAATATATAAAAATTATAAGGCAGGCAATATATTAAAAATCTTGATGACGTATGGACAAAAAACTTTGAATAGACAAGTAGAATTGCCGATATCAAAAAAAAACTTGAAAAAATAAATTCCTGAACTATGAACTTTAATAATTAAGACTTTTTGGTGGTTTTGAGTTTACCCTGTTACGTTATAGCTCTGATATATCTGATTATTCGTAGTATTCGTAAAACAATTTATTAATTTATTACGATTTTTATTAAATTAGTAGTTTCAACAATAGAGTACATCTCCGTGTAAACCAGAGTTGGCTTTGTTTAAACAAAATACTGCCTCCCTCAGGTAATTAAGATAAGAAATATATCGATTTTTTTGCATGATGTTTTTTTTCAGGTGCTTCCTGAGTTTAAAATTATGGGTACTTTAATCATCTTAATATTAGCTGCTCTAGCACAGTATGGTAAGTTTTTTCGATATATTTTAATATAACTAATATATTTTTTATTGATTACATCGTACATTAGATTTGCTTAATATAGATTAATTTATCACTACTGTTCTGTTCAACTTGCATTAATACAGAAGTAAGGCGAGAGGGCCAATACATCAGTATGTATTTCCCAAATTAATATAAAACTAGTCTACTTAAACTAAACTTAAGAGTACACTTATACAATAAATAAGTTTGTGGCGCTTGATTCGCTTCAATCTTCTGATTTCCTGCGTGTTGTAGTAGCTCCATGGCACCCACATTGCTTTGATTTAGCAAATTTATTTCATGTTTTAAGGCGAAATCTTAGATCACTTCGTGTATCTAATTGATTTTGAGGTCGTCGTGCAGCTCTTCGTTGGTTATGTAGCACTAGGCACTGGTATCGTAGAATTTTATTTTGGGTGCTTCGGATTACTAGTTGGTTTGATGTCTCAGTGCAACCCCATATTTGCACCCCATAGGTCCAAATTGGCTTTACGATTGACCAATCAATCAATCTCCTTGAATTTAGATCAAGTTGGGAGTACCTTCCGACAAATCAGTACAGTTGCCCAATTTTGAGTCTGATCTGCTCTGTTTTTTGTCTAACATGATATTTCCAATTTAACCTACCATCGAGTTATATTCCGAGGTATTTTATCATCCCCCAAGTGGTGTAATTAGGTTTTAGTCATTTAACCGCAAGCATTGCAAAATTTGGACAGATCTTAATGACCGCTACTTTTGCTTTTTCTACAGATATATCTCTTGTCAATAAACCTGTTCCAAGTACTGTTTATTTTGTTGTTGGTATATCAGCGGTATAGAGTAGATACAGGAGTGGTCCCAAGACATTACCCTGTGGAACTCTAACAGAAATAGGTTTAAGTATTGAGAATGCCACTTCGTGCGAGACTCGAAATTTTTTTAGATAGATTTTTTGTCCATAGCTTGTGAGACGTGCAGGTATATTGCAGGACAGTATTTTCTTGGAATGCCTCTTCAACGACTGCTGTTACTCTGTATCCTTGGTCGATTGTCGAGTGGTGATTTCGAGATCTGAACTGGAAGCCTGGTATTTCTATAAATGGTTTAATACATTTTAACAGCATTTTCAGACGGAAGATTAAATATCATATGCAAAAATGTAAATATGACTAGGAAATTATAAAATTCTGTAAAATTAACCAGTATTAGTTTACTGCAACTACATTAGGTGTGAGCATGTATTTTCACTTTAAAATGGCGTTTATTGCAAAGAATGTTTACTTTGTATATGAATCAAAACATGTTCCCTCATTTTTCCATCTTTCTGGCAACAGGGAGATACAGTGTCAAAAAAATGTTACTTTGGTGGCGATTCAATTTTTAAACCTTTCTAAACCATATCCATCCAAATATTAATCTGAACGAGTGATAAAGACCGCTATCAAGATTCGGTGGTCATGCTATCTATGGTCGGGCGTTGTCATGTAAGTGGATGACTTTGCATGTGTTACTTGTTATTGTTGGTGATTTTGTACAACAGTACATCATCCAATGTGTTCAATTGATGTCGATAAACATGTTCAGTAACAGCTTCTTTCGATTTTAACAGCTCATATTATACTATATCTTGTTGATTCCACCATGTGGACAGAAAAGCATGACCATAGATATTCTATCTCGATGTTGATATGGATGACGTTAGACGCAATATTTCAACAAAAATTGTCTTTTGGATCTCCAGAAGATTCTTAGTCAATAACGTCAAAGCTAGAATTATTATTTATTATTTACAAAAATATTTTAATGGTGTAATTGATTAATTTATTAATTAAGCACATTATGGAAATAAAAATCGAAATGATAGATTCTCATCAGAAATCTCTATGTGTAATTATTATCCATTTTGTTCCAATTTGTAACAAAAATTCACGTATCAGTCTTATATCTTCTAATTTGTAATGGTAACTCTAGTTCAAATGAACGTCTTAGAGCTAAGTACGTCTTTGCATATGAACTTGTGCTAAGTAAAGACAACTAACACTTTTGCATTTTTCAATCCAAAG
This sequence comes from Rhynchophorus ferrugineus, assembly GCF_030347505.1. Lineage (NCBI taxonomy): Eukaryota > Metazoa > Arthropoda > Insecta > Coleoptera > Curculionidae > Rhynchophorus > Rhynchophorus ferrugineus. The sequence goes on along the minus strand of NW_027472580.1, from coordinate 27,378,642 downwards.
TGTGTTCCTCTCCTACACCTTAATACTAGGTATCTATTGTTTTACAAATTGTGAGCGTCCTATGATTGATATCAATATAGACTAAATAATATAATAAAGTGGAACTGGAAAACTGCTATTTTATGTAGGGAAATGTCAAAACTATAGAATTTAGCAGTTCAGTTTAGGTTATCTAACAGTTGGTTACATTGACACTTGACACGCATTTTCTTCAATAAATATTTCTGATCAAAATATATGCAAGCACTTAATATAAGTCATACATTACCAAACGCTGGTCACGTACATTTTCTCATTTGACATTATAATGACTTGTAGTTTGGTTTTGGCTTCCGTGGTCACGTATTTCTCCTGACTATCTTGAAAGCGTCATTTGTTAATTTTATCGATGTGACGGTCATATTTCGAAGGCGAAATATAATATAAACTAGTTACAATTATAACAATATACATTACAATATCCAATATACGTTACAGTATTATTGCAATTATTAAATAAACACTTATTACAAATCATTAAATTTCCATAGTAATTTCCAGTGTGGTTTCCTTCATTTTAATCTGCATAACATATTACATCACAATCAGGCAATGTATAGCAGTTAGAGTATAAACATCAGCGCTTCATCATGTCACTGAATTTAAATTAACTGATACTACAATTTAATTATTCCCAAATTTGTACTTTCATGCTCTTATGTTAGGAAGCTTAAATTTTAAGCCCTATTCAGATAAATATTCATTTGTAATACTAATGTAAGATATTTGTAAATAAGTTTTTAAGGAGCTCTACCTCGATATGATAAAATTCATATCATGACATAAGAAGTATATCGGTACTACACTTACCTACTGCACGTACCTACTTACTAACTTTATTAGCTAAAAATGTTTAAAAATAGTATCTAGTGACAGGAGAATAACTGCTTTTGCACGATAATATCGAAATTGTTTTCTAAAGATTCTGTTTCGACTCTCTAGATGATCTCTAAAATCACTATAATCCGTTGAACTTGTGATTATAGTTATTTTCAAAGTTCTATTTACTACTGGCTATTTTTAAACCCTTTGGTTCCTGTAACATCATAAAATATACGTAACTTGCTGAAAGGACAATTTTGTAAACTGTAAGAAAAACTAACTCTTCCAGAAACAGTTTTACATAATAATTATTCCAACAACAAATTATATTACTGCTTTACTCCATTGATGTTATTCGTTATGGGTGTTTACTATTGAGACACCAACTACGGCATAAAGTGGAATAACAAAAATACTCGTCAATCATTATTTTTTATTAATAATAATTCGTAATACTTCAATCAATAGTAGCAAAAATTTAATATCTACTTTCTCACATCTTTCTTTTATCTTTTTTTCATCTTTCTTTTTCTTCATTCCACCTTCAAATTACTTAAGAATTTTTACTTCCATATTTTATCTACAGGGTACTTGAGCATATTAAATGTCCCTGTAATCAATAATTGAAGCAAGATTTTATTTCATCAATAAATATCGTTTCTACATTATATTTAACTTAATAATTCCTTTAATATAACATAATAGCAATAAGTCATAAGTCAATAAACAAATAACACAACGCAAGCCCTTGTTGGTTTTATTAATGTCACCGTAAGTTAACTTGTCAGTTGACATTTTTTGCAGACATAATTTGCTTTAATAGAATGTGTTAAGTTAAGAGAAGCAGATATAACTACAAATATTTATTAAATCTATTTATTTCATTGCATGTTCTATGACTTATCCAGATTTTTATAGTGCTTATTTATTAATAAATCAATTTTCTTTAAAGGTGCTGCCTACAATTTCCATTATATTACAGAAAATAAACGTGGAGAACAATTTTTTAATAGCGCCTCTCAAGATAAATCGTCTATTGTATTCATTATAACAATGGTAAGTTGCTTTTTGTTGATTTTTGTTGTGCAATTATATATATTTGTCATAAATTGCAGTCTACAGGATAATCAATTCTAATAACTCATAATTTACTTAGAAGATATATAAATTTTATTATAAATATCAACTAGTGGATCCGTCACATGTTTTGATGTTCAAACGTAATTTTTCATACCGAATGATGTGTAATCAAGTTTATCAACGACTTATTTATTTTGCTTAATTTTGAAAACACGACACCATGACAATGCATTGATATTTGCCCTAACAACAACAACATTTTGATTTAATCCCAGCTTGTATTGAACGTAAATATAAATATGAACAGATCTGGTCGACCATATGCACGCACAAAAGTCATAGGTCCTAGAATATATTCTTGTATATAACGCGGACTATCAGTATATGATGACTGACCGATGTTGTCGATATTACTTGCTCCCTCTACGTTACTGGTGATAGCATAAAGCAAACATATTTGTCCTCAGAACGAAGCATCGCTTTGATTCACCTAGGTCATATACATCAGGGCTGTCCAAACTAGATAGTATCTAGGGCCATTGGAGAGGGGGGGGGTGATTTGGTGTGCGCAAATTGCAGGTATAATATCATTATGTTACTGTTCTATTTCTTTTTCATTAATTTATCTTTTACAATTCTGTTAACATCGATGACAACATAGGTAATAGCTAGACGCAGTGCATGCTTAGGTGATGTGTCTGTCAATGAAGCACTGTATTTCGATTTTATAAACTTCATTGTTGAATATGCACTTTCACAAAGATAGGTTTTGCCCATTATTGAACCCATTTTTAGGCCCAAAATTCGTCAGTTTCGCGAAACGTTCAACAAGGATTTTAACAAAATCAATTCCTGAGTCTGTTCTGCCCTAATAAAAGGGTTCTGGTGCAAATCACTCCGTTCTAGTTAATAACTAATCTTCACACTTTCAGCAGCGATTGTTAAAGGATGAGTGAAGAGTGACATGTCAAATTTTTTAAAATCTGAGGGTCAACGATTATTTTGTCCATGTATTTCTGGTAGTCCTAAAAATTATATAATTCAAAATTTTCGATCTCTAAATAATGTCTCTTACCACTCAGAAAAAAAGAACAATAATATTGTTTTAGAGATGTTTGGAACAATTTCTTGGAACTTTAAATTCACTTCCTTCAAGTGTTGCTTCATATCAATTAAGAATACAAAATCAACCAGGAACTGAGGTCCTCGCATTTTACTTTGTAGATCGAAAGTGTTAGATATTATTTCAATTCTTAGAAACAAAGGCAATTCTTTTCTACAAGCACTGTCCAGCACTTAGCCATCTGATATATAAACGCAATAATAAATCTCCTAGGTTACATTAAATTTACTTTAAAAGTCTCTCATTTAGCCATTGTAACTGCGCATTCTTTAAAAATTAAAATGGCATCAGTAATCATGGTTTTCAGCTCTGGCTCATTATAATGAGAGTTCATATGAGGCAGCCAAACTTTGTTCATTCTCTGTACTTCCTTTAGAAAGCATATTTGCTGTTGGCTGTATTAGTTTTTTTATAGTCAGCTACTATAAATTTTCTTGCTTCACCAACATATTTTCTTACTTTTTTCATGTAAAGAACTATAGCGTCGTTTAACATTATATTATTTACTTACAGACAAAACTTGCATACAAATCAAACACTGAATTTTGTTGTTATTGTTGAATATAAAATATTCTAATCCCATTTTTCACTTAACTTAGCGGCCAACGTAACGTAAACAAACTTGAAATAATGAAATAATCTTCAATAACTTGAGAGTAACCTTGCGTAATGAAAACTTTCGTTGCTTTAAATGATAAATAATGACTAACAATGCCCAATAAACGACGGGTATTACCAGAAAGCGTTCGTGAACTCCCTATGTTTCGTTGAGGGAATTCCCGTAGTTCTCAAGTGAACAGTAACGTGCGCGGTGACACGAATTAAACCGAGAATACTCGCTATGGAGAGCAGCTCCGAGAAAAAGACCTATTATTTAGAGTATCGCCTATTAAAAATGACCAAAATGAATGGGGCTCGACGCAACAATGAAGAAGCTGAATTATTCGAGGAACTTTAGCTAATGCATTCCAACCGTATAATGTAAAATCTATAAAAGACATAAATTCTGTTTATCAGCCCGATGTAGCTATAAATATTACTTCTCCAAGAAGTTGGAAGTTGTCACAGAAACTGACAAAAATCTCAATCCTAAAAAGGCTCATAGAACTAAAGGTATTTTATCTGGGTTATTGAAAGAGCTGCCATGAAAAGCAATCATCATGTTAACATATATATTCAGTTCCTGTTTGAGACTGAAGCATGTTCCGAAATGTTTTAAGTTTGCTTGAAAAATTATGCTTAAAAGCCTGAACTGACACTCCACTATTGCACTCCTACGTGCGATACCAAAATTAATTTGAAAATTGCTGTTAAAACGTATTAAAATGTTTATAGACATACTAGATTTCCAGTTCGGATTTCGAAATCACTACTCGACAATCGACCAAGTGCATAGAAGTACAGGACGTCTCACAAGCTTTCGACCGAGCATGACATTTGGGATTAAACTACAAAATGAGCAAATTGCTACCGCGGAATTTCTATCGAGTGCTGGAATCATATATTTTCGAAAGAAAATTTAGAGTTTCGTATGAAGGGTCATTTTCAACACCTATTTCTATTTTTTATCAACAACTATTTTTTATTTATGACATTTAAACCAATTTCGGTTAGAGTTCCACAGAGTAGTGTCTTAGGACCACTTTGTTCGGCTCTACGCTACTGTTATCCCAACGACAAAATAAGCAGTACTTGGTTTTTTCTTTTTTTTATTTATTACTAACAGGAATGGAAATTGGAAATTAAACTAATAATAGCAACATTTTAAAATATTACCATATGTTGGCAATACTTTGTTTATATTATTATTCAATATATTATTGTAAATTTATATACACTGTTATAAAATGTGAAAGAGTTCTATTAATCCATTAATTTATTTTAAGTAACCGATTTATTATACGGAATCACCTTGGGCTTAACCTAAACCAAATGTATTGGGTGATAGGGCGTAAATATAAATTATCATTAGATAATAACGTTTTGCTGTATAAGTCAATACTTAAGCCCAATTGGATCTATGGTATTGAACTGCGGAGTACTACTAGCAAATCTAACATAGATATCCTCCAGAGGTTCCAGAATAAAGTGTTGCGAGTCATCATCGATGCCCCACATTAGGTGCCCAACAAACTGATTCACTGTGATATCCCCATAGAACCCATAAAGATTGTGATTCAGAGTGTTAGTGCGAAGTACTCTGAAAGACTATTAGTGTATCCCAATGCACTCGCCAAACAGTTAAATGTGCGCGATGATAGTGAAACACATAGAGTGAGATTTAATAATTTCTAGAACAAGCTAGAATAGTTTTTAGAATAAGTTAGAATGGACTTTAAAATAAGTTATAATAGTATCTAGAATAAGATTTAGGTTATAAGTTGTACAGTAGATCACTTACTGAAATGATCTACTACATGTCAGGATAGTTATATTATATAATTGAAATCTTTATCGCCAACGGACTTCAAAGAAATGAAGAGACGACTTGTTAAATGACGATGCAAAGCCACACTGAGAATCTATTAGAATATAGACCAACCTGTCTTCACTCGTTCACCATTCAGGTGGTTTAAAAGGGAGCTGACACTGAGGGCACAAACAATACTGTCGGCACAATCCTATTTTAATGTAAACGAAAAAACGTTTGCCGTTGTAGTAAAAGTATTTTGATGACTCCAGATTCCAATAGTCTATGGCCACTCAATTCAACTACAACAATGTTTTCTAGCCTTAAACACTGAGCTGCGATACTTATTCCAGAAATCCACGAATTAGGGATGTTTTTCAAAACATAGATGTTTCCTAATATTAACTAAGTTTAATCAGCTTCGGTTCACCTTTTGTGACTTTACAGCTTCATCTGCGATACTTTTGCCCAAATTCCACTTCACTCTGTCAAGTTCTTCGAAAATCTGATTCTCTTCGTCTTGGTTAATTAAATTTCTTAATTTTCTTAATAAAAAATTTGAGTCCTTTTAACTAAATACATGAATATAAAATATGCTAAACTATATAAAGTTAAGTTCTCAAATCCACTGTGTTTTACATTTCTTGTCAAACCATAGTCTTATACACTATTCAAATTTCATCGTACTCTACTGTTTCTTATTTTTATATCCTAGTTTACCAATTAATTCGGTATCTGTAAAATCTGAATAATTTATAGTTATAGTTAATTTATAGTTAATTATTCCAATCATATATATATATATATATATATATATATATATATATATATATATATATATATATATATATATATATATATAATATTCACAAAGGTGACAATGCGATATATTCACAAAATATAACAGATATATTTTAATATTTTGTGAATATATTATAAATAGCTTTAGGAAGTATTGAATGAAAATGTCTATCGGGTGCTTAGTAACTCTTTCAAAGCTTTAGCGATTGGTAATTACAAAATATTTTTGATTATAATGATATTATAAATAAAATTAATACTTTATTTAAATAAGGTATGATAAATCAATGAATAATACAGATAAGATATAGTTGACGCGACTATAGTAACAGCTGCAAAAATGGCGACATTTTCAAACACTGTTATTGTCAGTTTAATATTCAATGAATTTGTGTTTGTTTATAGACTGTTTTGGTTTTTATTTTATGTTAATATTTTATCAATCTTAACATATTTGCTTTAATTAATGTTTTCTTATTTTGACTGAGTATTTAAGTAAATCAATTTTCATTTCTAATATTTAATTTTTATCGATGAACATAGAGGACATATTAGTTAACTGTCAGTTAATTGAGGCTTGAAACATTTGAGGCATTTGAAGGCGCAGGTTACTATAGGTAAATTAAAAAATTGTATTAAAAATATTTATATTACAGGGTGAAATTTAAAAAAATTAATTAAATATTTTATTTAAACACTAATTAAAATTTTGATAAAAAGTTTTTAACATACATTATAAACAATATATAATCTGACACCTAATAACTTTTTTTCTATTTGTACATTGTTATTGCCTTAAATATCATAAAGTAAAAAACTAAATTAAAAAATAATTTGTCCAAAATATACTTAAAAAGACAATATTTGAATTTACTAGATACAGTATTCACATGATACAATTTTAGTTATGAAATCTCCTTTTCTTCTTTATATATTTTAATAGGTACTTCATTAGACAATATTCATATTTTATGTAGCCATACAAAATTTTTAAATTTTGGCCTTTGCAACCTTTTTATATGATTCATACACCAGAACAAGTAACCCTTAATTATTATTATTATTAAACCATATAGATGTAATTGTAATTGACAAACAATATATACTTAGAGTTAGTTGGTTGGTTGATGTAGTGGTGAAGGCGAAAGGATAGGCCTCCAAATGTTACAGTCGCCGATTCCAGTCTATCTGTAACCCTATTGTAGACATAAACTATTAATTAGGCAAATAAAAACCAAAACCATGATTTGTGATTAGTTTATACGCGTAGGAAAATAATAAGGTTTATACAATAATAATAAAAAATGATAAAACCATCTCCATTTTCAATCCGACGCTAAAATTGTGCAACCCAGTGTTTACAAGATGTGTTTTAAGTTACGCCCATTAAATCGAATCGAAAGTAAGCGTTGCCAGCTTTATTGTTTTTACAATAGAACTACTATTTTCGATATCTAGGATAGCCGGGTGCCGACCGACAAGAAAAATATCGATATTTCGATATTTTTTCTCCATCTCTGTTAATTATTATTTTCTAACAATTAGTTTCTTCTGGGAATCGAAATAGAAATGGAAATAAATAGTCAATATCAATTTTATATCTTCTTAAAATATTTTTTTAATCACCATTTAACATATTGTCACAATATTTTTACAGGAATTAAGGTAGGTTTTTTATTACTGGTCTTTTAATTAACAACTTGTGATCCATTTTATCATTCGCCATTATATATTTAAATGTAAAATCATTAACTTTTTATTATTATAACTGAATAAAGAAATAAGAAATAATTATTTTTACCATGTATATAGGATATCTGGTATTCTACAAAATAGAGAATTTAATAAAGAATTAATGTAATGAGAGTGAGTAAATATGATGCAGACGACTTCAAATGTTCATAGGTGTTGTTTTTCTTCCAACATTAAATAAAAAACTTCAGAAAAGTTACAGGCACATTACCGGAAATATCGATGAACATTATAGAAAATAAATTTTAAGCTATCTAAAAAGAACTGTACGAGGCCACTAAAATCCTATTCAAAAGTTATATTTTTTATTGTATCACATTGCTTGTTTTTTTTATTGTTTCCATTACATTGAAACAGATAACATTGTTAATTAACTGTTAACAAACTGTTAAACCGCAAACCTCTGATACATACGAAATGTAATGTATGCAATATCACTTGGATTTATCGAAATTGTTAATATTTTATTATTTAAAAGCTTATTCATAATATTATAAGAGCATATTATTAATAATTTAGATGACAGTTTTATAGTACTATCTAATACTAGAGATGATGGGGATGTTTAGGATTGTATTATATAATTTTATATTAATCTCCTAGAACGTCACAATCACATCGTGGGCAATAAGTATTATTATATGATTTCAATTATATAATATAACTATCCTGACATTCAGAAGATCACTTCAGTAAGTGATCTACTGTACAACTTATAATCTAAATCTTATTCTAGATACTGTTCTAACTTATTTTAAAGTCTATCCTAATTTATTCTAAAAACTATTCTAGCTTATTGTTAAATCTCACTCTATGTGTCTATTAATCAGTTGGTATGGTAGTTTGCGTTTGAGCCTACATATTTCACTATCATCGCGCACATTTAACCGTTTGGCGAGTGCATTAGGATGCACTAATAGTCTTTCAGAGTACTTCGCACTAACACTCGGAATCACACTCGTTATGGGTTCTATGGGGATATCGCCCTGAATCAGTTTGTTGGGCACGTAAATGGGGCATCGACGATGACCCGCAATACTTTATTCTGGAACCTCTGGAGGATATCTATGTTATATTTGCTAGTACTACCTCACAGTTCAATAACATAGTTCCAAATGGGCCTTAGTATTGACTTATACAGTAAAACCTTGTTATCTAATGATAATTTAGATTTACGCCCTATTAGACAGTACATTTGGTTTAGTTTAACCCAAAGGTTTTAGGTAACCCAAGCTGTTTGCGTTTTGTCACTATATGATTTTTCCATGTCAAAGGTAGATCAAAATGCATTTCCAGATATGTAACGTTATCTGCTTGCGGAATGTTCATGATTATTCAATTTTACTGCGGGACATGTTCTTCTACAAAGGGTGAATGTCACATGGGTAGATTTTGTCTCATTTGCTTTGATACATCACGTTTTTAACCACAATTCGACTCTGTTAAGATGAATTTGGAGGTTTCTTGTCGCAGATCCATTTGAAACGGAGTGTTAAGAAAGTCAACTATATAATTTTCTTCTCTGCGAATATATTAGACAGGTACGGATTAAACACTATTTTTAAATGTTTAGAGAAAACTTCCGCTTTATCTTTATGATTCCTATCCCAGGTAATGTCAGATTTGACACAGATTTTTTGAGGTTTTTAAATTTCTTTTGTTACTTTCCAGAGGGAATATTCCGTTGCACCAGTTGGCGTTAGATTTTCTAAATAATTTTGAATTCATTTATTTTGTTCCTTACTTATTAGCTCTTTCAGTTTTTCGCAGTTTTCTCTTTTCGGCAATTTTTTGTTTAATTGTAAATAAAATATAACTAAACTTTTGATATGTCGCGCTGTTAGGTGTTGCGTGCCATGCGGCCACTTTTACAGATTTTGCTATATTCTTTGCTGAGAATTCTGTGTCTCCTGCTATTTAGAGAAGTAAGTTTGGAGTTATTAAACTGTCTAATTTCTCTCTAAACAATGGCCAAACAATGGCCGGTTAGTTATGGTGTTATGCAAAGAAGGTGGTTTTGTTTTGTTGAGAATATGTGAGTTCACTGTTATAATAACTGGCATTGGGAATTTTATTTCTATCTGACTCACCAATAGAGATATGCTATAAGTTATGTGCCTTCATTACTTTGACCAATTCTCTGCCTTTTGCTGTTATTATTCTAGAACCGCACATTGAATGAATCTATTACCCAGCGTGTTAAGAAATCGTGGTATTGTTCTTCCTTGTTGTTGTGTTTAGGTGGACAATAGGTTAGCACTCAGTGTTAACGGCCCGTGTATTATATAATACATATACCATATTTATCCAAAGCGCGCTCCGATGCTAACCTTAAGTAGTTAATATGACTTTGTAAAAAAATTATTTTTTGTTTGCGATCGATTGATGACCATCTTCGCTGAGAAATTCAATTCACTCGTTATTCTCTCAAAATGTTAATTTAAGTAACAGAGTGTTACTAAAACTCGGCATTATATTTTTCCTTACATTTCAAACTTAATATTAATTATAACGAATCAATTAAATTAAATTAAATATGATCCATGATTTTAAAGGTGACTGTAAAAATGTTAAGTGAACAGAATATGCAGTGAAAGCAGAGTGTGAGCTCATTAAATGGATACAATAATGTAATGAAAAACTAATTATTAATTGATGATTGTCTGACTAATAAACTATTGGTTTCTTAATTGGAATCGTATTTATTGATTAAAATTAGCGATTTAGCATTTATTAGAGACTGAATTTTTACAGCACAAATTTTACTACATACCTAGTTAGGTTAATTAATATCTTTAACGAAGGAATACGAAGGAAAGACGTCTTGACAAAACGGATGTTGCGCATCTCTTTCTTCTCGAATGTAAATGAGACAAATTCTCCAAATTAAAACAATTTTATTTAAAATAGACTTAAATTACAAAGAATGGTATAATAAATAATTAATGACGACAATGTTCACACTATCAAGTGCCACCAACTCTGCGCTCCCTTGACTATATATTTGAATTCCTGGTTGATTAGCTGGATACATCACATTTTATCCCCCATTACATCTCCTTTGGGTACCTTGTATTAATTCTTGAATTATCTCTTTGAATCAGAATCAGGGAAGATCATTGGTGACGATTTTTTTAAACTACTAGAAAAAATATCGATATTTAAAAAAAATAAAAATATTGATATATCCTTCTAAAAAACACACAAAATGTACATTTATTTTTTTTTATATATTTTAAAAGTCTCCTTTTACCAACTACGGGTTTATCTGGACTGGACCTACAATTTAACGTGGGCTTCGAACAGTGCCTCAGCATTAAAGCCTACCGACTGGCGAGTGACCAACTTTAGAAATCATCCCAGAAGACATCCAGTCTTACCCAGTCTGGTTACTGGCGTGATTGGGATGATTTTCCTTGCCGGTTTTTATACTCTTGTCTAGAACATTCACAAATTTTAAACAATTACAAACATAAATATACGACCATGTCCCACTAGGATTTGAACCCGTGGCTAACGCAACAGTAGGAGAACTATCCCATCGCCTTTACCACTGCGCCAACAAGCCGGAATAAAACATATAGTTAACTCAAAATAGCAGTGACATGAGTATCAATATATCTCTGTCTAAAGTTATAAATTAGTTTAACATTTGGATAATATTATCCTTGTCATTGTATTCCATTTAAAAAGAGATAGATTGCCATTAGAGAAGTTCGAACATGTAACGGAATGAGTTACGTCTGAAAATTCTTCAAAATATTACAATTACCGGTTATAAAGCGGCAAACGTTGTTTTAACGCTTTGTTCTAATAAATTTGAATTCGCCCCGGTTTTTATTAAAAATATTTTTGGGCCTTGCAGCTGCACTGTATATTAGTACGGACTCGGTCACTAACATATCTCAAAAAATAAAAACAATATAACCTTTAAATCGCCAAAAAGAAACCGTGCTTTTGCGAAACAGGTGACGAATTAAGATCAATCAGTGTTTCAGAAATCAAATATACGAAATGTATAAAGTAGTAAGTAGTTTTTTCAATCGAAACATAATTTAATACAATTATTTCAGCGAAAATTTTTAGTCTGGAAAGTATCCACAAAGATCCAAAAGATCTACAGCTGTTTAAAAGATGTAGAACATCCCTCCATACATTGTTGGATAACATTGGATTTAAGTGGCGTAAAGATAGCCCACAAAGAGGTTTAATGGAACTTCCAGAGATTGCTTTTAAAAGAATACAATTTTTAAAAACATATAACAAAATCAAAGAAGAATTATATCAATTTATATTTTTAAAAGAGACATGAATTTCAAATTTCAGAAAGAGAATTTTAAATAATAAATATAGTGTAAAAACAACAAAGGTTCATGGAAAAAGGTAAACCTTGGAATAACTATCAATTAGGTTTTTTTTAGTCATAACATTTATTCGTTGCAGACATATTCATGCTGTAAACAGAAATGGTTTTATTCCTGGTACATAATTAGTGTTTCTCTAAGTCCAAGAGTGACTACCATGAAGAAATGAACCATAACTTGTCTTTGCAGTAGTTTGAAAATCAGCTTTTAAAGAATTTGGAGGAACCATCAGTTATTGTTATGTTCAATGCACCATATCTACCATATATTTACCATTATTATATAAATTATATAATAATATATATATATATATATATATATATATATATATATATATATATATATATATATATATATATATATATATATAATAATGGTTTAAATAAAGAATGGCCAATAGTAAAAATAAGTTTCGAGGAAATCATGTTAAAGAATGAACTATTTCGAATTATTAATTGGTAAATATAAAAGAAATATTTAATTGCATTTTATGTAATTTAGTTTTTTAGAATTAACCCTGAGAAAAGATACATAGTAGAACAGATTACTGAATGTTATGGCCACAGAGTATTACAGCTCCCTCGCTATCACTGCATTTTTAATCTAATTGAGTTGAATGGGGTATTGCAAAAAATTATTACAATAAATATTCAGGTTCAGGAGGATAATCAAACCAGAACTGTCTGGATTTATGTAAAGAGGCATTGTTGAAAATAACACCTTCGGTTTGTATGAGCTCGATCAGACACATTGAAGAAGAAATTGACAAATGGTAGAATCTTGAGCAAGTTTTTAATAGATTGGAAATAAACAAGTTGGTTATTATCTTCACTAGTATTTCTGAAAGTGACTGTGATTGAATAAAACTTTATGAATGTTGGTTTATGGTTAAATGCTGACGATTACCAAGACAGGGTGATGAAAGAGGAAACCACTAAAGGTCAGTATACAATTAATATACTTTAATTGTAGGGAATTGTAGTGTAGAGTGTGAAAGCTTTATCAGCTTGTGTATTATAGTTCAGAATATACATGAAGGTTTGGTTAACATGTATGAGTAGAGAAATAACACTAACTGTTTTGCAGATATGGCAAATGCACTAAGGAGAATGCAGTGATTAAATGTAGTTATATCAAGAAAGATGTATCATCAGATAGTAACAGGACAAACTAAAGAGAAATATAGTAATATCATAATGACTTTAAAAGGATTGGATCGAAAGAAACAAGAACTAATCGTGAAACATAAATATGCTCTCTAATGAAAATGAAATACATTACTCAGATATCCGATTGTTAATTAAGTGGATTAGGCCTTCGAGGGATACCACTACATACAAAGACGCACCTAGAAAGGATTCTAGGCGCTATTGGTAAGGACCAATACTAGTGTAGAAAAAAACTCAATGTGTATATAATAAAATAACTCTAACCTATAAATTATTGTGGCTGTAAAACTAATTGTAGTTTTAAGTTCTTCGATAATAAATGCATTTTATGTACTATAATGTGAAAATAAATTATATTTAATAGAATATTTGTTCAATTATTATATTTATATATTTATTTTATTTATATTAAAATTTTGTTATATATCAGCCTAAATGTACTAAAACTCAGAGTAGCTGCGGCAACATTGCGACGGTTCCCATGTCACTGATATTTTGAATTGACTATAGCTACGTTTTTAATAAACATTTAAAATCAAAATGCCATTAAACACTAAACCTTAAAAAATTAGTTACCAACTTTAAAAGTTTATTAAAAACAATTAAAAGGTTTTTAAAATCTTTAATAAGTATTCAAAGGCTTTAAGCATTCAAGTACTTGCCTCGTTTAAGCATCCAAGCCATGATTGTAACCTTGATGACTGTTATCCTAACTGCTATTTGTAAAGCTATATCGAAAAAAAATATTTCAATAACATAAAACTTACTTATTTAATAATTTAAGTGATTATGCATCAGTCCCGTTAGTTCATAATTATAGAAGTACTTACTCATGGATTTGTTTCAAGTCTAAATATACATATATCTTTACATTTAATACGAATCTTTCGATTTATCTAAATATTTGTACGTAATTAATCCTATTTATCTAATATTTTACTTTATTTTATCTAATCTTATTTTTATTTCAGATGCTCATCGTTTTCATCAAATTCAAAATTCAACAATTTTGATCCAACCACAATGCACCAAGATTTAATCAAACATTATGTAAATTACAGTTTATTTTAATACATATTTTATATAGTAATGTTAATTTATTCATGACCTTGATAATTCAATTAGATCATGAAGTTTACCTTGTGTTTAGTTAGTATAATTGCTATTTATAAACGCGTATTTCAGGTTTCATACTGAATATGTATTTAAATATACTTATATTATGAAAAATTCTAAAATGTAATAAAATTGTATTAAAATTTTAAGTGTATGATTTAAATTTTCTGATATTTTAGTAATTCATTATTGCATAATATTAAGAAATAGATAAAAATTGATTTTAATTAAAAAAAAAGATCAGTGTTTTCAGTTACATTGAGTTTTTCGCACTAAATCTCGGCTATTAAATCATCGACAATTAACATATTCAACGCACATTCTCGTAACTAATGGCAGTCTAGTAATATGTCGCTTGTGAAATAATTTTCCAATTCAAAAAACATTTATAGAGAATCATTGTTGATATAAACATCATCATGTTATATTAAACTAGTAAGAATATAAGTTAAATAAGTATATATAGTTATGTAGAAACCTGTAGGGAAAATACTTTGCCTTGATTGGTCTGCCATTTCGCCTGATTGCTTGGTGACTTGGTAGATTAGTTGAATTTTATTACTACTAACATCTTCATAAGTAGGTTTTGATTTTCCGTAAAAAAACAATATATAAACAGAGATGTAGTAGATAGATAATTTTATATGTACCTGATAAAAACAATGTTGGATATGCATTTAGCCTAATACCTGTTCGTGAAGGAAATGTAATTCTAAGTTTTTCACTAAAATGTCCGTGACAGAAACCATGACGTTCATATATTTGCATTGTGGTTTATCCATTTTTGGAAAGGAGCGAGATCATTCTTTGGAAAACGATGTCTAATTTCCGTAGTATATTTTTACCCCGGTACACTGCATCTTTTACTACACTGACGCATTGTCATCAATTTTTATATTATTACTCCATAATAATTAATGTAAAACAGAAAATATGCACAACGTAAAACGAAGATTTCTTGATCTAAGCAAAAAACAAGACCTTCAAACAACAAACTTAAAAAAGGACGCCCATAGAAAATGCGGACTTCACACAATTTGATCGTCCAGTCACATTCCATGTTAGTGGCGGCACCAGGAATTTAAACTAGCCAATCACAATTTGCGGTCGCAGCGCTACCGTTGATTGAACTAAACAAAACATTTCCCCAAGGTCACCTATACAGTGAAATTTCTATTTTTTTTCTATGATATAAGCCAATGTAGAAGAACAACCAGTGGAGAAATAATTTAAAATGTACCCTATGGAAAATTAAAATGCAGGCTTATGTACTTTTCGGTATATATAAATAAACATATATAAAGAAACATTTGATGAACCAAAGGAAAGATAAAAAAAAGAATAATTGAAAACTTAAAAAGTAACAAAAGACCAACCTTGTGCCTTGTGCTATAGGATATATTAGTTCCAAGGCAAATAGATATGTATGTTTGGCAGCCCAAGAACAAACTAAATAATTAGTATTAAAAAAGTTTGGACTGTGTTTTGGCGGTTATTTCTATCATTGTTCAAAGTTTTTTCAAGGCTTATTCAATTATATCATTAATTAAAATTTTGTTCTCACCATGTAAAAATAGAATTGTTAAAGTTCAAACAAATATGTATGTAAAATGTAATAGTTTTGTTCTGTAATTTAAATATATTGTTTGTAATATTTGTTTATAATGTTAATTAATTTAGTTCTTAGATACATTTAAGATTGAGACGGGATGTTAAATATATTATTTATATCAGTACAAGAGCTAATGTCGAAAGAGGAAGAACAACTAGTTAATTTAATTCCTTCCTGTCCCGAATCATTGAAGTAATTCGTAACACATCATTGATATTTGATATAAACAAAACATTTTACAAAATTTAGCTAGCTTTTTCCCATCTTTCTCGCAACAACGACGAACTTTTCGAAAACGTCTAGTCAAAATCAAGCTGCATGGATCTCAACTGAAGATCTGAAGGCGCTATGTCCGCAGTGTACACCGGGTGCGTCGTTTAATGAATGACTGCTTCTGTTACTCTCCATTGTTATTTATGTTTTCAAGAATTGTTCAATAGATATCAGTGGATACATGTGGTAATAGTTTCATCTAGTTTTAACAGCTCATAATGAACCACAAATTGCTGATATACCTATGCTGATATGTATAGCCATACTTCTGGACTAAACCATAACCTTTAGCACTTAAGAGACAATAAGACACAGAAACCTTTTCTGTTTTTGTCGGCAAGCATGAAATTGCCATACTCGGTTCGAAATTATATTTTCAAAATATTCTGGTGGTAGAAATTTTACCACCTTTTGAATATTCAGTTATAGCAAGGAAACATCCGCAGACAGCTGAATTCACCAACTGCTGAGCTGTCTGAACGCTCTTTGAGAGTTTGACTTTGAATTCTCTTCTAATAAGTCATGATGTTCGAAGTTATTCTGGTCCACTTAACCAATCTTTTTTATTGACATAAAAATCACCACTTTTAATATATTGAAAAGAGATATAACGGAGGAGCATCATCATAATTTTCTAAAAGCCCTTGATGATCTTCGGCAGTTGATTTATTCAAATCAAAACAAAAAAACTAACGAATATCGCAAATGCAATTGCAGTAATCGATGATTAAGATCTGTATACATTGAATAACTCAATAATACTAAATTGGAAACAAAAATTAAAAAATCAAAAGCATGAAATTTATTAATTAGATTAGGTTATTTAACAGTTCTTTCTATTCTACGAATCACGTGTTTTAACAGTCTCCGACAACAGGTCCTTTCAGAAACACATTGAATATCAATCCTTTCCAAACTCATGCCCAAAAAGTTGAGGTTGAATTGTCATCAAAAATAAAAAAGTCCTCAGAGAGGCCAAAAATCTAACGAATATAGCGCCTCCAAGCTTCCTCGACAACCATCAGGTTAGCCCAAACATTTTAGAAGTTAGACGGCAATCTCAAATCCGAAAAGGTACCGGGATACGATGAAATATCAACTCAAAACAAAACTCAAACGATCTCGCATAAATGCGGCTGCAACAAAAAAAATCGGGTAACTACGATAAATACGGAGCGTGTTCATCGTGTGCAGTCCACTCGGATGACTGTCGATTGGACTTCGAAGTGAAATGATGCAGCCATATTTTATCCATTGTCACATATCGACGCAAAAACTCGGATTTAATACGCTTGATCATCTTCAAACACTACTCCGAATCATTAACTCGTCGTTGTTTTTGGTCAATAGTGAGCTCTCACGGCACCCACTTTGCACAGAGCTTTCTCATACCCAAATATTCATGAATGATATGATGTTCAGTTGATATCTTTAGAGTGTCTGCTATTTCCTCCTATAACCTCCTATAACCTCTTTTGGGCGTCCACTGCGTTCACCGTGTTCGGTGCTCATTTCACCATGTGTAAACTTAGCATACCAATCCTTGATAGTTGATTTTCAGGGCAGTATCCGGAAACTTGGCATCAAGCCAAGTTTTTGCTTCAACTGTATTTTTCCCCTCAATCAATATTTTATCAACACGCGAAATTCCTTTTTATGCATTTTTTTTCACTATAACAAAAGTTGCTTCACTCAAAATGCTATAATTCACAAACTAATGATCAGACAGCTGTCAAATGTATGCACGCATCTTTTGAGCGTTAGGGCTAACTAAAAAACATATTTAGGATTTATTTCTAGTACCGCTATCTATGTGTCAGGCCGGGGACTTTGACCTGTTAGTAGAATATAAAATACGTGTAGTAGATATGTTAAATAGTGTTTTTGTTTATTTTTATTTAGTAGTTACAACGATTATTATGGGCATTCGAACCTGCGACCTCCACGTATGAGCTGAACGCTCTAACCATTACACTATAGAAGCCTGCGATATATTTACGACTTCTCATGTGCTTTGGCTAGTGCTTGAAAAGCAAACTATATGGTTTATATATATATATATATATATATATATATATATATATATACAACATATCATTATCAGTTATCAAAGCTTTTGCTTTGCAAATTGTAGATCAGATCCATCCCTATTATTATATGGATCAAATACCAGGCAATATCTATATATATATATATATATATATATATATATATATATATATATATATATATATATATATATATATATAGCAAAATCTGACGCTTCACGTTTTGTCACAATTTCCCAAATACTGGCAACTGACACACCGACAGTTCGGGAATTCATCAGATCTCTTATCATTAAGTTCCACACAGACTCCTCATATTTCCAGAAAGCCTACACGAAATCTCTGCCAGAGGCTTTAGTAACTAATCCTAATCACCCTTCCTAAAAGCGGCGAATTCCAACCTTGACCTAACCTACTCATCCTTCCATTGACCACATGAAAATGTTAATTATTTATATAAAGAAGTTTATATTAATCAGTGTTTTTCTTACCATGCAATTTTCTTCTACGAAATAATGATAAGTATTCAGATAATAGTTAATACACCCAACACACTCAGAACTCAAATTTTCGCGGAAATTTTCGATTTTCTTATTTTGAAACTTAAACTGAAACTGTACAATTTAAGTATTATCTATTGCTAACTGAATAAGTTATAACCACAAAATATAAATAAAAATTGCCGGCTTGGTTGGCGTTGTGGTAAAGGTGACGGGACGGTCGAGTTAATGTTGCGATAGTCCGGGATTCGAATCCTGCTGGGGCATTATCGTAAATTTGTGTTTGCGATTGTTTAATATTTGTGATTTTCCTAGGCAAGAGTGTAAAATCCGACAAGGAAAATGAAGCCAGTCGTGCCAGTAACCAACCTGGGTGAGACCCGATGTCTTCTGGGATGATTTCTAAAGTTGGTCACTCGCCAGTCGGTAGGCTTAATGCCGAGGACCGTAGTTCGGAGCCCACGTTAAACAGTAGATCCAGTCCAGATAAACCCTTATTAGTAAAAAAGAGACTTTAAAATATACAAAAATTAACAAACATTTCTACATTTTGTGGTTATAACATATCAGTTATTTGACGCTATTCTATATTTATTTTTAGGTATTTCTTTATAAATATAAAAATGCTGTTTAATCAAATATTCGCACAACAACAAGTTGGGTTTGCCAAGTTCACTTCTTTTTGTGTATATGGTATAGTATAAATCGATCAAATAACTGGATCAAAGAGAGTTGGCCGCCGAGGAAGCTTGAAATTGGCGAAGAACGAAAGAAGAAGAAGTTTTTCATCACCGCTCATAACATAAAGTTAGGATTCGTGAAGAAATATGTAAATTCATTTCTTAAAAATAGAAATTGCTTCAAATACATAGTTTCGTAATTTCTAGACCTTACAAACACAATGGTTAAGGAAGGTGCTTTCATCGCGCCAATACACCGGACGATTTCTGAAAATTTTGGTGAGATTTCACCAGGATATTAAAAAGATGGGGATAATACACCAAAAAAAATGGAGAGTCTTCATGATATGAAACTACTGTTGGACTCTTCAGAGTGGCCTTCTGGATTCTATATTTTGTGGTTATAACTTATCAGTTATTTGACACTATTCTGTATTTATTTTTAGGTATTTCTTTATAAATATAAAAATGCTGTTTAATCAAATATTCGCACTGGGTCTAAGAATCGACCGGATTGACTTTTTACCGAAATTAATGTCGCTTTGTGGATTTATACAGTTTTTTTTCAGTGGTCACACAAAATACTTCAATTATAACCAGTATTCTTGCTTCCAGTTTCGTTCGGTTTAATTATTGCTGGAAAAATTGCAAGAATAACATTTAGAATTAAGTAAATTAAAATAAATGTAACAAATTTGAAACTATCGTTAGTTTTAGGCTACATTTAATATTAACATTTTAGATAATATAAAGGAAAAAACAAAGATTAGATAACATTATATATTTATCTGAGAGAGCGGCGGAATTCGCATTAATATATATTAACAAATAAACATACATGTTTAATATACATTTACATATATTTACAACAACTAAGTCAAACATTACCATTGTTTGAATTGGAATGTTCGTCCAGTCGGTCGGAATATGTTGCTGTCGATGCGATTGTTTGTCCGAACACTCACAACTATTTTGTGGAAGGAATTTGCACGAAAGCTAAACATACTGGTTGAAGAAATACTTGTTTATTTCGATTTAAATTGATACATGTGGTCGACGGGAGAATGGACCGGAAATCAGGTTAGGGTAAAGAATGTACGGTAGCGCTGTGGAAGTGGTACTGTTACAAGGAGGTAGAAAAAAGAAAAGAGAGAGCGAGACGTCGTCGTGTAAAGGGTCGTAGCGGTCGCTACACCATAAACTTACCTTTGTTCCATATTTTTCAAAACGCCATGTCATTCATTAGAAAATAGAACCTGCTTTTCAATAATAGAACAAGTAATGCGAATGAAAATGTAGTCATAATTATAGGCCATGATTAGAACCAAAATACAGGTCAGCTTTCAGTGTGCTTCCCAAGAACCGTCGATAATACAGATCTGTAATAAAAAGCTGTTTGAGTATTTACAACTGGTATCTATGTATTTTGGACTGCAGAAACCGAAAATAACATGGAAAAATTCCAGGAAGTCAGGATAATACGTCTTAAAGGAGTTGCACTTCACAACTGCGGTCTTTATATTTCTAATTGGTTATTCGCAAATTAAAACATGAAGACTATTGTTGATAGGTGTGCGGCAATTTTAAAAAGTTTTGCATGTTGCTCGAACAAGAAGTTGGATTTGCCAAGTTCACTTCTTTTTGTGTATATGGTATAGTATAAATCGATCAAATAACTGGATTAAAGAGAGTTGGCCGCCGAGGAAGCTTGAAATTGGCGAAGAACGAAAGAAGAAGAAGTTTTTCATCACCGCTCATAACATAAAGTTAGGATTTGTGAACAAGTTTGTAAATTCACTTCTCAAAAATGGAAATTTGCTTCAAATACGTAGTTTCGTAATTTCCAGATCTTTCAAACACAATGGTTAAGGAAGGTGTTTTCGTCGCGCCAATACACTGGACGATTTCTGATTAACCCATTTTATTGTAATAACTTGTTTAACATAGTTGAGAGATTGAGAATGAAAATCAAACAACTTATTTTTTATTTGAAGTAAGCTAGCAGTAGTGTAATATTAGTTTTATATGTTTCGGTTTTTATATTGTATATGTAAAGATGGATTATTAATATTATTTTTTAGGTTTTCAGATCAGGCTCATAGCTTTTTAGGTTTTCAGCTTTCAATTAAAATAATTAATTTTGTGTAAAAGATTTTAAAAGAAAACATTTTATCTTAATCCATATATCAACATTTCTAGCTACTTCTTGACACAGCTGCCTAATTTAAACTTTAGGGTACACATGTCTCAATTTAAAAAAAAAATTACATATTTTAAAGATTCCTTTTACCAATTATGGATCTACTATTTAACGTGGGCTCCGAAACACGATCCTCGTTCTTATTTCAGAGAAAATTGTTAGCATGGACAGTATACATAAAGGAGTTAGTTACATGTAGCTTTTTGGGGGATGTAAGACATCCCTCTATACACTCTTACTGGGCATAGGATTGACATGGTGTAAAGATAACCTTCTAAGAGGTCTAATAGAACTTCCAGACATTGCCTTTAAAAGCATTCAATTTTTAAACTCGTACAATAAAATCAAGGAAGATAAATTATTCGAATTTGTTTATATTGATTAAACTTGGATATTTCAAAATGGTTCATTAAGGCACTCCTGGCAAGGCAGTAACAAAAAAAGCGCAAATACAACAAAAATTAATGGAAAAAGTTACAATAGCATTTTTGCAGATATATTGTTAATCATGCAGGTAATAAGAACGGCTCTATTCCTGGCGCAGAATTAGTGTTTTGCTCCAAATCCAATGGCGACTACCATGGAGAAATGAACCATAACATGTTTTGTTATGATTTGAAAATCAATTGTTAAAAAACCTGGAGGAACCATCAGTTACTATTTTGGACAGTGCACCATCTCGTAGCAGTTTGGTGGAAAAAATCCCAACAATAGTAACAACAAAGGCTGTAATGAAGGAATGTGTTTTAAAACATTAATTGAGTTTTGAAGAGATTATGCTAAAAACTGCACTATTTCAAATTGTTCTAGGTAAATATAAGTGATATGTTTCATTGCGTTTTATTGTGTTTAATAGACATGCTGGTCGAGAAGGATATTCCATTAAGAACTGTTTAAATATGTGGAAGGCAACATTGTCGACCAGAACACCTTCAGTGTGGATGAACTCGATAAGGCCTACAGAGAACGTAATTGATAAATGGTCGATCGTGAACATGTTTTAGACAGATTGGAAATTAACAGCTTAGTGATTGACTGTCCAAATTCGGAAAGTTAAAGTGACTAAAGGAAGCTTTCAGGATATGTGATAATGCTGTGCAATATTGGAAATTCCTGAGACAGAGTGATGAGAGTGGAAACAACTAAAAGTATGCACATAACTAACAGAATATAACTGTAGAAAATGGTACTGTAGGGAGTGAAAGATTTGTGTACACAGATATATTTGTAATTGTTCAGAATTAAACATGATTAAATTAAGCATTAGATTAGATTGTATGAGGAGATAATAAATACTAACTGTTTTCTAGACATGGTAAATACATCAGGAATAATTCAGTGATTAATTTTATCAAGAATGGTGTATACAGGTAGTAGCAGAAGAAATAAAAAATACAGTGATATCAAAATGACTTTACAAGTAAACACACCATCGAAGGAAACAAGAACTAAACGTAACAAGGTAAATATCGGCTCTCGAATGATAGTAAAATGCATTACTTTAATATATAATCGTAATTAGGTACTTTAAAATATGTGCCTAGAATTGTATCTCATGGATGATGTGGAAAAATGTTTAATGTAAATATAATAAAACAACTCTAACCTACAAACTATTTTACCTGTGTTCTTAATTGTAATTTTAAGTCTTCCGATAATATATGCATTATATGTACTATAATGTTAAAATAAACTAAATATGTTTGATAACATTTTTGTTCAATTATTTTATGTAGATTAGAACTTTGTTGTATGTTAAAGTCAAACTAAGCTAAAACTCAGAGTTGATGCGGCAACATTGGGACGTTTTCACTTCACAAATTTCCATGACGTATATACAAATAAACTTTGAATAGAATATACACTCTATTATCAAAAAGGCAACAAAACGCCTTATTTATATATGCGTACGTTCGACTAGTGTAGATAATGAGAGTGAAATATTTCTTTTTATCTACATTCTTATGATGTAATTTCACCAATGGTATGCGGATGTGTTTGTATTCCTGGTTAGATGATATCATTTTTATATTTTAAGTGATGTATATATATATATATATATATATATATATATATATATATATATATATATATATATATATATATATATATCGCTATCAACAATGGTTTCACTGTTACGACAAAGTACAACTTTGTACAACAAAGTCCTCTTGGGTGACTCAGGTATATTGGGGTACAGGCACTTTGCTGGGTTGGCGTTCGGAGCTCCCGACACGTCCAGTCACTTCGAGCACTCAATCTCGACTTGAACAGACATATGGGTATATTCCATCCAGGTGCCTATCCATTTAATTTTTATTTTAATTTAAGAAATTGTATAGATTTCTCTCCCCAATTTTTTATATTTTAGGCGTAGTTGACCTTGCGAAAATAAAATTACATATAAATATGATTAGATGTCCGTTATGTGAGTATATCTCCTCAAAATCACAACTCCTTGTTCATATTAACTATATATCCAGAGCATTAAAATTGAACAAGAAACATTGAAGTTTGGCTCGATGACATTTTTAAAGTTCAGTTTTCCTATTTTGGTAAAAATATTACTAATTCTAAATTGGACCGTAGTCAATTAGGAATAAGAGTGAATCAAAGAGTAAGAGGTGAATGTTATTAAACTAGCTGCTAAATTTCAAATGGATACTATATTGGATTAAACACGAGCTAATTTAAGTATTGACAATTTGAGAAGAATAGATTTATTGACACATAAGTATCTAAATAAAGTTTGGCAAGCAAACAAAAAACAAAAAAAAACATAAAAGTGATGCTACGAGTGTTGGAGCATGGACAAACTAGGTCTACAATACAGGACGTGTGATATATAAGCCAAAATTTTAGTTCCTGAGTACCTATCCTACTTTAAATAAAAGCATATGGCCATGAACTTATATATCTATATTGTACACACAGAAATTCCACAATATATATTATATTCTTTGGGTATACGAGTAATTTAAAAGAACTATAACTTTGGTTTGTTGTTGTAGTATTTATAAATAATACATATTGTTTTGTTTTCTATTTTTCTTTTCAAAATGATTTTAAAATGAAATGTTATTTAAAAATTTATTATAATAAGAGTGAAATATTTCTTTTTATCTACGTTCTTATGATGTAATTTCACCAATGGTATGCGGATGTGTTTGTATTCCTGGTTAGATGATATCAACTATCAACGCTATCAACAATAGTTTCACTGTTACGACGAAGTACCGACATTGTTGTTGGTTGTCACATATTTGAGAATGCGTTCTGGAATTTATTTTATAATTAAAACTGTTAAATACTGGTGTAAACTACCAACCACTATTATGAAACCGCAATTAGAATACAAAATATATTAAACATTGAAGATAATTTCTCGTTAGTAACCGTTTAAAACTTCAGCACGATTTTTATTTCATACAAATGTATATATATTTGACAGTTGCATAAACATAATATCAAATATAATATAGCTAAGTGCTAACGATAATTCCGAATTGTGTTGTAATTGCAGTAGAGTAAATATTTATGAAGATTACAATTGAAGTATACGTATATATTGCCTGTTTATACTTACTATATACATACTGATACTTCGTAAATATATTTCATATTTGTTATTATCTAGTAACAAATTTAGTACACAAGAACTGCTTTTAGTTTTGCTATTAACAATTCCAAGGAGATGACTCCCGACTTCGTCCAATCGATAACATGTGTGACGTGTTAACCGCACTGATGACCAGAAAATGATAATAGTGGTATTGGTATGTCACAATTGAGTTCGAGATTGAATGAAGTGATTTAGAACGCAACAAGTTCGTGCACATAATACACAACAACCGAGAGCACGACACAATGAAATTGAGTGATTCCGTTTGCGTGGTGCTTCTATGATCCAGGAACGAGCAGCAAACCACTACAGTCCGGTGATATGGTGCCAACAAAAAAGTTACAATTGGGTAATGACAATCGTTTGTCAATAAGGCATTAAAATGCAGTAGTAATCTACTGAGTTATATTATGCGGGTGGAAAAGTAAAATTGCCACAACTGGTCCAACAGCCAGATCCATTACGTTCATAAGTTTCTGGGACGGGAAATTATTTTAACCATTTTTGTCCAACATTCAAACATGTAATAGTTGTTTCCAAGTGACGTCGTTTGGAGCAGTAGTGGTTATTTCTGAAGAATCCCAACCGTATTTGATAAACTTCGGTAGTTTACGTCTGATTATGCGACGTTGCCATTTGCAAGCGAAAGGTTGAACCAACTAACTACAACAGCCATTTTGGATGTATCCCTAGTGTCGATAGGAGATCTGCTTTGTAAAGTTAAAGATTATTTATAGTTTATATGTTCTTGTACTGTTCATATATTGATTATAAATGGTAGGCAGTAATTAATAAATTATCGATTTGTGAATATTGTCAAGAAGTTAATTCAAAACTTTTAATCTGTACAGACATTTTTTTTATTAGTTACATCTTTCATTAGATATTACAAATTAATTTTAATACATCAGTACATATTTCCCAATGAATTAAAATAAAACCAAACTACTTAAGATAAAGTTAAGAATACACTTCTACACTATAAATGTAGATACCCAAAGACAGAGAAACGGCGTAAGACCGTAAGAATTGAATATTGTCAAGAAGTTAATTCAAAACTTTTAATCTGTACAGACATAAAAAAATTTTTTTATTAGTTACATCTTTCATTAGATATTACAAATTAATTTTAATACATCAGTACATATTTCCCAATGAATTAAAATAAAACCAAACTACTTAAGATAAAGTTAAGAATACACTTCTACACTATAAAAGTAGATACCCAAAGACAGAGAAACGGCGTAAGACCGTAAGAACGGCGAAATACAAAATAGTGCAATATTTTTTTAAAATCTACAAAATAGACTGGTGATGGTGGTCATAAATCGGTGCTGTTGTATACCAAAATTACCTCGAATAGGAAGGTGAATATAAAAAATGATTCCAGGGTGGCTTGCATGGGGTTTTCCGATTGGACACTCTACCTCTACCTCGGGTAAAGTTCGAGGTAATCTGTTTCACCGTCGCCACCCTGGCAACTGGAGTATTGAAGATAGTAACATGAAGCCGGATTTTGCAGTACCAGTAAATTTTTATGAGTATGGAGCATGGACAAACTAGGTCTACAATACAAGACGTGTGATATATAAGCCAAAATCTTAGTTGCTGAGTACCTATCCTACTTTAAATAAAAGCATATGGCCATGAACTTATATATGTATATTGTACACACAGAAATACCACAATATATATTATATTATTTGGGTATACGAGTAATTTAGAAGAATTATAACTTTGGTTTGTTGTTATAGTATCTATAAATAATACATATTGTTTTGTTTTCTATTTTTCTTTTCAAAATTATTTTAAAATGAAATATGTTTATGGAAAGTTCTTCATATTATATTTTCTATATTATAAGGGACAAAAAATGTATTAAAAAAAATTCAACTTGGGTCTCAACAAAAATATTAGATTCTATGATATTAAGCTAACTTGTGAATTCAAAATAATTTATTCTATTTATATATTCTTCAAATATACTATATTCAATAACAATAATATATAATATTCAATAACAACGATACAATGAATAATATATATGAATAATATATATATATATATATATATATATATATATATATATATATATATATATATATTTTATCGTTTATCAGTGCGCATCGTACCTGTAAAGGTAAAATACTCATTTTTTACTACTAGAATATATCCATATATTTGTTAGCTGAGATTTTCCGATAATTTTTCAAAAAAAAATTCTTTAACATTATAAAAAACCATATATTATTTTTAATAAACTTTATAAACTGGTACTAATTTTAAAAGTTTGGTGTAATTTTGATACAATATAAATATTACAAATTATTTCAGAATATGAATTTTTTTCTATAAATTAAAAGTTAAATATTATTGTTAAGCCTATCAAAAGTCATCAAAAAATTATCCATTATTAATTAATTTACAAATTAAGTATATATTTTTCTAACAATTATTACAGTAAATCTATAATCTTTAGGGTAAATTATATGGATTGAATGATCGAAAGTACCCTCAATAATCTACCAAATAAACATCTCAGGGTTGCCAGATGCTCAACATCCGGAATTATATTTCTGAGTATTTTGTAGATCGTTATTCCATGATGTAAAATTCGACATACCTTAAGGTCGCTACGAATCATATTTAGAGATATTTAGATCGACTGAATAAGAATCTATTGGCCAACGCTGTTTGCTCAACTTTATCGGTATAAATCAATAACTTTGGTTGTATTTGTGTTACATGGTGCGTAAAAGATAACTAAATGATAATATAGTTGAATATAAATTAACCATACTTTAGTCATATAAATAGTTACCGTAGTGTCTTCTTAATGATGACATCGTATCGTACTCTCAGTTCAACTCTAATATAGATGTACTTTTGTGTACTGTGTTTAAATATTAATTACTGTATTGTGCAATTCGTGTTATGTTTAGGCAGTTAGTGGTGATAATTGAAATAACTTTAATAACATTGTTAAAGAATATTTAGGCCAAGCACTCACCAAAAACTGTAAGTAGTTGTCTATTTTTATCGAAATTAGCGGCAGATTATTAGTTTGCAAATTGTAAAAGAAACGCTTAGGTGATTTTTGTTTAAGCCGTTTGGTTGTCAAAACATCTTTTTAGAATCTTGAAAACCAAATTTATATTTGAAAGGTTCCAGAAAATGCACTGATTCCAAACGATTTGAAGAAGTTTTTACATTAGCAGTTGTTAAATTTCGTAAAAAAAGTATTGACTATAAAGAGGTGATATACTATATTCAATATTTATACTAAATATATGCTCTTTAATATTCAACAATGTATTTTCTTGGCTAATAAAACATACAAAATAACATTGATGGTCGCAACCTTTTTGGTTGCGACTTATTTTATCAGCAGGTAAGATAGAGAAATCTGTTTTATAATCTATTTTTATTATTTTATAAGTTTTCAGTAGAATGATGCATTGTGCGAAACATTCTATAATTTGAAAGAGCGAATATTTTGAAAGAGAATCCTCAACTTCTGTTATTTGCAATTAAATGTCATCAATAAAAGACAGAAATAAAAAAGCAGAATTTATTATTACAAACAAGTTCCATTCCAACTCCATTTCAATTCCAATACAGTTCTCCAACTCCAAATTCAAGACGCAACTCCTGATGAAGAATAGATTACATCGAAGGAAATAATTACACCAGGTAAGCCGTTGGATTTTTGGCAAGCTCATAAAATGATATTACCTGAATTATATTAGTTACATTTGAAATATTCTGCTATACTTACAACATCTATCCCTTCGGAACGAGTTTTTTCAAAATCTTAATAAAAAAAATCTTAACGATTAAAATTATTAACGATCGATGAAATCGCCTCACAGGAGAAAAGCTGAACATAATTATGTTAAGTCTTCTACCGATTCTTTCTTATCAACTCTAGTAATTATTTAGTAATTCCGATACTCTGATTTACCAGCTGAAAAGGTTTCCTTGCTGATGTTAACTCAGTTTAGAAGAGAGGGGTGCCTGTGAAGAGGCTTTATTTGGGGTGTAAGAATCTTAGGCTTGGATAACCGCTTTTGGGGGATAGTCCTCGTGATTACCGGACTGGGAACGCCTCTGACAAGGATCTGATGTGGGAATTTTTGGAAAGAGCTGAGGTTGTTTGGAATTTCTTGTATAAGAAAAAATCGAACCGTCTTATTTCTGGTGTGTCTGTTTCCCCATCAATTTGGGTATTTCTGACAAACCATTGCGCGTACAGAGCTTGCATAAGAAGTTTATTTTGCATTACCTGAAACTTTTCTGAAGCTCTCTGATTGTGAAAAATTACGGCCTGGGTTTTTTGGAGGTTGATTTACAACCTCCAGAAATTTAACCATTAGACCGTGGCATTTAATTGAATTTGAAGTTCTGAGGAGCATCTACAGTACGAAAACTGGTGAAGAAAGCTTATCAGGTATTCAGGTAAACCTGCTTCGACGGCCTTGTGTATTAGACCATCATGCTAAACTTTGTCGAACGATTTTGTCATGGCGAAGTATATTTCTGCGGCCAATCTAGTGGTTCCATGTGCAAATGAATGTTTGGCTCTGAATCCGTGTTGTTCATCTGATAAGATAAGGTTCTTCTCAGTGAACAATGACTCCTAATTTTTGGGAAGTGTTGCAGCCGCATGGTGGAATTTGTGATATTGGTGAATTCTGAGAACTGCTTGTCGGAGTCCAGGATTGCACAAGTTCTTCTGTGAAGTATGTTCTTGTGGCAAATTAGTTCCCTGATATTTGGCAGCAGTGCTGTGTTGTAATTGCCTTGCTCGATTTGTTCACGGTTGTTTGTCCAAACTTAAACTGGTTTAGTTAAATTTAAATATAAAAAACTATAATTGCGTCGCAACGTACTACCCGCCTTGGACCATTGGGTTCAAAAGAAAAATAATAATAATGATAACATTTATATTTTTCCTAAACATAACTACACAATTTTCTTAAACAATAATTACTTCGCAACAGACTTTTCCTCTTTCCGTTTCCTATCTCCAGAGGGATATCGCGCTGAATGAAGATGTTAGTGAAATTATTTGTGGCGTCAACGACGGCGCGTAGCATTTTCTTTTGGTATCTCTGAAGGATGGCTTTGTTGGATTAGCCAATAATATCCCATAGTTCGATACTAATCGTGTATATAGGTCTAGGAATTGACAGCAACATTTTATTATATAAACATAATATATCTGGTTTTTCGGTGTTTGTTACCGAAACCAGATTGATGTTCTGGATTAATGCTTCTATTCTCTAAAACTTCTAAAAGTGTATAACACAACAAATTTATAATATGGTGACTTAATATTTGTTATATATTAAGAGACAAACACGAAGTTATAATTCATAGAATATATGAAAACAAAAGTGTGAAAATAGCCAAGAAAAAAACATGATACTGTACTTTTTTCCATTTATTATATTTGTCGAATATATTTTGATATGAAATCTGTTTTAATTGATTTTAATCTTGTAAACAAATTGAAATACTTTTTACACATCTTAATGTTGTGAATTTTTTTCTAACCCTCGTAAATCAATTGGAATATCGTCATAATTATAATGTACCAGATGATCCAGTGAACTTCCTATTACATACATACAACTGCATTGTCGGTGAATTAAATCCAGCGTGCTGACCGGTATATATTTTTAACCGACTTCAAAAAAGGAGGAGGTTAGGCTGTGTATGTTATTTTAAAATGTATGTTCGCCGATTTATCCGTCAATTGTGGGCCGATTTTCATTATTCTTCTTTTATTCGAAAGAGTGAGTTCCGAAGTGGTCCCATTGGAACCAAATCAGGATCCTATTTATCTATTTACAATATAATTTTAATTACTACCAAGTAATCACTTTGGAGTCTGTGTCGAGCCTAAACAATACCATAATAATAATAAAATTTTGTAATATATACAAAAATTAAATTACCAACTAAACATATCTAAATTAATATAACTGTTTGAGTTCGGAACCGACTTCAAATTGATCTGTTGATAGTAGTTAAAATAGTATTGTGAACAGATAAATGCGTTTTTTTAATATATCGATATTTTTCATTCTTCGATAAATCGATATATTAATATTATTTGAAAAATATTAAAAACGACATATCGATATTTTTATAATATCTATATATCGAAATATATTATAATATATTTTATAATATATTTTTTTCGGTGGCCAACACCCCTAATACCAATATAACTGTTAACATTTTCTGTCTCTAGCTGGCCCTCAGAGCGATCAGAATATGAGGTAGGAATGCCGAAAAAATATCGATATTTTTGGCCGATAAACATTAGATAATAAAGATTTTTCATAAACATTTAAAAACCTTTTAATTTATTTTAATAAACTCTTTAAATTGGTAATGTTTAGAAGATATCGATATTTTTTACACCGATATATCAATATTATTAATCTTTCTTAAAAATATCGATATCCCACGATTCTGGCAAATTAAATCGATATTTTTTTTGGACCCGATATATCCGTAATTTTTTCAAATATTCATTGACTAATTTCGACCATCTAATCAGGTCGTATTCTCTTTGGTATTGTTAATGATAAAATTAGAGAAGTTCTCGCGCAGTAAATTTGCGACTAAATAATAATACAATGCGAAATACAATTACAAAGTATATAGTATATTCGTCCAGTCCCATAAGTGATTCGTAACAAATACATGATTATGTTATAACCAAGACCAAAAATGGATATAAAAATAAAACTATCAGTATAACTTATGTTCCAATATAATTATGTTTATTTCCGTCTCTCTTTTTCCTCCTAAGTTAAAATGAGAAAAGGCAATGCAACGTTTAGTTTTTACTCGAGAGTGACAGTTCGCGTCTATTTTCAGTGCCTAATTTTGGTATGAGTAATGTATGTTATGGTAAGTGACGAACAAGTAATCTGTTTCTTCCTACACTGTATTAAAGTTTATTAAAGATAAGCGCGCATTTGTACACATAAGACGAGTTTAATTTTTAACATATTTTATTCAATATATGTTAAATATTATTTCATAATGTAATTTATTAATATAATTATTATTTTATGGTTGTTATTATATGTATGTGTTATTATCTGTTTGTGATTAAATTTAAACCAAAATTATTTCAGAAAATCAAATCCCATTTAACATTCGTGAATGTTTGTTATAATAAATGATAAAAATGGAAAGCGCGAGCCATGGAAGTAACGTAGAGTAACTAAAACCAGGCGGTGGAATGCATGACGCATAACTGATCGCGGAGACTTGCCCTGGAGTGACAAGTTGGACCGGGTTATGTGGGACTGCCTTTGGCTTACCAATACATTAAACCGAAACCGTCTCACAGTTGACCCCTGTGGATCGCTACTGCTACTGCATAATTTTGTGGATATGGCACTCGCTGATCTGGCAGCCGTTATTGAGCACGAGGACCCGGCGATTCTATTGATTCGCGAACTTGAGTTAACACACGACTGGATACTGTCATATGGGGGCAAAAGTTATGACTGCATCGACGAATGAGGTCGTTTCAGCCTAGACAAGGGGAGAGGTTAGCGGTGACGCGGTGCTAAGCTCCCAACATGTCGACCAGCTCGCGAACAAGCGCGACTTCAGAAGAACTTGAGTTGAGTTGTAGTTTGTGGAATGATTGAAATATGAAGTGCTTGATTTGTGGAGAGACAGTTTCCCTATGGATTTGATTATTTCTGACAAACCATGGAGCGTTTAAGATTCTTCTGAGGAGCTTATTTTCGAAAACTTGAAGCCGTCTGACCTGGTTTGATGTAACAAACTTGAAGTAGACATTTGATCCGTAAAGGTGTACGGACCGAATTAACACCTTGTAAAATTAGCATTTGATGGAGATGGGAAGTCTGCTATAGGGGTAGATCAGAGAAGACCGCAGGTTTGCTATCCCCGGACCTTTCGGGATTGTGTTCTGGATTTGGGATTGCCAACCGAACCGTCAGTCGAAGTGGAGACCTAGGTACGTGACGTAGCCATGTAATTATTGCAGTGTCGATCTTAAGTTGCGAGACGCGCAGTGCGTAACGCTTCTTATGGAAAATGATGGCCTGGGTTTTCAGGGGATTGATTTGCAACCTCCAGAATTTGAACCACTTGACCGCATGATCGAGCTGCTTCTGTAAACGTTTATGAATTGTAACTTCGAACCTGGCGGCCGTGAAGAAAGCAGTATCGTCAGCGTAAAACGCGACATCAATGTGATCTTTTCTCGGCAGATCTGAAATAAAGCTGGGGCCAGCAGGGAACTTTGAGGTACGCCAGCATCGATTTGTTTTCGACTGGAAAGTGTTTTAATGATCTTGACCTGGAAAGATCTGTCCGATAAATAGGACTTGATGAGAGCGATTAAGTCTTCTGGGAGGCCTAACCTTACACATTTTGCGATCAAACTGTCATGTCAGACTTTGTCGAAGGCTTTGATTAGGTCCAGAAGGACTGCTCCAAGCTTTTTACGTTGGTCAAGAGCGTGATGGATGTGTGCGGCCAGACGGGTAGCCTGATGGACGGATGGGTGGTGAGCGCGAAAGCCGAATTATTCATCAGGAATGATGTTGTTGTCCTTTGTGAAAGAGCTGAGAGCGTAGAGTATTGCCCTCTCAGCAAGCTTCGAAATGGCACTGTGAAGGCGTGCGTCACTCTGCTCCCCGTGTCCATCAAAACAGTCTAAAACAAGGCCGACATTTAAGTAGAGATTTCTGCTTTTAGTCCAGAGCCGTACATCGGTTATCTGAATCGGAATTTTACGCGCCTTTCAGCCAGTTAATTACAACAATATTAATAACTATGGAAGTGGCCTTTAATTTAATTAATGTATAGAAAATGTTTGAATATTCTTACGAAGAAAAGTTGGAATTTAAAGAAAAGGGTAGACCATTCGCAGATATTATTATTGAGAAATCTGCTGCAAGTAGAGGGAAGCTACATCCGTAAATTTAATAGAAACATATATTTAAAAAATTAATGGATTTTGTGGATGGAACAAAAAAAATACGTTGTACTACGAGATGTAGTGACCAAGCTTAAGCTTTTAATTTGAAAATAATAAAAACATGAAAACTCTGAAATTCCACTTCGAAATTATATAGAATTTGTATTTTTAGGGTCAATATTATGACTCAATGTGTCAAGTAATAAGTATGTTTTATCAAAAATTATAAATCTAATTAAATATTGTGGAGCATTTGAATTGATTCGTTGGGGCATGATGAGAGCTATACTTCTCAGTTTCCGGGGATATTTCGTGAATATTTTTCTGCTGAAATAGATGCAACTCTAAGTAAGTACTCTAAAGAAATATGAAACGATCTCTTACATTCAGTCAAGTATAGTGTAGCTCATCAAGTATCAAGTATGCTTGAAGTTTGTCATGAACCAATAATTAAGACAATCAATAATTCTTCATTATTAGCAGCGATAATGTCAAAATCTCAACTGGTAGTTATTCTAGATATGTTCACGATGGTGAGCTAATTGAGGGGTTTTGGAACTATTTAATTCCTGAAAAATGTCATACAGAAACAACTTACTAAAACAATATTAAGGGTTATAGATCATTTATTTCAAAATTCACCCAATAAACCAAGCCTGCAAATTTTTAATAATTCACCCCAACGAATAGAACTGTTGATCAAAATTGTGAACAGAAGGATCCTCCATAGCATTCCAACTCGTTGGTACTTTATAAAGAACGATTATGAATTGAACTGCTAGTTATTTATTCAAGGAACTATTGCAGAACTTTAAATGGTGCACTACCTCTTCCAAAATGTTTAATAACAAACAATCTAGAAGACACGTTGAAGGAGACTAGACAATTATTAGAATTCGTGGAAGCTTACAAGACAACATTAAAGGCCGACAGGTTCACAACAGTAAAGCGAACCAAAACATTCCTCAGAAATTCAATGGCCGAAGATCGTTTAACAGCTCTTTTCCTAATATGTATCGAAAAACAGTTTATCTGTGAGATATGGCAAAGTGATTACCAAATTTGTAAACAGAAAAGTACTCAGGATCGACTTAATTTATCAAAAATAGGGAAGTTTTTCTTTATAAAAATTGTAGATCATTCATTACATTGCATTGCAGATTTTTTATCAGTAGTCGCCACTCATTATAATGTTCTTTTTATATTTCCTTAATGTTGTTGACTTATTTTTTTAATATTTAAACCTAAAAACTGTACTTTATAGCCTTTCCTTGTAAAAAAATATAAACATGGTAAGTTTAAAGTAATAGTCTTAGGTATTATATGATCTATTCTAATAGAATAACTTCCCAATAGGTAACATATTTTAGAGACGTGTTAAGATTTATTACAAAATTGCAGAAAAATATATGTTAGAAATAAGTCGCTCTATTTAATAGTATAGTTAGTTAGAAATTATAGAAAGATTATATTTCTAATTGTTACACTTATCTATGTTTAATAGAATTCTACTAATTGCTAATAACCAAACAGATATAGTAATTGTTATTTAATATGAGGGAAATACAAATAGTCATAATATCAAACAAAAAAATTTTGTTGTATATAAATATGTATAAGTTAAAAAATTGTTAATTTTTTTTTAATCAATTATATTAATTAAGTAATTTTACTTAATTAAGTAATTTTACTTAATCTCTCTTAAAAGTCTCCTTTTACCAACTAGGGGTTTATCCGGACTGGTCCTAGAATTCAACGTGAGCTCTGAAACACGGTCCTCGGCTTAAGCCTACCAACTGACGACTGACCTACTTCAGAAATCATCCCAGAAGACATCCGCGGTCTTACCGATCCTGGTTACTAGGGTGGCTGGGATCATTTTCCATGACATGGCTTCATGCCCCAACAGGATTCGTAGCCGCAGCTACCGGAACAGTAGGAGGACCATCCTGTCGCCTTTGCCACTGCGCCACCAAGCCGGCTTTACTAATATTTATTTTTTAATATTTAGAGTAATTAATTAAGTACTAGCAGTACTTGTAATAAACCTAAAATTTAAGTTAAAATATGTATATTACTTTTTGGTGGCTACTTAGTAACTCACTAGAATAAAATTATCATTGAAAAAACAGAACGTGCCAAAAACAACACACATAACCTAACATGTCAACGAATGCCATGCTTATTTAAAACAAATCACGATCCACTAAGGTCGGATATTCCTGTCGTTTCTGTATTCTGTTAATAAACTTAGGGTAATATACTGAATAATAAAATAATATTGCCAACATTTCGTATTGGGCATCACTTGTTTGCTTTATTACTTTCGTTTTCATTGGTGTTGTTCACTACCTCAGTTAAAAGTCCTTATTTATAATGTTATTTTAAGTTATTTTGTGAACAAAAAAACCTAGTATACAGTAATTTTAAGCAACATAGCATAAGTAACAAGTCAATTGAAAAGTCCCCGGCCTACCATAGTAAAACCCATTTTTTTGATAAAATTTGTACTTTTTATTCAACATAATTCCCTTCAAGGGTGGTACACTGATTACAGTGACCCTCCAACTTTTCGATACCATTTTCGTAGTAAGATTTGTCCTTTGCTTCAAAATAAGCCTCAGTTTCAGCGATCACCTCTTCATTCGACGAAAATTTCTTCCCAGCGAGCATTCCTCTCATACCCAAATATTCGTGGATGATATGATGTACATGTTCAGTTGATATCTTTAGAGTGTCTGCTATTTCATTCAATTTCAATCTACGGTCATTCAAAATCATTTTATGGATTTTTTTAATGTTTTCATCGGTAACACCCTCCATTTCACCACGTCAAAACTTAGCATACCAATCCTTGACGGTTCATTTTCCTGGGGCAGTGTCCGAAAACTCGACATCAAACCAAGTTTTTGATTTAACTGTATTTTTTCCCTTCAAAAAGCAATTTTATCAACACGCGAAATTATTTTTATCCATTTTTTCACAATAGCAAAAGTTGCTTCACTCCAAATGCAGAATCCAATGATCCGACAGCATTCAGCAAATACACGCATCTTTTGAGGGTTGTGGATAACTAAAAACATATGGATTTAATTCTATTAGCGCCATCTATGTGTCAGGCATATTACTTTGAGTTTTACAACTAAAATATTCATAATTGTGATCGCATTGTGATCGCATTCCAAATAGAAACAATGAATATCCATAAAAATAGATATAGTTAATGAAATGTACTTCTTTGTGGTTGTGCTTAGGCAAGACTGTAAAATCCGACAAGCAAAATTGTCCCAGTCACGCCAGTAACCAGGCGATTAGATACATTAGGGATGAAGGCCGCCGAGAAAAATATCGATATTTCGATATATCGATATTTTAAAAAATTAATTACCTTTAAAAAAATAATACAATAAATATAATAAATACCGATTTTAAAAGTTAACAATGAATAAGAGAAGTTTGCTGTGTTTAATGATCGTAAACAAATTTTATTAATGTGTAAATGAATATAAAGTGAAATTACCGAAGAGCTTTGACATCAAATACTTAAGGAATATTGGATATGTTTTGTTTATATTTATCTATTAAAGATAACTAACCGAGAAAATGTACTACACAAAAAGTCCTGTAACATGTTTACTGACAGTGATGGATATTAATACGGTTTCTTGGCGCAATGGTAAAGGCGAGAGGACGGTCCCTTGCTCCAGTTGGACTCTTGCGACAGTCGCGGGTTCGAATCCTGCCCCAGCAATCCTGCTGGGGCAAGGTATGGCGTAAATTTATATCTGCATTTGCTTAATATTTGTTATAGTCCTAGGCAAGAGTACCTACAAGAAAAGACCGACAAGGAAAAAAGTTGGTCACTCGCCAGTCCATAGGCACAATGCCGTCGACCGCGGTTCGAGAAGCACACGTTAAACATTAGTTCCAGTCCAGATAAACTCTCATTGGTAAAAAGGAAAGTTTAAAATATATATAAAAAAATATTAATACAATATTGAAAAATGTCTTTAAGTTGTTTGAAAAATATTCTCTATTAATATTCTGTATTCTTGGTTAGAACACAAGTTTTACCAGTATTGTAAATAATAAAAATATTTGACACTAATTTGTTAACATCATAATGCTCTCTTCAACATCACAATAAAATCACTTTAAAATTAAACCAACAATTAGTAACCATCCTGTATCATATTTAGTTATACCGTTTAAATAAAACAATATTAACATGTAATTTTTTTTAAATGTTTCATTTGTATATTATTAAATAGAGAGAATCTTACGGTCACCAAATACACTGTAATACAATTATTTGCGTCCCCTCTATAGGGCGTCTGCAAGTCTGTCTGATATCGAACGATTTAGGGTTGAAGGGATCTTTTTGATAAAATGCGAGAAGGGAGAATATTACAGCTTAACCAGGGTGTATACAATATAATCATCAGTTATAAATATTTATTCACTTCTTATTGCTTACACATTAATATTTTAAAAGTTTCTCACGGTAATTGCACTTAGTTAAATTGGTTAAATATAGAATACAAGCTTTTTAAACTATTCTACATATTATTGTTGTCCTACATACCCTTTCGTCCATTTCATACGTCTCTGGAAGATAGATGTGGAATAAAAATTCTTCCTACTTTTTTATCATTAATATATGGAAGCATTTCGACATTTAACTTGTTATGAAATGGGGAAAACATTGTAATGAAAATCATATCAAATTTACTTGTTGGTATGAAAACATGCCTGATTTAATGTTTTTAAAATTTACAGCTATAGTTTCTTCCAACTAAAGCTTATCAGACTACGATTAACAATATAATCATTGAAATACATTTTTAAAACCCTATATCTAATAGATAACCAATTTGATAAGGAAGTTCCTGACATAACCTATTATTACTCGACATATTAACATCGTTGGATAATAATAAAATAAAAAAAATAATCCAATCTGGAGTAGTGGATGACTGTGTCGCTAAAATGGAGCATATACGTTTTCAATTTTTTTTTATAATCATCCTGTAACATAATCAGAATAATTCCGATAACCCTCTTCTAAGGCCGTTTCCACCCATAGTTGCCAACATTATTAATTTTATAAATATATACTGACAATTAGTAATTCATGACAAATAAAATAAATACAATAAAGGAAAATTTGGCGAATTTAAAACTGTGAGCATAAGGTAAATATAAATGCAATTTACTAATAGTTATACTCAGAATAGGCATGTAGGCCACCAAGAAAAAAATCGATATTATAATATATCAATATTTTAGAAATTATATATCGATATTTTTTTGCCATCCCTAACTGAGAATATATCAATCAGAAAAAATATCAATATAGGCGTTGGGTCTTATTCTGTGAATATAGCATAGAATAGGCAACACCGCAAAATTTGCTCGTATTTCCTAAAAATATTAAGGTCAGTCTCGTATTGTGAGTGGTGGTTGTGTGGCGTTTTGTAAAACGTCTTCGAATATATAATCTTAAAAAGAAATATTCACACATCCTTCCATTAACAGCTGCACAATGGTTTCGTACGTCATATTTGGTATAGCCTTAATTTTGGCCGCTGATTCAGGTAAAATATTAGCATTGTTTTTAAAACAATAAAATAACAATATTTGTCGATTTAAATTTATTGTTTATGTTTCAACCGGTGAAAGTTATGTGTTCAAACGCAATAAACTTGAAGCATCTATTAGTTTAGCCAAAGTATGATAAAAGAAATTAAATCAAGGTCAAAATTTTCGTTTTTATTAATTTCCATAATATTACTATTATAACATTTATTTCGTTTTTTAAATATTTAAATTATGCGGTAATCAGAAATATTACTGTTTATTAAGAAGAAAATACAATTTGAATGAATTATTAGCTTACAATTTACAATTAATTTTTTTGACATGTTTACCGAAAATGTATGACTCAGAAAAGAATATGATCAATAACTACAATAACACCTTGTTAAGATTTTTTTTGTATTTTAGCAACTGGATTAAGCTGCTATAATTGTAATAGCAAGGATAGTGTGGCTTGCTCATGGGGCCTAGCTTCCTTTACTTATAACACTGAAGAATGTCAGAGTGCAGGATTTTTAAATGCTCTAGTTGGACCTAAATGTTATAAAATTGAAGCAACAGGTAACTTTGTTATTAATATTTGTATTATGTGCACATGTTATCTTGAAATTTATTCGACGGTTTAGATTAGTGCTTTTAAGGCCAGTGTATTTTAATAGTCAAGATTTTCACATTTCAACCTTTTTTCTTACACCTATATAATAAGTTATCTGTTAATTTGTTCATGCTGCATATATTGTTCTTGTAATAACAAAATGTATCTTTAAAATAATTATTGTACAAAAGATATTTACTATTAGTTCATATAATAATCTCAGGTAATAACATTTTGTACCGAAATTAACTTTTGTTCTTAATTTATTTGCATAAATTATAGTTTATTTTTAAATTATAATATTATATAAGCAACTTAGGTATAAGATGTTTCATTTATTTTTGTTAATATTTATATAATTAACAACCATTGTTGTTTTAGATTCACAGGGTAATAACTACATTGCTAGGGGATGTCAGAATCCACCAGCATTTGGATGTGATATTATTGCAAAAACTGCCGGATGGTTATCGGATACTTCCGGCCAAGATCTGAGAATGAGTTGTGTTACATGTGAGTCTGATAAATGTAACTCAGCTTCGAAACTTGCTGGTTTTACAGTTTTGGGATTATTGTTAGCCACTTTGGCTTTTCTATTTTAAATATAATATACATTCATAAAAACAAAGTCAAAAATAATATTGATGTTAAATGTAGATTGTAAAAATGCTTCTAATTATTGCTAAGTTATATAACAAATATCTATGTTTTAACTCTTGTCTATACTTAAGATATATGAATTTGTATGTGAACTATTGAAACTTGCAACACATTTTATGTGCATTACTGATTTATACAATTTTATATACTGTTAGTCTTATACATATATTTTTATATATATTATTAAATGTTTCTAATCATTACGAACCAAATTAACAAGTGTTACCCCTTACAGACTGTATTTTGTTGAATTTTAACTGCAAAAACCACTTAGCTTGTATTTTTTTTAATAAAAATTTAGTTTTTATAGCTTGTTTAAATTTACCAAACTGGGTTTCTGAAATATCATATACTATGTTAAGTAATAAAAGGGCATGCGTAAGGGTTATATAACTAACCAGCTTTAAAATTATGCAGTAGATGCTAGATTATATAAACTAATTTAAACCAAGTGTGGTTCTCGTTATCGTATGTTAACAAATATGTTTTGGGACTTAAATAATGCATATATTTATAAAACACTAAACAACTATTTCAGCAGCCACATTTTTTGTAGGAGGAAAAATAATGTACAATTTTGATTTACCCTAGTTACATTAAGGCAATGTTTTGATTATTGAAGGTTTACGTTATCGTGCATTTGATATATTTTTTAAATTCGTATCGTCACTTTAGAACTTCATTGCAGTATGATAAATAGTGTGAATTATGTAGCTGTCCTTAAATTCTTTTAAAATAATGTTTAGCTATAGTTGTAATTGAAAATAATAGTTTTTTAGCAATACTCTAAACATGACACTTCACGATAATAAAAATGTTTATTTTTATAATTAAGAGTTAAATAAATGGGTCATAATAATCAATAATGCGGCTTTTTGTATATAGTAAGTATTACTGAAGCATTCTTCCTTAATCTTATATTATGATAGTATCAGGACAATTTGGTGAATCCGCTTTAATATAGTTTTTAGTCTAAAGATCACAAAATGAGAAAATATAGAGAATTCTAAATGTTTTGTGCTAAGGATGTATACATTGGATAATATCTATTTTTTAGTAGTTTTTACGCTTTCTAATGTTTAAAATAGTAAATAACCCACCTTGCGCGCCATCTGGCGTCTAAGACTAACAAAACTTGGTTGCAACTTTATACATGGGAGATCGCATTCTATGTATAGTCAATTCAAAATAACAATGACATCAGTGTCAATATATGCCTGTCTAAAGTTGTAAATTAGTTTTACAGTCAGACAATATTATCCTTGTAATTTTATTCTATT
Organism: Rhynchophorus ferrugineus; assembly: GCF_030347505.1. NCBI lineage: Eukaryota > Metazoa > Arthropoda > Insecta > Coleoptera > Curculionidae > Rhynchophorus > Rhynchophorus ferrugineus. The sequence goes on along the minus strand of NW_027472580.1, from coordinate 27,335,909 downwards.
TAAAAAGAGATAGATTGCCGTTAGAGATGTTCGAACATGTAACGGAATTAGCCCGCAAAAGTTGTCCGTTTGCCAAACGTCTGAAAATTCTTCAAAATATTATAATTACGGATTACAAACCGGCAAACGTTCTTTTAACGCTTTGTTTTAATAAATTTGAAATAGCCCTCGTTTTTATTGAAAATATTTTTTGCGTCTTGCAGCTGCTCTGTATATTAGTACGGACGCGGTCACTAAAATATCTCAAAAAATAAAAGCAATATAACCTTAAATTCGCCAAAAAGAAATCTTATTGAGTTGATATGGGGTCTTGCAAAGATGTATTACAATAGATATTCAGGTCGAGGAGGATAATCAAACCAGAACTGTCTGGATTTATGTAAAGAGGCGTTGTCCAAAATAATTCCTTGGTTTGTATGAGCTCAATCAGACACATCCAAGAAAAAATTGACAAATGGTGGTAGTATCTTGAGCAAGTTTTTAATAGATTGAAAATAAACAGCTTGGTTATTACTTGACTAGTATTTTTGAAAGTGACTGTGATTGAATAAGTCTTTTTGAATGTTGGTTTATGATTAAATGCTGACTATTACCAAGACAGGGTGATGAAAGAGGAAACCACTAAAGGTCAGTATACAATTAATCTACTTTAATTGTAAGGAATTGTATTATAGAGTGTGAAAGCTTTACTAGCATGTGTATTATTGTTCAGAATATACATGATAGTTATGTATGAGTAGAGAAATAACACTAACTGTTTGCAGATATGGCAAATGCACTAAGGAGAATGCAATGATTAAATGTATCAAGAAAGATGTATACAGATAGTGACAGGACAAACTAAAGAGAAGTATAGTAATATCATAATGACTTTAAAAGGATTGGATCGAAAGAAACAAGAACTAAGTGTAAAACATAAATATGCTCTCTAATGAAAGAAAAATACATTACTCAGATATACAATTGTTAATTAAGTGGATTAGGCCTTCGGAGGATACCACTACGTACAAAAACGCGTCTAGAACACTGCCGATACTAGTGTAGAAAAAATCTCAATGTATATATAATAAAATAACTCTAACCTATAAATTATTGTGGCTGTAAAACTAATTGTAGTTTTAAGATCTTCGATAATAAATTCATTTGATGAACTATAATGTTAAAATAAATTATATTTAATAGAATATTTTATTTTATTTGTATTAAAGTTTTGTTATATGTCAGCCTAAATGTACTAAAACTCAAGAATAGCTGCGGTAACATTGCGACGTTTCCCGTGTCACTGCTATTTTGAATGAATTATATGTCTATTTTATGTACTCAATAATACTAAATGAAAAAAATATATTTTATGTAGCAAAATTTCAAATGTCACATTTAACAGGTTAATAGTTTTTTTTACAATATACATACCAATATATAATATTAAATAATGAGGGTATAAGTATTTTAGAGGATAATGTCGTATTTTTCTTATCAAATGACAAAACTTATTGATAAGCTTAGTATTGGTATAAAAATAAATATATTAAATCAATTTTTTAAAATAATTTAAATAAATTTGCATTTATTAATATTCTATGTCAGTGTTTGGGTAGAAATATATTTATTTGCGTTAATATTTATCTTTTAATTGATAATAGATTTTATTTTATTGTTCACTGGTTAGTCGCTTTTCAACTTTCTTCAAAATGATTGCAAAATTATTTTATATAATAATAATAATATCGGATTTTATTTCTAATGGTAAGCAGATACCGTATTAGGTTATTAAGTAATTACTTCTAATGGCCTGGTTGCTGCTATATTTTTAGGCAGTACGTACATGTGTTATGAATGCAATGATTATTCGGATGGATGTTATTTTGTTTGGTTAATGACTACAAAAGAATGTACAACATCATGTTACATTGCTCATTATACAGGTAAGCGTACTATTTTCTTTTTTGGTTCTATAAATGATTAAATATAAGTCTTAATACTTTTAATTTTGATGCAGTCAGAAAATGTTATGAGACTTATATATTACGAATCACTTATAATTCGGGACGGGACGGTCATGACTTTGGAACTGGTCTTTTAAACTTTTTTAAACAGCCTCGGTACAAATTACATTGCCCTCTCCTAATTGTTCTTCTTTTTCTCTACATTGGATGTTGTATCAACATAAATCATATATTTAACATTATATTCTATCTAAGTATCTCTTTAAATGCTGAAGCTGCTACTTTCTTTCTTAATGTCGTGATAAATATATCTCCCACTAGAATTAAACTATTAACAAAAATCGTAAAAGGTAGTATTTGCCTTATTTCAATATACACCGAAAGAAGTTTCTCATCAAATTACTGTGTGAAATCTTTTAGCAACGCAGTGAAACATTATTCGTACAAATTGCTACTTCACATAAAAGGCACATGAATTTCGCAAAAGCTTCTGATGGAAATTACAACAAGCAGCTCCAAAAAGACGTGCATCTAGGTCATTCAGTGCTATCTGAAAAATTAGACTTCAGTACTGTGCGGTCGAATTAGAACGCAACATATTGCGAATTTACTCGTTTCGCATGCTTCACTTTCCAGCATCAGTTTAATTCTGGTCTGTCATTCACAAAGATGTGGCCGCAAAGTATATAAAATTGATCTATATGTTGTGGTTATCAGAGTAAGAATCAAATAACTGTACTGATTAGTCGAAAGATACCCACAACTTAACCTAATAACAAAGAGATTGATTTATCGGTCTGTTGTAAAGCCTATTTACACTTATGAGATTGAAATATGGGGTTACGTTAAAACAGAGCTGTCCAAGCCATAGCCCGCTAGCCGCAAATTATTATCTCTTCTGGCAACAAGTTCTTTTTATCTCTTTTGAGACGCGGAAGTTAACGCACGGTTTACATTCAATGACAAATAGGAATTAGACTATATTTTATCACTAACGATAACAATAAAATTCAGTGTTGGATTTGTATGTAAGTTTTGTCTGTAAGTAAAGAATATGATGTTAAACGACGCTATACTTCTTTACATAAAGAATAGCATAAAAACATGCTGGTAAAGCAAGAAAAGTTATGATAGTTGAGTACAAAAAAAAACTAACACAGCGAACAGTTATGTTTTCTGAAGTAGGAACAGAGAATGAACAATTTGGCTGCCTCATATGAAGTTTCATTAGCCAGAGCTAGAATGGCGCGATGACTAGATGACATGGGTGTGAAAAGGGAAATATAATCAGTCACTCACGAGAAAGATATGTGATCGTTTCTTAGATTGCGATTACTATTCAATGTTTGGATGAAAGTACTGACCAGATCGATATTAATCAATTAATAATTTTTATACTTTCCATTTTGAAAGATTTTACAATCACGGAGGAGATGCTGGATTTTGTAAATGTTCTTGTATTGTGTTTGATGGGGCAAAGGCCATGACAGGATTGGCGGGACTTTTAAAACAATATGACATTCATTACCCGTTATTCAACCAAGAAGCTTTATATGGAAAATCTTTGCGACAAATGAATGCTGTGAAAGTTGTTAAGATAACTAATTTGATTAGAGGAAACAGGGCACTGACGTATAGAAAATGTAGAGACTTTTAAGTAAAATTGATACACAGTGCTTGCAGCGCTTTTCGCTTTAAGAAAAAAAATACCTTTATTTCTAAAAAATGAAATAGAAGTTCCTTGAATTTTTAACTGATATGACGCAACACTTGAATGAATTGAATTTAAAGTTGCAAGACAAAAAAACATAATATAGCCAACTTGTACGGTCATTCGAATAGATTTAAAGGCACACTGATATTGTTCAAACCGTCTCTAAAATAAAATGATGTTGTAACTTAACTATTGTATAATAATTAGAGATGGATATTTTGAATTATGTAATTTTTAAGACCACCAGAAATACATGGACGAAATAATCGTGGAACTTGAGCACCGATTCGCAAATTAAAAAAAAATTGAGGATGATATAGCACTTTTTATCCAATAATAGTGGCAGTTGAAGTGTGAAAATTGATTATCAAGTACCTTTTATATGGGCCCCCTTTTATATGAGATTTTTTTTAAATATATATGTTAAAGTCTCCTCTTACCAATTATGTGTTTATCTGGACTTGACCTACAGTTTAACGTGGACTCCGAACCACGGTCCTCAGCATTAAGCCCAGCAACTGGCGAGTGACCAACTTTAGAAATCATCCCAGAAGACATCCGGTCTTACCCAGCCTGGTTACTGGCGTGATTCTAATCATTTTCCTTGTCGGATTTTATACTCTTGCCTACGACAATCACAAACATAAATTTACGACCATGCCCCAGCAGGATTCGAATCCGCGGCTATCGCAACAGTAGCAGGACCGTCCTATCGCCTTTACTACTACGCCACCAAGCCGGCTAATTAATTTTTTTAAACTCCTTGTTGAACGTTTCCCGAAACTGACGAATTTTGGCCTAAAAATGAGTTCAACGATGGGCAATACCTATATTTATGAAACTATATTTGTGCATATTCAACAGTGAAGTTTGTAAAATCGTAATACAGGTCTTCATGGACAGATATATCACTTAAGCCTACACTGCATTTAGCAACTACCAGTAGTGCCGTTGAGGTTGAGAGAATTTTAAAATATAAGTTAATGAGAAAGGAATACAATAATTAAATAATGATATTTTACCTGCATTTTAGTTTTACAAATATTTTGCTGCATCCCCCCCCCCCCAATGAATTTAGTCATTTTTGTTGGCACTAGATCCTATCTTGTTTGGAGAGCCCTGCACTAAAACAGAAATACAACGATAAGTAGACAACACGTAGGAAATAAGAAGATTGAAGTGAATCAAACCACATGAACTTATATAGTGTACCAAATGTCCACTTACGTGCATACCAACAAATGGTTTATAGTCTGATGACGATATTATTCATGGCTGATAATAGTTGTACTGATGAAACATCTTTTGGAGTTCTTAGTCCATAGTTTGCTTCACTGTGGTATTACTTGTAGTACAAGAATTGGTGGTCTGCATTTGATATAAATAACAGCGTTCTTAATGATAAATGTGTCGCTGTATCTGCAATTGTTTAAGATGTTGTTAACTTATTTCTGATACTATTATATCTCTTAAAACCAGTTGTGTTATTTAACGGCTTCAAACTCTCACTTAATTTTAACGAACGGACACTGTCATTTATTTTATACAATTATAAAAAACCTTTATAACCCCCAGCGAGATTGGATCCTAGTACGTTATTATAGGGGAGATGAATTTTTAGCCCGCAAGGTTTTATTCCTATATTTTGTGTCATTGATAGACGTCTATACCTGATTGCTTGTTTTGGGCATTTTTCGTTTTAATGGAATATATTTATTTGTAAGGCATAGCATACAAAAATATTAGCCTAAAAATTCTTCCTTCGTATAAGTTTTAACCGTTCCAAATTTCAATCCTATAGATTCTCTCGTTTTCTTCAAATATGGAGGCAAAATTTTCACTGATTAATATATAGATAAATATTTTATTGGAAAAGACAAAATACATTTAACTCATTTAACATTATTGGAATACATATCTTTGAAATGTTTACATATATTTTACGTTTTAGCTGTAGATGGCATGGCTTATACCAAAAGAGGATGCACAAAGCAACCTGATTTTACAGACATCATTTCACATATTGGAAAACCGGCATGCGACGCAGAAGAACATGAAGATGTTCAGGAATGCTATCTTTGTTCGGAAGATTTATGTAATCGATCAATTAAAATAGAACGGCCCTTATATTTGTTCATTCTCGCTTTTGTTAGTATGAGTTTGATAATATAAACCTTTAATTTAATTTTAATTATTTATTTGAAGTATTTTAATTCGTTATATTATTTGATATAAATTTGTAATAATTATATTGAGTATGTTAATTCTTTGTTACTCCTGTGGTTCTGTGTTAATATATATATATATATATATATATATAATCAACTTCGCGACGTTGCCATTTACAAGCAGTGAGGTAAAATCCCATGAATTATAGCGGCTACTTTAATAACAACATATAAAGATATTAGAAATGAATCTTCCATGAATTACCTGTGAACATATTTAGCGTTCATTTGCCACCAGAGGGCATGACTGGTAATATGAGAAGCCTGAATTTTAAAATATTTTAATAATAATAATAGAAGTAATAATAATAAAAATAAAAATACAGTAAAAGTTTAAAAATACGTTTTATTTAAGTATATGTAAAATTTATATTGGTAATAATATTTCCAATATATAAAAGGAGAATTCATAAAATTTTCTATGTTTAGTGACAATATATTATACAAACAATATATTAAGACATAGTATAAAAAACTGACACAAAAGAATTTATAGTTTTAAATATATAAAGTTTAATAAAATATTGAACATGGAGCATTTTTTATTATCTTAAATATAACTGAGCCAAATATAGTGTACAGCACAATATATATACATATTGAAGCCTATTTATTTTGAAATCCTTTTTTTAATCTTTTTTTTATATTTATTAAGCCGTGTTATATTTAGATGTTGCAATAAATATTTTTCATTTTTGCCTTTTGCTATTCTGTTCACTTTTCTCATCCACCAAAGCAAACAACACCTAACCATTTTCTTCCAATCACATCTCGTTGAGAATGCTCAACACAGTTGATGACGTTGAAAAATACAGACATTCGGTGACATAAAACATTGGATAAACTGCTAGTTAAGTTAAGTTTTGTGCATAATCTCTGTATTAAATAAAACAGTCGTGATATTGCCTCGTTTATCAACAAAGTAATAAAAGTCCATTGCCAGGCTTCAATAACTTCACTGTTCAATACAATAAGGTTTCCTGATATATTTGGATCAATTTCTTCCTTTTCCAGTGTAACAGTTAAAATAAAGGCATGTTATATTTTTAAAATCAATTACATATAGTTAACATTATAAAAGGCTTGCAATTTAAATAACAACTGGGAACCGCGGCCCTATTAAGCAATGTCCTTTCAGATTTCGGTTTGTAAGTCAGCCTGTGTAAAGTGCACTCTACAAACCTTTTTGCTGTTATTTAAGACCTCAGAAGATATTCCCGTTAGTTTTTCATTCTCTATTGCTGAAATTTCTATATTCTGACTATATATAAAGCAAGATCCCTAGGAAAGTAGTACACTCCATTTGAAACAGTACTACATCCTGGAATGCAACTCCTACTATGAGGTGTGTTCAGATATAAAGAAATCATTTTATCTAAAAGAACCGTAAAAATAGTTAACAAAATAGGAATATTTAACACGCGTTTATAAGTTTATTAAGCTTGGTTTGTCAGTCACGTTGAAAACTGCATCCAATTCGAAAGAAACGCTTTCAACGAAAGCTTTCTATTAGGAAGTATATCATTACCAAAAAATCCAAAATATATAGTAACTTCTTCCAAAATCCTAGAGACAATTTGACAGTATATTGTTACATACTGAAATTCCTCTAGAAAAATGCGAAACAGTCGAACAATTTGAGGTAACTAAAAATGCACTGAGTCCAATGACGAACACCACACACCAATGAAGAATCAACACTAAAGGCTGTAGGTAAAAAGGTTAAAAATAAGTTAATTTGTGAATTCCAGGATATATAATATAATCTTTAAATATACGAATAATTTATAAAATTATACCTCTAGTTTCTTATTGTAAAGTTTATATATTGATAAATAATTTCATATTGTTTTCTTTTCGAAATTATTTTTAAATGAAATATATTATAGAAAATGAAAAATATACCAAAAAATTTAAACTTGAATCTCGACAGAAATATTAGTTTAATTTGTCAATTCAAATAACAGATCAATTGAAAAATCCTCGGCCTGATACATAGATGGCGCTAGTAGAATTAAATCCTGTGTGTTTGTTTCAATGTTTTTTAGTTAACCCTGATCCTCAAAAGACGCGTGAATAAATTGGTTTGATGCCGAGTTTCCGGACACTGCCCCAGGAAAAACAACCATCAAGGATTGGTATGCTAAGTTTAGACATTGCGAAATGAGCACTGAAGACGGTGAACGCTGTGGACAATAAGGATTGTTACCGACGAAAATATTTAAAAAATCTACAAAATGATTTTGAATGACCGTAAATTGAAATTGAATGAAACAGCAGACCCTCTAAAGATATCAACTGAACGTGTATATCATATCATTCACGAATATTTGGGTATGAGAAAGCTCTGCGTAAAGTGGATGCCGCGCGAGCTCACTTTTGACCAAAAACAACGAGTTGATGATTCGGAGCAGTGTTTGAAAATGATCAAGCGTAATAAACCCGAGTTTATGCGTTGATATGTGACAATGGATGAAACATGGCTCCATCATTTCACCGCAAAATGTAATCGAGAGTCATCCAAGTGGACTGCACAGGATGAACCCGCTCCAAAACGTCGGCTGACAAGGTTATGGCGTCTGTATTTTGGGATGCGCATGAAATAATTTTCATTGACTACCTTGTGTAGTTCGGTTCTAACCTTCGTGAGGTGAAGACGAATTTTCAATACGCCCCAAGCTCTAGAAAGATACCTTTATTAAAAAAAAACAGTATTTTATTATGGTTATTTAAATGAGCGTTAAAAATGCATAACAGATGCGGCTATCCATCTCTCAGCGGACCTAAAGTGTAGTGAATAGGTGTTTACGTGACCAAAAAAAAATGCATTTAATTTTTATTAGAGTTTTAAAATAATTTTTCCTTATTTTATAACAGTCCTTTTGAAAGTCATTTATAGTATTTTTGGTCAAAAACTAGCGCAAAAAATAATACTTGAGTGAAAAATGAAGTGCGTGAAATAAACAATGTATTTATTTTATTTTTTTTAACTTTGGAAGTAAATAAAATAAAATATTAACAATCTAAAAATGGCAAACCATAACGATTCAACCAAATCATTTGCACACTATGATATAAGATTAGAATAATCAGCAATAACGTAAACCCCACAAACAGAATGGACTACAGTCATTAACAAAAAACGATTGAGAAGGCCAGATGAAGAAATCGCGAGGAAACAAACCAGAATCAGTAACTATTGGTTGCAGAAACCAATAGAGACAAAAGACAGCTTTAGCAACCTGTCGGAAGAAATTGAAGAGAATATACAACCAAGCCCTGAAAAAGTTGTTCCACCACCAATAACAGTCTATAAGATAGGAGTAATAAAACACATCAATGATCTATTGAAAACCATTACTTCGAACTACACAATTAAAACAGTGAGCTATGAAACAATAAAAATTCAATTGTTCGAAGCGGATCATTTTAAAGCTCTAGTAAAAGAATTAGATGAAAGAAACGCCCAATACCATACATTCAGGCCAAAATCAGAGAGAACATTTAAATTCGTGTTAAAAGGATTAAATCACGGGACGGACTTTAACACCATCAAGGTAGCACTAGCTTAAAAAGACCACGGGGTCGTAAATGTTCACAATATACGAGATCGCACGACAAAAAAACTTCTGCCTATGTTCTATATTGATGTAAAACCTAATGGAAATAATAAGGCGGTGTATGAGATCACCAAATTGGAAAATAATATTATTAAATGCGAACCACCACATATAAAAAGAATTATACCACAAGGCGCGAGGTGTCAAGCGCACGGGCACACAAAGACTTACTGTCGCAAATCATATAGATGCGTAAAATGTGCAGGAGAACACAAAACAGGAGATTGTACTCGTAAAGTTTGTGATAAAAAACTGAAATATGCTAACTGTAATGGAAATCATCCAACGAACTACAATGGTTGAGCAGTTCACAAGCAACTACAGCAGAAACTCTATCCTGCCTTAAAAGAAAAAAGGCATCAACCGCAACAAAAACAACCCACACCTACCAGTGTACTCACTAGACCAAGTCAACCAGACATAACTTATTCCCAAATGGTTGAAAATGGTTTAGCACAAAATCGAGAAATCACATCACAACCTACTGAAACTAGCAGCAACATTTTTAGATTAGAAAACATGATGACCAAACTAATGGATCAAATGAGTACGATGCTCGGTCTACTCACAACCATCGTCAGCAAACTTGCCTAATGCCTGAAACCAATAGCTACAAAATCGCCGTCTGGAATGCCAATGGGCTCCAACAACACGCCAGGGAACTAAAAATGTTCGTAATTGAACAAAATATTGACGTTATGATGATTTCCGAAACACATTTTACGGAGAAACATTATTTGAAAATTCCCAAATATAAATTTTATCATACAAATCACCCTGATGATAAAGCACATGGAGGTACCGCAATAATTATTCAAAATGATATAAAACATCTCGAAAAAGAAAAATTCCGCAAAGACGACCTGCAAGCCACCAGTATAACCATATAGGAAGTCCATGGACCACTACCAATGTCTGCGATTTATTGCCCACCCAAACATAACAACAAGGCAGAACACTTTCAAGAATTCTTAAGTACCCTAGGTAATAGATTTATAGCCGGAGAAGATTACAATGCAAAACATTTAATGTGGGGTTCAAGAATAATAACGTCAAAAGGTAGAGAACTACTAAAAGCAATAAACACATATAATTTACAACATATCTCTACTGGTGAACCAACATATTGGCCTTCAGATATAAATAAAAAGCCAGATATTATAGATTTCTGTATTAAAAAAATATTGATACAAAAAAGTGTTTATACAGAATCATATTTTGACCTGTCCTCTGATCATTCACCGATAATAGTAACACTTTTTTCAAAAATTACCAATGTACAATAATAAAACTAACTGGTGCTCATTTAGAGAAAACTTAGATCGAAACACCTCACTAAACTTACCGCTACAAATTGAAATTGACATAGAAATGGCAGCAATAAACATTACAAAAAATATACAGGAGGCAGCATATTCCGCGACTCCTAACAATGAAATATTTTCAAGAAAAAATACACATATACTATATGCAATACAGAAAAAGATAGCAGAAAAAAGAAAGTTACGACGGAATTGGCAACAGCAAAGGACTGAAGAGAATAAAAGAAAATTTAATAGGGTAATAAAAGAGCTGAAAGAACTAATTCAAAATGAACAAAACCAAGGCATTCAAGATTACCTAGAGAATTTAACACCAACTGAGGCTACAGACTATTCGTTGTGGAAAGCAACAAGAAAGCTTAAGAGACCCCAGCAGCATAACCCACCTATTAAAACAAGGGAAAATAATTGGGCTAGAAGCAATAAAGAGAAGGCCGACATTTTCACAAAATAATGTTTAAAAAATGTTTTTAAACCTTTCCAGTCTCAGCTACATAAAGATGACGAAAATAAAATTACTAGCTTTCTGGATTCGCCATTTCAAATGGACTTACCGCACGAAAAATTAACGGTCAAAAACAAGCAATAATGAGAAAATTAATATTAAAAAAGCTCCTGGTTATGGCTTAATTACTGGTAAAATTTTAAGAGAACTATCAGAGAAGGGTATGAAACTATTAACATTTATATTTAATGCTATGCTACGAATTAATTACTTCCCTCGCATCTGAAAAGTAGCTAAAATACTAGTGATTCTTAAACCATGAAAAATACCAGAAGATGTGACCTCCTACCGGTCTATAAGTTTATTGCCGATAATCTCGAAAGTTTTCGAGAAACTATACATCAAGAAGCTAAACTATATAGTAGAAGAAAGAAAAAATCCAGAACATCAGTTTGGGTTTCGCAATAAGCATGGGACTATAGAACAAGTGCACAGACTTGTAAACAAAATAAACGCTGACCTAAAGGCCAAAATTTATTGTTCTGCTGCTTTTCTAGATATATCTCAGGCTTTTGACAAAGTATGGCACACGGGCTTGCAGGTTAAACTAAAGAAACTTCTCCCTCATCCGGACTATCAGCTACTAAAATCGTATCTCGCTGATAGAAATTTTATTGTAAATCAAGGCGATGAACATACCGAATTAAATCCCATATATTCAGGAGTTCAGCAAGGTAGTGTATACGACCTGTATACGGCCGATATGCCCAACACACAAAAATAACTACTGTGGCAACATATGCAGACGACACAGCAATCTTAGTATCCCATGAAGATCCAGCATCAATAAACCTACAAACCTAACTGGAGCAAATACAATTATGGTTGAAGACATGGCACATTAAAGCCAATGAGACAAAATCCACGCATATAACGTTTACCCTGCGTAGAAGAACATGTCCACCAGTGAATATCAATCATCGTCAACTCCCCCAAGCAGAGCATGTTAAATATCTTGGTACGCACTTAGATCGACGCCTAAGCTTGAAGAAGCACATACTCTCTAAACGAAAACAACTTGGACTCAAATTATATCAAATGTATTGGCTCATCGGGCGCAAATCCAAGTTATCATTAGATAACAAGGTGATGCTGTACGAGTCTATACTCAAGCCCATTTGGTCATATGGAATCCAACTATGGGGTACGGCTAGCAAATCTAATATATCCATCATTCAACGGTTCCAAAATAAAGTGTTGCGTGCCAATGTTGATGCTCCGTACTATATTTCAAATAAAGTGATACAACGCGATATTCCTCTAGAATCTATAACGAGTGTAATTCAACGTCTTTGTGTGAAGTACTTCGAAAGAGTGTCAGTACATCCAAATGTACTCGCTAGTCAGCTAAATATGCGAAATGATAGTGAAGTGCGTAGACTAAAACGTTTAACACCACCTGATCTGATTACTGGACATATGTAAACTTTAGAATAAGACTAATTAATTAAGATAATATTTTATACAGAAGAACGCTTAATGAAGTGATTTTCTGCATGCCATGTAAATATAATATGTCTATATTATATTATTATATTATATTATTATTATATTATTATAAGAACTGACTGACTGACCGTTTGAAGGACGAAATCGCCGAAAACGGCCGCATTTGAAGAAATAGAATGTCCTACTTCAACAATAAAATACACCATGTCGCAAGTCAGTGGAAACGATGGCAAAAATCCATGAATTGGGCTTGGAATTGCTTCATCATCCACCATATTCTCCAGATCTGGCTCCCAGCGAATATTTCCTGTTCTCAGATCTCAAAAGAATGCTCGCTGGGAAGAAATTTTCGTCGAATGAAGAGGTGATCGCCGAAACCGTGGCCTATTTTGAAGCAAAGGACAAATCGTACTATAAAAGTGGTATCGAAAAGTTGGAGGGTCGCTATAATCAGTGTATCATCCTTGAAGGGAATTATGTTGAATAAAAAAAAACTAATTTTGCCAAAAAAATATGTTTTACTATGGTAGGCCGGGGACTTTTCAATTGATCTGTGATAACTATAATTTTCAACTACTGGCAACGTCTTAAAATTGAAGCTTTATGGGCATGCAGGGATTCTCCAGAACTAGCCTCTTGTTTTTTTTACCTTTACCTAGAGCTTATCTGAGGTAGCTGTGAACATACGTCATCGACATATTTAATTTATTTCCTGTCCCAATTTATAAATTCGTTTTGAAATCAGACAATATTTTCCTTTTCATTATATTCTAGTTAAAAAAAAGATACAATGCTGTGTGATACGTTCGAACACGTAAACGAATGAGACTGTAAAAGGCTGTCGCTGCTTAATATATCATATTACTTTAATTGAAAACGCGCTTTAGTTAAAGTTATTTCGAGCAGGAATGAGATATTGGAGGCTTCCGTTTGCCAATAAATTCCATTAGAGAGATAAATATTTATGATATTAAATGTTATAAGTTGCTGCAGCTTTATTGAAAATGACTTTTAGCGTGTTTCTGCTGTGCCGAATATTAGTGTGGGCCCAATGACTAAAATATCTAGCAAAATGAAGAAAAATATATTAAATTTACCCAAGAACACCTGTCTATATATGAAGTAAGTGACGATCAAGACCATCTTGATATTAGTTTTATTCGAGATAAAATATACGAAAAGTATGAAAACAGTGAGTACACAAACAATTTTTTTTGTTATAAACATAATTTAATAAAATTATTTCAGAACATTGTTAGACTGGAAAGTATACATAAAAAACTTAGGTATATGCACCTTTTTGAGGGACGTAAGATATTCCTGCATACACTGTTAGGGGACATATGATTTAAATGGTGTAAAGTTTTTAAATGATGAAAAATGTGCCAAAAAATTGTAACTTCAACCGCAAAAGAAATATTAGGTTAATTTGTGAATTCAGGATAATGTATTCTATTTATATCATATTCTTCAAATATACATATAATTTTAAACTACTGGCAACGTTGTAAACTCGAACCCTCGCATTCTTCTACACTTATTAGCTAGTTCGGTCCTGATCTTTACGGAAACAACAATTCGTGTTTTTTCCTTCCCGAAAACGAGTTTCTGTAAAAACCAAATTAAAATATATAGCCGGCTTGGTGGTAAAGGCGATGGGACGATTCCCCTACTGTTGCGATAGCCGCGGGATCGAATCCTGCTGGGGCATGGTCTTAAATTTATATTTGTAATTGTTTAATATTTGTGAATGCTCTAGGCAAGAGTGTAAAATCCGACAAGGAAAATGATCTCCCAGTCACGCCAGTAACCAGGCTGGGTAAGAGCGGATATTTTCTGGGATGATTTCTAAAGTTGCTCACTCGCCAATCGGTAGGCTTAATGCTGAGGACCGTGGTTCGAAGCCCACGTTAAACTTTACATAGTTGGTAAAAAGAGACTTTAAAATATAAAAAAAAATACATCTGTAATTTAGTACTGTCAACTTTGGTTAACTGTTTCAAAGAATTACTAGAAAAAGGCGTTTTCATATCTGCCGGCACGACACGTACAACGATGTTGGTAGACCCTCACGTAAAAAATCAATGGTAATTTTACGTTAAAAAAATGGAACCCGTTCACACTCGCCGATATATCGGTATAGTGTCGCTGACGGCAACGGTATGTCGGCGGGCAGCAATCGGTCCACTCGTGTCGGTGCCGACTTTTATTTTGTACAGAGAAATTTTTAAGGTTAAAAGAGGAAAATATCTAGCTTTAAATATGATTTTGTAACACTAAATGAATTAGTAGAATCAAAGTCTTGTATATGGGACAAGACTAATAAAAATAATTAAAACAAAATATTTAGAGACAAGAGCTGGTAAGAAATATTTGAATATTTAGTGGATGGATATGACCAATTATGCCAAGGGGAAAAGAAAAAGTTTTTTGCGCCACAAATATAGCAAATACAATTTGTTCCCATCATTCCCGTCATGACCCTACAAACGATATCGTGTCGGCAAGTGTGAAAGTACGTAATGATCTGTCGTATCGGTATCGTGCTGATAGATGTGAAAACGCCCAAACGGTCAACCGAAAGTGAGGTAAATACTTGCTTTCAAACAAAAAAACGTTCCACATTTTGAAAAGTGAAAAAAGTGAAAATTAGTGAAGAAATATTTAATACAATACAACATAATGGATTTAAATACATTAATGAAAGGAAACGAAATATTAAGGACAAATAACGAGCGTCTGAACCAACAACTGATGCAACTAACTAAGGATATAGCTGCTGTCCGTTTACAACTGCAAGGTGACACGCAAGATAAACCAAAAAAGCATACTAATTAAGCAGAAGATTACCATTCTGATGAAGATAACTAGCATTAAAGATAGGGAAACAATCTGATTCGACCGAAGTAAAAACCAAAAAAAAAGCAAGAAGATAAAATTCCTCTGGAAAAATAATAATATATCACAATGCATAAACTGTCACCAGTTTGGACATATTAAAAATTTCTGAAGTAGAGAACCAAGGTGTGTGAAATGTGCTGGTAAAGATCACATAACTCAGTGCAGAAAACAACGTAATAGCGTAGCAACATGCGTATTATGCAACGAAAAAATTCACCCTGTCAAGTATAAATGATGTGCAGTATATAAAAAAAAACTCCAGCCAAAGAAAATTACATCAGAACAGCTAAGTCAAATTGACAAAGCCCAAAACTTTGAAAAGCCATCTGCCGTTGAAAATATAAACACTCAAAAAACTGCAAGATCACCGAACAAACATATAAACGCTACCAAACCATCATATAAAAATAATAACAACAAAACCGCAGAAAGCTGCCAACCAGCCAACCATCGTCGACATGATGAAATTGGTCAAAGAATTTCAGACTGAAATGAGACAGAAATTCAGTCATTTAGAAGATAGGGTGGAAAAATTGGATAAATCTGGAATCCGGATCTAAAAATAGACAAAAATCAGAAATTCGTTCTTAAGAATTACAACATGGAACGCAAATCGTCTAAATCAAACAGTCCGGGAACTAGAATTATTCTTGAAAACAAATAACATAGATATAGCTCTCATATCGGAAACACATTTTTCTAAAAAAATACATTAAAATACGGCGTTATGATGCATACTGGACACTACACAACAGCAAACAGGCTCGAGGCGAAACAGCTTTAATAATTAAACAAAATATAGAACATTTCGAACAAGAAAATATTAAAAATGAAGACATGCAAGCCACGATAGTTAGTATTGAAAAAAAGATTGGGCCAAAATAAATATTGACTCAATATACTGTTCACTAAGACATAAAATGACACAACAACAATATAAAGATATATTTTCAAAATTAGATCCAAGGTTTATTATTGATGGAGACTTTAATGTTATACATAGAGCTTGGGGTTCACGAATAATAACACCTGGAAAAGGAAAAGGAAACCATTTACTCAAAGTCATTAGCCTTACAAATTGTAATTATCATTCAGGGTGCGAACCCTTATAAACCTTATACTTTCTGGCTCACAGACAGTAATAAAGTCCCAGACCTGCTGGATTTCTACATTTCAAAAGGCATCTCATTAAACAAATTAGTACAGAAAGCTTAGGCGAACTAACATGTGATCACACTCCAGTATTGTTAACAGTGGGCGCGACAATCCCAAGAAAAACAAAAAAACCTAATCTTACCAACAAATATACTGACTGCGACAATTTCAAATTAATACTGCAGGAACAAATCAGTTTAAACGTTAGACTCAAAAGTACAGATGATCTTAAACAGTAAACAAAAAATATAATTGAACAAATTCGGTCAGCTGCAAAAGATGCTACCCCAATAGCAAGAGAGAAATCAGAATATGAAGTAATTTACCCCATCGCAATTAGACAAATGATAAAAGAAAGGTGAAAAGCGAGAAGAGTACGACACAGAACCAGAAATGTTGCAGACAAAACAGACTTTTAATAGAATTAGTAGTCAGACGAATCAAAAGATCAAAGAATATAAACAGAATTGCTTTCAAAAATCTGTAAGTGATTTAAGCCCAAAAGCAGACAAAGATTATTCGCTATGAAAAGCAATTCGAAAATTTAAAAGACCAATTATTCGAGTACCGCCAACAATCGACGCAATGATGAAAAAGCTGAATTGTTCACACAATACTTAGCTAACATATTTCAACCCAATGATATAGAATATATAATGGATACATCTCCTGTTTATTAGCCCGATGTAGATCTAAATCTAATTTTTCCATTGGAACTTAGCACTGAAATTGATAACCTCATTTCTAAAAAGGCATCAGAAATAGATGACATTTCACCTGGTTTATTAAAAGAACTACCACGAAAAGTAATCACCGTGTTGACAAATATATTTAATGACTGGTTAAAACTGAAGCATGTTCTGGAATGCCTCAAAAAACCTGACAAACCTGCAGAACGAGTCGAACGTTACAGGCCTATTTCGCTGCTACATGGAATATAAAAATAATTTGAGAAAGTAATATTTAAACCTTTTAAACATTTTGTAATAATACCAGATTTCCTGTTTGGTTTTCGTAATCATCACTCAATAATCGATCATGTGCACAGTAATTGCAGCTATTGAAAAAGCGTTTCAGGAAAAGAAATACTACACTGCAATATTCCAAGATATCTCATAAGCTTTTGATCGGGTTTGGCATTTGAGATTAATCTATAAGATGTGAAAATTGTTACCACGTAACTAATGAGTTCCTAACAACAAATGAAACACTACTTGGAACCTTTGCTGACGACACAATTATTATGGTAAACGACAAATCTCTGCCTAGGGCGGTAGAAAAAGTACAAGTGGCAGTCAACAGTCTTCAAGTACAAGTGGCAGTCAACAGTCTTCAAAAGGACTAGAGATTGGACAATTCAACTTAAAAGCTCCAAATCTATTCATGTTAATTTTGCATTGCGGCGAAATAATAAAAACCTAATTATATCGCTCAATGAATGCCCAATTCCTCAAGCAGCTTCAACTAAATACCTCGGCATCCATTTTGACGTTAGATTAAATTGGAATCATCATATTAGACAAAAAGCAAAACACATTAGAACCAAAATAAAACAAATATACAGGTTAGTCTCAACCTCAGCAAGATACTCTCAACTTGATCTAAAATCAAAGAGATTGATGTATCAGTCAATCATAAAGCCAATTTGGACTTATGGGATTCAAATGTCATCCAACGCTGTCAAAACAAAAATCTTCGATTAATTACCCAAGCCTCTCCCTGCGTAATCAACGAAGAACTACACGATGACCTGGAAATCAAATTGATTTGAGAACTTATCCAAGATTTCGCCTTAAAATACTAAATCATACTAACGTGGAAGCATTACTAATGGTCAATGCGCAGGATATCAGAAGATTTAAACGAACCAAACCATACGAACTTATATAAAGTGTATACCTTTAGTGTAAACTATAGCTATAAATTCTTATAATTTTATAATTGAGGAATACATATTGATGTATTTTCTCGCACACGTCTTGCTTGTGAATTAAGCCAAGTACAAATGAAATTTATAATTAAAATTATACTAAGCATATCTAATAAAGATGTTACCAAAAAAACGTATTAGCTATTTGTTAAGTGCATGTGTGTATTTTGATCAGCGATATACATTGATGAAAACGCGTAAAACAAGCGTGCCCACTAGACAGCGCCTAAAGTAGATCGATGATGATACTAGATAGGAGAAACATTTTCTTTTCTGTGGATGTGCTATATACTCACTTTCTACTTTCTGCATTCAAATTACATAAAATACAAAAATAAATAGATATCTGAGAATTTTTATGTTATAACAAAGAATAATTATGTTTCATTATCCGTATAATATAATTTTATGTTGAAATGTACCGAAATGTTTACTCTTTTGATACTAAATATGATGTAAATTATATTACCTTCACTTATTCAGTGTAAAAACACATGTATTTTTTTAAAAAACTTATTTTTTATATGTACATTGTCATGACCTTAAGCATAATACAATAAATTTCGTCTAAAGACTAAACTAATAATATAATTATAATAATATAATTTAGTGACATATACACAAAATTAAATTATTATTACATTATTAGGGTTATTTATATAGCTTGGTGAAAGGAAGTTAAATGCAATGAAACAGTTATGGTTACGTTATATGACCGTTATTTATTGATGATATAAAAATATAGAAATAACAATTGTTAAAACCGATTTTGTAGAATTGATATGGTGAAAGTGTTTGGGCAATTAGAACACTAGATTCAAATGAGTCGCTCTCTATTTATTTTTACAAAGAACTCGGTTAAAGCCCCAACACAGAATGAATCAAAAAGGCGAAATCTTCTCAATCTTCTACCTGCCAGACGACACTAAAAGTCGATACGGTCCAAATTTAATTTGTTCACGCCGCACATGCGTACTTCTGAAATTATTTAAAATCCGTCAGAGGGCGAACGATTGACACCACCTGTTTGGAGTCGCGGTTTTTACGATAAGGTTATTGGCTGATAATTTTGATTAATAATAGAAAAATTAACATAATGAATAACTATGAATCCAATAATTTGATAGTTTTTCTTTATGAATTATGTATATAGGGATAATAATAAAATTTGGTAAGTTTTGATTAATAATTTAAGATTAAGTTACCCTCTACTTTGTTATTTTGTAGCTAGGAGTATAATATAAAAGGATATTTATTATTTGTAACATGTCCGAAGACTATTAGGAAAATATGTTCAAAAATATTAATACAACATTAACAAAATTAGGAATTAATAGTCAGCATGAAATAACAGCCATTCATATGAAAGTAAAGGAATGGAATACAGATGGAAAACAATATGCTGTCTTTTTCAAACAAGAAGTTGAATATTTACGGCAATATAAGTGATACTTATATTTATTCAGCTGTTAATATATTGGTATCTGTCCTAGGTGAAGGGCATGAAGGATATTAAAATAACAAGACTTTGCTGTAGGGTTTATGAATATTATAGTGGAAGAGAAATTAAAAACATACCCAAGAATAATATGTGTTGATGGAACTCCTATTCAACTGGCGCATAATACAAAATTGGAACATCCAAGCAAAAAAAAAATTAAAAATGTTGCTCTAAGAAATGAAAAAAAATTTAAGAAGCATAATAATGGAGACAGTAATAGGGAGTTAGTCAAGTTATATATGGTAAGATTTCATGAAACGAGTGAAGTGGAATTCATAAATGACTTAACGAGGTACATATAATTTTAGGGTAATATACTGTATATTCATGTTTTTGTAAGGTATTAAGAGATGAGGAGCAAATTCAAATGTGGGCGCACTGCTCTCCCAAAAATACAGGTGTAAATACCAATAAAGTCTCTCAATAATTTGTTGACTATATATCATTTGCAGAGAAAATGTATGATAACAGTGGAAAAGCTACTGGATATTTATTTATCCTTATATTTATATTTTTTAGAGTTTAAATAATAGTTGTGTTCATTAAGTTTTAATCATCACATTAAGAATAAAGCACAGGTTTCTTCAAATTAAATTCAAATTGCTTTTTTGTTTCTTTTTAATAGGTAGTTTTGAGTATATTTAATTTTGACAAAGTATTACTAATATTTACAATATAAGAATAATATTAGAATGATTACTAATTTTATTTTTTTTTATTAATAATATACGTAATTTCAAAAACTAATAGTATTATTTTTTTTGTACAAGATACTTTTCTGTTTTCTTTTCTTTCTTCATTTCTTTACTGGATTTTCATTTTAACCTGGCGAAGAGCTATTAACTTGCCATGTAACTACTGGCTATATCTCAATCTAGTTTTGATATCTACAATTAGAGTAGGAAAGTACACATACTTAAGTACAAAAATTGTTAAATATTACCTTTGTCATGGCTTTCTACCCAGTTCCTTCTTGTTTGTAAAAGACAGCATATTGTATTCCATTCGTTTTCTTTGATATGGATAGCTGTTATTGCATACTGAGTCCTAATTCTGTTAATGTTGTGTTAATATTTTTGTACAGATTTCATAATAGCCTTCGGACATGTTACATATAATAAATGTCCTTTTATATTATACTCCTAGTTATAAATAACAAAGTAGAAAGTAACTTAACCTTAAATTATTAAGCAAAACTTACCAAAATCTACTATTATCGTTATATATATAATTCACAAAGAAGAACTGTATCAAATTGTTAGATTCATAGTTATCCATATATGTTAATTTTTCTATTACTAACCAAAATTATCCGTCAATAACCTAATCGTACACACCGCTATTCTAATCAGGTGGAGTTCTGTCTTAGAGAAATAATAATATAAAAATTGAACACAATGTTTTCGTGTAGTAAAAGATGTAGTGTACCTGGGTGTAAATCTACTACCGAAATTAGACATCGTTTCCTAAAGAATGATCTCGCTCTTTTCCAAAAATGGGTTGATCAAGTAAATAGTAGTAAATTATCAGGATTAACCACAATACAAATATAACAACGTCATCGTGTCTGTCCCAGAAATTTTAGTGAAGAATTTAGAATTACCCTTCCTTCACGAACAGGTATTAGAGCAAATGTTTGCAACATTATTTTTATCAGGTACATATAAAATTATCTATCTACTACATGTCTGTATGATGTCTGTTTATTTATTGTTTGTTTACAGAAAATCAACCTACTTATGAACACGGTAGTGGTAATAATGAGAATATTCAATTAATCTACCAATTTGTTCGTATGCTGTCAATGTGATGTCTCCATATAAAGAAGTCCTGCAAGAAGGTAATAATTAAGATAACTGGATAATTAGCACTAATAAATACTATTTTTAATTGTAAAATATCTTTAAAATATTTGTAATACTTATGTAATACTTTAACTTTTCAGAACAGTAAGAGTGTTCAATAATATTGGAGTAGATTGGGCTATTGTATATTTAAATAGTACCAAATTGTATTGCTTTGAAGAAAGTAATTATTATGGTGTCATCAATTAAACATTTAATTGCTACTTTTAGGGGATTTATTCCAAGAGAATTTTATCTAAGAAATCTATCTTGTTTAAATTTACAAATACTATTACATACTATTAGAAGTAATGGAGGTAGAAACATATTTCCTTCATCTAGTATGTTTAAGAAAACTATTAAAGCATTCATAATCACTTAATTTTGTTCACATCATTTTCCCGGAACAAATTGTGAAGAACATGAACATGTTGCCGCTTTAGATAACTTATATTAGCTTTTAACAGGAGGTCTAGAATCACTAGAGGTTGTTAAATCACTAGTGGAGTCTACATTTTTAGTTCCAGAGAACTTTGCTTTGAGGAAAACAAGAGTGGAATGTTGTATGTTACTCCATTTGAGGTAATATTTGTCTAAATTTTATATTAAGTAGTTCCACAGATCAAATACTCAATACTGATTTCATAGAAGTAATGCAGCCGCGCAGGCCCAAAATTAACCACTTCATCAAGGCTGTTTGTAGATCTTTAAACAATCCCTTTTATGTGATACTTAGATTTTGCCATAAAAACAACATATCTGTTATTTTAAGAGATATCTTAAAAAAACACAAACATTTTAAGTGTTTTAACTGCCAAATCCATAATAATTTTTAAGACCAAATTTTAAAAGTTATTATGAGGTGTTCATTGTATTTTTAGTCTAATCAATTTAATGCAATATTAACAGTGAAGGATTTAAAGTTTACCTGCAATATATCAAAAGAAGATAGAACTCTATTAGATCCCATAAAAATGATGGCAATAAACAAATACGGAAAAGGTGTTATAAAAGAATATTTTAATTTTACATGGAATGGAGCTCTTAATTTTCTTCTATTTACACTTGTATATTTTGTTTAAATATATATTTACATTGATGTATACTTGTATAGGATTTTATTTTAATAAATTAATTTTAAAAATTAAATTTGATTTTTATTTAAATACTATTGGCCAATCAATGTGACGTCATAAAGTACTGACACCAAATAGCAGACCAATAAAAGAAAAGTGTGTTTGTTACAGGTTTCTACATAACTATTTTATACCACCACTAAAGATCTGTCATTCAAGGGCAAAATGACGTTAGATCGACTGCTAGGTTGCTCATATGTTAAACTAGTATTTACAGATATGGGAAAAAGTATACAACACATTCATACAGTATATTCACAAAATGTTACCAAAATTACCCCCACCTACAAAGCTTCCTACCCTACTCGTTGGAGAGCATAGTTGCCAAAGCTGCACGGCCGTCTTAATTTGGTGATATTAGGTACGGAGAATGTTTGGACTAAGTGAAACATTACCCCACCACCTTCCATTGGAGTTGCACTGCTTTATAGAATTTGGAATATGGTGACAAATTTGAGCTTTGCTCCCGAATTTATATCTCGAACCACCTAGCGGCAAATTAAGAAACTAAAAATTGTATGGCATGCGCCGATCTAAGACAACCTTCTAAATTCTTAATATTTTGTGGACAGTATATCACAGTACGCTCCTATTTAATATAATAGTTTGTAGAGCATAATTGGCAACGCTGCACGGCTCCCACCATTAGCTACTTCGAAAAATATCGGCTAAGAATATCAATATTTTTTCTGCTTCCATAGAATAGACTATACATATCATTCCCTGTTTCACCCAGTCACTGTTGCGGTTCGTTCGTAGCTAGAGTGTTTAAAATGAAGTTAATTAGTGTAGGATTATTTTTGTATTTTGTTTTAATCAAATTTGGTAAGTAACATTTAAGTAAGTAATACGTTATAATATAAGATAGAAATGGCAAAAAATATCGATCGGCATTTAAAAAAAATAATATATTTTACGCATTATCCATATTGTTAATGTTACTGAATGAAAAAATGAAATTAATAACACTATTTATGGCTTTGGAACAAAAGAGGAACTTTATTTACAATCCTGATGTTTTATGCATTCATCAGCCACAATATAAATTACAACGCCCTCTACTAGTTCTGCTTTTCTATATTTGCACTCCTATTGACATAAAATGAACTTTCTTCTACACCAGTATAGGTGGGGCTCTAGGCGCCTTTTTTTAGAGTTGGTATCCCCCGAAGCCCTAATCCACCTAATTAACAATTGTATATTTGAGTAATGTATTTTACTTTCATTAGGGAGCATATTTATGTTTTAGGCTTAGTTCTTGTTTGTTTCGATGCAATGTATCCTTGTGAAGTCATTATGATATTACTATATTTCTTTTTAGTTTGTCCTGTTACTGCCTGTATATATCTTTCTTGATGAAACTACATTTAATTACTGCATTCTTCTCCTTAGTGCATTTGCCATATCTACAAAACAATTAGTTTTATTTCTCTCCTTGTATGTTTTAACCAAACATTCATGGTTATTCTGAACAGTAACATGCATGCTCATAAAGCTTTCACACTCCTACAATCAATTCCTACAATTAAAGTATGTTAATTATTGACCTTTAGTTGTTTCCTCTTTCATTACCCTGTCTTGGTAATTGTCAGCATTGGATCATTAGCCAACATTCATTAAATTTTATTCAATCACTGTCACTTTCAGAAACTAATCAATTTAATAACTAAGCTGTTTATTTCCAATCTATCAAAAACTTGCGTTCAAGATTTTACCATTTGTCAATTTCTCCTTCAATATGTCTGATCGAGTCCACACAAACTGAAGGTGTTTATCTCAACAATGCCTTTTCCACAAATCTAGGCAGTTCTGGTTTGAATATCCTTGTCAACCAGAATGTCTATTAAAATAATTCTTTGCAATACAAGTGCAATTCTTTGCAGTGATAGGTAGGAAGATGTAATACTCTGCAATCTATCATGTAACTTTTCTCAGGCTTATTTCTAAAAAAGTAAATTACATAAAATTCAATTAAATATTTCATTTATATTTATCGAATAACTATTTGAAATTGTTAATTCTTTAACATGGTTTGTTCAAAATGTTTTTTATGTACTTTAAGCCATTCCTAAATTGCAGCCTTTGTTGATACACTTGCTTCTCTGAAATAATTGTATTAAATTATGCTTTGAATGAAAAATACTACTTACTGTTTGTATACATTCTGTTTCGCATAAACACGGTTTCTTTTTGGTGAATTTAAGGTTATATTGTTTTTTATTTTTTGAGATTTTTTGTGCCTTTGACCGTGCCCGTACTAATACTCAGTGCAACTGTAAGGCGTAAAAAATATACAATGAAAACTACGGCGATTGCATTTTATTAAAACAAGGTATTTGTTACAAAACAAGGTTACATGTTTTAACCTCTTTAACAGCATTCTATCTCTTTTTAAGTAGAATAAAATGACAGCGATAATTTTGTCTGACTGTAAAACGAATTTACAGCTTTTGACAGAAACATATCGGTCACGTTTGTGACTACTGGTTTGAATAGACTATAGTCTGTATGAGAAATACTAATGTTCAACAAAACATTATATTGGTCACTATCTTGATAACATACAAGGTATTACAATGGTGATTACAATAACATTCGGCTATCTATTACGTCAACAACATACTGTTGGACAGACTCTTAGAAACTACATGATTTCCAGTCAAGGCGCCGGCCTTTGGATACATTAAAAATCATCATGGTCTGGTAAATTGAATATATTGCGCTGACGCGTGCGTCTCCAGTGTTTGTAGTAAAAATGGCCTTTAAAAAACAGTAAGATGATATTCATTTACAAAACATTTTTAGGATATAAAACAACGAACTTTAACTATGCCATAAACATTTACTAAACTACCACATATTTGGATAATACAAATGTATTATATATAAATAAAACTTCCTTGTAGATACATTCCTTTATACTTCTCACACTATTTCTTAATTAATTACGATACAATAAAAGTTGCAACAGATGTTAATATTTAAGCTTTGATGAATAAGTTTTGCAGAATGCGCCTATGGTCATTGATCCCTCAATGAGGCTTCTTCCCAAGGATTGTCTCAGTTCTCTTAGCGCACGTCCCTCTTTAAACAAATTATTTCCGAAAAATACTTGAATCATTTCTTGATTTATACAGATGGATATAAGAGTAATGAATGAATAAAACGGGAGTTGCATATATTTTTACTGTCGAATTTTTAGCTATCTGTAAAACACTAAAATGCATTCAAAAGAGCTTAGATGTGATTTCGGTGGTGATTGTCACAGTATAGACACATCATCCACTGATAATGTGCATCCGAGAGGTAAACACCATTATTTGCAATAGCGCCAAGAATATCACTTACACGTGGGAATTGACGGTAATAAGAGAAAGGACCATCTTACTTGGAGAACTGCAGGCTGCTTTCGCAGAACTTCCTCCATTGGACCAGAGACCTAAATTCATATTATACGACACTTTATAAAAAATTAGATCCATTAAACTGGGATATGATGGCTAATAATAAACTATGTTAATTCAAAAAATTATTTCATCAGGAACTTAAAAGTCGTGACATTGGTAGACACAAATCAAGTATCTTCTCCCGACTTCGAATAGGCCACTGCAAGTTTACTCATGAGTTTGACCAAAAACAACGACGAGTTGATGATTCGGAGCAGTGTTTGAAGATGATCAAGCATAATAAACCCGAGTTTTTGAGTCGATATGTGACAATGGCTCCATCATTTCACTTTACAATCGACAGTCATCCGAGTGGATTGCACACGATGAACCCGCTCCAAAGCGTGGGATAATGCAACAGTCGGCTGGTAAGGTTATGGCGTCTGTATTTTGGGATGGGCATGGAATAAATTTCATTGACTTGGAGGACTTTCATTGGAAAAAGGAAGGACCATCAACAGCGACTATTATATAGCGTTATTGGACCGTTTTAAGGACGAATCGCCGAAAAACGGCTGTTTTTGAAGAAAAGGATAGTGCTGCTTCACCAAGAAAATGCACCGTGTCACAAGTCAGTGAAAACGATGGCAAAAATCCATAAATATATACATATATATATACATATATATATATATATATATATATATATATATATATATATATATATATATATATATATATATATATATATATATATATATATATATATATATGTATATATATACTAATGAAATAATAATTTCTTATGTCAGCCATACGAAAACAGGGGTGTGCAACTCCAATGGTAAGTAGTGGGGCAAAGTTTTGCTTAGTTCAATCATTGGCGGCGCTGACAACGTGAATTTGATTGGTTAGTTTAAAATAGTTATGTAGAAACCTGTAAGGAAAATACTTTGCTTTGATCGGTCTGCCATTTCTCCAGATTACTTTGTGACGTCACATTTATTGGCCAATAGTATTTAAATGAAAATCAAATATAATTTTTAAAATTAATTTGTTAAAATAAAATCCTGTACAAATATACATAAGTGTAAATAATATAAATATATATAAACAAAAAGCAAAAAAAATTATGAACTCTATTCTAGGCAAAATTAAAATATCTATAATTCTTCTATAACGCCTTCCCATATTTGTTTAGTGCCATCAATTTTATGGGATCTATTAGAGTTCTAACTTATCTTGATATATGGAAGATAAACTTTAAATCATTCCCTTTTGATATTGCATTAACTAAAAATTAACATCTCATAATAACTCATAAAATTTGGTCTTGAAAATCATTATGGATTGGATAGTTGAAACACAAAAAATGTATGTGTTTTTTAAAGATATCTAGATTTTAGGGTATTTAACCTGTGGAACTACTTATATAATGTAGATAAATATTGCATGTTGTCTCGTTTTCAGAAGCTTTGTTAAATAGCCTGAAATAAGACAAAAATACAATATTATACTCTTGTTTTTCTCAGAGCAAAGTTCTCTGGAACTGAAAATATAGACTCAACTGGTGATTTAACAACCTTAAGTGGTACTAGATCTCCCGTTAAAAAAGAATATAAGTTATGTAACATGTTCATATTCTTCACAATTTTCTCCGGAAGACTGATGTGAAAAAATTGAAGTGATGATGTGCCCTTTTAAAGATTTCTCGAACATACTAGGTGAAGGATGCTGTAGATGCTGAAGGATTTACAAATGTAGTTATTTGTAAATTTAGACAAAATAGATTTCTTTATGGTAATAAATCCGCTAAAAGTAGCAATAAAATTTTTAATTGATAGTATCGTAACAAATATTTTCTTAACAAGGCAATCACATTTAAATATACAATACCTCTACTATAAAATTATTGAACACTGATTGTTCTAAAAAGTTAAAGTATTACAAATATTTTAGGGATATTTTACAACTAAAAGTAGTATTTATTACTACTAATTATCCAGTTATCTTTATTATTACCTTCTTGTAAGACTTCTTTATGTAGAGACATCACACTGACAGCATACGAACAACTTGGTAGATTAATTGAATTTTATTATTTACATCTTCATTAGTAGGTTTTGATTTTCTGTAAACAAACAATATATAAGCAGACATGTAATAGATAGATAATTTTATTTATACCATATTTATATTTATAATATATAATATATAGATAGTTTTATTTATAATTTTATATATACCTGATAAAAACAATGTTGGATATGCATTTACCCTAATACCTGTTCGTGAAGGAAGGGTAATTCTAAATTTTCATTAAAATTTCCGTGGCAGACACCATGACATTGATATATTTGCAATGTGGTTTATCTAAGTAACTTACTACTATTTACTTGATCAACCCATTTTTGGAAAGGAGCGAGATCATTCTTTGGGAAACGATGTTTAATTTCCGTAGTAGATTTTTACCCCGGTACACCACATCTATTACTACACTGATGGATTGTCATCAATTTTTGTATTATTACTCCATAATAATTTATGTAAAACAGAAAATATGCACAACGTAAGACAAAGATTTCTTGATC
The DNA here is from genome assembly GCF_030347505.1 of Rhynchophorus ferrugineus. Classification (NCBI taxonomy): domain Eukaryota; kingdom Metazoa; phylum Arthropoda; class Insecta; order Coleoptera; family Curculionidae; genus Rhynchophorus; species Rhynchophorus ferrugineus. The sequence goes on along the minus strand of NW_027472580.1, from coordinate 27,306,681 downwards.
TAAACAAAAACCAAAACCTTCAAACGACAAACTTAAAAATGGACGCCCATAAAAAATGCTTCACACAATTTGATCGACCAATAACATTCCATGTTAGTGGCGGCACCAGGAATTTAAACTAGCCAATTACAATTTGCGATCGTAGCGCTACCGTTGATTGAACTAAACAAAACATTTCTCCAAGGTCGCCTATACCATGAAATTCTATTTTTTCTATGTACGAAAATAGTGCTCAAAATAAATAAACAACAAACGTAAAAATAGAAACCAAGTGAGCCAATCAGATCTCGTCGCGGCTTATAGCGTAGCGATTAAAGCAAGTAATAAGTTAAAAGTAGCAACATCTAGATGTTGGACGTCTCGAAACATTTGCCCATAATTTCCTATAGAGTTAAATCTCTATTTCCTTATGCTTGCCCCATCCTACTCTCTGTCAGTACCACCTGTTGACACCTCGCCGTGGGTGCTAACTTCAGGCATGTACAACGCTTTGAGTTGATCTGTGGGCCGCTGATAATTGCGGGAAAATTCGAAACATGTGAAGGTCACTACAGTTGTAAAAAAATAATCATAGTATAATATAGAGAAAATTCAATAGGGGTCTGTTGAGAGAAGTTTTGCTTTGCATATCCAGATGGGGTTATAACATAATTGACCATTCAAGTAAAATGATTGGTCAATTTAAATTTCCATTATAGACACCTCTAAGAAATATATTTTGCAGTGAAGACATTTGATTGATTGGTTCTTTGATAAAGTTTGCACGTGACAGTTCAGACGTTACGTAAAAAACAATTTAATCTCTGTAATAAAATATTTTTTTAAATAACATTCAATGAATATATAATAAAAACATGTAGAAATAAATGTATCTAAAAAATTACGGAAGAATTAAACGAAGAACTTTGGAATAAATCAAACTTATTTCTTCTGTCTTTCCCTTTTTCATATTTGGTTAGTGGCGTCAATGTAATAGGATGGGTAGGGGTTAAGGGTTCTGTCTTTTTATTTTCTAATACTAAAAGTAATCTTAACTAAAAGTAAGTTTGCTTATTTTATCCAAAATTATATTATTTTTAATATTCTAAATCATTATGTACTGTACAATTAAAAGGCTTTAAATTTACAATTTTTAAAGATATTTGATAAAATATATGTTATATACATTATCGATCTGGTAATATCGTCGGATAAAATAAAACAGATAGCTCAAAGACCTGTATAATACAACAATATAATAAAACAATTTTTTGGTTATACCCCAAGTATTGCTTTGCCCCGTTTGTTCGTATAGGAACATACGGCATTGAAGGTATAGAGGTGCAATTTCTCAAAACATGGCAATTTTTTTCTTTAAGGCAATGAAGGGGTTCAATGTACTTATTAAATTTTTAATTGATGGCACTTTAACAAATGTCTTCTTACTTGGACAATGAGCACTATTTAAGTTCTGAATTGCTTTGCACCAAAATTGCGAATGTATTGAACTTCGGTTAATCCTCTCTTAAAAGTTTGCTTTCAGTAACTATTATTTCAGTATTTGTTGAACTATTAAATAATTGATCCAGGAATAAAAGTATATTGCTGTTATTGTACTACCGACTTATATATACTAATAACTAATAACTTAATCTGTAATCGTTATGAAAATCTAAATGCGCTATTTCTTACGTCAAACATCCTGTATACGGCGGTCGAAATAACGCACCATGGAAACGAAGCAATTCATCAGATTCTGTCGCTCTTAGCATAAAGCAAGAACTATATATTGTACTAAATAGTAAAAAAACTTATCTAGTCTATTGTAATTTTTGCTTAAAAACAAAATATAAAGGTTAATGTCAGAAAGTCTTGTTAAATATATTATTTTTCTAAAATAAAATACATCCATAAAGCAAATAGCCTAGCTGTAAATTTGGCAACATCGACTTTTAGCATTTAGTCTTGCGGTTATTAGATTGCGCCGACGAATGGTTCCGAAGTAGCCGAATCTCCGGACCACGATGATTTTAAATGTATACTGTCGGTGTAGTACCGGCAGATGTAAAAACGGCGCACTTCATATCTATCTCCGAGTTTGACGCATGCGCACATTGAGCTAAATTTGATTTTAAAACAGAATAATTCGAATTTGGCGCATGCGTACATGCAGCTTTATTTACTTACTTTTTTATGGTGATTATTAGATTTTATGCCGAATATATATAAGCAGGTAAATGGTTTAGGAGGTAAATAAAAATGGTAAAATTTTGGAAATAACACATTTTATTTATATTGAATAAAACGAAATGATTAAAATATAATTAATATGTGTCCAGCTATTCTATTTTTATAAAAGCATCATATTACACATCATCATTATTTTTTATAAATAAATATACATAAATTTGATAAATAATTGAATTGAATAAAATTAATGTTAAATGATATAAGGAGGGAAATAAACATTAAAAATAAAAAACTTTTTGAAATAATACATTTTATTTAAAAAATAATTATTACGAAATTTAATAATAAAAATAATTTCTATATGCCTTTCTATTTTTTTAAAAACTAGCCTAAAACGAAGGGATGATCGTACTTTTAAGCTGAAAGAAGTTTCAGTCAATATATCTTTAGTTTTACAAAACAATTATTTATTTACATATATATGATAATGCATTGTATTTTTCTTGCCATTAGATCATTAGGGTCTTGTTGATAGTTTTATATTTTGTTTATTTGATGCAGGTCTACTTTTGTTAGCAAATTTAATTATTTCATAGTATCACTGTACACTGTTCTTATATCTTAGCAAAATGCTGTCTAATTTATTCTTTTCTGATTCTGTGAATTTTACATTCTTCGGCTTTCACTCTCAATTATTACCGGTTACTACAATTTTTCAATACTATTCTTGATGGATAAACTTCATTAAAGAATTGACAACTTCCAACACAACCAGAATCATATTCGTCTCTGTTCTTGTTATCATTAAATTTTGAAATATGTTGATACTTATTCCATGTCGTTGAAAATGATGTGTTATAAATGTGACAGCTAATATTCCCACTATAAATAAAATTAAAATTAAAAATAAAATTAAAAAAGAATTAATCAAATTTGTGTGTATTCGACAAGATTTTTACGATACAAGTCATGTAGACTGCATGATGATTAAATTAAATTATTCATTAAATTCTTTAATTAAAGTGAATTCTCGGCTAGTGCTTCTTAGTTTTAGATACAACTTCTCAGTTATCTTTTACTAGCCATCTAAGAGATGAACATTACCATCTTTCGAATCAGATTTAGTAGTTATTAGTGTAGTATCGGTTGCCATTATACCAAGCCTACTACCGCGTACAGCTTTACTGCGAAGCAAGAACTGCAATCGTATTTGTGCAATTTTGGCGTCTGACAGTTTTATCCCGCGTATGCTTGCCGTGGCCCCTAGTGCACCTCACCAACTCGCGTCCCATTTTCTCTGGCCTAAACACCAGTCGAATGTCGTCGCCAGTCCCGACTAAAAAAGTCGATGGTTAAAAGTAGATAATTAGTAAATAATCGATCGTGGTTTTCAGTCGAAGACGCTAGTTTTGAAAAGTGTTAACACACATTTGACAACCAGGCGAATTTTATAGGCTCTATATGGTTCGGTTACATGTTCGGGCGCATTAAACGGCATTGTGTCTCTTTTTAACTAGAATAAAATGAACAGAAAAAAATGCTACCTGATTTTAAACAACATGGTAGTTAGGAGACTTATATTGAATAGACTACATACAATATTTTCCTATCTTTGATCGAAAATAAACAACTTGTTCAGAAAGAACTGCGCACCATCGATACGTATTAGAACGTGTATGTCGAATATGATGAAAAACTTACATCATCCGCAGATATGGAGCGTTTTCGTGTTCATTTAAAGTTAAATTATTACAAATATATTTGTAAAAATAACATTTATTCTAGGTAAAGTAAATACGTAAAAATATCATGTAGTAGTTTTTCAAAATTAGTCATCAACTATTTAAATTCTAACAAAATTTGTTTACATCTTTTTCGCACTATTATGTTATTTTCCGTATAAATTTACGATTGCTAATCGTTATTAAAAAAAACCGGTCACAAGAGTGATAAATATGTATTTATCAGAATATTTTAATATATAATTTATTGTGAATAGTGAAGGTGTTTAATTTTATGAATAGTTGAAATATTTAAACTGATGTTTAAACTATAACAGTCTCTACTAAACTAATTTTAAATTTAAAATAATGATAATAAGGATGCTTTGAATAGTTTGTAGTAAAGACATATATTTCACATTACCGGTTTATTATTTCAGTGGGTGGGCAGCGATGCTTTGTACAGTGCTAGATCATATGGAGCTTGTGTCATTTAATTTTTCTATCATACACTGTCATTTACAAATTCATTAAGGTCATTGCATAAAGTTTTATATATTTTTTAAGTAGCAACGTATCCATTGTAATTATCTGTCATAGACCGTTTTTTTTTTGGAAAGCATAGGGGGTGACCTCTCATTGTTAAAAAATAATTATATCTTTAGATATTCCAGGATCTGTTAATAGCCCATTTCAGCTTCACTAACCCAAAACATTTTTGTAAATATTCGATTTACAAACGTTTCACTCAAGGAATTATGTGCGTCGTCACTTTATCAAGCCAAGAATAGAATAACAAATTAGAGAAGGCGTCCTCCCATATAAAAATTGTGACTAAATAACAAGCGGGTATATTTTAGTGGGAAATATAAAAATATAAAAAGAATTCTTATAAAATTATTTGTTTATTTAAAAAATATTATTTAATATTATTATTTGAATACTAAATTAAATCGAAAAAACACTATATAATTTGGTAATTGACATTTAACAAATGTGGAAAATGTTTCCTTAGGCCAATAATATAATTTTAAATGCGAATATTTTGGAAATTTATTGCTATACTGGAATAATTGAAGACATTGAGTGTTATGTATATAAATCATATTCTCCTCAGTCATTATTAAGAAAAATAATTCCATTTTCACAATATTTCCTATAAATATACAAAATATATTGAGTAATTGAAGCTACTATTTATTTTTATACTACAATTTCCATACTTAACAAATATGAAAAAAAAATCTACATTAGTACTTTAAAAACACTTGAAACAGAAACATAGCTAACTGAATAATATTTTATGCATCTGAACTGTCTTTTATGAACCTTTTTTCTTTTTTATATATTTCTTGTATAAGTATTTACTCAAAAAACTTAATAAACCAACTCAACTAACCCTTTGATATTGTATTGCATGTTCGTTATCTTCCCGAAGTTGAAGGTGCAGATTCATCTGTTACTATATAATATATATACAAACCCATGTTAAATTTTTCATTTCAATGTTAAAATCTTACAATTTACTTCGTTTTTATACTAATTCTATTTCAATTGAAATGCAATGAATATTTGTTGTTGCATTGTTGACTTTTAAAAACCATTTAGGTTTAGAGCAGGATACTTTAGGAAACTGTACATCCTATTAAAACCTCAAACTACATACCCTGGAACTACTTGAACCCACCTGAATATCTTTGTTTCGTTTTTAAATTTAAATATTATCATTTTTATTTATGCTGCTGCCAAATGCAACGATGAAAAATGCATGTTTCTAAAAAAACCTGCCTCCTACAAAAACACTTAAGTTAGTATATCTTATTATAATTGTCTAATGATTAATCATATCTTGGTAAAAGTTACAAAATCAATTGTAAACAATTAAAATTGATAGATATTATAAAATATCTCAAAATTTTAAACCAAAGCACATGACAAAAAAGATAAATCTGTCAATTGCCCTGTCTTTAATACCTCCAGCCCTCTGATGGTTCTGAAGCACATATAAACATAGTCACAAGGTTATTCAAAACTTTCTTTTTTTATGAATTATATATATATATATATATATATATATATATATATATATATATATATATATATATATATATATATATATATATATATATATATATATATATATATATATTGTTTTTTATAAGGCTTCTTCTGATTTATAAACGAATCAAAACCTGTATCTAAATGGGTAAAATAATGTTGTTACCACGCTGTTTTATTAATCGGTAAAAGTAACAAAAAATGTTAAAATGCAAATTTTTTAAAAATATTAATTTGTATTGATAAAATGTATGTTGGCCTGTCGACTAGATTATGTGATAAAAGCAATCTGCACAATGTCAAAAAGGATATCCGCTATTATTTTAAAAACATTTTATTTATACATTCTAGATTAATTTAAAAGCAAGCTTTGTCAGATAAAATATGCATATAATTAGTAAAATATTATTACTGCTGATTCACGTCATCAATATTTCTGAAGTCATTGATGTTGCTGTATCAAATCTGACTTTAGTTTCCAACGTTTTCCGGTATATAAGTCTAATTATTACTAGTAACGTCTTGTGTCCACAATGTATTAAATTAATCATGTTTCTTTCATATGCATACAGTATTTTCAACATAAAATCAGAATTGTTTTGTTACATAACATTAATTAAAATATATGCAAATTATCTCAAGAATTAACACTCACTAAATTTTTTTAAATTTCATTTAATTAAATGTAACTTCCATTAACTTTCAATAATCAACAAAGTGTGATATTATAAGTGTAAATTACTACGTCACTGAACATTATAACAAAGTACCATAAATAAGATTGTGTTCAGAACAGTAACAACTTTAGAGCATCAAATATAAGTATTCATAATATTTCTTTACTTTTATGTTATAGACATAAATATGGAATAATAAATGAAGGAATAACATATATTATAAAACATTCTTGAAATTGATATTTCATTTTAGCATGTATATTAAAGGAATTTATTTATAATCATTAAATTAAATATTGATTTTCCAAAACGTAGGTCTATAAAGTACATATCAAAATAATTGATATAATCCACCTAATTAACAATTGTATATAAATTGTATTGTAATTGTATAGTAATATATTTTACTTTTATTAGAGAGTGGGAATATTAGGACATCCTAATATTTTAATTGTTGTTGGTTAATTTTTTAATAACATTTAAAACACATGAAATTGAATATTTCATTTTAGCATGTATATTAAAGGAATTTATTTATAATCATTAAATTAAATATTGATTATCCAAAACGTAGGTCTATAAAGTACATATCAAAATAATTGATACAAGGTTTAAAGAAGAAAATGTCATATAGTCACATATTGTATTGCATTAATCCTTAAAAATGTTAATGCTTATCAATGTTTAAAAATATTTACATTGGCCTCTTTTCCAGACTAAGAGTTAAAGTTCTAGGCGCGTTTGTAGATGTATTCCCTGCAGGTATAATCCACCTAATTAACAATTGTATATAAATTGTATTGTAATTGTATAGTAATATATTTTACTTTTATTAGAGAGTGGGAATATTAGGGCATCCTAATATTTTAATTGTTGTTGGTTAATTTTTTAATAACATTTAAAACATATAGTTTATCCATAGTTATTTTGTGCATACATCATCAAGATGTTTAATGTATTGCCTGTCGCAATTTATAAATTCGTTTTAGAATCAGACAATATTTTCCTTCTCATTTTATTCTAGTTAAAAGAGACACAATGCTGTATGATTGGTTCGAACACGTAAACGAATGAGCCTGGCAAAGTCGCCCTGTTGTCAAACGTATGCAAAATTCTTGAAAGCAATAGTGACAAGAGGTTATAACTGTAACCTATAGACTATGTTGTCCCTATAATTAACTGTAGATTTTAGATGTACTATAATATTAAAATAAATTATATATAACATTTTTGTTCAGTTATTTGATTTAGATTAGAATTTTGTTGTATGTCAAAGCCAAACTGAACTAAAACTCAAGAGTCGATGCGGCAACATTGCGACGTTTTGATGTCACAAATTTAAATGACGTATGTACAAAATAACTTTGAACAGACTATATGTCAGTTATCACTTATCATCAAAATCAAAACATTTTCGAAACTGATTAATCGTAATATTACTTTTTATTAAATTTTTATTTAGCTTATAAGTATTTTATCCTGACGACTAAATAATTAATAATTTTTTTATTTATGTTCCAGGCACTGCTTTAGAATGTTTTTCTTGCGCTGAAGACAAGTGCTTAAATCCCGATTTATGGCAGAAGATAACAAATTGCGGAAAAACAGCGAGTGGGAATCATATTGGAGCATGCTTAAAGGAAGTTTATATTAGTAAGTTACTGTCAAGCATGAAAAATAAATATTAGGTACTTGCACGTATTTTGATCAGTAATTTTCATAGGTGAATATGCGTGAATAAGTATCAATATTAATTATTAAACAACCTAACCTAAATAACTAAGTGTTAAATTCCATGGATTTCATAATTACCTACACAAAATAACAGTTGTTTATATACTATTATTGAGTTGATAGCGAAGCTAATCAAATACTCGTACTGTTAGAAACGCATAGTGATTGATAACAATTTACCTTAGGAAATGTACTTTCAATATAAAAAAGTAGTCAGAGCAGAATATATGCAAGAACCTAATTTGTCTTATATTAGAGTTTATTATAGTAGCAAAAACTGAATTATCAAGAAAATATAATGGTAAAACAATAGGGAGAAATTAACTATTACCCCTTGATAGCTTTTCATTATTGAATAAAAATCAAAATCATGGTTATATAATCCTCTGATGAAACTAACTAAACTAACTAACGAAAGAGTTCGTTGTAGCCTAGTTGGGACAAAATGTGCTTGATTGTTGGAGTGTCAGTCTCTCTGTGAATTTAATCATTTTTGACAAACCATGAAGCGTTAATAATTATCCAGAGAAGCTTAGTTTGGGAAACTTAAAGCCGTCACCTGGTTGGGGATCCATAGAGGGAAAACCGGCAAGTGCTACCGCTTCTCTTTGTACCGAAAATCATTGAGAATTCATCATTTAGATATTCTGGCGGGTACAACATTTTGTTCAGTCGATTTATGACAGCTTACATTGTTGTGATAAAAATCATTCAGCTTTTTTCGCTTTTTCTGAATTTCTCTGAAGAGATTTTTTTTTCGTGAATAACTTTTATTCGATTTGGCTCCTTTTGGAAGAAGAAGAAGAGGAATCCAGACACTCGATTTCCATCTTGTTTCCAAGTTCACAGGGATTCTAAGTAGCAGTGAACTCACGCCATATCAATTTGTGACCTTTAATTTTGACATTTTACGCATATTAGTTTACTTTAGCTTTGATATATAACTATATTCTAATGCAAATAAAATAATGAAACAAAAATATTATATATAGATTAATTTTTAAAATTTTAGCACATTTAATTCATTATATTATCAAATAAATTAAGCGACAGTTGATTATACAGCCCCAATAATTCATAGGTTAGAGTTATTTTATTATATTTACATTTAACTCTTTTCTAACTCATCCATGGTATCCTCTGGGGGCTTAGCCCAAGTAATTAATAATTATACATCAAAGTAATGTATTTTATTTTCACTGGAGAACATATTTACATTTTTATGTTTAGTTTTTATTTCCTTCGTCGCTGGGGTTATTTTCTTATTTGATATCATTGCTTTTTCTCTCAGTTTATTCAGTTACTACCTGTGTACATATCAATTAGTATAGTTACCTTTAATTGTTTACATTCAGATTACCCTGTCTTGGTAATGTCAGCATGTAAATCCTAATCCCTTATGCAGAAAGAGCCACTATTCAAATCAATAACAAAGCTGTTAATTTTCGATCTAACAGTAATTCACGATGCCACTTATCAATTTCTTCTTCTGGGCGTCTGAAGAAATTCATCTAAACTGAAGTGTGTTATTGTAGATAATCTTTTCCACATATCCAAACACACTTCTCAAATGTATTTGTCTGATGAAAACGGTTCATATAAACTCGTGCATGTTCGAAGTTATCGATTTTCATTCCAACCAGATTAATCACAAATACTAAGCAGCGATTTGAAATCATTGACAACCAGAAGCATTTTGCAGTCTGATTCGGTTACATGTTACAATAAAATGATTGTCTAGTATTAAAATTAATTTATATATATATATATATATATATATATATATATATATATATATATATATATATATTGATGACGTGAGTTCACTGCTATTTGAGATATACTACAGTTGCGTTTTCTGACTTAAGGATCCATTTTAGTACGCCATAGTTTATCACACACAGCCAGAGGAGTGTACCTCCTATAATAAGCCCTGTGAAAATATTTTTTTCGGTTCAATTATTGAGGTCGCTGAAAACGCAAGATTTGATTGGTTAGTTTAAATTGCTCATATAGAAACATGCAGAGAACATATTTTGTTTTAATTTGTTCCTAATTTCACATAACTACCATATGAGGTCACATTCATTGTCCAATATTATTCAAATAAAAACCAAACCAACCAAAGTATATAAATGATTATAATATATAAAAGTATACAAATATAAAAAAATAAAGAAATAAGTATATAAGTAAAAAAGTTAACAGCTCAGCACTTTCGGCAATATAATGAAAGTATTATTTTACTTTAGAGTTTTATCTTCTAACAGGTCAATTAAAAAGTCCCCGGCCTACCATAGTAAAACACATTTTTTGGCAAAATTAATTTTTTTTATTTAACATAATTCCCTTCAAGGGTGATCCACTGATTATAGCCACTCCCCCAACTTTTCGATACCATTTTTGTAGTACGATTTGTCCTTGACTTCAAAATAGGCCTCAGTTCATAGGCATCAGCGAGCATTCTTTTTGAGATCTGAGAACAGGAAATAGTCGCTGTGGTCAGATCTGGAGAATACGGTGGATGAGGAAGCAACTTGAAGCCCAATTAAGGGATTTTTGCCATCGTTGTCACTGACTTGTAACACGGTGCATTGTCGTGGTGAAGCAACACATTCTTTTTCTTCAAATGTGGCCGTTTTTCGGCGATTTCGTACTTCAAACGGTCCAATAATGCTATGGAGTAGTGGCTTTAGATGGTACTTCCCTTTCAAGGTAGTCAATAAAAATTATTCCATGCGCATTCCAAAATACAGACGCCATAACCTTAGCAGCCGACTATTGCGTTTTCCATGCTTTGGAGCGGTTTCATCGTGTGCAGTCCACTTGGATGACTGTCGATTGGACTTCGGAGTGAAATGATGGAGCCATGTTTCATCCATTGTCACATATCGACGCAAAAACTCGGATTTATTACGCTTGATCAACTTCCGAATCATTAACTCGTCGTTGTTTTTGGTCAAAAATGAGCTCGCGCGGCACCCACTTTGCACAGAGCATTCTCATACCCAAATATTCGTGAATGATATCATGTACTCGTTCAGTTGATATCTTTAGAGTATGTACTATTTCATTCAATTCAATTTACGATCATTCAAAATCATTTTGTGGATTTTTTAAAATGTTTTCGTCGGTAGCAACCTCTTTTGGACGTCTACTACGTTCATCGTCTTCGGTGCTCATTTCACCACGTTTAAATTTAGCATACCAATCCTTGATGGTTGATTTTCCTGGGGCAGTGTCCGAAAACTCGGCATTAAGCCAAGTTTTTGCTTCAACTGTATTTTTCCCTTCAAAAAGCAATATTATATCAACACGCGAAATACCTTTTTGTCAATTTGTTTCACAATGACAAAAGTTGCTTCATTCAAAAAGCTATAATTCACAAACTAATGATCCGGCAGCTGTCAAATTTATACACGCATCTTTAGAGGTTTAGGGCTAACTAAAAAACATATAGATTTAATTTTAGACATCTATGTGTCAGGCCGCGGACTTTTCAATTGACCTGTTAGCTAATGTTATACTGAAATCAGGTCTCTCCCTGTTAGTATTGCATTAACTCCTAACAATAATTTTAAAAAATTTAACTGGAAACCCATTATTGGTTGAACAATTAAAATGCATTTTTAGGATATCTGTGACAACAACTGATATTCTATCTCTGGCATGTTAATTTTGTTCACAATTTTCCCCAAATATAACAAATTATATTAAAAAAATGAATTGATAATGAACACTTTAAATGGTTTTTCAAACATACTATCTGGAGAATGTATATTTCTATCTCCATGCACTCTAATAGATCCAAATAAAACTCTTAATCAATATTAGTTAAGATACCTTAAATGAATATAATGAGTTGGAAACTCATCCAAAATTATCCTTGAAGTAACAATTAAAATTTTAATTCATGGTACTGTAACAAATATTACACATTAACTATCACATTTTTCGAATAGCTGGGTGCAAGTAGGCTGACTTTCTATAAAAATAATATATACATATAAGTGTGTAATAAACCTATAATTGTATATGCACTTGGTAAAAACAATGTTGGATAGGCACTTATCCTAAGTCCTAGCTAAGTCCTGAGACGTACAGACCATGATGATTATAAATTTGTATTATGGTTAATCTAGATAATTTTACTTTAAATGATGTCTCTGATTCATAATTTAGTAACAATAAAACATAGAAAAAATGTATTACATAAAATCAAGTTTTCCTTTTATTTTACGGAATCCAAAAGGCTCCAAACATTTACGAGGAAAACCAAACTAAAAAAGGAAAACGGACAACAAATTTAAAAATGATTGCATTAACACTGTTTAAGCGAACCGCTCTGCATGTTGTTCTATTCGAATTTTTTGGTCATTTTGTAACTATTTAAACTTAGCCAATTAAACCTTGTGATCGCAGCGCTAAAAATATTCACCTTTCACCATTCGTACATGTTCGATTGGCACGGTAGCTATTTGAGTAAATTTTATATAAAAAGAATTATAAGGCATGGGTCCAAAAGACCGTATAAGATTCTACTGTTGTCATGAAGGTAGTCAAGGTGGAAGACTCCATAGAAAGATGAATTCAAGAATGAAAATCACCTTCGAAACCGTCGATATCTTGCAAGCGTACGATTTCATCCAGGTAAAAAATAACTATCGGATAGGTCCTTTCGTTTTTAGAATTATCAGCCTGGTTAGACCCCGGAAACAACACTTTCGGTCAAGCTTTTTCAGTCACCATCGGGAGTCCGAGGAACAAGCGTTATAGGTAATGCGATGTACCCGTCTAATTCACTTTCACTTTTGCTCTCCATCTTCATCAATTCCCTAGCAATGTCTTAATTATGTATCTTAATCAAAGTGGTAGATTTTCCTTAGTAACCAACAATCTTATTAAGTAGTGGCTTTGTTTATAGCCCGTAATTTCAATCAATGTATCAATCTCGTTTTTTATTTATTATTTAATTAATATATTGTTACTAGTCGTTTTCGTCTAACCTACAATTTGTCTTTATGCTAACTTAAATCTAGGTATATAACTAGGAGGACCCATCGGCCCTAACCCAGTCTCTGGTGAAATAATGTCTATACATGTCACTGCTGAATTTTTTAATATATACTACACAACACTACACAAGTTCAGATGGTTAGATTCTTTTGAGTCTGTGTCCTGTTCTGGTGTTATCAAAAAGTTGCAATATTTCTATATTAGTATGAGAATGGAGTCTTTCCTCATGCCCCTTTGCAATTTATTACAAATCTTGATTTCTTGACTGACTGTGGGTATCTTAAGGCGTCGATGTAGGTAATTAGTCCTATAGTATTTGGGTGCACCCACAATACCTCTCAGGACTTTGTTCTGAAATTTTTTTTATTTTATTAATGTTATTCTTTGCAGAACATCCCCATAATTGAACTGCGTATGTCCTTATAGGTTTCAATATTTGCTTATATAATAGCAATATGTTATGTATTGATAATTGTAATTTTCTTCCAATTAGCCAGTACATTTTCCTATATTTCCTGTTCCTTCCAGCGAAGTTTTGCATCGATATTCATTCCAAGATATCATCCAGATATTACGAGTTGCTATATGGAATGATAGTGTTATTTAATATTATTGGTGCTTGTACGGTCTGTTTATAGGTGAACTGCACATGTACAGATTTACTTTCATTAATTATTATTTTCCAAGCTTGTGTCCAATTATTCATATTGTCATCTGCCTGTTGTAATTTTCGTGAGGCTTCTTCACTATTGTCTCCAACAGCTATAATCGCAGTATTATCAGCAAATGTAGCCATCATGATATTTTCCATTTGTGGTATATCAGAAGTGTAAAGTAGATAAAGCATTGGTCCCAATACACTTCCTAGTGGTACACCTGCTTTAGCTTCTTTTATTGTACAGTAAGCTTCTTCTTGCTTGACTCTAAATATTCTGGTTGTAATGTATGATTTTAACAGTTCGGTGTGTTGTTTTGGTAGCATTTTCTGTAGTTTATGAACAAGGCTTGTGCTACATCTAAGTATATAACTGAGCATACTTTTCGTAGGCTTTTGTAGACTTTCGTAGGCTTTTTCAATAACATCTGTTATTCTGTGGACCTGGTCAATTGTTGAGGGTTTGTTAATAGACCCAAACTAGTGTGTTGGTATTAGTTTTTTTCTCTCTATGATCGGTTTTATTCTTTTCAACGGGAGTTTTTCAAAAACCTTAGATATTACTGGCCGCAGTGATATAGGTCTATAGGATTTTATTTCGTTTGGTGACTTCCCAGGTTTTGTGATTATTATAATTTCCGTCGTCTTCCAAATGTCTGGGACATGTTTTAATCTAAATGCTGTATTGATCAAGTTGGTGAGTTTTATAATTCCCTTTCTTGGTAGTTTTTGCAGTAATTCTCCTGTTATTAAATCGTAGCCTGGTATATCTTTAAATGATGTGCTCAAATTTGTATATTTAACTTATTTCATTGTAACTAAAATAACTAAAACTAAGTTAAGTATCAACTAAAATAAGTATTTACGCATGTATAAAAGATTACTTTATAATTGACTTATGGAAATTATTATGACAGATGCGGACAAAAAGGAAATTACACAAAGACGATGTGTTATAGCTGACAAAGATGCATCTGGCAAACCGACTTTTGCTTGTACGAATGGTCAAAACAAAGAATGTAAAGTCTGCCTCGAAGATCTTTGTAACACGGCCAATAAGATCCCTGCGATCGCTAGTTTTTTGATAGTGGGAGTAACTATAGTAAACGCTTTAATTTAGGTAAGTGCAATGTAATTCATAGAGTGTTAACTTAAAACATATAATATAAGAATTGTTTTGTATGGTCTTAGTAGAGAAAGTGCTGGAACGTCATATCGCTGAATTTCATTGGTTACTTTAAATTACCATTACAGGTACCTCTCATGAAAATATTTTGTCCCGTAGTATTTCATAGGTTGAGGATTTCATATGGATCACATGACTAACCTCTAACGTCATACTGAAAGAAAACTAAATCTGTCTTATCATTTTATTTACTTGTTCAACACAACAATGAATTGAGGCAAGTTATAATTATTTTTTACATTTTATTCTGGATGGGATAATTAAAACGGCTAAATTATTAAATGAATAATTCGAGTTAAAATTGAGAAAACATACAAACAAGAAATATTTTAAAGAACAGCAACAAAATATTAATATGTATTATTATTCGAGATGCTATCTTGTCTATAAAATTAGTGTTAACTTATTGGTTTACAAATTGAATTACTTTATTTTGTGTTAATCTATAATTGAATGCAAACAAAAAGAGCGTTAAGTTCCTTTTTTTAAACATATTTGTTGAAGAATGAATATTTCTGACCCCACGTGTTAGATCCAAAAAAATCCCACCTATCTTAAGTCGAAATATTTATTCAGGATTTTAACCAAAATACATTTCTTAAAGTAAATGAACCTTTTTGGTGGCTTATTTAGCGCTGTGGTAAAGGCGACAAGACGATCCTTCTGCTGTTACGATAGTCGTGGTAACTGTGGTCGTTAACTCTGGGTAATACTTTCATGATAGGATGTTTGGCTTGATCAAAATATTTTTAAAGTCGAATTGGAAATTTCATCAAATTTTCTTTTAACTAAGTCATAAAATTTCAGAAAAATGCTAATCGTACTTTAAGTCAAGCATACAAAAATTGCGACTTAAAATAACAGCAACACGCAATCGCTTTACAGAAATGAGGCAGTTATATGCCTTTGTGGACTAATTCAGAAGTAGCTGCATGACGTGCCTGCATTGCTGGGACCACATAAAACAATTTCCCAATGTAATTTTATGATATATTTTCATGACGCATTTGATAACATTTACATAAATAAATATCTATACATACAAATTTATAATCTATATACAAAGAAAGCAAAAGTAACATTAGTTTCTTTTACAGTTATTTGTAAGTAGTATCAAATAACATTACAATTCTGATAATATATAATGACATATAATCTGTATAATAGCATAAGTACATATAATTTGTTTATAATAATGATTAATTAATAATAAATTAGAATAATAATAATTAAAATAAATTTAATTAATAATAGTTTATTAAAATGTTGTATTAATAAGTTGTAATTGTAATAATAGATATTTTATATTTGTTTGGAATTTGTTTTTTTTTAATAATCTATTTCATACCAAAATATGAAATATTTCTTCAGTGGGGATTTTTTACTTAATATAAAAATATACAAATTTTTACTTTTTATTTTACGGTAGATTAAATTTTACTGTTTAGAACCTAAACTTCTTTTTTAGCTTTTATTATTCAGTATTATATTTTTTTAAAAACCAGTCTATATATATATATATTTTATTAGATATGCTTAACACAATCTTAATGTATTAGTATTATTCAATTGTACGCGACACGCGTCAATATGTAAGCAGGACGAGTATGGGATATAAACTAAACATTTTCTAAACACTTATACACTATACGAGTGCTTCATGTGCTTCGGTTCGCTCCAATCTTCTGATTACCTGCATGCTATCCACTAGCTATAATAAGCTAATTATTTGGTAAATTGGCATTTAAGATGCATGTAAAATAATATAAAGTATTAAATTTTAAATATGAGGGGTCTAAGACAATTAAAAAAATTAATAATTTTATTAAAGTAAAACATACTTAAAGTATTCAGTGGTGAAGTTAAGTGTAGCTCAAGCAAAAATATCGCTGCTCAAGCTGTAACCAAAGGCACACTGCAGTATTATGCTTCAATTTGTCCACTTCTGTCTCTCTATATGTAGACTATTGCAATTTGAAATTATCAAAAGTTATATAGATACCAAGGAAATTAGGTTGGTAGCAGTGTCATTCGCAAGATTAACAAAGGTAAACTGATACAGGCGATACTGAACAATAATTTTATTCAAACGTAAGGGTAAATTGATATGGTTCGGTGAATGAAAGTAAAACGAAATGAAACAGTGGTGTTTACACTATGTGACCGTTATTTATTGGCAATATAAAAAAATGTAGAAAATACAAAATAGATAAAACGGATGGCAGCGGAGTTACCTGTTGACGAGGCTTGAACAGTCGATGGTGCCACGTCTAAACCAAACGCTAGTCGAGTACTGAATGACCGAAATACCCTTCAATAACATCCCAGATAAACGTCTCGGGGTTACGAGCTATTCGTTATCGTTTTTGTCGCTTGGCACCCCGCCCGTGTTCAACATCTGGGATTATATTTCTGGGTACTTTGTTGGCCGTTATTCCACGATATAAAATTCGACATGCCTCAAGGTCGCTACAGAACTATAAACTGCCCAGGTGAGAAAACGACTACGTACAGCTCTGTAGGCATTTATGTAGGAGGGAGGTATTACATCGCGCTACTGTTACGTTACTGGCTGCGGACTATATTGTATTCGAAGAATTGCGACCGTGCTTAAAAACCATATGTTTTACTGTCTGAAGAGAATGGTATATGGAACGAAAGCGGTTTGGTCTGTTTTCTAATAGATAAAAACCATCAGTGTTACTTTATATCTCCGTTCAACAAGTCGGATTTTCTCCATATTATTTTTTCCATAAAATAAAGTTGTTTTTTAGTAAAATAATAGTTTTTGTGTTCTAATACCTTTGCCATTTTATAATTTGTATGCCACATTTATATAATGAAGCTCACAGGAAAGCAAAGCAAGGCCTCCAAAAAACTAGTAAGTATAGAGCTATAACTGTAGTGAAAGAAAATATTCAAAACAGTCGATAATAAAAATAATTAATATTTCGTCTCAATACCTGCTGACGAATATGTCATAAGTAAGACAGACATGTAAGAATTCTTTCGCCTTCTGATTTTAAGACAGAAAAGGAAAGATACTATTACTGGGGTTTTTTTAGGCTACAGGGAAGTCATAGTGTAGATGTAGCACATGATTGGCTAGTTGAGAGCAAGCGTACTTATATAAAATCAATAAAATATCAATTTAGTTTGGTTATTTTTGAGGTTTCTTCTCTTTATTTATCCATATTTTGTTAAGAGTAAATTTAGATAAGGATATTGTCTTTTGCTTCAATTTCACCACAATGCGATTACTATTATTAATAAAATAAAAATCATATCAAAATAAAATCATGATAATAATGTTCCTGAAATTTACTAATATACCTTTATTCTTCACTAAATAACCTAAATTAATATTAAGGTATTAAAAATATTAATGAAAACGAGAGAAATAAATAAAAATTGATGTCAAATATGGCATATGTCAATATCAACGAAACGGTATCAACATATTCAATTATCACTTATACTCACATATTTTTTATGTATTATGGTACCTTTGCATTCGGTTTTTTTTCATACTACCAATATGTTCCAAATGGGCTTCGTATGTCTGGATTCTTGTCTTGTAACTTTATATTTTTATAAGGTACATCTATGAACTTTGCATAGTCCATACAATATTGCTTCGATAATGTCGGTATGTATTCCTTACATATTATTATCAAACGTTCATTTGACACAGCATATTTTTTAATAACAACTAGGAACAAAGACGTTAATATTTGTAGATATTAGTTTAGGCGTCTGATGTATGTATGTGTTTGGTGTTTATTTATGTCAGATTTATTTACGACAACAAAAACACCCCAAACACACATGTTTTAATTCGGCACATTTAACCATGGAAAAATACGGAAAGCAGGTGGATTTGGGACCGATTAAGACATGAGGAGAGTGCAGATGACAAAGGCCAGACTGAATGCATTTCAACCCTTTGGAAGACCTCTGATAGTGTAAATAAACAGATATATATCGACAACGGTATTGACTTTGGAAACTCGTGAGGAAGGCGAATATCAGGGTATTTATGGGCGTGTAGCTTTGTCGAGATAAGGGAATCATCATTGGACAGGTTAGAGTGGTACGCAGCATTAATGGTACGTTGGGTGCGCAGGAAATCGATGTACAGCACGCCCCGCCGGTCCCAGGCCACCG
The DNA here is from genome assembly GCF_030347505.1 of Rhynchophorus ferrugineus. Lineage (NCBI taxonomy): Eukaryota > Metazoa > Arthropoda > Insecta > Coleoptera > Curculionidae > Rhynchophorus > Rhynchophorus ferrugineus. The sequence goes on along the minus strand of NW_027472580.1, from coordinate 27,287,298 downwards.
TACACAGAACCTTCCCCTCGGACCTGGTTGTTTTCGCTTTGACTGGCGCCCCTTCCTCCTTCTTTCTCCACTCTTTAGACGACATATTGATTTCGGGAGTGTAATAGTGTACCTATGTCTCGTATTTAGTAAAAATTCGAATTAAAAAACCATCCCCCTCCGCCTCGTATCGCGTCAGCAAGCGGCGACAAACTTTCAACCATTTCACTGGTTTAGGAACTCATCGCACCGTTATTTTGCGGTATTGAAGGTGTTCGTGGTCCTCCTACGGTCCTCCAAAAAGAGTTGTTCCACTCGGCGAATGCTGCTTCGTGGTCGACGATCATGCGGCTCGTTCTCGACGTTTTCGATGTCATCCTTGAATGCTTTGGCTCGTTTGAACATGGCAGCTCTACTCAGTCACTCACTACCGAACTGCCACACTGTTCGCAAGGGACCTAGCTATCACATACTCAAGCCACGACCTTTAAAACGTGCATGCGCGCCATCTACAGCGTTTGTCTACATCATATTTGAACCACCCTCGTAAATACAATCTGAGAAAGATTATTGAAACGCACATGCGAAGAATGACCCATTGGACATAATGCTTACTTTCATGTAGTCTGGTGTTTGTGCTTAGAAAGAGCGAGAACATTATAGGTTTTACAAAGTTAATCAAAAAGAGTACTTACCTATTAGTTCTGAAGACAACATAAAAATAGTCTTCTACTTTATCAGTTTATATTAACTTATTCATCTTATGTCCTGACACTAACAATAATGGGCGTGCATTGAGATCATGTTCGATAATACGAGATTCTGTCTCTAAGGTTAGTACGCCTGCCTAGGATTAAGCTAAATACTCGAATAAACAATACTCGTGCTATTTTTATATATTTAAAAGTCTCCTTTTACCATCTAGGGCTTTATCTGAACTGGACCTACAGTTTAACTTGGTCCCCGAACCACGGTTCTCGGTAATATACCTACCGACTGGCGTGTAACCAACTTCAGTCCTATCGCCTTTACCATTGCGCCGAGAGGCCGGCACTCGTGCTATTGTGCACTCACTTCTCCAGCTCTAGCTATGGTGCAATGCAAATAAGGGAAAAAGTCAAAGGCCGTACGCTAGATACGCTTCAAATTATTCATAGGTCATAACTACACATCAGTACCTTTGACCATTTTGACGTTAGTTTCTGGTTTATATAATAGTTATAATTAATACTTACAGTTACAATCATAAAACTATTAACTTTGATTTACCATAATTTAAGAATTATACAAGGATAAGAGAACAGACGACGATTCGAAGAAATATTAAAATAGGAAACGATAAAATAGATAACGATAATTGGGTAAATACATAAATAAGTAGAGGATAATAAATAGAGAAAAAGAAAATTAAAATAGTAAATGAGGACTAATAGATATAAAATAATAAATTGGAATTTTAAAGACAGAACTGGAATATTCTGTAAATAAATAAACACAGTAAAATAGACCGAATAACATTTTCTGATAGTAAATTATCCTAATAGGATATATCCATAATTCTTTTAGCTATAAAAGAGCAATGTATATGGTAAATTAACCTTAAAATCTCAATCTAAACGTACCAACTTTTATTATTATCGATATTACTAAGTTGCGTGTTACTACAAAAATAGCAGTAAATATTCGAGCAGGTTTAAAACATATTAAAATACTTCTTTTAAATAATAATAATAGAAACATGGACAGTGATATAAAACTAATTTTATAAGTGACGAATACTAATTTTATCGAGGCCGAATACATCAGTATGTATTTCCCAAGATTCTATTTAAATATATATGCTGACGCAATGCGGACAATGTTTACATATATATACCTACACATATTTGGATGTATGAAGGAGAAACTATTTAATATGAGTACAATATGCTTAATGATTTTTTTGGATATACAATATTACATTATATACAATATTTTATTAGATGCGAATGTTAATAAGACTTTACAGAATAACTTTTATAGGCACGTAAGATAGCCACCGACAGTTGTCCATGTGAAAAGAAGCACTCTCAGTCCGTTGGAGTCTGTTATTTTTCAAATCAATGATTTTGATCCATATATTTTTCTGTTTAAAGTTATTTTGTACATCTAAAAAAACGACGCATTGTTGCCATATCAACTCTGAGTTTTAGTTCAGGTTGGCTTTGACACAACAAAATTCTAATCTAAATAAAATAATTGAACAAAAATGTTATCAAATATAATTTATTTTAATATTATAGTACATCTAAAAGCTACAGCTAATTATACAGCCACAATAGTTTATAGGTTAGAATTTTAACCTCTTATCACTATCGCTTTCAAGAATTTTGCATACGTCTGACAACCGGACGACTCTGATAGGCTCAAAATTTCATGATTTTTTTAACAAATTAATTTTTTTTAAATTATAATGTTGAACTTAATTGAAAAGTGTTTTATAGACAAATTCATTGGATATCTTAACAATAATATAACAGAATTAAATTAATAATTAAAATAGGATTATTATAAAATAAGATTCTACAGTTGACATATTTAGGTAACTAATATTGATAAAAATTTGATAATTATATATTGTTTATAGAACCAAAATTATTAGAGTATCAGGTGATCTATATGAGCAAATAACTTGTATAATATTAAAACTTTTTCTATATATTTTATAAAACATTTTATTAAGACAACGCTTATTATAGACTTTAACGCAAATCTGATATTCTTATACTAATGTATATTTAAAATATATTATGTAATGTTGAGATCACTGCGCTATCTGTAAGAGATACTTTTACTTCTTGGTAAATAAAATGTAAATATTCAACAAAACATTATAATGGTCACTATCTTGTCGTGGTATCGAGATCAGGCGATGGGAATGCTGAGATGTACACTTTGGATATAAAGGCCGGCGTCTTGACTGGAGATCATATAGTTTTCTAAGAGTGTATCGAAGAGTATGTTGTTGACGTAATTGGTAGCCGAATGTTATTGTAACACCTTGTATATTATCAAAATAGTGACCAATTTAATGTTTTGTTCAACATTTGTATTTTATTTACCAAGAAATAAAAGTATTTCTTACACTATCAACTACACCAACAACACGAGCGACTCTAAGAAACTATATGATTTCCAGTCAAGGCGCCAGCCTTTATATTCAAAAAGTGGACATCTCAGCATTCCGTTGGCCCGCTCCAGATACCACGTCCGCCGTGATTAGCGAATAAGTCATCAGAGGCCCTCTACGTAATTCGTCAACAATGCCGTTCTGTATTATCTTACACATCTGAAACATATTAATTGTTCAATCCGGCAACAGTCTTGACTTTAATCTTGACTTGACGGTAAAATCACAAAAGTTAATATATATGTTAACCCAACAGAATAAAACTTTAATACAATTTACAGCAATTTATTCTCCAAATAATATTACAGAACAGCATAACAATCCGGCCGATAACGATGAAAAGCGCACACGCTGATTTATTGTCGATTCTCTCGTGTTTGAGGCTCGATTTGGGTATGCATGCTCCTGACTTCGAATACCAGTACATAATGGTGAGTACAGAGTTGAACGAAGCGAACGTTCGGGGTCTGCGCGAATATTCGTTATGGATTCGGCGAAAATGTCTCCGTTTGCGGTGATCGAAATCAGTTCGTGGGCCGTTCGGTCCTTCTCGGAAACTTTCGGTCTCTAAAAATCCTGTATTCTTTTGTTTATAATCATACTTTTCACAATGACATGCGAAAATGAAATATCTTGTGAATTATTTTCGACGGTACGTGTAGTGTTCTTTTCCTAAAAAGCAATGTTTATTGCTAAAATAATATGTACCCTCTAATCGTTTTTAAAAGAGTACCAATTTATTGTAAGTATGGCTGGTAACATAATAAACAAAGGAAGAAAATACGAATAATATTGGAACTCAACTCGTTTGAATTTTATGATAAGAATATAACATAAAACTCTTACGTTTATACAGTGTTAGTATTCTATTTATAGATTCGTGAAGAGATTTCAAACATCCTTATAAGAGGATATTATGTTAGTATCTTTTAAAACTATAAAGTAAAAAGTAAAGTTGATAACAAGCACATTTAAGACATATCTTGGAAAAATTAAGCAGTAACACCTAACACCATCAAACTAGTGATATATCTGCTGTCTTAATATAGAATAACATAGGTAAGTGACTTTTTTCTCTAAAACTAATGAGTTTAATGAGTTTTACTTTATATTTTAGGTCGAAGATATAGTTTTTTTTTGGAAAGAAGCTAGGAAGCGATTGTTGAGTATAGTGCGTTTAATGTGTGGTTATTTTTACGTGTTGATGTGTTCGTCACATTTTAAAATGTTTGTATTGTTCTATGAATTAAATAAAATTACTTGGCAAACTTAATATTTTCATGTTGTTAATAATTATTTTATATGAGAGTATTATTAAACATATCTTCTATCACCAGTTATGAAATTCTTTTTTCATACTATTTCACAAATTTCGTACTATGAAAAGTATCAATATATGTATGTATATCAAAACATATGTCATTCATATTCCCGCCAATTTTTCCTACGTTCGCTCAAATTGGTTGGCCAGATCCGCGGCTCCTTTAACTGCGTTCTGTTCTTTCGCAAGAACTGAAAGTCATTGTAGCGAACAGTGGAACTAAGCAAAGTTCATGCACACTACGACTTTGACCCTATTTTGAAACCTGTTCATCACGAATGTTCGCCGAACTCAGTTCTGCTCATGCGCATTTTCAATTTTCCCACGAAATTCACCCCGAATGCTCAGGTCTGTACCCATCATAACAGGTCAATTGAAAAGTAACTGATGTACCATAGTAAAACACAGTTTTTTGGCAAAATTATTTTTTTTTATTCAACATAATTCCCTTCAAGGGTGATACACGGATTATAGCAACCGTCCAACTTTTCGATACCATTTTTGTAGTACGATTTGTCCTTTGCTTCAAAATAAGCCCCAGTTTCGGCGATCACCTCCTCATTCGACGAAAATTTTTTTTGAGCGAGCATTCTTTTGAGATCTGAGAACAAGTCTCTGGGGGCCAGATCTGGAGAATACGGTGGAAGACGAAGCAATTCGAAGCCCAATTCATGGATTTTTGTCATAATTTTCACTGACTTGTGACACGGTGCATTGTCTTAGCGAATCAGCACTTTCTTTTTCGTCAAATGCGACCATTTTTTTTTTCGATTTTGTCCCTCAAACGGCGAAATAACCGATACCAATAACCGAATAACCTATATGATGTACACATTCAGTTGATATCTTTAGAGTGTCTGCTATTTCATTCAATTTCAATTTACGGCCATTCAAAATAATTTTCTGGATTTTTTAAATGTGTTCGTCGGTAACAACCTCTTTTGGGCGTCCACTGCGTTCACCGTCGTCGGTGCTCATTTCACCACGTCTGAACTTAGCATAACAATCCTTGATGGTCAATTTTCCTGGGGCAGTGTCCGGAAACTCACCATTAAACCAAGTTTTTGCTTCAACTGTATTTTTTCCCTTCAAAAGGCAATATTTTATCAACAGGTGAAATTCCTTTTTATCCATTTTTTTCACAATAACAAAAGTTACTTCACTCAAAAAGCTATAATTCACAAACTATTGATCCAACAGCTGTCAAATTTATACACATATTTTTTGAGGGTTAGGGCTAACTATATTCGTTACTCACTGTTACGGATCACTTCTGATTCGGGACGGGACGGAATTAATAACACCACTTATGGTCTTGGTAATAAATAGAAACTTTATTTGCATCGCTGGTCTTTTATACACTTTTGAAAAGCCTCGATACAAATTACAGCGCTCTCTACTAGTTGTCCTCCTTTCTTTCTACATTGGTTCTTGTATCGACATAAATATATCTAACATCTAACCTAATTAACTATTATTTATAGAACAATATAGAACTATTATTTCTACATGGTGAGAATTTCATTTTTATTAATGATTTGATTGATTAAGTCTGTACAATTATGTGACAAAGAAACGTAACTATTAATTATCTTCTTTAGACATATTTCTCTCTTTGAACAATCGTAGAAGTAGCCGCCAAAACACTGTACAGTTTTAACACCAATTATTTAGTTTGCTCTTGGGCTGCCAAACATACATATGTATTTGCATTCGAATGAATTTATTATATGCCATTGAGTTTCCTTTATAAAATGGTATGAATCAATTAATATGTTCAATCAATCCTCAAGCTACTTGAAGTCCACTATCGCTTTACATTATACACCAATCCATTGGCCTTTTGTTGGTGTATCTAAATATCTTCTAAACAGCACATCTTTAATTACTTCTCCGCTTTCATCAATATTAAAATTGACTTCCGCTGGTGTAGCTGTTGTTTTACGTTCTTGCATACTGAACTCATTGAATAATCGTTGAATGATGCCGTTTTGGTGTATCTTCAGTCAATCTTTTGCTTAGCTTAAGTGAACCTTCTTCCTAACCTTGAATATTTACAGATGTTGCATCAAGTTTGCTGTCTGCTCTTCAGATCATATTATGGTATTAACGTGTCATCAACGAATATAACAAGATGAACATTATCTTTTGATCTTCAGATTTTTTAGGTGCATTTCTCAATCCATTAATTAAAAATATTTTGTTTTTATGTCTAGACACTGGTTTCTTTATGCGTCTCCTTGTCAATTCTACCATTTAAAAATGCCGTTGAAACGTCAATTTGCTGTATAACCCAGTTCTGTTAAATACTGACTGATATTGATACTAGAATTCTTATGGTTTGTAGCATGCACACCGGATTCTGAATTCATAATATTCATACACATTTTTGTTTTACTCGCAGGCTCTTCTTTGGAATTTTCTATGCACGCCTTATATAATGTCCTTTCTTCAAACCTTGTGTCTCGCGACTTTATGATCATTTGCTCTTCAAGCATCCGTCATCTGTAGCCTCATCCTGTATACCCAACCATAACAGCCTTTCTTGCCTTTGGGTCTAGTTTGATTACTTTTGGTAAGATAGTATACCATGCTGTGCAATAAAAAAATTTTGAGTTTGCTTAGATAATTTCGTCGATTCCTGGTGGTGTTTTTCCTCTTGGCAGTGGTGAGGTTGGTTAGTTCATATACCGAACATTTAAATGTTTCTCCCAGAGATATTTTGGAATTTCTCTTTCATTCTAGGCACACACAAAAAATGTCTAAATATTACCACTTACTACAATTTTGGGTATTACTCCTGATTGAAAACCTCATTAATGACTTGACTACTTCCAACACAAGAATCATTTTCTTTTCTGTTCTTGTTATCATTAAATTTTGGCATATGTTGATACTTATTCGATGACAATGAAAATGATGTCGTGTTAGAAATTTGGCAGCTAACATCCTCACTGTCAATAAAAATAGGTGCTGTTTGATTTTTCTCTCACTTTGGAAAACTTAACCTTACATTCTGCAGTTACCCTTATTCTTCCATATTTTAAATCCAATGTATGTTAAACCACCAAGAATAAAACAACAATTTAATTATTATTACTACAGAATTATTACTGTGACATAAACTCTAAATATTCAAGATTTTGTTGTTATTTTGACTTGATTGACTCGAAAAGAATGTGCCGCCGTTAGAAAAGGAAGACAATATAGTTTATCCTTTTCTATGGTTTATTCTATGCAGGAGAGTACGCATGCGCCAAATCCGGAGATGTGGAGTAACGTATTCTGGCTCGAGGCAGGAATACTGTAAGCTCAAAGAAATTTCAGTTTAGCACATGCGCATTTTCATTTATTTAAATTAATATAGTCTGCATATTTAAATATATATATATATATATATATATATATATATATATATATATATATATATATATATATATATATATATATATATATTAGAAATTAAAATGAAAAGGCCATAATTGTTTAAATAAAAGGGCAAAAATACCGATTTATTGATCCGACAGGTAAGACATGGCAATGTTTTTCGATCAGTGGACCAAAGGGGACTGTTTTGCAACCATTTCGTGGTGCTGGCCTCGTGCTCATTTATGCTGACTTAATATTTGGTTGTTGCACACTGCACCATATTTACATAAGGACACATATTGAAACATTGAAGGCGCTAAAAGTAGTTTCGATCACCAATACCATGAACTGTAATATTATGTGGACTTTAAAATGAATTCTTATGATAACAAGCCAGTTAATATTTAACATTGACGCATCGGGAATGCCGACGATGTTTATAATCACCGTGGGTAGCGTTCATTCCCATAACAATAAAAAGAAATATGTGCAATAATAAGAAAATGACTGCAATAGACATCAAGTTAATTTTACGTGGAAAAATAGGACTGGAACGGAAAAAGTTCGATACGAAAACCTAGGGTTAGGAGCGTATCGAACTTTTATTTTGAGATTAGGGCTAAGTTAAATATTTTTGGTACAATTTTCATCTTCTTTAATATTATAAATTATTTTGAAGAACCTTTTATAAACACATTTAATTTTGATATAATTAAGGAAAATTAAAAAAAAAGCTATATGTAATATAACAAATATAATTCATTTGTCAGTATATAAACATTATAAGAAAAAACCAAAGTTATACTTCCATAAAAATATGCGACTGTTTTCTGCACCTCCAATGAGGTAGATCTAGGTGTATTACCTCAAACTTAATGTATTAACTGTTCGAACTCTCATCATGTAAGATACCATTGTTCAACAAACCAAGTTCAATTCTAACCCTCTCAATACTGTTGTAGTATGACTTTTATGTTTTTTAACCGGTATTGTATCATATATAATTTCGATTGATTCAGATTTCGTAGCATGATTAGTACAGCTTAAGTTTAATAAATAAAATACCTGATAGCGTAAGTTGAAACATCATGAGAGAAAAAAAATGATCAGATTATACTGAATGTTAAAAACTGTTAAATATTTTCAGAAGTTTGAAGCAAACGATACAAACTTGTATAGTGTATAAATAATACTATTAACTTTAGCTTAAGTAATTTAATATACTTTTAATTTGAAAAGTAATTATTAATTCATTTGATCCAAAAACAAGTTAAAGGTAGCAATACATTAATTTATAATTAAGGTCTCACTAAGCATATCTTATATAAGGTGCTATTCATGGAAATATTATTTGCTGTTGCAAATACATATAAGTTGACTAAATATTTATTGTGACGGGATGTTTATTTATCGTGTGGTATCATACAATGACCACGGAATATCATTTTTCTTGTAATAATATGCTTTCCGCGAGATTTATTTGTGTTTTAAACTGCTTTTATGTCTCATAACCTTTAAATATATAAGATGGTTCAATATATATTTTACATTATTTACCCCTTATTTACTCATTGATTCTTTCAATTCCCATCAATTCTAATTTTTAACTGAATAAAAAAATCCATGGGACAGAGCTAATCTAATACATATAGTATATCTAATACATATATTATTGAATAATTTATAGTAGTAAGTAAAGTAATGTATTTGTACTTTAGTAATGTACTTTCATTAGAGAGCATATTTAGCTTTTTATCATATATCATGCGATGGTGTGTTTCATTGTCAAGTCATTTTGATTTTTTTGTATTTTTTTGTTTCTTCTGTTACTACCTTTGTATACCATTCTTGATAAAATTAATCACTGAATTATCCCTAATGCATTTACCACATCTACAAAACAGATGGTATTCATCCTCGCCTCATATATTTTAACTAGTGTTGGGAACTATCGACTGAAATTAACTATCCACTGTTTCAGTCGCTATTTTTGGTTCGACTGATTTTACTACTTTTTACCAGTGATTGTTTCAGTCGACTGTTTTCAGTCTCTATTTTCGGTCCGACTGATTTTGTTACTATTTACTATCGACTGTTTCAGTTCAGAGATGTATAGATTCCTTCACGAACTAACTTTAAAAAAGAAAAGGAAAACAATAATTACTGCATACAATTATAATAATAATAATACATAACATGCAATTTATAATTTAATTTAAACAAAGTAGAATTACTTTTATATTTGATTGTTCTGTGGATCAGTAAAAAGGAATGGAATTTTTCTATGGAATGGAGTGTTACTCCACAAATGTTTTATTGTATTTTAATGTGCTAATTGCTATTTTTATATAATATACTGTAATAAATATAGACAACACAATAGAACTTAAACAAAACCAAAAAACTAAAAATATATAATAGTCATAAATACTATATAAAAATTAAACATATATCATATACCATAGAAAAAAAACTAATCTATGGCATTTCTGACATCTGAATTTCTATGACAATCTGAATTAAAAATGATCAGAATAAAATTAATTAAGTGTTTTATTTATTATGGAAGCGAGAGAGTTAATTTCATCATAGTAAATCATTTCCAATTTTAATATTTTTACCCTATTACATTAACAATCTTGAAAAATATCGTTCCAAAGTGCTATAATATTAATATACAATATATTGTTATTTACAAGCAAAAAAGTTATAAAACTGTTTCAGTCATCTGTTTTCACACGGTATTTTCGGCCCGACTGATTTTGCTACTATTTACTATCGAACTGTTCCAGCCGTACTCTTACTTACTATTTTTTGTTCTACTAGTTTCAGACTTATTTTACGTTCTGGCTCTGTCGTCCTAGCCGCGACCTTGACAAAAATGCACCCAATGTATATGTATATATATATATATATATATATATATATATATATATGTATAACACTGCAACATGTAAAAATAACCACCCATTAAATGCACTATACTCAACAATCGCTTCTTAACTTCTTTCCAAAACAAAAACATATCTTCGACCTAAAATATAAAGTAAAACTCATTAAACTCAGTAGTTTTAGAGAAAAAGTTACTTACCTATGTTATTCTTTAGACACCAGATATATCACTAGTTTCAACGTGTTACTCATTTTTTCCAAGATATGCCTCAAATGTGCTTGTTAGCAAGTTTATTTTTTACTTTATAATTTGAAAAGAAACTAGCATAATATCCTCTTATAAGGACTGTGGCTCTTCCATCCAAATCATCTTGCACTTGTCAGCTTTTATTTTTTCATACTATTTAGCCATTGTGTCTGAAATAATTTAAACCCAATTAACAAATATTTCAGCTTCAAAATAGTAATAAAATATATACAAAATACCTCATGCAAATACAAATTCATGCCTGTTTTTATAATTTCTGTTCCTATCATTGACGGATGAATTGCCTGATGACTCCATTGATACATTTTGTGTCACCAAATAAAGGTAATATTCTTAATTTAAGGTTTCATTATGTCTACCTCATAGTGAAATTTACACATATACATTATTTTTCTTGGGACTGAATATATCTTCGGGTGATTTTGGATCATTTTGTAATCGTTACAGAATTGTAAATGTTTAAAATATCTTCACGAATCTATAAACAGAATACTAAAGCCGTAAAAACATTAGAGTTTTATGTTATATTCTTATCTTAAACTTCAAACGAGTTGAATTTCAATATTATTCACATTTTCTTCCTTATCATAACTTGATAATATAATAATTTGATACTCTTTTAAAGACGATTATACGGTACATATTATTTTAGCAATAAACATTGCTTTTTAGGAAAAGAACACTACACGTACCGTCGAAAAATCATTCTCAAGACATTTCATTTTGGCATGCCATTGTGAAAAGTATGATTATAAACAAAAAAATACAGAGTTCCGAACCAAACGATGAAAACCGTATAAGATATTCGCCGAATCTTCGCGCAGACCTCGAACGTTCATTTCGTTCAACACTGTACTTACCATAAGAGATGACATCAACCGCTGAGAATAGAAATTATATAATTATGTGGGACATTCCCATTAATTTACCTGTACTACGTACAAATGCAAATACGTGTGTAAATAAATAATAGAAAAACAAAATACAGTCTCTGTTGTTTAATTTAAAAATTCATGAAGTAAAATATAATTAAATATAGATATATTATTTGTAATATTAAAATAAAACGTCCTGTCTTCGACAATTTAAACTAAACCGAAATTGATTCCGTAACTAGGGAGCCAATTTTATGAAAAATGTGGATATTTTTGTTGACCGATATCGTTTTCTAAAAATATATATGACTTGACCGGACCTCATCTATTTTTATTTTACCGATTACCAAGGCTGTTGCGACGCAATACAATGTTATAGTAGAATTAATTCATTCTTAATATGTATTATTTTTGTAAATGTAGTCATTTTAGGGGTATAATTTATGACCTGTTTAGATATTTTCTTAATTTGTTAGGTACATTAAGGGAAAATTAATATAGTTTATTTTTTGGCACAAAGGTAATATACATTTTATTGAATGTAGGTCAAACATATTATAGTCTATTCAAAGGTATTTTGTACATACATCATTGTTGTACAAAATACCAAAAAAATACAATACATCAAATACATCAAATTTGTAACGTCAAAATGCGACGTTGCCACATTAGCTCTGAGTTTTAGTTCAGTTTGGCTTTGACCTACAATAAAATTCTAATTTAAATAAAATAGCCGGCTTGGTGGCGCAGTGGTAAAGGCGTTGCGATACTGTTGCGATAAACGCGGGTTCGAATCCTGCTGGGGCAAGGTCGTAAATTTATGTTTGTGATTGTTTAAAATTTGTGGATGTTCTAGGCAAGGGTGTAAAATCCGACAAGGAAAATGATCCCAGTCACCCCTGTAACCAGGCTGGGTAAGACTCGGATGTCTTCTGGGATGATTTCTAAAGTTGATCGCTCGCCAGTCGGTAGGCTTAATACTGGGGACCGTGGTTCGGAGCCCATGTTAAACTTTAGGCCCAGTCCAGATAAACCCATAGTTGTTAAGAGGAGACTTTAAAATGAATATAAAAAAAAATTAATTAAATAATTAAACTATAATACTGCTACCAAATATAATTTATTTTAACATTATAGTAAATCTAATTCATATATTATTGAAGGTATTAAAACTACAATTAAGTACACAGTTATAATAGCTTGACACGTTTTAATCAAATGCTCAAGTATATTCTGAACATTTACAAACATATCTGTGCAGATAAATCTTTTACACTCTACAATAACATTTCCTACAGTTATCATATATTAATTATACACTCACCTTTATTTATTTTCGTTCTCATCACCCAGTCTTAGAAATTGGCGGCATTGAATCATATCATATTCAGAAGATTTCATTCAAGTGAATAACTAAGTTAATTTCCAATCTATCTAACATTTGTCCACAATTTCATTTGTCCATTTCTTCTTCAAAGTGTCTGATCGAGTTCATCCAAACCGAAGGTGTTATTAACCTGTTTTCCTGTTTCCGGCATGAAGTACAATATATCTGCAATGAATTATTAATAAATGTTATGACTGATAAAACCTAATCAATTGTTATTCCAACGTTAACCTTTTTCCATCAACTTTTGTTGTCATAACACTATACACACACTTGTGTTACATACACTAGTCTTCCTTCATTTTATTATATGCTTTTAAAAATTATATTCTTTTAAAAGCAATACCCGGAATTTCCATTAGACCTCTTCAATACTTTTCAGATTAACGGTTTCCTTTGAAATAATTGTATTAAATTATGTTTGTATTGAAAAACTATTTACTGTTTTTATACATTTCATATATTTAATCTCTGGTAGAGATAATTTTAAGCTGATCTTGATTAAAATTTTCATTTCCTGAGATATTTCAGTGACCGTGTCCATACTAATATCCAGCGCAGCTGCAGCACGCTAAAAATATTTTCAATAAAAAATCGCAGCAAATTAATATTTAACTGTAAAAATGCTTACGTCTCTAACGAATTTTACTGGCAAGAGGGGGCCTAACTGATTACAGACCCATTCTGTTGTGTCCGGCTTCAGAATTTTCTATCAGAGTGGTAATAAGCAGCAATTTGAAATTTATTAAAACAAACAAAGCATTAAAATAACGTTTGCCGGTTCATTACCCCTTGTCACTATTGTTTTTAAGAATTTTAAAACCGGATGACAAACAGAACAAGCTAGAACATTAAAATTCCATTGAATTAATTTAGTATGTCCGAAAATAGTAGTAGTAAAATCAGTCGTATCGAAAATAGCGTCTGAGACAGTCGATATTTATAGATCATGGTTAGGCGAGTCCTCTCCCTGAAAATCCCAACGAATCAGGCTGCGACCTTTTCAGTCACCATCACAAACCCGAAAAAAAATCAGACCTCAAAGAAAAACACAGTGTGTCCACCAAATCACCTAGAGCCTTCTTTCTAACGGTATAAGCAGTCGTACAGTCTGCGCTACGGATAAGCGTGTCCTTTATCTCTTGTAACGCTGCATAATCTCTATTGAAATCAGGCAGGTTTAACAACGCAACCAATCAAATCGTTGCGATAGATTGTCCTCACTTCAGTAAGAGATATCATGTTCAGAACGATATATTGCCGACACTAATTTTCACCATTTTGTAACATTCATTAATATTCAACTTTTATTATTATTTTGTATCTGTAACTGAATCATTCTTAATCTCGAAATATTCTAATTTGTTTCTAGTTTGTAATTGTTGCTTTCGCTATCTGCGATGTCAACATTATTTGAAAAATTTATTAAACGATTTATAAGAATACTAGATTTCAAATTTGGGTGTCAAAATCCCCACTCAACAACCGATCGGGTGCATAGAATAAGAGGTATTTGAAGAGAAGAAATACTGTCCTGCAATATTCGTGGATGCCTCATAAACTTTTGACTAGATATGGCACGTGGAATCAATCTGCTAAATGAGCAAATTGCTACTGCAGAATTACTGCCTACTGCTGGAATCATATATTTTCGAAAGAAAATTTGTAGTCTCTCATGAAGGGACATTCTCAACACTTAAACATATTTCGGATGGAGTTCACCAGGGTAGTATCTTTGGACCACTCCTGTATCTCTACGCTTCTAACATCCCAACAACCGAAGAAAAAGTTCTTGGAACATTTGCCGACGATACAGTTATGGCAAACGATATGTTGCTGCTTAAGGTTGTACAAGAAGTACAACTGGTGGTCAAAAAGATCAACAAGTGGACTAGAGACTGGAAAATACAACTTAAAAGCTTCAGATCTGTCCATGTTAATTTTTCGTTGCGGTGAAATGACAAAAACCTAATTATATCACTTGACGGATAGAGCGATTCCTCAAGTAGAATCAGCTAAATACTTTGGTATCAATTTCGTTGGTAGATTAAATTGGATATATATTAGACTAAAGGCAGAGAAGATCAAACTCAAAACCAAGCACTGCACTGGTTAGTCGAAAGATACTCTCAGCTTGACCTAAAATCAACGAGAATAGTTTATCAGTTAATCATAAAGTCAATTTGGACATATAAGGTGCAAATATGGAGTTGCATTATAACATCAAACCAACAACTGAATAACTACCGATGCTTATCGCGATGTAACCAAGGGAGCTGCACGGTGGTCCCGAAATCCAATGAATTTACGAAGTAATCCAAAATTTCAACATGAAGAAAGATTACTAAATCACAGAAAAGTAGAAGCAATAGAGCTACTGGGCAACACCCAGGAAATCAGAAGTTTCAAGCAAACAAAACCACATGAACTTGTATAGCGTATATGTTAAGTGTTACTCTTATCGTTAGCTTAAGTTGTTTAGTTTTATTTTAATGTAATAAAGTATTAATAATGTAATAGTCTCGTCCTTGCTTATATAATGATGCAAGTACAGCAGAATAGTACTAATATATTAATTTGTAAATTAAGACGGTACTAATTATATGTAATGTAAGATGTAATTGGCTTTAAAAAATATGTTGTTCATTATAAACGTCAAGAAACTAATTGTGCCTATGCGCATTAATTTGTACAAAAAATAAGGAAATGCGCTTACATCAATACAATCAATAGAACGTGTATTCCTCTCCTAAACTTCAACAAACCCTTGTTCAATATGAAAGAATATACTTTAAATAAACATATGTTATATAGCGCGGTTAATAGGGCACCAAGAAATCAGTCTGGAGTCTATTGACGTGATGAGCTTAAATTGTAGAGATTTACTTTACATTAGAATAGGAGTGAAACGGCGTTGTCATTTGTGCTTTAAGTCGTTATTTTTATCTGTACGACAAAATAATAAAAGTTTTTACTTTTAAACCGTATACGGTTTATTAGTCGCAAATTCAATTAACTTGCCTATCAAGAGTAGAAAACAGGTTGACTTTGGATTGTTAATCGTTCCGCAGTTATTCGAAACATTCTTTGATATTTATTTGACCTTAAATTCCTGAAATTGACACTAACATCTGCTGACTCGACTGTTCAACAAATAGTAAATAACAAAGATAAACATTTCATGTTATCAAGTTATACAGTGCGTCATTAGCAATGCCAATTTACCAAATTCCTTAATAATTCAACTCAAACTCGCCAAATTGTGTATAAAAAAATATGTAAATAGGATTCCCCACAAGTTCCCCTGAAAATTGTTTTCGCGGGTTGGAATCCTGCTGGGACATAGTCGTAAAATTATGTTTATTTTTGTTTAATATTTGTGATTGTCCTAGGCAAGAATGTACAATCTGACAAGGAAAATGATCCCAGTCCCGCCAGTAACCAGGCTGGGTAAGACCGGATGTCTTCTGGGATGATTTTGTTGGTTGTTGTCACTCGCCAGTCGGTAAGCTTAATGCTGAGGACCGTGGTTCGGAGCCCACGTTAATCTGTAGATACAGTCCAGTGAAACTCTCGTTGGTAAAAAGGAGACTAAAATATATACAAAACAATTCAAATTCAACCCTTTAAAGAGTTTTTTTTTAATATGAAAGAATGTATTATGAATTATATCGTTAAATTTTTTTCCATATTTTTCTTACAAGTATTTTGGTTGATGCGTTAAACTTATATTAAAGACACTACAGTATCTGTAATTAGTCGACTGCGGTTCGCTCTTTGGGAACAACTAATCTCTCGTAGCATTCTTAAGGCGAAACATTTTACACCTATAGAAAAGAGCTAGTAACGTTTTTGAAGCAGAATTTCAGGTAATCTTTTGACATATCATCTCTTCACTCTCTCGGGCAGCACCCGACATCAAAAATCATCAAAACTCATAAAAAAAATGTATCGATTTTTAATTAATTTAAAAATTGAGTATTTTTACCTGTACAGGTACGATGCGCACTGGTAAACGCAACCCCTGTCGCCAGCCAGATGGGCCGTGTTCTAACCGAGAGAGTGAAAGAGATCAAATGTCAAAAGATTTGCTTACCCATCCGATTACCTGAAATTCTTGTTTCTCTACGTTGCTAGCTCCCGTACTAAAAGTATAATCTTATGACCAATTGCCAATTCAATTCAAAATGAAATAATAAAGAAAAATAATATTTATTTTGTTTTAGGCATATAACATTGGAACCCACTATAGAAAACTAGTATACTAAACACCTGGTTTCATCATTCAACAATTATTTATCAGTTAAGAAACGTCATCTAGACGGCAAAACGTAGTAATGCTGCCGCAGTTAGCAAATAGAGAAATTGAGGTAGGTAATCGACATCATGATGACCTTAGTTCACTGTAATTTTGCACTAAAACAGAAATATATTTACACTATAATAACGTAAAATAAGAGTTTGTTTTATAAACAAAATCACTATTTCCCAAAAATCCCTCTATTCAACATCCCTCTCTAGTTTCTGTTATCTCTTTAACTTATTTCATCCATTTTAATGGTTTTAAGTCTTATCTATTAAATAAAATGTCTCACAGTAAATGTAAAATGTTTATTTATATTACTGAAATTTGAGTTTATTATTAGGGTTAGTGAAAATTAATGTCGTTTTTT
Source organism: Rhynchophorus ferrugineus (assembly GCF_030347505.1). Classification (NCBI taxonomy): domain Eukaryota; kingdom Metazoa; phylum Arthropoda; class Insecta; order Coleoptera; family Curculionidae; genus Rhynchophorus; species Rhynchophorus ferrugineus. Next base: position 27,269,365 of record NW_027472580.1, on the reverse strand, counting down.
TTTACTACTACAATCTATTTTCTCTCTTCTTCGCATATTTTAACGCACAATGACGAATTTGTTTATTTAAATGAATAATGTAAAAAATATAAAATGAAAGTATATGAAATTGATACGTAGTGGTGAAAAGATTTATGAGTTGAGTTAACACACGACATATAAGAATTATACTTTCTTGATTCTTCACTTCCATTCTTTGTACTTTTGTCTTTCTTCTTAGTTCTGATTGTTTTCACATCTCGACACTTGACAGTTTCTTTGACTAATTCATGTTCTTTGACTTATTTGATTCTCACACATCTGTTTCTTTTACTTCTTACTTCTCGACCTTGATCTGTTCTGACTTGTTCTGGTGGGGGTGTCTGCCTCTCTATGAATTCGGGACTTTCTGACGATCCACGGAGAGCACAGGGCTGGCGGAGTATTTTTTTCTGCATTACTTGCAGCTTTTGACTAGGCTTGGCGCAGCGTAGGTGGACCAAGTGTTTTACCCGAAGAGGGCCACTGATCTGATTAGGCTGTTGTAAAGCAGAACTGGAGCAAGTTTGCTTCGACGGCATAAAAGAGGATTCAGAACAAAGGAGATTCCGGAGCCTTTGGATACAGATTTATTTTTATTTCACGGTGACGGAAAGTTGGCCCTGAAATCTGTTGTGCGCCCAGCCTGGGTCTCAGTAAATATTTAACAAACTATACATAAACGAATTCTCATCACATAACACATAATATATATATATATATATATATATATATATATATATATATATATATATAGTTATGTCGATATTTTCTGAAAAAAATTTTTTAAACTAATATTTCACTATTTTAATTTTTTCTTAAAAATGTCGATATTATTTTATATTATAGATATTTTTCAATTATCGATATAACAAAGTATCGATATTTATTTGGTAGCCAATACACTAGCGGATGTTGTCATCATTGAACCTCTGTCATTCGAGGGCAAAGTTAAGTCAGGCCGACTGCGACGTTGCCGATTAGTAATTAGTATTTACATATAGGGAATATAGTATACAGAATATAATTATGCCCCAAAATTACCACCACCTACAAAACTTCCTACCCTACTCGTATTTAATATAATAGTTTGGTGATCATAATTGGCAATGCCGCACGGTTCCGACTGCAGTAAATTGGTGAAATTAGCTACTTCTGCCAACACCCCTACGATGGCGACTAGTGGACGGAAACACCATTGAACCTCTGTCATTCGAGGGCAAAATGAGGTCAGACGGACCGCAACGTTGCTGATATGTTAAATTAGTATTTACATATGGGGAAAATATATATAAGCGTTGGTATAGTGGGTGATTTACACAATTGCCGCCAGCTGCATATTAAGATTTTGCCGTTCATCTAAAGTCTGCAATCCGTTAACCTATTTCACAATTATACTAAAATTTTTTTTTGTTAATTAGATTTCGCAAATATTAAAATATCCCAATATTAAAATGTTTGAGTCTCGTTTTCTCCATTTTTCAGCACTTCAACATTTAAATTTTTAAGGCGCTTCGGTTTTATTTGGATTATTTATTATATTTGACTGTAAAAAAATCGGTTTTGTGCAACCAACCGCAAAAAAGAACATAAATGAATAAATTGAACTAAAATATATCAAGGCAAATATTTTAAATTTGCCTACAATAGATTTGCTGATAACAACTACTGTGTGATTGTAACTAAAATAATAAATTTAAAAATAGTTTATTAACATGTCTTTGTATTTCAAGATTTTGATTATTTCTGGTCTGTGATCGGTGGCTAATTAAAATTTTACTCCAATAAGATAAGGTCTAAAATGATTTAGTGTTCCAAACAATTGACAATGATCCTATTTTGGTTATTGAGGATACAAAGTTAGTATTATTATTATATAAAATCTATAATATTCAAATAGACCTACAAATAATTTTATTTTAATTCATTTTAATTTCTTGGCATACGAAATCTACCATGGATTTCATTTTGTTAGTTGGTCAAGTATTTTCGGCACTACCCAAATTGGAGAATTCCATGACGATATTCTATGATTATCTAATCAAATATCATTTGAAATTATTTTTTATCTTCTTGTTTTTGGTCATAATAGTACCCATAGATTTTGTAATTAAGGGATTTTCTGAATTTGTGATATTTTATTTTACAACTGAAAGTTAAAGGTTCATCTTTATCTAAAACAATGCCAAAACATTCTATACGTACATTTTTAATTTTATTTTGTAAATCAAAATTTACATATTTTGTTAAAAATTTGTTTCACATAATTTGTTATTTTGCGTCTTTAATAATGAATGGATGAATATTTGGGTGAGGATTGTCTTTGATTCAAAATAGTTCATAGCTTTATCCGTTTAAGCGATGAGAATTCAAAATCTAAAATACATTCATTACTCTAAGAAAATCTAAACCCAAAATACCATTAAAAGAGGATTTGTGAAAGCATATTGAGATTTATGCTATGAGAGAGTGTAATATGAGTTGCGTTTATTCCAAATATATTAAAATTTTCTTTAGGTAGTTTACAACAAAAAAAAAAGAAGAATTCAAAATATAGAAGATCCCTAATTCACAAATAATTTTATATTTAAGGTATATAGCGAGTGACTACTATTATGAAAGATTGTAATGCCGTCTGGGAATATTCATTTACCATAAAGTTTTGGGGGTAAAAATTTGATCTAGCTCTATTGCAATGATCTCTATTCCTCGATTTTATTTCTTCATTTTCTTCATTTAAAGAATCGTTGACGTCAACTTGAATTTTAAATGTTTAATAACAATTTTCTTATGTCTAATTGTATTGTAGGTTCTATATTTAAGAATATTTAAGTTTTAAGGAATAAAAATGTTAAATACACAAAGTATGGCCAGTTTGTATTGATTTAATTAAATAATATTTCATGTTATTTTACTAATTTAATTTATTATTCACTTTTATTTAATAATAGAATTTGAAAAATGAATCAAGATAATATAAAAGGCCAAAAACTAAAGTTGAGTTTCATATGGAATTTAACTCACCAAAAAACTCTCTCTTTGTGGGGATTGATCACAGCTTTATTAGTCAGTCCGACTCTACTATCTCTAGAGCTTTTGAACTGCTATGCTTTTGCCCAAATTCCGATGGTATATAATCTAGAGATGTTTTCCAAAGTTTCGTTGGTTTTCAATTTCGTATATTTTCCAAATTCCAATTATGAGCAAGTTAGCGGCACTTTAAGCAATCTCCAAAGAGCTGACAGTCCAATTTTGATCCATCTTCTGTTCTTAATAATTGTTCGATTCTAGTAAATTAACTAAATACACAGGAAAATACCCTCGTGATCTCTTCGGAATTCTAGTAAAGATAAAAACACAGCTTTACTTCAACAAAACAATTTTATTTAAAAATTGGAAATAGACTAGGAATAACAGTATTGTGAACGATACTACCTTTTTCGTCACAATTCCATTAGAAAGAAACCTTAAAAACCTGTTCTATCTTAAATGTCTTATTTTATATATTTTTAAAATATGATGTAAATATGTGTTAACGATAATATCGAATTGTATTCTAATTAAGATCGAGTAAGATTTACCAAGAATAAACATTATATCTGTGGTGACTTTTTTTTATAATACACCCTTTTTAAATTTATTTCACATTTGTTATTATTTAGCCACAAATTTAGGGTACAAGAGCTTTCTTGACTTTTGTATTTAGTTATTATAAGGAGGAGTCGATCTGATTGTTTTCACTATCAAGTCCATTACTGTTATTAGTCTCTGGGGTCTGAAATAACTCAAACATCTCTTGCACAATATTGAAAACCATAATAGTTACTTTCAAATAACGTTGCTTGATGTACTCATATTGTGCAAGGAAATTTCGTGGCCACTTTTAAGGTGCTATATGTTGCGTTTCCCGCCGCGGGCGGTCATGTTTCATCCTAGATATGAGATCTGTTTATATTAGCCAAGAGTGAACATTTTTCAAGAGGCTCAGGTCGGGATAGGGTGCTAGGCGAGGTAAATTTTAGTTAGTTAAGTTTACACCCTTGTATCGACAGTTTGACGGATAGTTCTTCGGTATGACGATAGTTGTCTAATTTTATTTTAATAGTTTATTTAAATACACTTTTATTTTCAACTCACAATCCACCTTTTGTCCAAGACCTGCAGACGTGTTTTCGCCAGAATAACGATTTAGTCAAAACAATCAATATATCAGATCCGACAAAAGGCCTGCTGGTGATTTATTATTCCTATATATGCAGGGAACGACACCTGATCCGTCTGTCTGACAGAGCCGCATGTCCATTTCAAGATTACGCTCTGAATGGTTCCTTTTTTGTGGACCAGTCACCACCTATATATATATATATATATATATATATATATATATATATATATATAAGTTTAATTTATAATCTTCTTTTGATGCTTTGATACAATACAATGGTAGCATACAATCAGTAATGCTGATAACGAAATGATATTTACCTCTAAGTTCAAACTATATCCATTCAAAAGTATAAGAAATATTTAATATCTACATAACTACACTTTTCAATTTCCTATTAAAATGGAACTGATAAAATAAATTGAATATTATGGCCAAAAGCGTACCCTTATCTAGTACTATTTCAACAACCACCTTAAAATACAGTTGGGATTTTTATTAATTGAACTTCATAAATGAAATTGATATTTCTGCGATGACTGAATATTATTTTAATAAAATAACAATTATCATTTTTAAATACGCTAGGTAAACTAATACATATTGTTTTCAAAATGTCTACTTTTTAGTTACGAAATTAGGGAAAATACAAAACAACAATATTACAATAAACATAATTTATTTCAATAAAAAGGACAATAGGACAATAGTAGAATGTTATGTTATTATGAATGTATAATTCATAAAAAATTATAATATTTAAATGATCTCTTTTCCACACCACCTATGAGGTAGAGTTCTAGGCGCATTTTCTTAACGTGGTATCTATCCCTTTTGTAGGTCTAATCCACCAGTATGGGCATTTACTTGGGTAACAATGGTCACTAACTGCAAATAAATCAGACAAGCACACATTGTTAGTTTCATAGTCATGATTATATTCAGTTTTTGTACTTACCTGTTTTATGGTTACATCCTTTTTATCGATTTTCTCTGGGCTATTCCAAACATTGGTCAATAACTGCAAATGTACCATCTCCTTTTAAATTGGGGTAGATTCATCTCGTGGTATAATATTATATAACAGTATACATCCTGTATCTTTTATCTCATTTACCCATGCTTCAACACTTATGGCATCATTTTCATCTCAAATAGCTGTGGATTTAAGATTATAAACTGCTTGTATATTTTCATTTCAAATAGCTGTGGATTTAAGATTATAAACTGCTTGTATATTTTGTAAATCTTTGAGTCACTAAATCTATCCTACTTACATTAGTAATATCTACATTGTCTCATATCAATTATCCAATATCACATTAAATTGTATTTTAGCTGCTAATTGGGTTGAAATTTCTTCTCTATTTGTTTTCAAGAGATGTAGGGTTTTAAGGTATTTTCATGTCCAAAATGTGTTTTGGTGAATTCTACTTCACTTTCTTCACCTCTTTATTTTAATTTAATAGTAACTGAACAATCTTGTTACTTCCTTGAACCTCCAAATGCCTTTTACCTGTTGTTTTACTGACAAAAACCAGATTGATTACACTGAAATAATGTCGTACAATTGAAAGAAATATAGCTTATTCATTGTAGTATATTGGCATCACTCACACGTGTACAGTGTTTTTGTTACATCGGTATCTTCATTAATAGCAGGATGATTTGTTTTGGATCCATGCTGCTTCAGTATTTGTTTGTTGCTATATTCGTTTTCATAAGTAACACTTTTAAAAATGAATGCACCCTTCAGATTTGATGCAGATGTTATTTCTAAAACATAAAATTATCGTAAGATCCAGTAGGAAAGTCAAAAATTAAAATTTTTGCAAAAATTTACCTGGATGAATTCTCTTGAAATGGACATTCAAATTAGAGTGGGTTGTATATGACTTCGAGCAGTTTTCACAATAGAAAAGCTTCTTCTGTGCCATGTTTTGTCCTTCCAATTAATTACTCAAACTAAATATTTAAATCAAAAACTAATTAAACAATATTTCTATACAATCGTAAATTAAAATATCTAAAATTATAAAAAAGAGAATGGCTAATTAAGTAATAATTTGATTACCAAAATTTAGCGTTTGCACTCTAATTATTATAAGCCAACCTCCTCCCATTAAACACAAAGCGAAATGCACAGTGTATTCCCAAATTTTAGCAAAATTACCCCAACCTACAAATCTTCCTACCCTACTCGTAATTGATATAATAGTTTGGAGAGCATAATTGGCAACGCCGCACGTCTCCGACCGCGGTAAATTGGCAGTAGTAGCTACTTCTTATATGTATTTGACTTGTATATATGGTTGCCTGTATATAGGTAAGTTAAATTTAGGCTTGTAAACAACGCACACATCAAATTGTAATATTTTTTATTTTTTATATTACATTTTTATTACCTATTGAAACATTCATGTCTTATATGATAGAATCGGTTAAAACTATCAAAATATTTAGTTTTTCGGTCGAGTAAGTCGGAGTATCCCCAGGCATTATATCACAAATGTAAAACATTTCAAATATGCGGTGCAATGTTGCCGCGTCAACTTTTTTGTCAGTTTTATAATAATTTATTTTTCATTTTGGCTTTCAAATAAAATAATTAAATATTAAAATAATGTTATCAAATATAATTTATTTTAACAGTTCGTGATTCATCTTTCATCGAAGAGTATATTTACCTTTTTACATTTAGTAATTGTTTTCGTCGTAGCAGTGTTTCCTTGTCAAGACACTTTGATATCACTGTATTTCTCTTTAGTTTCTTCTATAACTATATACCTGTGTATATCTTTCTTGATAAAAATTGGTTCATTGCATTGTTCATAATATATTTGTCATTTATACAAAACAGTCAACTATCTTCAACAACAACAACCCTTCAACTATCTGACTTAACGTGTATTTTTTTCAGGCCTATTTCTATAGAAATAAAATTACAAAAGAAGGCAACTAAACATTTCATGTTTATTTATCGAGTAAAAATTTGGTATGGTTCACTCTTTAATATGGCCACTCTCTGTATGTATCGTAAGCTACTACTTAATTATATGCCTTGTCAATCCACTTGTTGGTGTCTTTTTCATCAATGTACTCTCCGTAACAACAACTGATGGTTTCTCTAACTTCTTCATTAGCCGATTTTCAAATTAGAGCAAAAACATTCATTACTTAGTTGTTTTCTCTATAGTAGTCGCTCTTGGACGAAAACACTAGCTCTGCGTCAGGCGTGAAACCATTCCTGTTTCCAGCATGATGAACAATATACCGGCAATGAATTATTAATAAATATTATAACTAATAAAACCTAATCAAATGTTACTCTAATATTTACCTTTTTCCATCAACTTTTGTTGTCTTTATTCCATTTTTATTTTGTGTTCCATTTTGAAATATTGATGTCTCATCTAAATACAGAAATTGAAATAACAAGTCTTGAACAATGTCCGGAAGTTCCATTAGAACTCATTGTGGGTAATCTTTACACTATATAAGTTCTATGTCTCCCAACAATGTATGAAAAGCTGTTCTAAATCTCTCGAAGAACTACATATTTTAAAATTTTCTGTGTATACATACCAGGCTAATTTATTTCCTCTGAAATAATTGTATTAATGATGTTTATATTGACTACTGACGGTTTTGTAGGTAAGGTGATCTTGATTTGTCATCTGCTTCGTATGAAGACGATTATATTGTCTTTTAATTTTTTTGGGAAGAAGCTGCAACACGCTAAACATAATATTTAATTGTATTAATACTTATAGTTTATCCAATGTAGCAGTGAACTCATGTGATGAAGATGTATGAATTGCATATTGTAGTTTGTAATTTCCTTTTAATACCAGACATTTTCCTTCTCATTTTATATCAAGTTCGGTCTAAACTTTCATAGTCAAGACGTGTTTTTCCCTTCTCGAAAACAGCTCTCCAGAAATATTACAAAAATTACATCTGTATATTATTACGGCTAACTTTTAGTTAACGGTGTCAAACAGCTCCCAGGTACGCGTTACGGCAAATTCAACTGAATACGTGGCGCGAAGCAAAAAACGTTTCAAGTTTCACCTTTATAATAACGGAAAAGTTAAAATAAGAATATTTGTAAAAATACATTACAATATCAAGCAAAATGGATGTTACGTACATGTCAATGTGTTAATAGCAACTAATCAGTCGTTAAACCAAAAACTGTCGGAACTAAGTAATGCAAGGTCCATCACAAAAGATCGCGGAGACACCAAGAAAATTAAGAGAAAAGTATTTCCGTCGACGACGAACGACGAGGACGAACTAGAACGCGAAGTATACGAACAACTCGAATTGACAGAAGTGAAGAATGAAAAGAAGAAGTTCGAGATGACACCTTCCCCGCCAGTAAGAAAACATCAAGGAAATATCGTACAGATCATCAAAAACAAGAGGCAGGAAGCTAATATTTCTCTGCCTCCTTCGGTTAAGGTAAGCAATATTGGTAATTTTAATTTATTCAGAACACAGATAATTTTTTTTAATTTAAATTACATCGTACATTCGATATGCTTAATACAATCTTAATTTACAAATTAATTTATTACTACTGTTCTGTTGTACTTACATTAATATACAGCATGTGTTTCCTGCTTTCCTTTTTATGCTCATTTGACTCCGAGGTCATGGAGCAGCTCTTCGTTGGTTACGTAGCAATAAGCATTGGTAATTAATCATAGAACTTTGTTTAGGGTGCATTGGATTACTCGTTGGTTTGATGTATTAGTACAACCCCATATTTGCACCCTATAGGCTTACAAACCAATCTCTTCGATTTTAGATCAAGTTGAGAGTATTTTTCGACTAACCACTACAGTTGCTTGACTTTGAGCCTAATTCTGCTCCGCTTTTTGTTGATGATGATGGTGTCTCCAGTTTGACTTACCATCGATATATATTCCCAGGTGTTTAGCTAATTCTGCTTGAACAATAGGCCATCCATCAAGTGATATAACCAAGTTTTTGTCGCAAAATTAATCTTCACAGATTTTGAGCTATTAAGCTGTATTTTCCAGTCTCTACTCCATTTGCAGATCTTTTTGACCGCTACTTACCCGTTTTTTCCGAACATACTTTTTCTATAGCCTTAGACAGAGATATAACTTCTTCAAATAGAGATACAAATGTTCCAAGTAGTGTTTATTTTGTTGTTAGGATATCAGCAGTATAGAGCAGAAGAGAAATGGTTCAAGACACTACCTTGTAGAACTCTAGTCGGAATAGGTTTAAATGTTGAGAATGCCACTTCTTGCGAGACTCCGGTCAGAAGTTTGTGAAACATCCACGAATATTGCAGGGTCGTATTTCCTTTCTTCGAATGCGTTTTCAATAACCGCTGTTAATCTGCGCACTTGGTCGATTGTCGAATGATGATTCCGAAATCCAAATTGGACATCTAATGCGATTTAACAGCGGTTTCTCAAATAATTTTAATATCGCAGGTAGCAGCGAAATCGGCCTCAAGATCCAACTTGTTCTGCCAGTTTGTCAGGTTTTTTAAGCATAATTATTCAAGTAAACTTAAAATTTTCCGGAACATGCTTCAGTCTCTAACAGGCATTGAATATATATGTCAACATGATTACTGCTTTTCATGGCAGCTTTTTTAATAATCCAAATGAAATATCAACAATTCCACGATCCTTTTTAGGATTGAGGTTATTGTCAATTTCTGTAGCAATTTCCATTGGAGAAATATTTACAGCTACATCTTGAAATCTGCCTGTTTGAAATCGAAACTGAGTTAAACGTGACATTACCAAGATGCGAGTAATCAAAGTGATAGCGGGACTTTTGCCCCACCTTATATTTAACAAACTTACAATTTACTTAATGCATGTACAAATTTATTAATTATTTTTTATATGCCATACTTCTCTGGGAATGATTAATGATTTACTAATTTATATTTTAAAACTATTTATTTTAAAAATAATTAAATAAAACCCTTATAAGCCTGCTTGGTGGCGCAGTGGTAAAGGCGATGGGACAGTCCTCCTACTGTTGCGATGGCCTCGGGTTCGAATCCTGCTGGGGCATGTTCGTAAATTGTGGTTGTTTAAAATTTGTGAATCTTCTAGGCAAGAGTGTAAAATCCGACAAAGAAAATGTTCCCAGTCACACCAGTAACCACGCTGGGTAAGACTGGATGTCTTCTGGGATGATTTATAAGGTTGTTCACTCGCCGGTTGGTAGACTTAATGCTGAGGACCGTGATTCGGAGCCCACGTTAAATTTTAGGCCAGTCCAGATGAACCCATAGTTATTTTAATATATATATATATATATATATATATATATATATATATATATATATATATATATATATATATATATATATATAAATATATATATAAATATATATATATATATATATATATATATATATATATATATATATATATATAAATATATATATAAATATATATATATATATATATATATATATATATATATAAATATATATATAAATATATATATATATATATATATATATATATATATATATATAACATTAACACTTATAAAAAGACATTTCTCACAGCATTCTCTGCACAATCTGACGGAATTTTGCATTTTATTCTCTTTCTAATTTAAAAAGAACAAAGGGGATTGAAATAAAACAGGGTGATAAATTATGTTATGATGTTACTGGGAGATAAATTATCAGATTAAATTTTATACCCCTTTTTTGTTAATTACTTATACATTGGTACCGCAAAGCAAATAATTAATATAATTTAAAAATTTAGTAAAATGAATATATTCACCAGGAAACCCTAACCTTAAATTTTTGTTGAAACTTTCATTTATTGTCGAAATTATGTTGTGATCATAGAGTTTTCTCTGCGGATGTGTTGACTAAGAATTTGGTAAAAATAAATAAAAACATAAATCATATCAATCCGTCATAGTAAGTCAAACATCCGTCTAAAGACAGACCACAATAAATTAACCATTTTGGAAAATTCTATTATATATTTCTTAGATTAAACTAGTTAACATTTTTCTGGCAGTTCTTTAAATTGTTTCTCGTTTATTTAATTTAGCGACAGTAAAACGACTCGACAATAAGTGTTGATTGGCCAGAACCGCACATGAGCCTTTGTTCTAATCTAACCTGATTTCTGCCAGATTTCACAGCTACCCATCCTTTTCTATATACGCCTTGTTGTTTACAATAGTTGTGGTTAGAAGTCATTTTTAAGTTAATTTTATATTTACATTTTGCTGAGCTAATATAATTATTTATTATTTCATAGAGAAAATTAGCGGCAGATAATGCCAAAATAAGTGTATAAGGTATGAATTATTAGTAAAATATTATCATTTTATAACACTAATTTTGTAGATTGCTATGGTACAAAGCGTATATTTTATATTTTTATGTAAAATATTATGGAAACAACTTATTTGAAGATTATAGTAAATGTTAGAATGAAAAATGGTGATATTTCTATATTTTTTTGTTTATTTGTAGTGTAAATATAAGATGTACTTAATAGAAACTGGTTGGAATAAATTGATAACATAGTATTTGAAGCTTTGTGGTTTATTATTTTTCTTGGTTTATATAACTCCTCGGTGCAGATAAATAATGCAGAAATATTATATTGCAATAAATGGAAATAGAGTAAATAATGGAGTCAAACTTCAATTTCTTGTTCAATTTTAATGATGTGGAAATGATATATAGTTTATTCAAAATAGCAGTGAACTCACGCCATCAATATGTGCCAGTCGCAAATTGTAAATTCGTTTTAGAGTCAGACAATATTTTCCTTCTCACTTTATTCTATTTAAAAAGATATGTTATCTGACAAGTTCGAACACCTAACCGAATCAGCCTGCCAAAGACGTCCGGTTGTTAAACGTCTGCAAAATTCTGCAACATATTAATTATAATAACTAGAGGTTATAAACCGACAAACGTTGCCTTAACGCTTTGCTTGTTTTGATAAATTTCAAATCGCTGCTTATTATTATTATTAATGAAAATGCCAAAGTCAGACAGAACATATTGCATTTCTAATTAGTGACTTCGAACCGGAACAGAGGTTGGTATCGACAGGGTCACCGAAATATCTCCAAATATGAAAAATATGACCTGAAATTCACCGAAAAGGGACCGTCTTTATACGAAGGGCTGACGAATCAGGATCAGCTTGATCTTAACTATATCAGAGATCAAATATATGAAGTATAAAAATAGTGAATAGTTTTTTCAACATAAGATTAATTTAATACAATTGTATTAGAGTAAACTGTTAATTTGAAAAGTATCCATAAAAGCTTAGAGATGTGCTACTCTTTTAGGAATGTAGAGCATCCGTTCATAGACTGTTAAATAATATAGGATTTAAATGCTGTAAAAATGAGGTCGAATGGGAATTTCAGACATTGCTTTTAAAAGAATACAATTTTTTAAAACATGTAATAAAATCAAGGAATACTTATTGTTTCAATATGTGTATTTAGATAAGACATGATGACATGACATGACAAGATGTTCACTCACTGCAAGATGATAATAAAAATTGTCTTAAAACAACAAAAGTTGAAGGAAAAGTTAAACTTTGTAATAAAAATAGGTTAGGTTTTATTATTTATAACATTTGAAGTGAAGAGAGTGGAAATAACTAAAGGTGAAATATAATTAATATGCGGTAACTGTAGGAAATTTTATTGTAGTGTGTGAAAGTTTTATGTGCATAAATATATTTGTTCACAATATACATGAGCATTTGGTTAAAATGTGTGAGGAGAGAAAGAATACTAACTGTTTTACAGATATGGCAAATGTATTAGGGATAATTCAGTGATTAAATTTTGTTTTATCAAGAAAGCTGTATACAAGTAATAACGAATTAACTAAGTAGAAATACAGTGATATCAAAATGACTTTACAGGTAAACACTGTACCGAAGGAAATAAGAACTAAGCGTTAAAGATAAATATGCCCTTTAAATAAAGTAAAATATATTACTTGGATATACAATTGTTTGTTGACTTCAAAACATACCACTATATAAAAAAAACGCTTCCAAAACTTTAGCTCATTGGTGTTACGGAAAAAATCAATTTAAATATAATAAAACACAACCCTAACCTACAACTAGTATAACTATATAATTAATTGTACTTTTAAGTCTTTGATAATATATGCATTGGATGTATTGTAATGTTAAAGTAATGATATTTTTTACAGTATTTTTTAATTTAATGATATAATTTTGTGTTTTTAACAGTTTAATTATTTTATTGAGATTAGAATTTTGTTGCATGTCAAAGACAAAATGAACTACAACTCAAAGTTGATGCTGTGACATTGTGACGTTTCGACATCATCAATTCAGATGACGTGAGTTCACTGCTACTTTGAATAGTCTCACATAAAGGATATCGAGTAATATTTATTTGTAGTTTTACATTCGCAGGGTCAAGTATGCCTAAGATAAAAAGAATTTGATATAGAATTGAATTCAATTTGCAGAATTAAAATCGAATGGATATGCAGTTGGCCTCATATGTCTGTTTGGATTAAAAGCGTTATAATATCTTTTTGACAATTTCTACTGGCAATCCTTTATAATCAAAATATGAACACTACAAGAACAAATAAACTATAAACAATTGTTAACTTTACAAAACAGAGGACCTATCAATACCAGGGTAAAATACAAAATGGCTGGTGTAGTACATCGAATTCAACATCTCGATTGCTTGCAAATGACAACGTCGCCTAATTATTCGGAAACTACTGTTCTACAAAATACCAACAATAGTAAAGTAATGCAAATTAATGCTCTGATATGACAGTGCTCTGTCACATGCTGCAAGGGTTCAATTTTTCTCAATAAATGGCTTATATATTCGAGCATTCCCAAAATATTGTTAACAAAATTAAAAATAAATATGTGCACTAAATAAATTAATTCTATTTTATTTTTGTGTCCTAATAAACGGTTAACGACTATTTAGCAACCGACCTTTGTCCGAGCTATGTTCTTTCATCGACAAGCAGCAACAACTTAATGCTTTGCAATAGTTGTGAACATGACGGATGCAATTCTGCCACACGGAAAACATTTTTTTATACTGGTTTAATAGCAGCATTAGTTCTGTTGATTCGAAATTAATGAGTTTGATCAGTATTCTTTTGTTTTTAATGTGTATTTGTGAACTTATTCAAAATAGACTGTGTTTAAGTACCATGTACTGAGGAGATTAGAATTAAAATTCGTTACAGTGTAATATATTTTTATTGTTTTGTTAAGGAGTTTTATCGCCCTGTGGTCGAAATTCGACTACAAATTAATCGAAGTTACATACAACCACATGTTAATCATGTTTCCCTCAAATAAAGTAAAGAGAAAAAAATGATATGTTAATATTATTAAACGTTTAACTAAATCTAATTTCCATGAAGTTTTAATAATGAACAAAGTGATAAGATTAATATAAATTGTACTAATTTTTCTCAATATATGGTTTATATGTAATATGAAAAACAATGAATAATAGATTAATATAAGTTGTACCAATTTTTCTCAATAAATGGCTTATATATTCGAGCATTCCCAAAATATTGTTAACAAAATTAAAAATAAATATGGGCACTAAATTAATTCTATTTTATTTTTGTGGCCTAATAAACAGTTAACGACTATTTTACCAGGTGTACCGTTATAATTGACCCGTGAAACATCATCTATTAGAGGCGCAAAGAAGGTGAAAGGGCAAATTAGTGATGCATTTTCGTGTAGTGGGGGAAGTCCAGGATTAAAAACTAACCTTTGTATTTTCGGGATAATGCGGACAGAGCTATTAACAGAGGTGGTGTTGTACGGGTAGGCTCTACGGGTACGGTGACTAGGGTGTTACTTTGTGTATTTACAAACTACAACTAAAATGTGTTCGACCATACAAATATTACAGACGGTTATTTGCTTAATGGCTTTAGTGAAATATGGTATGTGGGGTGATTTATTATTTTTAAAATTAAAATTGTTAGTTTCATTAATTTCATTTCAAGTGTATATTGTTCAATTTTATTTTCATTTCGATAGGAATTATTCTAAAAAAGTTCTAATAGGACACACTATTCGTAACTCAATAATGATAAAATAGGTACTTTCACTGATTTGCTGGAATAATATTGTCATTAAATATTTAAGAGACCAAGTTCAATTTTTTTCTTCAAATTATATTTAAACTAATACATCACTAATGCTAGTTCTTCAAAATTTTCTGTCATAAGTCATTTTCTGTCACATATTATCATATATATGTGTAACTTTTTTTTCTCAATTATCTCTTGAAAAAGGTACTTAGATAATAATGTGTAAATTTTTGGCTAGTAGTAACAATCAAATGGCGGACAGTAAAAAGGACTGGTGTCTTTTAATAAGTAAATTTAATTGTTCCATTAAAAAACGGGAACTTTTTAACTGTCTTAATCACCCTTGATGAATTGATGAAATGGAATACACCTACGCCATTTAAGGGGTGACTAATCCTAAACCAATCGATGTATTATATAATTTTTTTATTACAGTTTCTTGTGTATTTATATCATAACTTAATAATAAAAGTAATTTTAGTATGAATACAAAATTCCATATTGTTGTTGACCATATTAGTTTTGTTAATAAATATAACTCCTTTCAAGAGAGATAATTCCAGAACTTTTCAAATATGTTTAACTACCTTAGCATATAAAATATCTCAAATGTTTTTTTGTGATCTAAATTTTGAAACAGTGTTCGAAACATGTCTGAAACATTCACCATGCCATGTTGTTGGTGAGATTAGTTTTATTCATAATGATTTATTTTAAGAAAATCATCAGGTCTTACTCTCATTACATTATCCCATTTTAGCATTGAATCTATGATCGAACTAACTTAAAAAGCCAATTTAGTTCTTTTTATTGTTGTTAAGGAATTGCATAAGAATGAATGCGTTACTCGTAATCTCCTCAGAGCTGTTAATAATTTAACTCAATGATTTTTAGTTACTATATCGTGGTATTTTGCGTGCATCCATTTGGAGTGTACTTAGTGTTAGTAATAATATTTTGAAATTATTAAACGTTTATCATATTAAAAAAGCCTGAGAATTATTGAATTAGTCTATAATACATTTTAAAGAAAGTTACTATTCCTGTACTAAGGCATATTAATAAAATACTGATAATAATATTTTATTTTGGATTTTGGATGATTGAGCCATAATAAAACACATTTTATTGGCAAAATTAGTTTTTTTATTCAACATAATTCCCTTCAAGGGTGATACACTGATTATAGCGACCCTCCAACTTTTCAATACCATTTTGGTAGTACGATTTGTCTTTTGCTTCAAAATAGACCTCAGTTTCGGCGATTACCTCTTCATTCGGCGAACATTTCTTCCCAGCGAGCATTCTTTTGAGATCTGAGAACAGGAAATGGTTGCTGGAGGCCAGATCTGGAGAATACCGTGGATGAGGAAGCAATTAGAAATCCAGTTCATAGATTTTTGCCATCGTTTTCACTGACTTGTGATTGATTGTCTTGCTGAAGCAGCACTTTCTTTTTCTTCGAATGCGGTCGTTTTTCGGCGATTACGAAACAGTCAATAACGCTATGCAATAGTCGCTGTTGGTGGTCCTTCCTTTTTCAAGGTAGTCAATGAAAATTATTCCATGCACATCCCAAAATACAGAGGCCATAATCTTGCCAGCCGACTGTTGCGTTTTTGGAGCGGATTCATCGTGTGCAGTCCACTCGGATGACTGTCTATTGGACTTCGGAGTGAAATGATGGAGCCATGTTTCATCCATTGTCACGTATTGACGCAAAAACTCGGGTTTATTACGCTTGATCATCTTCAAACACTACTCCGAATCATCAACTCGTCGTTGTTTTTGGTCAAAAGTGAGCTTGCGCTGTACCCACTTTACACAAAGCTTTCTCATACTCAAATATACGTGAATGATATGATGTACAAGTTCGGTTGATGTCTTTAGAGTATCTGCTCTTTCATTCAATTTCAATTTACGGTTATTCAAAATCATTTTGTAGATTTTTTAAATGTTTTCATTGGTAACAACCTGTTTTGGGCATCCACAGCGTTCAACTTAGAATACCAATCTTTGATGATTGATTTTACTGTGGCAGTGTCCGGTTTTTGCCTCAACTGTAGTTTTTCCCTTCAAAAAGCAATAATTTTTCAAGACGTGAAATTCACGCACTCAAAATGCTATAATTCACAAATTAATGATCCGATAGCTGTCAAATTTATACACGCATCTTTTGAGGGTTAGGGCTAATTAAAAAAAACATATAGATTTAATTCTAGTAGTGCCATCTATATGTCAGGCCGGGGACTTTTCAATTGCCCTGTTAAATACAGTGAAGTGTACACTTAGTGTAGTAGGTACCGAGTTTCATAAATTTCATATCTAGCCATTTCCTTTTCTTTTTAACATTAGTCTTGTGATGAAATCTTAATTTTATGATTAATATGATGCCAAAATGATTGATGATTTTTTTGAGGTTTTCTGGTGCTACCACCTCATTTGGACGTCCACTGCGTTCTGCATCATCGGTGTCTCTACGACCACGATTAAAGCCAGCAAACCAACGTTTTATTGTTGTTTCTAATAGAGTGGAGTCTTTATAACACTTTTTAAGTCATTACTTCGCTTGCACTGTATTTTTCTGCATCAAGTAATAGTGTAATATAAAAACACGAAAAAGTTTTTCATCTATTGTTTTGAAAATAACAAAAGTAGTGTTTTAGCACAGCATCTCTTAAACTTATGAGTAGAATATCATGAAATTTTAACAGCTTTTTTTTTAAGGTTAGCACTAACTGAAACAGCGGTGAATGAAATAAAACTAGCGTCATCTATGTGATAGTCCCGGGGCTTTTCAGCCCTTATGTTATATACTGAATAACTCAATAATACAAAATGGAAAACTGTGATTGTAAGCGGAAAATTGTCAAGACCATTGAATTCGATAGTTAGGTTAGGTTTTTTTCTTATATATATTGTAAAGTCTCCTTTTACCAACTATGGGCTTATCTCGACTGGGCCTAAAATTTAACGTGGGCTCCGAACCACGGTCCTGAGCACGGTGCCTACCGACTGGCGAGTGACCAACTTTAGATTTCATCTCAGAAGACATCCGGTCTTACCCAGCCTGGTGACTGGCATCATTTTCCTGGTCGGATTTTACACACTTGCCTAGAATATTCACAAATTTTAAACAATCATAAACATAAATTTACGACCATGTCCCAGCAGGATTCGAACCCGCGGCAATCGCAACAGTAGCAGGATCGTCCCATCGCCTTAACCACTGCACCACTAAGCCGGAGGTTAGGGTTTTTAATGTTGCTTACATTAATACTTCGCATTTTCACCAGTAGATATCGCTGCTCAAAGTATATGCAAGCACCTAATATTTGTGACCACCGCCTAATAAATATTAAAATTTCCAGGTTTTTGTGTTGAATATTTATCTACTAATTTAGTATTTCGTTTTATCCACAGGTTTATCATTGAGATGCTGGAAATGCTCGTCAGATTACGATTCAAGCTGCAGAGATTATTTCAACACAACCAAAATACTGCAAAATCAAGTTCATCTCAACGATTACGCCTACGGCAATATTCAGATGACCAGGACAGAACCGCATCAGTTTACATGTGAAGGGTTACGTACATCTACAATAACTCAGTTTAAAAACGTTTGCATCAAACAGGTTATCAAAGGTAATCAGAACATTTTAATAATAACTAATTGTATCCTCCTGCGTTAATTATTTATTAATTATTTTTAAAAACAAGTAATAAAAACCTTAAATTGAAAGTTATTATTTACCACTTCTAATATCCTTGGAGTAGCCAAATTTCGTAAATATTCCCGCTACCTTCAACTCAACTATATTAACTATTTATATTCGTAACACTTGAAGGTTTTCAGTAACATTATATTTTGAATGTAACAAATAAGGCAACATGTAAAATAAGTCTTATTGGCTCTTAACTACAATATCTGCACTCTGAACGAAACTATATATCAAAATGGCCAATCTAATATAATATTGTTTGTTTTTAGTTCCAAATTCACCTAATAAGTTTGTTCG
This sequence comes from Rhynchophorus ferrugineus, assembly GCF_030347505.1. Lineage (NCBI taxonomy): Eukaryota > Metazoa > Arthropoda > Insecta > Coleoptera > Curculionidae > Rhynchophorus > Rhynchophorus ferrugineus. The sequence goes on along the minus strand of NW_027472580.1, from coordinate 27,250,005 downwards.
TGAATGCCGATTGGTCTCAAAAACTCTGATAACCGGCCAGTGTCCGAGCGATGTTCTTTCATCGACAAGCAGCAACAACTTAGTGCATTGCAGTAGTTGTGAACATGACGGATGCAATTCTGCCACACGAAAAACATTTTTTTATACTGGTTTAATACCAGCATTAGTTCTGTTGATTCGAAATTAATGAGTTTGATCAGTATTTTATATCTTTTGTTGTAGTGTGTATTTGTTAACTTATTCAAAATAGACTGTGTTTTAGTACCATGTACTGAGGAGATTATAATTAAAATTCGTTATAGTGTAATATGTTTTTTTATTGTTTTGTTAAGGAGTTTTATCGCCCTGTGGTCGAAATTCGACCACAAATTATTCGAAGTTACATACAACCACAAGTTTTCTCATGTTTCTCTCAAATAAAGTAAAGAGAAGAAAATGATATGTTAATATTATTAAAAGTTTAATTAAATCTATTTCCATGAAGTAATAATGAACAAAGTGTTAATAAGTTAAGGGAAAAACTATTGACTTCTCATAACTAAGGTATATTTCAAGGTCTATTTAAAGTTTTTTTAGTAATGCATCGTGGATATTTATGACGTCGAAACATTACAATTTTGCCGCATCAACTCTAAGTTTTTGTTCAGTTTGGCTTTTACATACAAGAAAATTCTAATTTAAATAAAATAATTGAACAAAAATGTTATCAAATATAATTTATTTTAAAATTGTACTATATCTAAAAGCTACAGTTAATTATTCAGCCACAATAATTTATAGGTAAGAGGTAAAACCTCTATCACTATTGCTTTCAAGAATTTTGCTTGTTTACGTACAACAGAAACGAGGAAGGATAAGAGTTGGAATTGGCAGCGCGTCGGACAAAGCCTAAAACTTATATATTTTGCAACCGATTTGACGACTATTCCTGGTTACTTGATTTGAGCGTATTTCGTTTCATTCAAATGTACTTTGGTTTGATGTTTTAATACAATCCCATATTTGCACTACAAGTCTTTGATCTCCTTCGACTAAGAACTATAGTTCTTTTATTATGAGTCCGATCTTCTCTGCTATATGGGTATAGTATCATCAATATATTTCAAGATATTGTACTGATAGTGTTCGAGGAATACCTCAAGTGATATAATTAATTTTCTGTCATTTCGCCTGTATCCAAAATTGATATAGATATATTTTTAAGAACGCATATCTAAATTTTGTGTCGTAAAGATTCTATAAAACTATAGTAATTGACAATATTTCTTAGATAACAATTTGCTAATCTTGTGGATTTGTCGCAAATGTTATTTCCAGGAATATTGTAGGGAATTATTTCTTGAGATCTGGTTTATAAGATCAATTTGTGAAGCATTAAAATAACAGAACATGCTTCAGCATCAAATAAGCATTAAATATTTATCTCGAAATTATTGTTTTTCGTGGAAGTTCTTTCAATGTACCAGGTGAGACTTAGTTGAATGTTGAAGTTAAATTTTTTCAACAAGATGGTAATTAGACAACTAATTAACTTAAGCCACTCCATAAATAATATGTCAAAGTTTATTAATAATTAGTTTAATGATGTGGCTTTATAAATAATTAGCTCATTAGCATAGCAGGCGTATGACTCGACTGATAGGGAAAAACACGCAATGTATATAATTAAATTGATTTAGTAGATAATAAACGGAATATTTTAGGACAATATAAAGTTTCGCATACACTAACACTTGTTAGACATTTTGAAATTCATTGGAAAATGAATAATTGTCAAGTATATTTATAAGAAAAGACTACTTACGTTGGCTTCTTGCTGAAAGGGAATATCCGTTTTCCTCTTTCATTTATTATTATAAATTAGAAAAACCATTAAATAATTATTATATAATCTTATCTTATTAATTATTGTTTCTTTTTTTTGGTATATTTTAAAGTCTCCTTTTACCAACGAGGGTTTATTAGGACTGAACTTACAGTTTAACGTGGGTTCCGAACCACGGTCTTCGGCATTAAGCCTACCAACTGGCGAGTGACTTATCCAGCCTGATTACTTGCGTGACAGGGATCATTTTCCTTGTCTGATTTTGCACTGTTGCCTAAGGATAATCACAAATATAAATTTACGACCATACCCCAGCAGGATTCGAAACCGCCACTATCGCAACAGTAGGTGGGCGGTCCCTCGCTAATCTTATTTCTTAATTTATATATTGCAATAATCCTAACCTTTAAATTTGCATGGTTTTTTATGTTTTTATATTTCACCTAGTTTGTGTACACTTTTCTTAGAGAACTCAAGTAATTTGTGCTTTTGATTTTCTTACTTAATGTCTATATTTGCTTAATGTTACTAATTGTCTCTTAGTACAATTGTTAGATCATTTGCAAAAAAATGAGTACTCATTAGTTCCATATATACTCAAATCATAATTATTCTATTTTGACGACAATTTTCATATTATCTGGTTAATTGATTTAATTACATTGGTAGAGTCGAACAAAAGAGTTAACTGAAAGAAAAACAGGATAGAAACTTGCAACACTTTCAAATATGTATAAATAAAAAATTAAATGTACTCTATAACTATAACGTAACGAGTTTCGTCGGTATTTCCTTTCCTTTTTTACGTTAAAGAAAACAGTTTATTTCAATGGATAGTTAAAACTTGCTTATTTAAAGTATTGGCCTTTTGATTCTATATTTTTGAAATAAAACATTCATCGAAACATTTTTTAACTTTCTTGAAATCGGCGAAATGCTTCTACATAAGCGTGTGGCCCATTGATGCAAAATGTGACATTCAAATGGAACTAGGTATGGAGACTACGTGCGATAAAACAGCTAATCCAAGTTATTTTAATACTTCTTTGACTGATTTTTCTGTATGAGATGGCACGTTGTCTGCCAAATCAAGGTATATTTTTCGACCAATTTACATTTAAAATTCATAACATTGTATACTTATAGCTAGTGAAAAAATGGAATGTGAACTCGCCGACACACCTGGTAATTACAGTTCAACAGTTTATGGTTATATTTTGTCAACTAGAAATAATTGAAAATATTTTATATTAGGCGTACTCTTGTCAAAAAACGCGCCTACTTCATCTATGAGGACGAAAAAGTTCAACATAATATGAAAGTAATGTGTTAATAATCTTGAAAGGGTGTTGATGAGAAACGGTCAAATTTTAATATAATTTTATATAAATATAATTAAGATAGATAGAAACGGAATTTATAATCTTGTTTAACTAGGAGAAATCATATTTTTGATACTTTTGTTCAGTAAACACTTATACATTTATATAAGATGACGTTTATGAGTTTTTGACAAGTAAGATTCATAGAAAATAAGAATCGATGAATATTAAGAAGAGCAAAGTAATGAGGAAGCAATTCGAAGCCCAATTCACGGATTTTTGTCAACGTTTTCACTGACTTGTGACATGGTGCATTGTCTTGGTGAAGCAGCACTTTCTTTTTTTTCTTTTTCAAATGCGGGCGTTTTTCGGCGATTTCGTTCTTCAAACGGTTCAATAACGCTATGTAATAGTTGCTGTTGATGGTCCTTCCCTTTTCAAGGTAGTCAATGAAAATTATTCCATGCGCATCCCAAAATACAGACGCCATAACCTTACCAGCAGACTGTTGCGTTTTCCCACGCTTTGGATCGGGTTCATTGTGTGCAGTCCACTCAGATGACTGTCGATTGGACTTCGTAAAAATGAAAAAATTAAATGATGGAGCGATGTTTCATCCATTGTCACCTATCGACGCAAAAACTCGGGTTTATTACGTTTGACCATCTTCAAACACTGCTCCGAATCATCAACTCGTCGTTGTTTTGGTCAAAAGTGAACTCGCGCGGCACCCACTTTGCAGAGAGCTTTCTCATACCCAAATATTCATGAATGATATGATGTACACGTTCAGTAGATACCTTTAGAGTGTCTGCTATTTTATTTTATTCAATTTCAATTTAATATCATTCAAAATTATTTTGTGGATTTTTTTAATGTTTTCATCGGTAACAACGTCTTTTGGGTGTCCACTGCATTCACTGTCTTCAGTGCTCATTTCACCACATCTAAACTTAGCATATCAATGCTTGATGATTTTCTTGAAGCAGAGTCCGGAAACTCGGCATCAATCGGGCTAACTAAAAAACATATGGAGTTAATTCCAGTAGCGCCATCTATGTGTCAGACCGGGGACTTTTCAATTGACCTATTAGAAATGGAATTTATAATCTTGTTTAACTCGGAGAAATAATGTTTTTGATACTTTTGTTCAGTGACCACTTATACATTTATTTAAGATGATGTTTATGAGTTTTTGATAAATAAGTTTGAGTAATAATTTCAAATTTAACCTTTTTCCGAAAATACTTAGTGATGTATGACACCTTTATGACAAATGGAAGCCTTTTATGCTGACAAATTACTCTTGAAGCTTCATCAGCCTCATGTTTAAATGTACCAAGTGGAATGAGAGCTATATTAAAAAAATATTTAGAGTGCGTATTTTAATTTCTGAGAATGCCGTTACTCTAAAATGCCACATATTAGAATTTTTCTGGAAAATAAGATGTGATAGCAATGAATCATAATGCGGTGATGATGATTGAAATATAATTGAAAGCTGGATATTTGTTGAGTAGCGTAATTAAAAACACGACTGTTAAATACCTCTTAAAGGACGTTCAAACATCGATAATCAGCTTAGATCATATTAAAAGGAGTATTATTTAATCGATAAGAAAAATCAAATGGAATTTAATATATTTTAATACATTATGCTGGTTGATCCTCATGGTACTATGTGGAATCCCTGATTGAAAACGAGTATTTATTATCCCCTTACGTATTAAATATCAATGATTTTAATCTTACTAATTATAAACGGCTTACGTTCCGAAACGATGTCTGGAGGGTCATTAATAGGTGAAGAATGAATGTAATTGATGAATGCGGGCAGAAGCGGTCAATGTTAATTTACTTAATTTAACGTACAATTGTTCGAAAATAGCGTAATGCTGCATTAACTTTCGAGTGCCTCGTTGAGTTTTATATCATTAAGTTAATTTGCAAATGCTTATAACAAATGAAGCTGGGTATAAAAGTATACATAGTTATTATTATGATGATTATATTAATTTGTAATAAGATGCTAGTAAGGTAGTTTGATAAATTAGGAAATCTTGTTTAAAACAAAAAGAAAGACTCTTTATACTACATTGTGATAAGAACTAAAAACAAGTCTATTTTCATATGACCATATTGGTGATCCCGTAAGGAAACTAAACTGAAACATTTGGGTGAAACTCAATCAAATATTTAATTTTGCATATATGTTATTAACTGTGACGTTATCTAAATTGAGATAAATTAAAATAAACTTTTACATTTGTATATTCCAATTGCAATATTCAATGTGTTTTTTTCCATAAATATTTATATATTTTAAATAAATAGTCTCTCAATATTAAATAAATGATTTATAATATTAAATATTTATAAAATGATAACTTTACAGCATTTATATTTTTTATTTGGACCGTAATATATGCAACCCTAAATTACCTACGAGTTATCAACGTTTGACAGTGTGATATCAACAACGACAGTATAATTTTGTATTTATATATAAAGCTTTAAAACAACAATCCTCGTATCCTTTTTCTCTGTGGTATTTGTTTATTGAATGACAATTTATATAATTTTGTTTTGCATGTTAGTGCCACCTAGTGATGGAAGCTTGTAACTAAAAAACCTGTAAAAATTAATAAAAGTTAGATATTTCTATAATTGCTTTAGGCGTATTGTTAGTTGCCTGACTTCTTAAAAATATTCATAGAATAGACATTTAAAATGCAATCACACCTGCATAAAGTTGTAACCATGTTTTGTTCGTTTGAACCACCTGAGGGCGCGTAAAGCGCGTTTACATACTAAAAGAGAAATTAAAAAATAAAATATAGTTTTAAATGCTAGTTAACATTTTGAAAATATATTAAAAGGCAATTCTAATGTGACAATAACAAATTTGCTAACTGTAACTGTAAGTATATATGTTATTAGCTTAAATATTATAAAATAAAAAACAATAACTTAAAAAATTATTTGTCAAAAATATACTTAAAAATAAAATATTTTAATTTATTAAATATAGCAAAAACATTACAAAAAAATTTTGATTACGAAACCTCCTTTCCTTCTTTATATGTTTTTTATAGGTAGTACACTATCCATATCATATGCCATGTCTAATTTTCCATTTTTACTCTTTCCAATACTTTTTTTTCATAAACCAGAACAAGCAACACCTAATTACTATTTTTCTTATTATATTGACTTTGCTTAGTATGTTGTGCACAATAATTATCTTCAAAAGCATCTGCAGATAAATATGTATTAACAGTTGTCCAATCTCTCAATTTACTTGCTTTGAAAAACGTTATATTTGTACTCACTTCTAATTATTTGTGAAGATTTTAATGCAGGCTAAGCAATTGCTGGTTCAAATTTTGGAACTTGTAGCCATATTTTCCATTCTGATAGGTTAAAGGAATTGATCTATGAATATACACATATAAATTATATTAGATATTTCTATTCAGTTACTGATGTAAATATTCAAGGCTTGCCAATAAAATTATAAATAAGAATTGCATCTTGGTTAAGTAATAATATTCCACCTTTGGGTCCACAATCATATGGCCAGTCTGAAATGCGAAGAATAAACCTTCCTGTCTGAAAACTTCGTGTAGGAGACTATGAGTGGTTTCCTAAAATTTATCATTATTTACTTTTAAAAACAGTTTCTGCCCTAGAGCAGAATTATTTGAAAAATTAATTAATTTTATTTGAACCTCTACATCATGGAAAATAATACATTTTACATTTAAACAATTAATATTTATCTTAAATGCTACAAAATTAATGTCACAACAATAAATTCCCTTATAATCATACACAAAAACAGGAAAAATTAAAAATAACTTTCACAAAGGTATCATAAAATTACAAATCGGAATAAAGGAAAGAAATCTTTTTACCTCCGACCGTCTAGTGATTCAGTCACGCAAAACATATCTGTGTCGAATCAGTCGATAGTTAAGAAACTAGGGACTGAAATTAGTAATTACTATTTCTATTTACTACTAATATTTGCTACATATTCTACTGTTTACTATTACTACAAATTCAACTTTTTTTTCAATTCGTGATGTCAGACGAAGATGTACGAACCCTTTCCTGTATAAATTGTGAGCAAGGAAAGGACGGAGAAAATTGCTTGGAGCAGTTAATTTTATATGTACTTATATTTTTCAACTTTCTTATAAGCGAGAGGGAGATGTACATATTTCCTCACGTACTATCTTTAAAAAAATAGGAAATAAATAATTACTATAACATGCAATTAAACATGTAATTAATAATTTTATTTTAAACGAAGTAGAATTACTTTTATATTTGAGTGTTCTGTGGATCTGTAAAAAGGTTTTCTATGGAATGTAATAATACCCCAAAAATGTTTTATCCTATTTTAATATGTTAATTCCTATTTTTAAATAATAAACTATAATAAACATAGACAATACAATAGAACTTAAAAAACCTAAAAACTAAAGATGTACAATAACTATAAATACTAAGAATTAAACATATACTTAATAACAGAAAAAAAAACTAATTCATGACATAATTAAAAATAATCATACAATAACTACTAGAGTTTTTTTAAAATAAAGTAAATGCTTTATTTATTATTGAACGGAAATATTTTTTAACAAAAATCGAGAGAGTAATCGAAATGTTACCTATTATTGCCATAAAATCAGTCAAAAGTATTTTACTATTTATTATTCACAACTTTAATCTTTTTACCCTATTACATTAATAATCTTGAAAAATATCGTTCCAAAATGCTGTTATATTAATATATATTATATTGTTATTTACAAGCACATATACTACATACATAGTAACTAAAAATATACGACTGAAACAGTCACTGGCAAAAAGTAGTGAATTCAGTCGAACCAAAAATAGCGTCTGAAACAGTCGATAGTACAAAGTAATAAATTACTATACAGTCGATAGTTGATTTCAGTCGATAGTTCCCATCACTAGTTAGGATTGTGCACATTCTGTATTTCTATGTTTTGCGCTATATATTTATACTACCTGTGGTTTAATATGGCATAATAATTTAATATTAGTTAATTTACTATTATCAAGTTATGTACAATATATGGCATTATTAATAACAGTAACCGTTATAAACAATATTTGCCTTTAGTTAGATATGATATAGTTTTAAGAACAGACATAATCTGTTAAAGGAAATTACAGTATTGGTATATTTAAAAAAATACGAGTAACAAGGAAGCAGATGGACCTAAACAATTATATCATTAGCTACTAAGTACGTCAATTAATAGTAAACTGATGAGTAAGATGCATTCGGAGGTATAAATATTTCTCTATATAAAAATTAAGTGACAAATTGAAACTTGAAAGTCATAACATTTGATGACATACTGGAAGTATGCTATTATAATTATGTAATTATTATAAATATGGTATTGTTATCCAACAGGTGAATATACAAGGTAAAATCACATCTGTAAATTGAATGCCAACACTAATACATTCCTAATTGTATTTAACATCCTGGGCTTATAAATTTTTACTGAATTAAACTCGTTTTCATTTGTTTTGCAAAAATTTAAACAACACACTTAAAGAACAAGGAAATTAATCTTAGAAATGGTGTCCATTATTAATAAATATGGGAAAAATATTCAAGTATAGTAGTACCTACAACGTTTCCACATCTTGACGCAGTAAGTGGTCTTGTCTAGTCAAGTTCTTCATTTTAAGTTCAGGTATTGAGTGTGGTGCGACAAATTACTTCAAAGAGATAGTACGGATCATCAACAATGGCACGCAGGACTTCATTTTGAAATCGTTGAATGATGGCTACATTAGAATTGCTATGACTTTCTCATAGTTGGATTCTATATAACTAAATAGGTCTAAGTATTGATTTATACTAAATACATTAACTAATGATATCTTGAATTTGCGTCCAGTTAGTCAATTCATTTGATATAGTTTAAGTTCAAGTTGGTTTGATTTTGCATATATGTGCTTCTTCCAAGTTAGGCATCAGTCTAGATATTAAGTAAAATGTAAATGTATTTTGTGTAGATGTAGGTTTTATTGAGGTGGTTTTGGGTGCCTTTATATGATGCTAAGACCATCGTTTTGTCTGCATATGTGATTTTGGTGATCGGTAATATATGTTGGGGTATGTTCATCGTCTGTTTTTTAAAGATTTAAGTAACTGAAAGTGATGATGTGACATACTTTATCAAACTTCTGAAATATATCAAGCGATACAGCCGAACAATGTATTTTCGAATTTACGTTTAAAATTATTTTGTTTGCCAGACTTAGTCCTGTAGGAGGAAGTGACATCTTCTGATATTTCCCCGGTTTGCAAATCATGATTATTTTAGCTACTTCCCAAATGCCAAACATTGCGTTAAATATGTATGTTAACAACTTCGCACTCTTGTCTTGTAGGTCAGGATATTTTTTCTAGAGTTTTTCTGCAATTAATATCTCTCATTATTATTTAAATTCTCTGATAGTAATTGTCTCATGGTGTAAGTCGTTTTGGGAATGGGAAAATGGGGAATTAGAATATTGTTAATTTTATTTTCTTCATATTTAGATAGCTCAGACGGGAATGGCTTCATTACCTTTCTATGCTTTTGCGGCATGAGGGAGCTTTCTTGTTGCTTTTCAACAATAACCTGTACCCTCAGTTGCTTCCTTTTTTCCAGAATTATTTTGCTGAATTCTACATGATATGTGTTTTTTTCTTGGAGATGGGGACCATGAACGAACTGTCTCCTCTGTATTTTCTGTTATGTTTATTGCTGCTGTTTCTATATCAGTATGGATTTTTAAAGCAAATTTAGAGAGATAGAAACTATCTAGCTTTATTGGTTTTATTATTATACACGAAAGACATGATTTTATATGTTCAGCTAGGTTGTGCTCGATAAATATTGGCGTAAACACTGCGCAAGTAATTTAAGTAATTCCTATCTAAGCTGCAAGCTCCTGTTTTCAATGGTTGATTTTTAGATTCTTGATGTTATATTTGAAACGTTTATATCAATAATTATAAGTTTCATAAGCTACAATATAGGTACTTCATAACCTATATATAAGACTCTGTAGCAATATGCAATAAAAATGTGCCCAAATTGCTGGATTTTTTCATCTCGAACTGAGTCTAAAGAAATCAAACTAAAATTGAAAACTTCTGCAAACTAAAATCTTACCACACTAATGATGTTGACACTTGGCGTGGCAATCCTGAAAAGAACACAAAAAAAACATCTATTTAGTGTATTTCAATGGAACTATATATAATCAATCGTGGTTACAACATCTGTTATAAGACCAAAGTAGTTATAGAGTTGTTTCTCCAATGAGTTACCATTTAAATTGGTAGCAACCTTAACCGAAAAACTTCTAGAATCGATGATATTTCACCAGGATTATTGGAAGAACTATCAGGAGAATCAATCTTCATGTTAACATATATATTTCATGTTTTTGCTTGCGAAAAAATATAATTATTTCACTTGAATTATTGTTAGAACGACCACCACAGAAGCATATAATTGGTTCGCTTAAATCATTCTTGTTAAGTTTGTTGTTCGAAGTGGTTTTGTTTTAAGTGTTTGGAGCTATATTTGACACCATAAAAAAGAAGGAAGTCTTCATTTTGGGTTCTTTGGTTACGTAAATTATTAAACAATATAAAAAATGATTATAATTCATCTCGATAGTAAAAATGTTTGTATACCTAATGTAAAGCTATTACAGAAAGCGAACATCGTTTTCCAAAGAATACTAGTTTCCAAAAATGGGTTGATCAAATAAATAATACCAAATAATGTGGTTTAAGCACCAATTAATCATTGCAACCGTGTGTGTTATAGGAATTTTGGTGAGGAATTCAAAATTAATCTTCCTTCAAAAAGATATTTTAGGATAAATGCCTAGCTAATTTACTAATTACATATACAATTATTTATCTATTATAAGCTTATTACAAGGCACAAGGGATAGTGATGGGAATATCAATTTGAGTAGTTAATAAAGCTGTTCGAAAAATGTGATGCCATCGTATAAAGATGTTATTCGTTGCAATTCAACCAATTAAATATTTATTTACTATTTTAAAGGCAGCTGTTTCCTTAAAAAGTCAATTTTTGCTGAATTCACCTCCTTTTATTTGTTTAAGGAATATTAAGAGTATTAGTATCTTTGAAAAAGCATTGAAAACTCTCATAACCAAACCATTTTTTTGATATTATTCTCTCAGAGAAATTTATGAAGAAGATGATCACGGCGGTGCTTTAGATAATTAACTTTTTTAACGAGAGATGTATGGCTAGAGGTTGAGGAATCGTCAATTGACTCTATTTTTTCAGGCCAAGAGGACTTTGCTCTAAGGAAATCAAAAGTTGAATATTACAGATTAGTCTATATTTCATTTTATACTTGGCAAAACTTCTAAAAACGAGATAACGTGCAAGCTTTTTCTACATTATTTATTATGTAGTTCCACAAATCAAATACGCAAGACTGATTTTTATAGAAGCTGCATTGCTGCAGCGCAGGAGCAAATTAACGATTCCATCAAGATTGTTTTATTATACTGTTTCTATATCTTTAAGCTATCTCTTTTATTGAGTTCCTAGATTTGGCCACAATAATAAGTTATCAGTTATTTTGAGATATATCTTAAAAAAGCCTCAAAATGTTCACTGGTTTAATTGTCTAACCAATAATGGTATTCAAAATAAAATGCTAAAAATGACTATTGGATGTTTATTATATTTTTGTGACAAACAAATAAATGCAATAAAAATATTAATATTTAGAGAAGTGTTTAAGCTGCGAATATATTTTTATTGTTTTTCAAAGTACTCGCCACGATGATCGATACACTTTTGCATACGTTTAAACCAATTTTCAAAGCATTTATTATATTCAGAATCAGTTATCTTCAAAACATGGTTTTTGAACGCTTCAATAACTTCTTCAGGCGATGAAAATCGTTGACCACACAGTTACGCTTCGGATGGGAACAAAAAGAAGTCATTGGATGACAAATGAGAGCTATACGGCGGATGACCCATCAATTCGATGTTTTGAGTGCTCAAATAGTCTCTTGTTTGAGCCGATGTGTGAGAGCTCGCAATTGTCATGATGAAGAACAATCCGGCGTCTCTTGTTTGTGTTCATTATTTCACCGAAGACTTCTGGCAAAGAAATAGTTGTGTACCAATCAGAATTTACTCTTCTACTATCCTCTAGGGGCACTGTTGCAATATGACCAGTTTTCCCGAAGAAAGAGGCCACCATTTTCTTTGAAGTGCTTCGTACGTGAACGACTTTTGTTTGATTTGGTTCATCTTGGGACACCCATACAGTCGACTTCTGGTTACTTTCGGGCTCATATGAATATATCAATGATTCCTCACCTGCCACGATCTTATGAACGTCTCTCGAAACACCGCAATTGAATTTCTTAAGCATTTCTTTGCATCAATCGGCACGAGCCTTATCAATTTGAGCGATTGTCAAATAGTGTGGGATCCAACACGAACATAATTTTCGCACAGCTAAGTGTTCATATAAAATCGCATATATGCTGGTGGAACTAATGCTTAGGGATGCATCAATCTCACAATGGGTGACATGACGATCTTGCTTAATCATTTGGCAGACAGCATCGATGTTTTCTGGCACAATAGCCGATTTTAGACGACCGTCACGAAACTCGTTGGACAGCGAACTACGACCACGATTGAATTCACTAAATCAGCGATACACGGCGGTTTTTGATGCAGCTTCATTGCCAAAAGTCGAATTAAGTGGATTGATGTACTCTTGTTATGATAATCCACGTCCAAAATCGTGATTTGTGAATTATAGCATTTTGAGAGAAGCAACTTTTGTTATTGCGAAAAAAAATGGAAAAAAAAAGAAATTTCGCGTGTTGATAAAATACTGGTTTTTGAAGGGAAAAAAACAGTTGAAGAAAAAACTTGGCTTGATGCAGTGTTTCCGGACACTGCCCCAGGAAAATCAACCATCACGGATTGGTATGCTAAGTTTAGACGTGGTGAAATGAGCACCGAAGTCGGTGAACGCAATGGACGTCCAAAAGAGGTTGTTACCCACGAAAACATTTAAAAAATCCACAAAATGATTTTGAATGACCGTAAATTGAAACTGAATGAAATAGCAGAGACTCTAAAGATATAAACTGAACATGTACATCATTCACGAATATTTGGATATGAGAAAGCTCTGCGCGAAGTGGGTGCACTTTTGACTAAAAACGACGAGTTGATGATTCGGATCAGTGTTTAAAGATGATCAAGCGTAATAAACCCGACTTTTTGCGTCGATGTGTTTCTCCATTATGGATGAAACATGGCTCCATAATTTCACTTCGAAGTCCAATCGACAGTCATCCGAGTGGACTGCATACGATTAACCCGCTCCAAAGCGTGGGAAAATGCAACAGTCGGCTGGCAAGCTTATGGCGTCTGTATTTTGGGATGCGCATGGAGTAATTTTCGTTGACTACCTTGAAAAAGGAAGGATTATCAACAGCGACTATTACATACCGTTATTAAACCGTTTGATGGACGAAATCACCGGACAACGGTTGCATTTGAAGAAAAAGAAAGTGCTGCTTCGACAACGCACCGTGTCACAAGTCAGTGAAAACGATGGCAGAAATCCATGAATTGGGCTTCGAATTGCTTCCTTATCCACCGTATTCTCCAGATCTAGCCGTCAGCGAAAATTTCCTGTTCTCAGATCTCAAAAGAATGCTTGCTGGGAAGAAATTTTCGTCACATGAAGAGGTGATCGCCGAAAGTGAGGCCTATTTTGAAGCAAAGGACAAATCAATGTATAATCAGTGTATCACACTTGAAGGGAATTATGTTGAATAAAAAAAACTAATTTTGCCAAAAAAATATGTTTTACTATAGTAGGCCGGGGACTTTTCAATTGACCTGTTAAATGAAGTTAAAAAAGAATAAAAAATATTAGCGCAAAATAGGCTACTGGTTTTGACAAAATATTTTTGAGAATATTAATATAACTTCCAAGAAAAGCACTAATTAAGTTCGACAACCTAATAAATGCTTCAAACTGATTCAGACTACAATATGTACCACAATATGGTGTATAAAGTAATTATTATTCCTAAATCAGGAAAATCATATTATGAAACAGCGTAATACCGGCCAATATCACTATTACCGACATGTGTTGCCGATTTGTACAAATTATTTGAAAACCTTTTATTGAAAAGGTCAAAACCAATCATTGAGAAAAATATTCGCCAATTCATCAATCATCAATTTCGTCTCAGGAAACAACATTCCATTATTCATCAGGTTCATAGAATCAGCAATGTCATAGAAAATCTTTAGAAGAAAATAATATTTATTTTGCAATATTTTTAGATGTTCAAGTTTTAGATATTCAGATGATATGGCTTGGCATTACCTTTAACGTTAAACTCAGTTGGAAGCCACATTTTTCAAAAAGAATACGAGGAAGTCAAACTAAAGTACAAAAAATGTACTGGTTGTTGAGCATGTTGTTTTACCAATTCTTAAAATTAGCTTTAAACTAATAAATACGAATCTTAAAAATAATAATAATCGTACCAAACAAAGCTACTGCGAGGTGTTGATGCTCTATGGGGTATACGTAACGGCAATGTGCGTAAGGTAGAAACTGTCGATAACGTCATCGAGGGCTATATCCAAAGATATAAATAGAGGAACCATCTCTACATCAAGGTTAAAGTTCCCTAACTCCTAGGTAATGACACCTTAGTCAGAAGATTAAAGAGAATGAAAGCTAGAAACCTGATCTAGTTCAGTGAAGTTATAAGTAAAACTCAGTGCACATTAAAAACAGTGACATAGATATCAAGCCCAAAGTGCCTTTCGTAAAATAAGTGATTTTAAAACGGTACCAAATTAAGATAAAAACAAATAGCCTATTAGTGTTTATTTACTAAAGAGCTATAGTACATAATAATAAAAATATTACTGATTTTTATCAAAAATGTATTAAATATTAATAAAATAGAAAACCTTTATAACTATGTACCACACCTATTATATCTTGAATCAAAGATAAAAAATAATATAATTTAATGTCTTGTTATTTTAGGGCAAATGATGTGGCTCGGTGAATGGAGGTAAAACGAAATGAAACAGTGGTGTTTACATTATGTGACCGTTGTTTATTGGCTATAGAAAAAAAATGTGAAAAATACAATTAGATAAAACGGATGGCAGCGGTGTTACCTGGAGACGAGGCTTGGGCAGTCGATGGTGGCACGTCTAAACCAAACGATTTTTGAGCACTGAATGAATGGAAATACCCTTCAATAACATGCCAGATAAACGTTTCGGGATTGCCAGCTATTCGTTATCGGGTTCTAGTTGGCGCTGCTGGCACCCCGCCCGTGTTCAACATATGGGATTATATTTCTGGGTATTTTGTAGACCGTTAATCCACGATGTAAAATTCGACATGCCTCAAGGTCGCTACACTATCAACTTCCTTCAATTGTTATTGTTATATGAATTGCATTTTTTACGAATCTTAAATGTTTTAAAAGGCCTCATTAAATTTACTAACCATCCTCTGTGTGTCGACATATTAATGTACCTTGATTAACGCTCCAAATCTCAGGTGGAAAACAACTATTAGAGACGGTCGAAAAACAAATCGACATGGTAATCGTCGTCGCAGTGAGAACGATCAAAGGTGGGAGTTGGGAGAGGAGGGGGTAAGAAAAATTCGCCAAAGATCGAACGGAGAGTTCAACTAATAACTTCACTCCGTCTCTGTCTGAATCGTGTTGTTTCAAAGTTGATTACGTAAAAGAAAAACGCGCCAAAGTACCTGTTGAGTTCTTCACGTACGCTTTTATTTTAGTTCACTGTCGCACGCATCGCAGTGCGTTTTATTAATATTCCAGCAAGCACTAAACCCCTTACACTAAATCGGGCAAAATGTACAAATTAATTAGTGTAGTGGTCTTACTGGGACTTAGTATACTTAAAGGTAAGAAATATTTATATTTTTATAGGTATTTAGATTAAATTATTACAGCAGATACAGGAGAAACTATGATATTCGTAATTTTGCCTATTATATTCATTCAGGTAGCGATTGAAATTTATAGAACTAATTCCGCATCTACGAAGGTTTCCAGTAAATAATAATAAAGTCCTCATTTATTTCTAGAATGGCCCTTTTTTCTTATTAATTTAAACTTTACTGAGCTTCACAAAACACCAGAATGTTGGTATGAGTATGAGGAAAGGTTCAAAATTGTTTGTTTATATCGCCTTTATGCCAATCGCTTAGAATAGATTCGAGACAAACATGTCTTGAAATGAATAATGTTAATTAAATGTTCCTTATATGTAGAAAAATAGCAGCGGTTCTTGAAGGTTTACCCGGTAATTATTTTAGATTCATCAACAGTTTTATACGTAGTTAATGAAGGCCTCTAGCAAATATTTAATAAATATTGAGTTCTTGAATGATATCGTTGATAATTTATCTATTAAAGTCTAATATGTATTAATAAAACAGGAAAAAAATGGACAAACATTTCATGTTTTTCATGAGATTCAATGGTTTGGACACTGTTAAAACTGGAAATATTCCGGAAGGGATGTTTGAGTATCGATTCTTAATAGTTAGACTTCCAAATTTAAGTATATCAATTGATTATATTTGATAATCGATGATGTTTGATAAATATGCAACACTTGCGAAGAATGAACTTACCTAGTTGTAGCCCCAAAAGAAAAACGGCGCTAGTCACCGTTTGATGCAAAATTTAAGAATACAGATTTATTTAAATATGCGACACCATAAATTTACTTTTTTTTGTCTTTTGTTTACGTTGAATAATACGCGACAGTTTAATATTGTTGTTTGTCTAGGTGGTTCGCTTTCTGATGACATCATCACAACTCCATTTACGTGTTAATCAACATGCCAAAATCATATTTTCTTCATATTCACCAAAAACTTCTTTTATTTGGTTCTAATAAAAATGTTCTAGAAAATAACACGGATGAAATACGTGCTGTTTGGTTCACAATGAACAATTTTTCGCATGTATTTTATTTACATCGATCGAGTACCGCCGTGCAGCGATTTAACGTTGTTGTTTGTCCAGGTTGTTCGCTTTCTGATGACATCATCAGATATAAATTTTGATGTTAATTATTATTTTCCAACATCAACAAGTGTATAATCTGTTTCTCTTCTTTCGGTTCTGTCTATTTACCTGTTACCCGTAGTTCATGGTATAAAGTTGCGGATAGCGTTTATAATATCGTGTACTTCCGTATTAATTAATTACTAAATTATCAGGCATGTAAATTAATTAAAAAATATTAACAACACATGATGTTAGTGTGTATTAATGGCATCGCATCGGGTACATTTGTAACAAATTCATATGTAACAATTTTATGTTGAAGCCTCATTCGCTTTAGTTTTCATCGAATGTTGTATGAAGCTTATGGCTATCATGCTTCATCTATTTGGACATGTGAGTTTTGATTTAAGCGTTTTAAAAGTGGTGATTTTGATACCGAAGGCAAAGAGCGTTGTGGACAGGCTAAAAAAATTTGAAGGAGATGATTTGACGGCATCTTCGATTAGATCCCCATTAATGGGGATTGCTATTGACTAAAATTGATGTGTTTGGGAATGGCCGGAATAGTTTTTGTAATAGATCCTAGGTGTTTTTTTAACGTATTTTATATTATAGGAGTATAATCATCAACTTAATGTAACTGTAAATGCTAACAATGATTACTTTTTAATCATAATAATCCCTAAATGGCGCCAACAATATTGATTTGTTCGTGAATTTATGTACTACTCAATGAGTCCATAATATAATATTGTATTTGTCTAAAATACTTAGAAAGGTATATAGTATTAAATAAAGGAACTAAAGTAACTGCATCATTTAGAACGTGGTAAATTTTTTTGCGCGAGATATTGTAAGATAATTGAGTATCAATGTCATGTGATTTAACACTGGTTCTTTTCGAATTATATTTTTCGTAGTTTCATTTAAACTCCCTGAATTTTTATACACTTCTCTGATATATGTAGTCAATCCTTGAAGTGAGAGTTCGGAAATATTTACGAATATTTACATCTGACTTATTTAAAAGGTTACAACAATAATCGGAATTGTAAAATGTTCTTAATATACAATAAAAATGACAATTGTCACAAAATTCTTACTCATATGCCACTTACATTAATATACATAATACACAAAATTTAATTAATAGTGAATAGAAACTAAAACCAACTTCTAAACAACAATTTCAACTTCCAATTTATTAAAAATAATAAACTTCTTAGAACTAATGGTAAAACTTAGGTAGATAGATAGTTAAATACATTTTAATCATTCAATTAATTTACTTGTTCTCGTTGCTTGTGACAACAGTCTACCTAATCAAAGTCATTCCAGCTTGAAGTCCTGCTCGCCAGTGTCATTCAGATACAATAATATAACTGTCGTTTGTAACCAAATTCTGTAACTGCTGAAAATGCCTACACATTTCTAAAATGACTCTGATTGATTCTAAAATGATTTCTAAAATGAATTTCCTAATGGATTACTTCTATACTTCTTGTTATGCTTCTGAGGTTATATGAAAATGCTAAGTTCCTCAACAGTTCTCTTTTGCATAACTCATTTTTTATCAATTCCATCTGCAGAGCATTTACTTCCTGAATGCACAGTCTTAAGTGAAGTCCCTTTGTTTGTAAATATGTTTGTGCATCATTCGTGTCATATAGTGCAGTTTACCAAATTCCCAGGAAACCTCTACAGTTGCTTATATCGAGAGAGATCATCAGCTTCAAGCTTGCTCAAAATCAACTTAGAAAATTCTCCAGCAGTTTTATCTGTTGAAATTGTTCAAATATTATAGGCCCCCTCTATATTACACCATTGCATAATAACAATTATAATTCAAGATACTAGTTTTATCATAATAGCGCCATCTCTTTTTTATATCTTAAAGTCTCCTTTTACCAACGATCCCTTTTATCAGGACTGGATCTACAGTTTAACGCGGGTTTCGAACCACGATCCTCGCATTAAGCCTACCGACTGGCGAGCCCACTTAAAATAAATTATCCCAGAAGACATTCGGTCATAACCATCCTGTTTACTGGGGTGAGTGGGATCATTTTCCTTGTCGGATTTTGAACTCTCGCCTAAAGGCAATCACAAATATTAAACAATCACAAACATAAATTTACAACCATGCCCCAGCAGAATTGGAACCCGCGACTATCGTAATAGTAGGAGGGCCGTCCTGTCGCCTTAAAAAAATGGTTAATTTCTAAGACCTACAATATTTCGCTATATCGATATCTAAAAAAAATATCTACGTTAACATGTTGCTTTTTAAATACGCACCAGAATAACATACGAATTTGTTGACTACTCTAATCATTTTAGTTATGTTCCGAACAAACATTTTCACTTCGTGAATTAACAGTCCCTAGATAATTAAAAAAAGAACAGAACCATTGTATATAATATAGTGAGGTGACCATGAAAATCAATATACAATTGAATTTCATTGCCTTTTCGAAAAAGTTGTTTAGTATAAGTACCAGTTTAGATAGTGCTTAAAAATAAGTATTCGTGATATTGATTGAATTTACAATTGCAATATATAGACTAATAATTTTAATTAATCTTGGAATATTTGAAATATACTATGTAAAATTTTGATGATATATAACAAAGTACTATTGTCGTTATAACTACGTATTTTCTAAATTGAATTACCAATTGCAATGGGATGTTCGAAGACATGTGTTAAAACCATGAAAGCCTAGAACTTAGTTGGGAAGCATTCCCCTTCCAGGCATTGTCCCTTTTAATTATCACTTGATAAACATTCGCTATCACAGAATATCAATTTTGTTGACACCCTTCTAAGTTATCACATGCCCACCAATTTATAGCTGCCCATAATAGTTTTTGAGACACTGTATAAGGCTGATTGACGATTAAACGCTGGGCACGTATCGACTAGAGATTGTGCTATACCGTTTTTTTATTGTTTGTTACCACACAAAATGTCAACCATTATGACCTAGTCTGTAATCACCTGGTAGGTAAATGCCTTACCTATATGGTCGAGCTGCTTGAAAGAGAAAAAAGCGCATTATTCGAACAATTTTTCGACATTTTTTATTCATAGCATGTGCCCAAACGGAAAATGGACGAACCATAAAGTAATTCTAATAATGAAATAATACAGATCGACGTACATGAACAGGCGTGGTATCGACAATTATCTATTAAGATATGTGGTCAATTTAATAACATATTTCTACGTACATAGTTCAGTGTGGTTTGAATAAAGTCGTAGCATGAACAATAACTCATGAATTGTTTTGTTAGAGAATAATCATAAAAACCACTACAAAAGATGTGTTTTTCTGTTATGGTTTTTTCCATTGTTCAAACTGGTCAGGTGGAATTCGGGAAGCTTGGGAGTTTGTACTTATTAAGTAAATTTATGAAAAGGAAGCAATTTTATGAATGATTTGGATATTGATGGATGTATTGTGAGAGAACTATAAAGACCAACATAATTGGTTCATCAATTGAATGTGGAATAGTGTGGGATGTTCTTCATGAGCCATAGAACGAAAGGGTGATTTTTTAGATTGCGGAACCTGACTGAAAAGTTAATTAAATTTTCTAATAGGGACATGCTTATATTAGACGTTCTCTAAACGAACATGCTGATTTAGTCAACATTCTATCCTTTTGGGGGATGCTCAATTACTCTAGTTCTGTAGATGAGTGGGAATAGTAGTTTGTAAATAGTATTGTTGTTACAAATGGGGATCGTTTGATTTGCTTGAATTAGTACTGGTTGTAGGCAGTCAAGATGATATTTTTCAATTTAGGGGTGGTAATTTGTAATTTGTAAGGCTATTTAAAGCTGAACGAAATTAAAACTGACCAAAGAACATTTTTGGACTTATTAATGGTGCAAAAATCGTAAATATGTCATGCCAATGTAGTATAAGGAATCTTAAAAATAAACTGTTTTACAGAGATGTATTTTTGAACGATAAGTATATTTAACATACAGCTAAGTAATGGAACTTTTTGCTGCAATCGTTTCTCTATATATTGAGGCAAACATATTTTATAAACTAAAATTTCTTAGAATATCTCTGACTATGACTCTGATATGAAGAACACTTTTAGGAATAGTTAAATATGAGGCAATCAGGAATATTCTCGATCATCAAGAGTAAGGGACAGCAGTTGTTCTTTCTCATAATAAATATGTTGAAAACGTAAGAATGCAAGCCTTTTAAAACAGCCTAAGAAATAACATTAGTAATTTAGTATTACTACATAGCATTTTTCGTATTGCAAAGTACCTTATGAACTATCTACAAAATATTACTTAGGAAATTGATTAAAAGTATACTCTTCATACAGGCAATGTAACAAAGATGACATAATACTATAATAATACTATTCTCTTCAATGATAACACAAAAATATGTGAAATATTGCATCACTGATAGTGGCCTATCCTTTCCAAAACCCAAAGAATAGTGAACATTGCAGGAGGTTAGAAGGATCTATTTGATGAAGAATATAAAAGTATAGACAGATGTAGTTAAACTAAAAAAACCTATTAAAGATAATTGATGTTAAAAATAGGTTCAAGTCGATTTCGATGGACTGTTTACCTGATTCACAAATATTACTAATAGTTCAAAAATAGGTTAACTATCTTTATTTCTAACATTTAATCTAAATAATATTTCGTTAGTTAAACCTATACATGGCATCAGGCCAGTTTAAGTAGTTTCTTTAATATAATCATTGCCTATTTCAAAAATGTTGGAATAGTGTTCGAAATAAATATTTATTTATTTAAAATTAGCATGTTTATATAGTAAATTAAGAAAATTTTCCGCAAGTTGGAAAAATTACTAAGTCTAATGTTCTGATGTCATAGATGTTGAGATATTAAAACCATTTTTATATACAACGTCTGTATGAAGTCATAAAACATAACATTAAATGATCAGTAAATTCCTAAAAAGCATTAAAGTAAGTTAATTAGCTTAGTGTAATGTGTAAATAATAAAGTGAAACCAAATATTTTAATTATCGCGTTTACCGCGTTAGGTTTTGTTTAGACAATAGTTTCACTCTGTGTTTTTCCTCTTTCTTTCTTTAAAGAATAGAAACTTTTATGTTTTTGCTATTTTGGTCGAAGCAAATTACCATCGAGTAAGATTATTTAATTGTGTTGTCATTTGTTTTTTCATCAAGATAATAGATGACACAGTATTGATTCTTCACGACTTTTTACAGCAGCCTTCTTACAACAGCTCAGTATACATAATTTTGTTCTATTGAGGACCTGTTTTTATAACTATTAATCTTAAAAATCATTTTCACGAATATTATTTTGAATCGATTGAGGATGTTAAAGCGGAATCAACGAAGGCTTAGAATGTCATTCTAGTAATAAAATTTAACAAATGTTTCTAATAATGAAAGTAACGTTAGCATATATACAATATATTCAAGAAGAGTATTAGTTTGTAAAGAAAGACATTATTTTTAAAAAAGTTTGTATTTTATTTCAAAACTCTTTCTTTATTAAATAGTTTCAACAAGCATTAATTTTGTGAATCGCTACGCTTTCGGTATACAGGGTCTGTCGATTTGAACATATGAATCTTAATTTACATAACGATTTACATATATATATATATATATATATATATATATATATATATATATATATATATATATAGATAATTAAATATTGGATGGATATTAAAACTACTTGCATCTGTGTATTGATAGGCTATAGAGACGATGGGAGTGATGCAGAAAGGAATAAAATGCACACAACTCTATTAATGTCTAACTTACAATTTGCCTCTACAGTGTTTTGTCCTTACCTGTTCTGCAATAAAATAAATTAAAATTTAGTAGCATTTTCAGTGCTTCTACCATTTAGTAGATTTCACTACACAATCATGTTGATATTACATCGCGCAAAACATATAAGCTTTAGTATTTGCTTGTGCAGTAGAAACTTGTTATGTAGGATTATTCATTATCTTGTCTTTGAGATTGAGATTGTCTTTCAAATAACAATTTTTTTTTGTATTTTTATTGATATATGAACAGTGTAGTTATAGATGAAATTAATATGGACAGGTGTACTATGGTTGACTTTTATTTTCCATGTCTGGGTCACTAGAAACATATAATTTTTCCAAAGCTGGTCAATTGACTAAAATTTAGCTTCAAAGATCGGGAGAAAGTATTTCTAGTAGTACTATTTTAATTATTCATAATTCAAAATAACTACTATCTGCGATATTAAACGATTTATGGAAATACCAGTTTGGATTTCGAATTCACCACTCTACAATCAATCAACTAAGTGCACAGAATCACAGCGGTTATTGGAAAGGCATTCGAAGAAAAGAAATACTACCCTGCAATTGTGCATTTATGGCATTTGGAATTAATATACAAAATGAACAAATTGCTACAGCGGAATTAGAGTCGACTGCGGATTTCTATGAGAATTTCTAGACCCTTTCATAGAGGGGCATTCTCAATACTTAAACCTATTTCGGCTGAAGTTCTGTAGGGTAGGGTCTTGGGATTACTCCTATATCTGCTGTATACTGCTGATTTCCCAAAAACAAAAGAGTTATTATGGCAAAAGATGTAACTCTGTCTAAATCTGTAGAAAAGTAAGGAAAAGTTGACGGATGCCCGATTCCTCAAGTAGAATCAGTTAAATACCTCTGAATATTTCTCGATGGTAGGATAAATTGGAAACAAAAAGCAGAGCAGGTTAGACTGAAAGTCAAGGTACTGGTTAGTCAGAAAATTGACTAGACTATTGTTAGACTTAACCTAAAATCAAAGAGATTGGTTTATCATTCAATCATAAAACTAATTTGGACCTATGGGGTTGCTTAGAACATCAAACCAACTAGTAATTCAACGCACCCAAAACATTGTTCTACGATTAATTACCAATTCTTATCGCTACGTAACCAATGAAGAAATGCACAATGACCCCGAAATCAAATGGATACATGAGGTGATCCAAGATTTCGCCTTTAAACATGAAATAAGGTTGCTAAATCACAACAACGTGGAAGCTACTGGACCACACGCAGGAAATCAGAAGATTGAAGTGAACCAACCACTCGAACTTGTTTAACGTATATTTAATGTATTCTTAACTTTAGTTTAAGTAGATTAGCTTTATCTTAATTTGGGAAATACATATTTATGCATTAATCCTTGCTCGAGTATTTATTCAAGTACAACAGAACAGTAGTTATATAGTATTTTGTAAATTAAGATTGTACTAAACATATCTAATATCGGATATAATAAAATAATACAAAATTAGTATAATGAAAATCTTATATTGTGTTAGAAACTCTTGAAATACAATGGTAAAACGATTACCACTTTTTCATGGTCAAATAATACAACAATAATGTAAAACTTTAAAAATTAAAGAGCCTTAACAAGCTGCTAACTTACGTAATCCAAAAATAAAAGTAAAAAAGCATGTTTACGATTTCGTCGACTTACAAAAACGGATGTAGATGCGTATTG
Source organism: Rhynchophorus ferrugineus (assembly GCF_030347505.1). Classification (NCBI taxonomy): domain Eukaryota; kingdom Metazoa; phylum Arthropoda; class Insecta; order Coleoptera; family Curculionidae; genus Rhynchophorus; species Rhynchophorus ferrugineus. Next base: position 27,225,122 of record NW_027472580.1, on the reverse strand, counting down.
AATTATTCCTGTCGAAGAAACCTAGAAAAGAATGTTATTGGTATATGTAAATTGGCCAAACTTGTTTTGACCGCTAGTAACGGTTGAATAACGACTTTTTAATTCCCTATTTTAATCTAAAATCTATTTGGCGCTTAGTTAGTTGTAAGAAAGGCGCCTTAAATTATAACGACAGGTTTATGTCTTTTTATAAAAGAAAGGGTTTTGAAAGGACATGAATTATCAAAAAGCTATGCGTTATTATACGAAATTTTTACTTTGAATTTGTACATATGTCTTATCTGTCAAATCCACTACGATCAAATTTTTATAATGGACAAATTGTAGTGTACTAGGTGCTTGCATATATTTTGATCAGTGATATATTTTTGTGGAAATTCGAAATATAGGTAGGGGTAAAAGTCTCGCTACCATTTTGATTGCACGTCATCTTGTTTATATGACGTTTAGCTCAGTTTCGCTTTAACCATTGCGTTGCGTAGACTTCCAAATTTTATTATGGATAAATATATGCCAAAAAAACGAGCAGAAATAGTGACAATATTTATTGAAAATAATCATTCCACTATTGCCACTCAGTGGAAATTGCGTCAATGATAGCGGAACTTTTGCCCCACCCTATATATGACCAGCTGTTAAGAACCCAGCCTAATTGATGGTTTAAGATTTCTCTGCGTAAAATAAAAGTTTTCTATTTGGTATTATTAAGTCTTTTTTTGCATTTTCAACATTAATGGTTTTTGTGGTTTGATTTGAAGAAATATGCTATGGAAGCTCACTAAACACTTTTACAAACTAATTCTAATGCTTCTCTGTTATATCGCAATTGCCGGAGTTGGTCATTTTAAAATCAATTTAAAAATGGCTATTTTTACCTCAAAAAATTGAATAAATATCCAGGCGTTTACATCCATTTGGAAAGATCCAAGAGGAACAAAATTGGTTACCACACGAATTGACTGAAAATGCCATTTCGAAACCTTTCATCATCGCGATTTCATTATTCTACACGTAAAAGAGTTTCTCTGGCGTATTGTGGCTAGCGATGAAAAGTAAATCTAATAGGATAATCTGAAATACAAAAGGTTATGGGTTAGTCCAAATCCACATCGACACCGAAAAAGAATATTAGCACTAGTAAATCATTGCAAATTTGGAATTAGAGTATATTGATAATGTATATATATGTAGTTTTTACTGTACTATATACGATGAGTCATTAAATAGTCATACTTTTCATAAAGCATTGCTCATATCTAGTGACAAATTGATTTATCACTTGAAGTGTTTGTTTTAGTGTCTTGCAACCATTATTACGATGACTCGAATACGAATAATAACTACAGGTGCTTTAACTGGGTTTAAGCTGTTCTAAATATGTACATAAACTATTACGTTTGTGTCAACTTAATTATTATGTCCACTTATTACTAAATTTTCAATAATATTGGATGTATAGTGATAATTATTGCGTTTAACAATAATACTTCAACAACTAGGAACAAGAAGACTTCTTCAGTTAAGTGCCTTAAAATTTCGAAGATCAGTCAACAACATAACCTTCTAGTATATGAAATAAGGCACTAAGACCAAATAGAATAATGAAATGTCAACTTTATATTGCGAGTACAAATTAACAACAGCCTTTTTTTTTCAAATTTGAAGATTTATTGAACGAATTCAAACCAAGTGTGATTCACATTATCGAAATTTTTACATTTATATTATTAAAAGAAAAGATTAATGTATACACATATATTTATGACAAACTAAACAAATATTTAACAATACAAAATAATAGCAAAACCAATGTATAACAAAATAATTTGCAATTTTAATCTTTCTTAATTAGCGAGTGTATGAATTTTATGTTCACATTAACGCAATCTTTCCATCGTTGATTGTTCACATTAACTAGCGTTGCATAGTATTGTCCACAACGATTGGATCATATTTTAGACTATATGCGAATTAATATTCATGTTAGCTCCCTTTAAATGTAATAATGAGGAATAATATTGTGAACAAATGTTTAGGATTGACTTAAGTCTGTTGGCGTTATCTTTTACATATCGGCAGATTTTTATTAATATTCTGTAACGCCAGAATAAACTCCCCGAGCTTTATATGATAATGTATGGACTTTGGTAAAATTTTGCTTACCTCTTGTTGATACACTTCTCACATCTCACATTTTATATAGATTTAAGATATTAACTATTAGGAATAAAGAAATTTTAACAAATATATATTTAATCTCATAAATAACAGGTTAATTGAAAAGTCCCCGGCCTACCATAATAAAACAAATTTTTTTGACAAAATGAGTTTTTTTTTGTTCAACATCATTCCCTTCAAGTGTGATACACTGATTATAGCGACCCTCTCGTCGTTGTTTTTGGTCAAAACTGAGCTCGCGCGGCACCCACTTTGCACAGAGCATTCTCATACCCAAATATTCGTGGATCATATGATGTATACGTTCAGTTGATATCTTTAGAGTGTCTGCTATTTCATTCAATTTCAATTTACGGTCATTCAAAATCATTTTGTGGATGTTTTCGTCGATAACAACCTCTTTTGGGCGTCCAATGCGTTCACCGTCTTCGGTGCTCATTTCACCACGTCTAAACTTAGCATAACAATCCTTGATGGTTGATTTTCATGGGACTGTGTCCGAAAACTCGGCATCAAGCCAAATTTTTGCTTCAACTGTATTTTTTTCTTCAAAAAGCAATATTTTATCAACACGCAAAATAATGATCCGACAGCTGTCAAATTTATACACGCATCTTTTGAGGGTTAGGGCAAACTAAAAAATATATGGATTTAATTCTAGTAGCGCCATCTATTGTATCAGGCTTATCAACTGACCTGTTCTCAAATCAAGACTGGACCTTTTTAGCTGTGTGTACGGGCGCATTGTCATCTTGGCCGTAAGTGCAGTCAAATATCCTAATTTTTTCTTACCAAATCAATTTTTTATATGTATTGTTTATACTTTGTATAATATATTATTCTGTTCATATAGTATATTTCTACACTAACACTAAGAAAAAACACATTCTGAAGTATTTGGGAGTCTGCACTATATACAGTCCGAACAGCAGATCAACAAACTTTCTCCTATTCTATTCTCTTACATGTAACTAGCCACGAGTTAAAAAAAATAAGGTCAACTAAGGTACCGTAAGATTTTTTAGAGATATCGTAGGTTGTTTAAGATGTCCGCCGTCCAAAAGGCTTGCTCAATTTGTATAGTAATATATTCAGCCAAATATACCGTTAGATTTTTATTTCATAGCCCGCTAAGAAATATCTATATACAATTAACTTATAACAATAATAAAGATAATTATGATGTGGCGAAGATGAGGTATGATGTATTGGATTAAAAACTGATAATTAAAATATTAATAAAGATAAATGGCAATTGTGATATGATTATGATAATTATTACTATACATAGTAAGTAGAATATTACTTCAATAAATGATCAACATCTTACTATAAATCTTACTCTAAACTATACATCTGCCTACTAATCCGATTAAATGGAATAAACGTTATATTCTAAACATTTCAGTGCTGTTCATTCACTATTCTATTGAAGCATTTAACATCATTAAATTTTATTACATATCAATATCATTTTCAAAACATTATTTAAATATTACATTACTATTCTTCAGTATTTTCTTTCACTAAATTTTTATTTCTTTAAATAATTCCCCAAATAACATATTTGATTAAAATGAAAATACTATCACGAATACAAAAATCTGTTGAAATATATTTTTTTAATAATTGTTGTTTTGAACATTTGTGTTGAACCTCGTACAATCACTGCAAAACATATTCTTATGCAATAAAAGGTTGAAACAGCTCAAGGTGAACCTAGTCATAATAATTGTTCAATGGTAATGCGCTGTTCGATAGAATAGCATGGTTGCGTTCATAAACATTTTTATATCGTTATATACTTCAATGAGTTTTTCTATCCACATATTTCTAATTGCAATATATTTGTTCCGACTTAGTCTAGTCTAGTTTAAAAACACATTTGATATGTTTTATATATATATATATATATATATATATATATATATATATATATATATATATATATATATATATATATTATGATCATGAGTTAGACACAGAGTATATCAAATGTATTATTTATGAAATAAGATATGAAAATATCTTTATACCACAACGTATGTTAATTTATTGAATATATACTCTAGGTAAATAGTTCAATGTAATTATATCTAAATAAATAATGAATAAAATATATTATTCGATCAATTACAATATATAATGAGTAGTATATTATATGAACTAAATTTATTAATAACATGTCAATTGAAAAGTCCCCAGCCTGACACATAGATGGCGCTATTAGAATTAAATCCATATGTTTTTGCGAACGAAAAGATGCGTGTATAAATTTTACAGCTGTCGTATCATTAGTTTGTGAATTATAGCATTTTGAGTGAAGCAACTTTTGTTATTGTGAAAAAAAAATGGATAAAAAGGAAATTCGCGTATTGACAAAATATTGCTTTTTGAAGGGAAAAAATACAGTTGAAGCAAAAACTTGGCTTGATGCCGAGTTTCCGAACACTGCCCAGGAAAATCAACCATCAAGGATTGGCATGTTAAGTTTAGACGTGGTGAAATGAGCACCGAAGACAGTGAACACAGTGGACGCCCAAAAGGGGTTGTTACCGACGAAAACATTAAAAAAATCCACAAAATGATTTTAAATTATCGTAAATTGAAACTGAATGAAATAGCAGACACTCTAAAGATATCAACTGAACGTGTACATCATATCATTCACGAATATTTAGGTATGAGAAAGCTGTGTGCAAAGTGGGCGTCGCGCGAGCTCACTTTTGACCAAAAACAACAACGAGTTGATGATTCGGAGCAGTGTTTGAAGATGATCAAGCGTAATAAACCCGAGTTTTTGCGTCGATATGTGATAATGGGTGAAACATGGCTCCATCACTTCACTCCGAAGTCCAATCGACAGTCATCCGAGTGGACTGCACACGATGAAAGCGCTCAAAAGGGTGGGTAAAGTCGGCTGGAAAGGTTATGACGTCTGTATTTTCGGATGCGAATGGTATAATTTTCATTGACTACCTTGAAAAAGGAAGGACCATCAATCGCGGACTTTTACATAGCGTTATTGGACCGTTTGAAGGACGAAATTGCCGAAAAATGCAATGCACTGTGTCAGAAGTCAGTGAAAACGATGGCAAAAATCCATGAACTGGGCTTTGAATTGCTTCCTCATCCACCGTATTCTCCAGATCTGGCCCGCAGCGACTATTTCTTGTTCTCATGTCTCAAAAGAGTGCTCGCTGGGAAGAAATGTTCGTCGAATGAAGAGGTGATCGCCGAAACTGAGGCCTATTTTGAAGCATAGGACAAATCGTACTACAAAAATGGTATCGAAAAGTTGGAGGGTCGCTATAATCAGTGTATCACCCTTGAACAGAGTTATGTTGAATAAAAAAATCTAATTTTGCCAAAAAATGTATTTTACTATGGTAGGTCGGGGATTTTTCAATTGACCTGTTAAGTAAGTCTTAAGCTTGCTAGGGTCTCTCTTTTGAACTTTTGAATAATTTGAAAAATTATGAAAGCAAGGAAAACTGGGAGAATTGACGTTTTGCAATATGTATGCCTAATAGGAGAGACCATTGGCGATATATGTTTTTATTTCATGAAAATACCTGTCTATATATTTTTCACTATGAAATTGTTAGTGATAATGAATAATGTTCTTTTTTGGACCAACTTTGTTTCCAAAATAAACTATTGCTAAACTATCTGTGACAGCTGTTTGTGTAATAATTAATTACCATTAATGCTATAAGTCTCCGAATTGTAAATGGTTTCAAATTAACCATTTTTAATTATTTTCAAGCCGGCTTGGTGGCGTAGTGGTAAAGGCGATGGGACGGTCCTCCTACTGTTGCGATAGCCGCGGGTTCGAATCCTGCTGGGGCATGGTCGTAAATTTATGTTTGTGAATGTTTAAATTTTGTGAATGTTCTAGGCAAGAGTGTAAAATCCGACAAGGAAAATGATCCCAGTCACGCCAGTAACCAGGCTGGGTAAGACCGGATGTCTTCTGGGATGATTTCTAAAGGTGGTCACTCGCCAGTCGGTAGGCTTAATGCTGAGGACCGTGGTTCGGAGCCCACGTTAAACTTTAGGCCCAGTCCAGATAAACCCATAGTTGGTAAAAAGAGACTTTAAAATATATGAAAAAAAATATTTTTAAGAAGATAAAAAGTTTTAATTATTAAAAGGATAACCCACCCTGTATAATTAATCAAAATATTTTGCATTAAACAATAACTACGCTACCGTTTATTGATTTAATTTGAATTGGTCAAATCTCCAAAATATAAAAATAATGATTTGAATAATTATTTTTTCGATGCACTGTAGATTAGACAAAATATTCCCCTAGAATCGTCTCTAATTCCTATGTACTATATAATATACGGCCACAAGGTTGGGCTATAAAAAGTGTGTGGTTTTAATTCATCTACGTGAGTTGTGGTATAATTTAAATGAATCGTCCAGTTCAGAAGGTCGATGATTCAGAAAAAACGTCCGATAATTAAGTATTTTAATTTTCATAATAGAACAGAGTCAAGTAATATTATGCTGAAATATTCTCAATAAGGTCGATAACTTTTGGTAAAAAACTAAACAAGGTAACGGATTACTTACTTTATAATGATATTTTATACAGAATAGATATTTTGTTTATCATCTAAGATATAATAAGTAACTATTATTTGTATTTTAGTTACTCAGTTAGAAATCACTAAATGTAAGTAATGATTGTAAAACATCATTAAGATAATCATTGCTACTTACTGCAAGTTAATTTAATAATACATTTTATGCTAGTAGACAGTTATTGACGACAACTGACTAAATATCATTGTTGAATCTATTCAAAAATTCTAAAAAGTATTATTTTATTAAGATTTGAAACGATATATTACCATTATAATTGATATTGATTTAATTTGATATTTTTACTGATTAATGATTACTACACGGCAAAACATTTTATAGACTTCAAGGACAATATTATATAAATAATATATGTTTTTTAAATAAATATATTGGGCTGATAAATTAGTATTGAAGGATTTCTTTTTCAATTTTAATTTTTATTATGAAAAATCGATACAAGGTATTTTATTCAAGATATTGTCTATATAATAAAATTAGCGATAGTCGCTATTTTTTCGCTTCTTTCAGGCAATTTAGGGATTCCATCTCGAAAGAATGATGTATGTTTTGAGGTTTTCCACGAACCGACCTATTTTTTAGCATCTTCATAAGATGTGAAGCACTGGTTGGACAGGCCACGACTCATGTCGGAACAAGTAGTAGTCAGAATGATCAAAGTCTGGAGAAACGACGGGTGGAGTAGCATTTCCCATTTTAATGTTTCCGACCGTGTTTTTGCCGGTTTTGAAACATATGGTCGAGCGTTATCATGCATAAGATTAACATTGTTGTGTCTTTGTTCGTATGCCAGCTGCTTTTGTGCAGTACTAGGCTTAAATGCATCAGTTTTAGTCTATAGCAAATCCCATTGATAAGCCAACCACTTTTAATACGTCGAAACCAATATTCATGTAGAAATCGATGGAGCATGATTGCCATAAGCATTCGATGACCTGCAGTCAGCTTTTTCTTCAAATTTAAGTTAAAAGGTAAAACTTCCTGCAAATTCAACTTATTCGCATAAATTTGGTTACAAATGTACCCCAGGCGATATAATATACAGTAACATCACATGTTGTAAATCATTTAAAATTAATTTATAGACCGATACTAAATTATAAAAAAGGATAAATTAATATAAATTGTATAAGTTCTAACCTGATTTCCAGAATTGTTTTGTTGGAACTAAAATTGAAAATAATATTTAATATTTAAAACATTTTTAATATTTGCATTGTCTTTCGTAATTTCGAAAGGGTCAGAAGTAAAATTGATCAACAAGTTTACAAGTTACTCAACATAGGATAACAGTACGTAGCCTCTTCCTCTATTGTGCCCCCCTCCTTCATCTCCACTATTGAACAATAATCTCCAATTAGGTTTCTATTCGATATTAGGCTCGATACATCTGATCTTTTATCAGAACTACATGTTGAAACCAATATCAGAGTTTGCACATCATGTGTAAGTATTGGTAAAACGCTCTTATCAAACGTTTCGCTTCTGACAAATCTAGAAATTGCTTTTAAAAATATCTATATTGAATGTTAAAATTATATTTTCAGAATATTGCAATTTTATAGCTTATATATCTATAATTATCTACCAATTTGGTCTTGCAACCCCTAACAGTTATCATGCGCCCATTCTTAACAATTCATTCACTAATTCGTGGTGAATTTAGTTTGATTAATAAATACAAGATTAACAATAATTAAAGTGATTATAGTGGAGATTGTATTTTATTGTTTTTGCTCTCTATATATAAATATATTTGAGGGCTAATTAATAAATAACTTGGCAAAACAGTTGGGTAAGTTACAATCATGCCATTTTAAACTAGCACCCTACTTGCTCACTAAAGCGTTACTATCATATATTATTCTCAGGTAGTCCTGCTTATGCTACATGTTGGGAAACAGCGTGCAGTTATTCAAAACAAAAACACACTCATAACTCACACATAACTATCTAGTGTCTCTGACATAATGTATTTTAACAAAAATAGATACAAAGCATACCCATAATAATGTTTAAATTTTTAGTATAAAATCCTTTATTTCACCTTATTTATAATAATATTATTAGAATAAGATTTCACTATAAAAACTAATTTTGCTTATTGAAATTATATAATAAATATTTTCTATAGATTCTAAAAAAAATCTGCAACAAATCGAATCTAATAAGTGAAAGTAGAAAATCAATTTATTTACACAAAATTTGGGTCTCCGTATTAGATAGAAAATCTCGCACTACAAATGTATTAGAAGAAATTCTGACGAGAGGGATTATTTATATATCATTGAGTTTCTGTTGTTATTTTAATTTATTATTTTGATAAAATCGAAATAAGATGAAACCAAAACATGTTAGCAGTAGTTTCAACAATAATAATTTGTTTATATATATAATACCATTAAAAGATAAATAATTTTAAAGAAAATGTATAATGAAAAATATATGAGAAATCTGCTTTTTGTTTATTTTTTTTATTGTTTGAAAATTTCCAGGCTTGCTTAAGTATGAAAATTGAATTTTTATTTTCACAATTTTTTGAATTGAGTAGTCTTCAGTTCATTTAATTAATTATAAAATTGCAGGAATTTTAGTTTATTTTTGTTTTAAATATTTAAGTTTTAATTTGCCCTTAAAATACAGTCATCATAAATTAGTATATTATGTCAATCATTCACAAAAATTTGGGCCATAAAATGAGCATTCATGGACTTGACGAGGGAAAATTATTAGTAGTCGATATTACAGAATCTAAAAATTGTTGTATATTGTTAGAAATACATCTACCAAGGCACCCCTTAAAATACATATATGGCCCCATTATATATTATATATTAATTCATGTCGAATAAATACATCATATTTAATATGAAATAATACAAATTTCAATATATTTCAATTATTCATATTGGTTTTGGCACACAAACTATCAGATATGTATTTGTAGGTGTTTTGAAATGTGTGACTTCATCTAGTTAAGCCACAAAATGGAAAATGGTGATTATGAATTAGTATCAGGCAAAAACAAACAACATCAAGTAGGTAGAAAATAAGAAAAATATAGTGCCCATGTACAATAACAATATAATTTTATTATACAGAAAGTGTTAAATGACAGATAATAAAGTCTGGTGAAAATTAACTGTTGATTTTGAAAGGAAGATTGATATGAGTAATAAATTTCCTTTATTATCCAAATGATTTCAAGGAGTGATATTTGTTTCAAATTTAAGTGATAATGAAAATAAATGACTGAGCATTTGACTGATTGCATCTGTTTGAAGATGTTATAATGTTATATATATATATATATATATATATATATGATGTTACAAATTTAAAAAATAAATGATCGGCAAAAATGATATCATGAACTATTCAACAATTATATTTTTGAAAAAATGGTTAAGAGCTTATATTAAGCTTAAATTAATAATTATTATCTTTGCTTCAGGAGAATTAGTAAAACTGCCAAGTCTAGGGTTAATATCACTATTACTTAGAATCGAAAAAAACACTTACAAAAACCATACTATGAATAAATTGAAATTTGAGCAAAATGTTTCTTTTTACTACAAGAACATTAATAAAAATATCATTGCCCTTAAATAAATAGAACTTGTTAATAACAACTTACTTCTATTACACAACTTTTCATATAAATCATAGAATTTAATGAGAAACGTTTAAGTTTATGTAAAAACGCTTAACTCATCATCTTGTGGTATTATTACCGAGAACAGTATTTTGGTTCACATTATTATCCATACACGTACAATATAATGAACTAAAATCATTCTAATAATGAAAACCCACTATATTGAATTATTTATATATTTCCTGCTGTATACTACGAACAGCGACAATAAAAATATCAGATTATATTCCAACAATTCCCACACCTTATTACTCGAAAACAAAGAAATTGCAGGTAATCGTTTCAATAACAGCTTACTGAACATAACCTTTTCGATACAAGTTGTTCATTCTATAGATTTTCAGCTAGAAACATCGGTATTAAATAATTATATATTAATTTTGTTAGTTAACAGTAGACTATAGACATATCAACATACATAATATGTAATATAAAATAAAATGTAATGTTATGTATGTAATCAACATTTCGAACATTTCCATCTGGACCAAATTGTCAGTAAGTTAAGTACTTGTATGTATTTTGATTAATGTAAATAAATGTTTAAAAACCCAACGTTTGCAGGTATGCAAAGTCAGCAATGTCTCTCGATATAGTATTAATGAGTTATTCAGTGTATAAAATAAACGATATCACAGAACGCTCAAAATCGCAATATCTATATTTTTTGTAATTCACATATTTAAACGTGATCATTTTGATATCATTGACAAGAGACGACCTGGAGAATCAATAAAGTTTTAAGACAATGAGTTTCAAAGCTTATTGGGCGAAAATCCAGCTCAAACTCTCAAAGAATTCAGATGTTTATGCACGAAGATTTTCAACCAAATCGATATTAACTCTGGAGATATGAAAAATATCCTCACTTGAATCACTCTAACTCCCGTTAATGCTGTTTATTCACGTACAAGACAGTTTAGCTATCATTTATATTTTATCTGATAAGCCTCTTTGAAATTCTATATTATTAGTAAAGTATAATGTTTTTGTTATGTTTTTATTACATTCAGTTTGTAATTAATATTACTCTGTTTTCTTCAGAATTGTTTAAAATTAACATTCACAACTGAATTTAAATAACGACTATTAAAACGTCAGTAAATCATATTTTTTATACTTGATGTACAATTGTTGTACAAAGCTATGAAACGTTTAAGGTTCAGAAGAAAATATTTTAATTTGCTAGAACACTACCATATTTTAACGGAAAAATATGGCAACTTGTTGAATAGGCGGTACAGAGAATACTGCCAATCCTATCCTATCCTATTCTACCATACCAAACCAAACCACACCCATTTCTTAGAATATCCAGTGCCGTATTAGTCGTGCTATATAACACCTTCCTCCTAAGAAAACTATTGCTTTGCTAGAAGAACTTCTAGATAGCTGTCTAGATAGCTACTGCTGTTAAGTTGTTTGTGAATATTGCTTGTACCTTCATCGGCCAGTTTGGATTCGATTTTTTTTTCTTCAATTTTTATAGTATACCCTGTAGGGGATGGTTTCCCAAGTTTTATTTCCTTTCCCAATGTTATTCCCATTTGGCAGTATTTTCGACTTTCGTCTCATCTATCATTATCTATGACGTGAATTGGCTGTTTTATTGAAAAGACTATACAGATTTTGCCATATGACTGTATACAATATATATCTGCATACACTCCCCATCTATCTATATATAAACAACAATAAAAATGTTTTAATTACATAAGATGGCAAACTCTTCGTATACTTATAATTGCAGTTTATTAACACATGGCGTGAAAAGTCCCGGGCTTAACACATAGATGACGCTAGTTTTATTGCACTCATCGCTTTTCTGTTAGTACTAACCTTCAAAAGAAAGCAGTTAAAATTTCATGATATTCTACTCATAAGTTTGCGAGTTATTGTGCTAAGTGTGACACTAATTGTGTTACTTTAAAAACAATGGATAAAATACAATTTCGTGTTTCTATTTTATAGTGCTTCTTGAAGCGGAAAAAATACCGTTCAAAGGAAGCAATGGCTTGAAAAGTCATCAGAAACAACAATAAATCGTTGGTTTGCTGACCTCCAACGTCTCCAAATGATGTGGTAACACCAGAAAACATCAACAAAATCCACAAAATTGTTTTGAATGATCGAAAAGTGAAGTTGTCTGAGTAAGCTAACATCGTAAAGATATTAAAAGAACGTGTTGGTTTTATATTGCATTAGCATTTGACTATGAGAAAGTTCTGTTCAAAGTATGTGCCGTGTTTGTTTACTGTTGACCAAATACAAGAAAGTGTTGATGGATCCGAGCAGTATTCGGCCATGTTTAAACATAACAAACGGCAACTTTTACATGGATATGTGACAAGGGATGAAATATGTATTCATCACTTCGCTCCGAAATCAAAAGGATCGTCAGCTGAGTGGATACAACTGGTGTCAGGTCTGTTTTGAGGCAAAAGAAAAATCGTTCTACAAAGTGGTATTGAAATGTTGGAGCGACGCTGGAATGATTGAATATCTCTTAATGGAAACTACATTAATAAATAAAGTCAAGTTTGAACAAAAAACCCTCGTTTTCTTTGTTACGGACTTTTTGAATTATGTGTGTTCCACCAATTTGAACCAACAGTGTGTTGGCGCCAAATTTATTATACTGTATTTATATAGTTATTGCCCCTTGATAAAATAAAATTGTTATAATTAATTTGAAACATTTTGATAAAATAATTTTCTTGTTACCGATCTTTTGTAAGTACCAATATTTACAAAATTAGTTTTGAAATGAATTTAATTCTGTACACTATAAGAAATAAACAAATATTTTTATTCATTTATATTAATGACATTTTATGATCTTGTTTTTAGTTAATGCACTCTCGTGTTGGACATGCTCGAGCGATCTGGACAGAAACTGTGCCGATACCTTCAACTTTACACAGATCATGAGATACAACCAAATCTACCAATCCAACTACCAAACGATGCTAAGGCAACAGCAGCAGCAACAGCAACAGTACGATCCGTACGGTCAACGTAGTTATGACACCAGGTAAAAGCTTCTCCTTGTTGCTAACATAACCTGTACATTTGCTGTATATTGGCTTAGTCGTAACGATCAAAACCAGAGTCGATTAGATGTGTTAATATTTCATGTTGTGCATCACAATGTATTTGTCATACTAATCATGTCAGCTATGGATCAAGTAACACATATCAGCTAAAAATGTCCGTAAAACTTTGTTATTAATTAATGTTATTTAAATTATTCTTTTGAGATAATATTTGTTCAATGTTCAATGATATAATATAATTATTTAATGTACTTCATGTACGTTAATTTTAATCTGCTAAGCTAATTTTGATTATTAACAGTACGAAGCTTTTAAATCGTTTCATTCATTCTGACTTATTCTCTTTCACTAGGTCTCAAGTTGTTGAAACTAGTTGGGACGGTCTCCCAAATAATCATCATCAATGTTCTTCCATTTGTCGTGTTATAACTTGTTGATGATATATTTTTTTATCTGTTTTTTCAGAGTTTATCATCAGTATCAGTATTATTCCATTCATTAGAATTACTAATTTAGATTCCATGAAAATGCATTTTTAATTGCCACTTATGTTTCCAAACTGTTGGTGGAGATAGTGTCCGTATGAGCAGAAGCAAAGCTCTTATATTCTTGTTTATTATTTTTTAAATACCGTTTTACGAAACCTTCGTTAGGTAAAGTAAGAATATACACAGAAATCAGTTCAATCAATTTATGAACTCTGATACATAACACCTGGATTCTTCGTTAAGGTTCTTGTGGCATTTCTTTTCCATATGGCAATTTTAAAGAAAATTTCAATACAAACACTTGAATATTTAACTATACAATAAAAGATTCTAAGTGTGTTTTAATAATTTTTATCATATCTTGTAGCATTTTTCCTCTATTTAAATCAGTCACAATGATAATTAAACGTTTACATATAACCTCCTCATCGATACTTAATGCTGCTCTAAGTTTCTTTTGAGTCTTAGTAAAGTTATGATTTACAGCCATAATTCTTTTGACTAAAGTATAAAAGTAATACTTCTTGTAAGTATTATTATATTATAATAATTTCTTATTGGCATTCACGTCCACACTAATTAATTTGTAAATTACTTTACTAAATTATCTTTCTCGAATAACATTTAGTTATATTCTGGTGGTAACTACATGTTTATTTTATGTTTATTTTTAAAATAAAATAACAATATACTAAATTAAAATAAAATATGAACTGATACTTCATGTGAATGGTATCCTTAAATTAATTTACTTTTTACTGTCTAATTGGCTAATTTAAGTACTTCAAAAGTACTACTACTTTGAATAAAACCTACTTTGTAATAATAACCTCTATTCGTATAACCTACTTCGTATAACAATTAATTATGTTTTAGTTTAAATAAATAGTTCTATAGTTATTTCATCTTTTTTATTTTGTCAATCTTTATTTATTTATTGATATTATTCAGTTATTTTTATAGTAATAGTAGTTACTCACTAGCAAACCATTTATAATTTGCATTGAATCGAATTATTATTTGAAATTTAAGTAATCTATTAAATTAAGTTAATAACAGCTTTGATATTATTTTGATAACATTAAGAAAGTTTATAAAACGTTTGTAAAAATAGTGATAAATTAATTATAGAAAATTTTAGTTAATATTTCATTACATTAGATTATTTTATATTATAGGTGAGTACATTTATAATCTTAATCAAATCTATTTTTTAGACTTATCCTTATCCTTAGACTTATTTTAGACGAATTATATAATGTTTTATAAACTGTTATAATATTTTTACAAATAAATTGTTATACGAGGATAGATTCACAAATATTCCACTTACCAAAGGGAACAAAAATGGGTTGAGAATAATATATATTATTTTTCATTGCAACCGATTGTAACAAATACTTTATCATTGAAGGATGTTTCTGAAGTCAATCTTTAACTGATTTATTTTGGCTTTCTTGAGTATCACATTTTCTTACGATTATATCTAAAACCTCAAACTATTATTCTAGTAGATAAAACTATTCTCACCGTTTTTCAAGCTTTTTCTCTTTATTTTTCTTATATTTCTTATAGATTTCAAACTTTCTTGTCAAGCGTGCAGTTATACATTAATGTTTAAGTTTTTATTGTACACGCAATATTCATAAAATATATGACTTATTTCACATAATTATTACTATTTTTAATAGAGTGTTTACACTTCACCCCTACAAGTTTGGTTTCTTTGGCATCATTGACATCTATACGTCAGGTGGGACACTGGAACTATCCTCGTATATTCTTTATAACAGGTGGGGCAAAAGTCTCGCTACCATTTTGATTGCGTACCTTTAACCATTGTGTTGTGTAGACGTCCAAATTTTGTTATAGACGCTACAAAAACGAGCAGAAATAGTGACAATATTTATTGAAAATAATCGTTCCATTATTGCCACTCAGTGGAAATTGCGTCAAAATTATCTTAATCGTCCAGCGCCTCACAAAACCACAATTTATTGTTTACATACGAATTTTCGATAGTATGGTATGACAGCAGACAGGCATTGTTCTGGAAGAGAACGGATGTCTCGTAACGCTGAAAATGTAGCTCTGGTACGCTATAGCGTTGCAGAGTCTCCAGAAACATCAATTCGGAGACGTGGTTCCCAGTTGCACATTTCTGCACGCAGTTTAAGGTGAATTTTGAAAACGGATTTGAAAATGTTCCCGTACAAAATTTAATTAGACCAAAAATTGCTACCAAGAGATCCTGATCAACGAGTTGAGTACCGTTATGCAATCCTAGGGCTATGTGGTGAAATTGAAGATTTTTCGTCTAAACTGATAACGAGCGATGAAGCCCATTTTCTTTTCAGTGGCCACGTCAATAAACAGAACAGTCGTTTTTGGGGAACATAGAAGCCTCAATTAATTCTTGAAACATCATTGCATCCACTAAAAACAACTGTATGATATGGTATTTATGCTGGAAATATCATTGGTCAAGGTGTTGCAGTTACTGTTACTGCTGAACGATACCAAGACATGATTCGAAATGTTCTTGTGCCTGCAATGGAAGAACAAGGACTAGAGGGCATGTACTTTCAGCAATATGGGGCCACAGAACACACAGCTCGTTCAACAATACAATTATTGAATGACGCTTTTCCAAGAAGACTAATTTCGCGAAATGGGCTTTAGGATAGCCAGTCAGATCTTCGGATTTAATGTAAATAAGCACCAAACGATTCATCATCTTATAGACAATATTATTCACGAAATTGAATAAATTCAACCTCAGATGTTGCAGGATGATATGAAAAATGTCACTATTTAGTCTATAATTTTTTACTCATAAAAAAATGTAAAGACCAAATAAACCTTTCATGAAAACCAAACTCACGTTGTATTGCTTACTTCAATGAGTCTCCAATTTTATTAAACAAAAGTTAAAAAAACAAGTTTTAAAAAATAAACTAAACAATAATAATTGATATTCTTAATGTATAATTTCCATAGCCTCTGCTTGACACCAACAATATGAATTCAAGAATTCTGATAGGATAGTGCTCGTATAACGCCTGTCGGTTGCTAACGTTGCACTAAACGTAATTTGAAACTTGATTTAGTGTTGTGATTGTGCTTCGAAACCTATGGAAATCCAGAAAAAAGTTGCGAAGTCTATTCAAAGTATTTTTGCTACATCTTTGAATGTTATATACTCGGTAAACGTGAAAAATCATAGCAAATGCAGCCAAATATGCGTATTTGCAGTCCTTTGGTTTTGCTGTAGTAAACACTGACAAGCTTTGGGTGCTAAAATTGATTTGTAATGTGTACAGAACAAAGCTGTAGAAGTGGTCACTTGGTGAAAATACTGTCTATAACTGTCTGAAAAACTCTTCATCGCCAGCGAGAAATGAAAGCTATTTTGATATGGAAGAAATATTTAATTCAAATTTAACAAATTTCAGTAATTAATTTCAAATCAGCTTAGAATTTGATGAATTAACCATTCTAGACGTTTACATGCGATGGGAAAGATCTATGATGGGCGAAATTGGCTACCACACGAATTAACTGTAAATTTTATTTCGAACTGTTTCAATATCATGCTTTCATTACTTGTGGATCTACTACGACAATCCCAAACTCAGAAAGCAATGGATTAGTCCGGGAGAGCCATCTAAATCGGCACCCAAGTTGAGTATTCATATCCCTAAGGTCTTGCTATGCATATGGTGGGTAAAATTTAAAAACAATAGTCAATGCAATAACAACTGCTCAGCCGCATATTACAGGAGTAACGAAGGATGATTGGTTGTATCGCATCCAGCCTACTCATCAGTAATAGCAACTTACATAGTCTGATTACCACTTGTTTAGATCGATGCAGCAAAACTTCGCAGCACACATTTTGAAATGTTGAAGAAGTACGAAAACATATTAATGATTGGCTCACTGTTGTAACAACATTGTTCCTTCGACACGAGATGGGAGATAGTTGTAAAAAATAATTTGAAATATTTTGATTAATATATACTGTTTCAATTTCTCTAAATGCCTTTTTAAGGCGAAATATTTATCAGAATATATTCATGTACCTAATACTATCCAAAAATTATATATATTTACATATATGTATCAGATTGGAGACTTATTGTTATAACTGCAAATTGTTTTATGTACAAATATATAGTCTACCCTACTTAATCATTAACTTTTATAATCTTTTAGGACATTTGTTGGGTAAATATGTGGTGCTGGTGATAAAGACAATCCTGGGCAATCTTGTGGTGTCGCTTGACCAGTTATTTCGTTGCTTGGGATTTTCTGCTATATTTGCTTTCTTAGCTACTAACTAACTTTAGTGATCTTTTAGGGTCATTGGTTGGGTAAATGTTACTTATTGGTGGTGGAAGCATAAGCAATCCTGGGCGTTTTTGTGATGCAGCGTGAACAAGTCCCGCCCCCTATCAGTCCAACGACATCTAATCGACCCTGCCGTAGTTGAAAAATAACACCGTCTCTTGTAGTCCGTCGATTGTTGTAGCTGTATGCGAGTTTCTGCGTGTTTGACGCCGTAATTTTTTTTTATAGAGATCCGAATCAAAGGGATGATTATTATAGAAGACAAGGCGACGATCACAGGGACCAATACAGGCGGTACAACGGTACCGACAGGAACAATAACGATTATAACGGGAGTCAGTATGACAGAGACCATCGCAATCGGGATTACGGTCATAACGATCGGGATTATCGTAACAGGGATAATATAACGCGAGATTTCGATAATCGCTATAGAGATTACGGCAGAAACTCCAACGATCGTGGCTACGCTAATGACAGGGATAATTATAACAGGTACCCTAACGATAGGGGCAATATTAACGATCCTAATCGGAATCCGACCGATTATTATAATCGGTTCCCTAATAATAACAACGATAGGGATCCCAATGGACGATACGATTACACCAATGGAGATCCGAGTAGAAATAGAACCGATCGTGATTACTATTCTGGAAATCCGTCTCGTGACAGATACAACGATCGAAGGGACTACACTAACGGCGACCCTAGACGCAACTCGAGCGACAGGGACTATAATAGATCCCCTAACGATAGGGATAGTGTTACTAATGACCCTAACCGCGAACAGTTTAATAACCGTAATTTTGATAGGGACAGCGGCAGAAATAATGGTAACTACAGGGATCCGTACTTTGACCGAGACAGATCCCGTGATCAGTATGGTAGAGACGACAACAGGGACCCTTATTACGATAGGGACAACAGAGATCCCTACAACAGAGACACCAATAATAGGGACTATTATTCCAGGAACTACAATACTAATTATGGTAGCCAAGCTCGTCCCTATGATAGTACCTACCCGTCCTACCAGAGAAGCCAGCCCTTGCCAGTCAGCCAGCCCGATGGACCCCGTATGGTTACCTGCAACAGCGAGGAAGCTTATCTCAGAAGAATGAAGCCTGTCTGTGTTAAAAAAGTCCAGAAAAGTAAGTAACGAAATATCAGTAATAATGAAAATATAAAGTTGTTTTTATATATTTTAACATTTTAATATTAAATACCAAATGACCTGATGAACTTCGTATCATCTACTTCTATTTTGCACATTTTTTTCAGTAATAACAATAGCAACATACATTCTCTCACATTTTACTTTGTGACCAAATTCTCATATACAATTACACACATATCTATGCATATCTTGCCATGAGTTGATTTTACTATATGCTTTTAAAAATTGCATTCTCTTGAAAGCATTGTCTGAAAGTTATATTAGACCTCTGCGTTGGTCATTTTTACACCCTTTAAATCCTGTATTACCCAACAGTGTATAAAGGGATGTTCTACATCCCTCAAAGAGCTGCATATGTCTAAGTTTTCTATGGATACTCTCCAGACTAACAAGGTCTTTTAATATAATTGTATATATAATTGTTTATATTGAGAACACTACTCACTGCTTTTATACATTTTATATATTTGATCTCTGATAGAGCTAACATCAAGGTGATCTTGATTCGGCACCCACTTAATATGAGAACTTTTTTTTTTCGGTGAATGTAAGATTATATTGTTTTTCATTTTTTGAGCAACAAGCTGAAAATATTTTCAATAAAAACCGCAGCAACTTAATATTTAACACTATCAATTTACTTTTAACTCGTCCCCCCATTCGAAATAACTGATTAGAGACCTGTTCTATTACTGACTCTGGCTATTTAATGTCTTTGGCATTTTCAATATGCGTAATAATAAGCAGCGATTTGAAATTCATTATCACAAGCGAAGCGCTAAAACATTTGCCGATTTAGAACCTGTAGTTATTTTAATTAATGTTTTAAATATATTTGTAGGCTAATTCGGTTACATATTCGAACGTATCAGATAGCATCGTATCACTTTTTAACTAAAGTAAAATTAGAAGGAACAAATTGTTTTATCCTAAAATATCCAGGCAATACATTAAACATCTTGATGACGCGCATTCACTGTTATTTTGAATATGCTATAGTTTTAGAATAGTTCGCTTCGCTGTTGGATTGTGAGCATAAAGCTTATTATTTACGCATTCTGGTAGTGGAAAAAGCGCTCTTAGTTAGTGGCAAATTTGTCCTTGTATCTGAAATTATTTAAGATCGTATTACCTTATTTCTGATAATACAAATGTGAATATTTTAATTGACAAGAGAATTGTCGTTTCTCCAATTATAATTCATTTGTTGGCACAATAATCTATTTCCGAATCGTAGTAGAATGCCAAAGGACAAAATTGCCGAAAAACGGCCGCATTAGAAGAAAAAGAAAGTGCTGCTTCACCAAGACAATGCATCGTGTCATAAGTCAGTGAAATCGATGGCAATAATCCATGAAGTGGGCTTCGAATTGCTTCCTCCTCCATCGTATTCTCCAGATCTGCTCCCCAGAGACAATTTTCTGTTCTCAAATATCAAAAGAATGCTCGCTGGGAAGAAATTTTCGTCGAATGAAGAGGTGATTGACGAGACTGAGGTCTATTTTGAAGCAATGGACAAATCGTACTACAAAAATGGTATAGAAAAGTTGGAGGGTTGGTTATAATCAGTGTATCACCCTTGAAGGGAATTATGTTGAATAAAAAAATCTAATTTTGCCAAGAAAATTTGTTTTACTACGGTAGGACGGGGACTTTTCAATTGACCTGTTATAAGTTTAAATGTTCGGTGCTTGCATGTATTTTGATCAGAAATATCTGTTGGTGAAAATGTGAACTATTAATGTAAACAACTATTCCGCTATATAAATTAGCAGTCTCCCATTTAGAATAAAGAGAACCAAAAATGTTCGAAGATTATGAATAGCAAGATTTATTGGACAAAAATCAAGCTTAAACTTAAAATAATCTACAAATAACAATTGATATAAAACGAGGAAAATTTGCTACCATATGAATTAACAGAAAGCCCTTAACAGGCAATAAAGGGTATTCTGTGGGCTATTATAAATGGCGATGAAAATTGGGTATATTACCATAATCCCAATCACAAAAAGTCATGGGTTAGTTCAGAAGAGCCATCCAGATCAGCACGACAGAGGAGTTGTGATGAAATCTTGTTATGCATGTGGTAGAACTAGTAAGGTATTGCGAGCTAATTAAACCGAATGAAACTGTTACTGTATATGTGTACCAACGTCAATTGACCAGCAATTGCCAATTTCTTCCCAGCAGCCAGCGAGATCTGAGGAGAGGAAATAGTCGCTCGGGGCCAGATCTTGAGAATACGGTGGATGAGGAAGTCGTTCGAAGCCCAATTCACGGATTTTTGACACGGTGCATTGTCTTGGTGAAGCAGTACTTTCTTTGTCTTCAAATGTGTCCGTTTTTCGGCGATTTCGCAATTCAAACGGTCCAATAACGCTATGTAATAGTCGCTGTTGATGGTCCTTCCTTTTCCAAGGTAGTCAATGAAAATTATTCGATGCGCATCCCAAAATACAGACGCCATAACTTTGCCAGCCGACAGTTGCGTTTTCCCAAGCCTTGGAGCGGGTTCATCGTGTTCAGTCCACTTGGACGACTGTCGATTGGACTTCGGAGTCTATGTTTCATCCATTGTCACATATCAACGTAAAAACTCGGGTTTATTATGCTTGATCATTTTCAAACACTGTTCTGAATCATCAACTCGTCGTTGTTTTTGGTCAAAAGTGAACTTACGCGGCACCCACTTCCCTCACACCCAAATATTCGTGAATGATATGATGTACATGTTCAGTTGATATCTCTAAAGTGTTTGCTATTTCATTCAGTTTCAATTTACGGCCATTCAAAATCATTTTGTGGATTTTTTAAATGTTTTCGTCGGTAATAACCTCTTTTGGACGTCCACTACGTTCACCGTCTTCGGTGCTCATTTTACCACGTCTAAAATTAGTATACTAATCCTTGATGGTTGACTTTCCTGGGACAGTGTCCGGAAAATCGGCATCAAGCCAAGTTTTTGCTTCAACTGTGTTTTTCCCCTTCAAAAAGCAAAATTTTATCAACACGCGATATTCCTTTTTATCCATTTTTTTCACAATAACAAAAGTTGCTTCGCTCAAAATGCTATAATTCACAAACTAACGATCCGGCAGCTGTCAAATTTATACACGCACCTTTTGAGGGTTAGGGCTAACTAAAGGTAAGGCTAGGTACTTTTCAATTCACGTGGTACATTGGATGTCGGAATTGAATTGCTTGAAGATTCTTTATATTAGGTTCTACAGACATATGTACTACTTGTACTACTCTACTTAAATTATTAAACTATAGCAATAAATTCTCTTGTAAACTTTTGAAATGGAGGAGTTTAATCTTCCACTTTCGGATTCCTACAAATAAATATAAATAAAAATTAAGTTTATAATATTACGGGTATAAATTCCATGAAGAAAATATATTTCAGGTGTAACAGCATATTGTTAAAAGAATATATTCACGGTACACGCCTAGTGAATTTTTAAGATGTTAATAACTTATCAACACAAAAGAACGTAGTTGTTCTGTCTGTAAACCAAAATAAAAACATTATTATTTAACATTATTTGAACTTTCCTAGAAATAAACTATTTGGTAGGAATAGTAGTAGCCGTAATATTAAAAACACACTAACAATTCGTACTATTTAGGTCAGATGCACGTTTAAAAGTCTCGAATGCTACTTTCACTTTAAAAACGTTTAAGATGCTAACGGTACTTTATAGTATTACATTAGGTTGTAACAGGGATCGTCGTAATAACGTGTGTGACTTAAATATTAACTACGAGGGTTACAGTTGCCTTTCAGTAAAATTTAATTATTACAGGCAGGAACCATTTATTATCATTTTCCTGCTTGAATGTGCTTTTCATGAAAAAAAATATCAGCCTCAATTAAAGTATTTCCCATAATACATTACAATTTACTTATTACTATATTTTTCTGACAGTATTGCGTAATATACAAACGATTTATATATACGAAGCTAAAAAGTTCTGTTTTCAAAAAGACCGATTTTCAGTCAAAAATTGTATACATATGAGTTGTGAAAGATGATGTAGAAAAAGTGTGAAATAGATAAAGTTGAAGCCAGTGCTCTTGCGAATTTTGATATTAAGCCAGTCAAGAAACTTGGATTAATATTCACCTGCAATTATTCTGCCTTTTTCAAAGTATTCAAATAATAGGATTCTTTTCTCATACGAAAATGCACTGACCTTTCCAGCAAATGCGAGAGATTTTGCCTTTTCTTGACGCTGAACCACCGGCTTCTACCCGATGATTAACTGTTGCCCCCTCTTTAGTTCTGGTGTAGTACTGGTCCCATATCTTATCTGTAGTGACAAATTGCTGTACAAAATCGGTCGGATCTTGATCTTGATTTGCTTTTGATCAGTATTCAAGAAATGCTGACATTATGTACTTTTTCAATAGTTCCTGTCATGGCTACGGTTTTGGACTGTTCTTCACGTGAACCATTTTCGAGAGGAACGTCCAATATAAGTTTAGTTGTCTAGTATTTAATAGTTGACATAAGAATTCCCGTAAACGTTTGTCAAACTCATTTGAATTTCCTTTCATATTAATCCATCCAAACACGCAGATATCTTTATATCAGACCGAGAACTTTTCTCTTTGCCCTGTTATGTATCTATTCAACATAGATCTTCTCCTATATTTTGTAGAAGTGTATCAACTATACTCCGTTATGCTGATCAAAACAAACCTGGTGAGTACACGAGATGCACAAGCATTTGAGTTTTAATGGTGTACAGTTTCACACTTCCTGCAACATGTATCCAAAATCTAAAGCAATAAATAACTTTTTCTTGTAGGCAAGTTCACTCGCAACACTCCATAATATCACTTTACATTACTATATAGAATATGCCATAGAAATCCCAATAACTTTAATTCGTAAACAGTCAATACACAGTTTTATTTCCCTTTAAAGTTTTTCAGGGTTAATCACTCGATCTTAAATTCTTGCCATATGTCATGTCAAATACATATGTAAAAATTATACAATCGTGATTAAATTATTTGAAGATATAAATTAAAACAGGACAAATACGCGTTATGTACCATCGTTCTGCCTCATGACCATTTCGAATAGGTATGAACTAAATGTATAATTATTATAATAAAATTATTTCTGAATTAGTTCCGATATGTATATATGTATCTTAGTGAATTTTAAATAAAGGAAATAATTGTTTTCGTTCGTTTGACACGTCAAAGTGACATGCATAGTAATATACTCTATGGTGACACGTAAGAATTATGCAAAATTTTGCAGGTAAATATGTATTTAATGATTACTACCCTTGCATTCTTTATTATCAATAATGTTTAATAATTTTTGTATAGAATATAATACACCTATAACAGAAAATAATAATTAATTAAAATTTGCCAACAAAATATAATGCATAGGAGTGTACCCCTACCTAATATTTGGTTCCGTATGTCTGGCTGCATATATAAACTTAAATAACACTAATTTTATTTTTCAGTTGGACAAACTCAACTCACATTTATCAGACGTTGCGAAATGATACCACTAAACATGGATATTGGAAGTTGCGATGATCGAGTAGCCAGAGGAATATCACTGGAATTCTGCGAATATTGTGACTATGATGGTTGCAATTCAGCAACTGGCCTCAAGTTTAATATTATCTTAGCTAGTTTGGTACCTTTAGTAATGCTGTTGAGTGTTGCTTTATAAAAAAATATACTGTACCTTTAATTATAAACATTTTTTCAAATAAGTACCGTTTAGGAATACAAATTACAAATATTTTGTACATATTTCCATGAAATACATAATATAATTAAACATATTTTTCTAGTGCCCATAGAAAATTTACTATTATATTTATACATATAGTTTGTTTCGTGTTATTTTGTGTTCTATAGATTTAAATTAATGTTACTAATGTAAGACAATAAATTTAATGTAGAATGTATAAGTAGTGTTCTTAATAATAAAACATAATTTTGATAGTGTTATAAATGTTTATTGAATGTTAAAAAATAATAAAATATAATAAATGCTTATAAAGGTAGGTATCTCCCTAAAAGAGCCAATATCTAATGTTTACTACCAGCACAGATAGAATTATTGCCTTATTATATGCTCAGGTTCGATATATATAAAATTAATTTTAAGTATATGTCATTATTATAAACAATAATGCACCTTAATAATAATAATCACACACCAGTCAAATGCATTTTACCAGTTCTTTGTTTAACACTGTGAAGATATATCAATGAGATAATTGTAATATTTCAAGTTTTTATTAAGAAATTTAAAAAAGAATGAATTTTCTGTAATTTTAAATGGGATACAAGGCAACGGTTAAATAAGTAAAATATTTAAATCCCAGTTAGTCAATTTTAAAATGATACACAACAGCTCCGTTTGCATATATTTCAGAACGTAAAAAAGAGCTGTATTTTGTTACTTATTGTGTGATCTAAAGTTAATTAATGCTTCAAAACATTTTTTTTCTGCCGGCGCGGTGGTCAAGGCGACAGGACAGTCCTCTTACAGTTGCGGGTTCGGATCCTGCTGGGGCATGGATGTACTGTGATTATAACTGTAAATGTCTTTATAAGCTACGGTGGAATTTCTGATAAGTTATAACCATCCCAGTTACGGCAAGTAACCAGGCCTGGTAAGACCGGATGTCTTCTGGGATGGTCTAAGTTGGTCACTGGCCAATCGGTAGTCTTAATGTCAAGGACCGTGGTTCGGAGCCCAACTTGTGCAGTAGGTAGATAAAATAGTCCAGATAAACTCTAGTTGTTAAATAACTTTAAAGTATAACAAAAAATATTTTTCTAGTTGAAATAAATTGCCTTGTTCATATTATTCCAATTAGATGTATTTAATCTTCAAACAATTACTAACCAGTGCCGATATTAGTAAAGTATTTTTCAACCTGGTCTATACATATAGGATCTGGGTTTTGGATCCCTGAGTTTTTGGATATTTTTCAAGAGTACAAATCTATCTGTTACTTCACTTCCTATATTTAGAACTCAACTGATGAGTGATAAAAAAAAGCTAATACTGTTCAAATAGATAGACAGCAGACATTTTGATAGTTATTTTTAAATCAAAAGAGGTGAACTTTCAAAAGGTTCATTCATTGAAAATAGAAGCATAATTTTCTATTATTTACTTCATATATAATTACAATCAGACTAAATAGTACTGAAAATTAATTCTGATGATAGACACAACGTCAAGATGTGTGTGTGGATTTCACATTAATCTTTTGGATGTTTTGGTGACTAAACCTACAACTTAATGTGAACTGTCGAGTAACCAATTTGGATAATCATTCAGGAGACATCTCTGGCATGACTGAGATAATTTTCCTTGTGTTAACAATGTTACAAAGTCTAATAGATAAAAATGTGGAATTTGCAGAGGCATTCCTTTGACTAATATTGTACAACTATTGTTAGATGGAGCATTGTCATGTTGGAAAATCTCATTATGACTTTTTCAATTCAATAGCTTTTTTAAAGGTTGACTTGACTTTTATTCATTAAAGCCACAAATGTCTTGTTAGGTTTGATCCTCATTACAGAACATTCTCACTGCCTTTTAAGTTGAATTCTAAGGTGTTTTTTTTATCTCCATAAAAATGTACATTAAATATCATACTTTACATAAACTTTATCCACACTCAGATGAACTGTATATGAATAATAAAATATGTTAGGTTTAAAAAGAAAGATTTTAGTTTTAAAATGTCTCATGACCAGACTAATTCCTAAAAATATCCAGTGCTCATAATTGCACTTTATAATAATGTATGTAGTACCATCAGTCTTCAATAATGAAATACAATTTAGATCGCTTTATATAAGTTTATTGAATGTTAAAAAATAAAATCTAATATATACATCGAAATTCTTTTTTGTATAAAAATTAAATTACTTTAAAAAGGTACCAATAAGGACGGAATTATTACATAATCAGGTTTAATATATAATAACAATATATAAAATTACTGTTATCTGTATTTACACAAATCCATAGTTTTAGGGTATTTTATATGAACCTTCGTAACAGAATACAACTTAATATCAGTGAAATGCTGAACAATATATTTGATTTAGTTATATGTGATGAAGTGTTACAACCATCTTTACTATTACATGTACAATATTCCATGAATATGTTATAAGTACCAGTTCTCATAATGCAAAATCTTTCATCCCCTTTAACACCTACTTCACCTAAGAAGGCACAACTTCGGAAATACTTCCAAACACCATTTACTAACAAAGAAATAAAACAATTAATTTATTTGATTAATATATAAATTCGTTACTAACCTTTTTGTCTTATTTTCCTACATAATGTACTCTTCTGTGTCCTAAGGTCGTATTTATCGTAGATATAAGATATAGGTTTTATTTGATCACAGTCAGTTTTAGCAAATGTTGTATTATCAAATGGATCTGCACATTTTGAATCTGCATCTGATCTACAGTCCCAGCATTTGATTCCATAACCTAATTAAGCAATATTTATTATATAAATAGGTAATTAAATAAGGAAACAATAATTCTACCTAGAGTCTTTAACAAAGATAATTAATATGATTTAAATTCTTAAATTCAAATATCTAACCTAAAAATTTAGCTCTATTTAATACTTACTTGAGTTAATAAAGCAAGCTAAATACACAAATAACAGAAATAAAAGTTGGATTGATAACAAATTTGCCATATCTGTGTTTATCTAAGTAATATGAACATTAAAAATAATTAAATTTCAAAACGGTTTTAACTTCAGACAAACGCCACCACCCAACTCTTCCTTTAACAAATTAGGCTTTAAAATTAAATAATGTTTTAAGACTTCTTTAAGTTAATTTTCTCTAATAGTACAACAATGTATTAAAAATACCAGAAAGACATAACTATTAGTGCAATTCTAATTGTTATTAATAACTCCTAAAATTAAGTTTTATTTACGTTTATGAAAATATTTAATGTAGCCTAACCACAAAATATGCAGGACATAAATTAGAGGTGTCGGCCAACACCAAGAAAAATTTGGATATATCGATATATTAGAGGAAAAGAAATATCTAAATTTTTAGCAATATATATTTATTTTATTTATTTATTTTTTTAACAATATTAAACATTTAGAATTAAGTACCAAAATATATTAAATACTTAAAATTAAGTACCAATTTAAAAGATTTATTGAAAATAATGAAATACTTTTTTATAACGTTTAAGAAATATATTTATTTTTTCGAATAAGTATCGAAAAATATTGGCAATATATCGGATATATCGATATTTTTCGGCCATTCCTAATATAAAATATAGAGCCTAACTTCAAGTTATTTAATTGTAAAATGACATCATAATAATTATTTAAAATAACAACTCGTTAAGAGATTTAATGTATATTTATTTTTGGCAATTATTGCATTATTTACAAAAATGTATTTGAAGTCGCTGTTTGTACTGTTTGCAATATTTAGACTAGGTAAATATTTCTGCAGTAACCTGCAATCTGCGACAGTAGCTAAGGCCACTCCTAACATATATGGTAATATTTTTAGGAGAATCAATAAGATGTTATCAGTGTAGCTCTGCCGAGGATAGAAAAGGTGAAGATAACTGTGGCTCATATAAAAAATTTGATAAAACCAGTAATATAGCTATAGATTGTAATAGTGAAGAAAGTCATATGCCTGGCTCTTTTTGCATGAAAGTAACACAACAAAGTCCAAAAGGTTTTATCTGTAAGTGTTATAAGGATTACATTATATATTAATCAATATTATTAAAAGCCTTCTTTTAAGGGGATGGTAGATGGAGACAGGTAATTCGCCGTTGTGCTTCTGTAGCTGATACAGGTGTTACCGGTGTATGTAACTGGGGTGTTTATGATAATGGAGTTTATTGGGAAGAGTGCTATTGTTCAGAAAATGAATGTAATGGTACTGGTGGGCCACTATTATTAAAGTCTGTGTGTTATATGTCACTTATTTTGGTTTTATTGTGTTATTTTGGGTGATGCAAAATTGTTAATCTGGTAATGTACATCCAAAATGTATGATACCATTTTAATTTATTAAATACAAACTGTAACACATTCCGTCCATATTTCTTTAATAAAGAACTGATGTAATAAACATATGATAGTAGATTTTTGTAGATAAACGATCTGATTTTTAATTTTATAGTGATATATTTATGAATATTTGTAGTTTGGTGTTTTAAATTTTAATGATAATTTTTTTTTTTAATAGAATTTGTATTGTATTATGATTTCATTATATCAAGCATTACTAACATTGCATTAAGAGCCGGTAAGATTTACAAATGTATTCTGTTATATTTTATATTTACATTTTTTATAATTATTAAGTTTATATGTAAACATAATTTAATATTTTATATGACATTAAAAGGCAATACATTTAAATTTTTAATACTGATGGTTTTATTTCAATGTTCCGAAGAGTTCTGATCAATGAGGAGCTTGTATAATAAATCCGTATAACATAAACAGAGATGAGAATGAATTACTATAGCTTAACTTCATTGTGCTTAACAACAGCTAAATTGACACTGACAAGCTCTTCATCTTGTATTTGTCATGGCCTATGCAGTCACAGGAATAGAATAGTAGGAATAATCAACTTTATCATAATCAACAGAACAGTATAGGATAAAAAAAAGTATGTAATATGTAATGGTGTCAACTCATCCAGATACGTGGATTATTTAATGTTGCTTGTTCAATATTGAGTCTTTTTGAAAATAATAAGTAATTTTATATGTTTAAATATAGTATCTATTATGTAAATGTAAACATTTTATATAATATGCTTCCAAAGGCCCGCATATTAATGTTTTATATGGGCTTATTACAATTAAAAATTAGTGCAAAATTATTTCAATTATATATTATAAAAATAATACTAATAAAAATATCAATATTTTTACTTTCATTGATATAATCATTCAATATATCTACATGTAGCGGCTTTGGAAAACAAATATATTAAATTCATTAGATAACACTTATTTCCAAGTTTTATATATCTGATCATATTTAGACTAATGATTTAGATTACTCTAGAATGAAATCGGTTTGATGTTATGTTCAGTGTATATTAGATCAACACTAAATCCTTATTGAAAATAACTAACTTACGATAGCTTATTTTGTGTAGCAGGACCGATACATGGTTTAACATAAGCTCAGAATCATGAAGTTTTATCATTGATTACCATCATTTATCATTTTATTAATGATCTATTCTTTTAAAGTGTGTACCTTACAATGTTGTATTCTATTGTATTGACTCCTACAGTCTTCAGGGACCCAAGCTTATTATATTATGTTAAGCTTATCATATGAGTGCCATTTTTGTTTCATTTCCGATTTCACACTTTCACTTTAAAATAAATACAAAACTCCTTTTTCAGAGTTCAATTCTATTAAAATCGATTTGTTTTCAATTTTGTGTCAACTTTTAAAGCATACATTTCTGTATCTGTATATTATTTCTTTTCTGCTTCAATAACTGAAAATACTATTTAACATTTCCTATTCAAGACTATTTTTTTATAATTTGTTATAAATTGTGTTTGTTGTTTTTTATATAATTTTTATTTTTTAATTTTTGAATCTAACGAATTAAGAAATTTTCAATTTGAATTTTGACAAGGGTTTAATTAACTTTGGTTAAGACTATGACTTAAGTTACTTTCTTACTATGCAATAATCATACCTATTTCATTTTCAATCTTTTATTTTTATTATATTTCTTAAATATTAATAAATGCATTGTAATGGATATGTATACACTGGATAGTCTGGGATAAGCCTCTTACACCCAATAAATGAAACCAAACACAAAACAAAGAAGGCCGAAAGCGTATGAAACACAAAATTGAACGTTTAAATCGATAGAAATAGTCATGGAAGATATATTCTACTTAAACATTGTGCCTAAAATGTTGTTATATAAGCAACATGAGAACATTTGCTCACAAAGTCGGTGAAAAACTACACGGAAATACTTAAATGGAAAATCGTATACTACTCGCCATATTTATCAGACTTAGCTTCTCTTGCCCATTAGTTGTTTCAGTCGATGACTCATTACGCCGCCAAGATTTTTAGAGATCGGCACAAAATATAAGGAGTTTTTAAAAGGCGGAATTTTTTTTCCTGCATGACGGATGGAGAAAATTAATTTGAATATTAATAAAATTTAATTTTTCCGAATGGAGTCCTATAGATACAAAAAACATTTGCCAGTGATGAATTGGTTCAATGATGTTAGAGATAAAAACGTGCTGCCCATTCTCTGCTCTAAAACTCCTCATAATGGTTTAATTATTTTGAGGTGTGGCAATGATGTTGATCAAGGAGAATTTTTGATATTCTGATGCTCAAGCTAAGACTGAATTTTTTTGACTGTGTATATCGGCGCATTATCATAACAGGTCAGTTGAAAAGTCCCCGGCCTACCATAGTAAAACACATTTTTTTAACATAATTCCCTTCAAGGGTAATACACTGATTATAGCGACCGAATCCGAAAGCTCCGAATCATCAACTCGTCGTTGTTTTTGGTCAAAAGTGATCTCGCGCGGCATCCGCTTTACACAGAACTTTCTCACACCGAAATATTCGTGAATGATATGATGTACACGTTTAGTTGATATCTTTAGAGTGCTTGCTATTTCATTCAATTTCAATTTACGGTCATTCAAAATCATTTTGTAAATTTTTTAAAATATTTTCGTCGGTAACAATCTCTTTTGGGCGTCCACTGTGTTCTCACCGTCTTCGGTGTTCATTTCACCACGTCTAAACTTAGCATACCAATACTTGATGGTTGATTTTCCTGGGGCAGTATCCGGAAACTCAGCATCAAGCCAAGTTTTTGCTTCAACTCTATTTTTTCTCTTCAAAAAACAATATTTTATCAACACGTCAAATTCCTTTTTATCCATTTTTTCACAATAGCAAAAGTTGCTTCACTCAAAATGCTATAATTCACAAACTAAAGATCCGACAGCTGTCAAATTTATACACGCATCTTTTGAAGGTTAGGGCTAACTGAAAAACATATGGATTTAATTCTAGTACCGCCATCTATGTATGTATCTATTATTGCAATATGGTAGTGTGGTAATATGGTTTGGCAGCCTCGGGGTATTCATTCGCAGTAAACCGGCCAATTATTTGAAGACAGTTTTGATTATAGGTTTATTTTGGGGTTCTCCATACAAAAACCGGTGCGTTGAAAAGAATGTAAACGATGATTCATCGGATGGAACTCTACAGGTTTTATGCTCATTGAACCACTTCGTTCGCAGTTTAGAGTTGACTTTCGTTAGAAAAGGTTTCCCAGTCGTGATCTTTGTGGAACTTTGTAGAGCTTCCGGTGTACTGTTTTTGTCGAAACAGTTTTACTCAAGTGTGTGTTGAGTTATGTTGTCACTTTTGCCTTGAGCATTGCATTTTTGTGCATGCTGTCAGTATATTGAGCTACAGTGTACTCACTAAACGTTATTGTACGTTGTCCTTTCATTAAAACAGCCCACGCACGTCATAGAGGATACGCTGCTAAATGCAGTTTGTAAAAATTTACCATTCGTTTTGAACATGGTTAACATAATGGCATTTTTGACCCAAGTAACCATAAATCAGCGTGTCTGAGTACATCAGAATTAACAGAATAATAAAGTTGAACCAGATATCACCTTCAGTTAGTTATTATTTTAGTTGTTAAATCGATTCTAAATGTATTGAAGCACTTATTGGGCCAATATTTTTAAATAAAACTGTTTCATCATCGATTTTCGTAGGAAACATAACAATTACGTTGATATCGAGGAAATGTGGTTAACATAATAGCATTTTTGACCCAAGTAACCATAAATCATCCCGTTTCCATCCTGATACTCCCGAAGCGAGCCGTTCTGGATTCTCGTCGCTCCTTACTGCCTCCCATCGACCTCACGCTCCCTCGCACACGGACCGTCTGTAGGTCGACGCCTGCGTCGGACCTGATTCAGCCGATCGCAGCTGAAACCGGAGGCGCATTTTCAGTTGCCGTCCAGGTGAAGCGTCGAACGTAGCTTCGCCGTCTGAAGTTGCGGTTGGACGCGTGTCTCCCTGCTCCTTACAGGTGTTCGTCGTTGATCGGTGTGAATCGACCTTAATGGGGTCCACGGACGGGTGAGGATTGGTGGATTTCGTATATGGACGGACTAGCAGGAACTCATCGTATCAGGTATTATTTGAAAGAGTATCCCAATGATCTGCATAAATGTTACGCATTGAACTTTAAATATATTGAGAGTTCATATTTTGCAATGCGATTAATGATATATATTTACTGTTGAAATATCTTCTATTTTAGTGTAGTAGTTATATTAATTGTTTGTTCATTTAAAGTGCAGTTTTAAAACAAATACATTTAGAATGGGAGGGGTGTGCATTGAATAAAACACAGATTACAGAAAATTATATGCAGTTTTATTTAATATTTTTTATTTACATTTTAAAATAAGCGGATTATTATAAATTGGAAATATATAGCATTGTTTGTTAAATTCTTTGGTGTTTATAATGACTTTTGTATAATAAAAACGTATATTATTGATATAATTTTGTAATTAATTACATCTTATATATGCTTAGTACAATCTTAATTTACAAATTAATTTATTAGTACTGTATTTCCAAAATTAATATAAAACTAAGTAGCTAAAAATAAGCTAAAGTTAAGGTTCGTGAGGTTTGGTTCCCTTCAATCTTCTGATTTTCTGCGTGTTGTCCAGTAGCTGTATTACTTCCAGATTGCTGTGATTTAGTAACCTTTTTCCATGTTTTAAGGTAAAATCTTGGATCATTTCGTAAAATAATTTGATTTCGAGGTCATCGTGCAGATCTTCGTTGGTTACGTAGCGATAAGAATCGTTAATTAACCGTAGAACCATGTTTTACTGCAACCTCATATTTGCACCCCATAGGTCCAAATTAGGTTTTATGATTGTCTTATAAACCAATTTCTTTGATTTAGGTTTATTTTAGATTTTAAGTTGAAGTATCTTTTGCTTAAGCAGTACAGTTGCTTGATTTTGAGCCTGAACTACTCTGCTTTTTGTCTAACATGATGTTTCCAATTTAATCTACTATCGAGATGGATACCGAGGTTCTACAGGCTGATTCTACTTGAGGAATCGGGCATTTGTTAAGTAATATAATTAGGTATTTGTCATTTCGCCGTATCGCAAAATTGACACAGACTGATTTGGAGCTATTAAGCCGTATTTTCCAGGCTTTAGTCCATTTGTATATTTTGTTGACTGCCACTTTTTCTACAGTTTTAGGCAAATTTATATCTTTTGCAATAACTGTCTCATCGACAAATGTTCCTTTTGCAAAAAAAAACTGTTTCCTTTGTTGTAGTAGCCCTAATACTACCCTGGGGATCTCCATTATCATACATGATAAATAAATACAACATTTTTGTGTGATTTCTGAAATATTTCTCTCAACTGTAGTAATGAAATATTATTTAGGAATGCTTGATGCTTTTATTGTACGTAAGAGATTGTTCATTAAGTATTGTTGTTCGATAAGATATAAGGCGTAGGTTTGTCATTGTTTTTTACTAAAAAGGCTAATACTTTTTACATCTAAATTTTTTGTATCGACCTAATATTTTTCAAAATAAAGCAAATTTATGAATAAGGGTTAAAGTAGTATAAGGATTTTTCACCTTTAATTAGAACAGTAGAAAGATGGGTTGCTGAATTTAAGCGTAGAAATGTTGAAAAACAGCTGTAATACCGATTGATAATTCGTTTAGAAATATGTTAATATAATTTTGTTGTGATGCTGTAAACTGGCAAAACACATTATTTTTGTAACATTTTGACAGTTTCCGAGAACAGACTTTTGAAGTATTATTGAAGAATCATTTCTATGAGAAGATCTATTATAACATAAGCTGAAATTTATATACTCTGCTGACAATTTGGTTTACCATGACTGACAAGACAAAGAGAACATCAATCAAAAAAAAATTGATTTCTTATAGCTAGTAATAAAAATTGACAATCTAAAACGACAAAATATTATATTTTATTTTATATATATATATATATATATATATATATATATATATATATATATATATATATATATATATATATATATATATATATATTAATGTATGTTTGCTGATTTCTCCATCAATTATGGGCTGATTTTCAAAATTCTATTTGTATTCAAGAGAATTCACTTCTGAGGTGGTCTCATTTGAACCTAATTAGGATCTGTTGGGGGAAGGGGGCGAAATCGAGGGAAACGCTCAAATTTCAAAGGCACGTACAAAATTTTCACATAGTTTTTTCTAAAATAATCAGTTATTTGTATTTGTGTAGCTTATGTGACGAAAAATCGGAAGTCCTTCAGCACAAAAGCCCAGTGAGATATTACTGATTCTATTTGAGGAGATTGAGCATCCTCCAAGTGATTTAATTAAATTCACGTTTTTAGTTCTAATCTAAAGTTGGTATCGACAGATTTCGAGTATAACTAAACTGTCTTTCCAATCTCTAATCCATTTGTGAATTTAATGTAGCATTGAATCCAATGTAGCATTACCAAAGGGGAATTGTGCCAAAATAGTAACTTATTATATTCAATACTAACGATCTATCATTCTAGCCATTAACTATATTTTTTCGGTAACTCATCTTATTGTATCAGTCTATGGCCATAAAGCTTTGTTGTGCATGTGGTGGGATCTGCATGATGTAGTATATAACGAGCTTTTAAAACATACAGGGCGTAAAATAAATATTATATTTAATAAATCAATCATAAACAAGGTAACATGTTAAATAAATAAAAAAGAGATCAAAATAAATTATGTTACAACTAGTTACTTAATAAATGGCGATATAAATAAAGGTCGGGTGATAGTTCTGCGAACATAATAAAAACTTATCTGAGCAACGAATTTTTATTGACAAGTGTGAAATTAAAATACTTAAAATATAATAGGGATCGATGATTATTACGATAGATTCTTCTAATGTCCGGTAATATTGAAATAGTCTGAATGACTCACAGTTAAAATACTGGCAGCTATAATAATATTGATAAAAATAATATCGATACATAAATGTATTGGCAAATATTGGTAATGGATGGTATTGATAATTTCAATAAAAGATGACGAAAATGGTAGCAATAACAATGATGGAATAACCAGGATGGTTAATAATAATTTTACACCAAGTCACAAGTCAGTGAAAACGATGGCAAAAATTAAAAAATTATGCTTCGAATTGTTTCCTCACCCACCGCATTCTCCAGATGGGCCAGATCATCGACTATTTCCTGTTCTCAGATGTCAAAATAATGCTCGCGAAATTGAGGCCTATTTTGAAGGAAAGGACAAATCGTACTACAAAAATGGCATCGAAAAGTTGGAGGATCGCTATAATCGGTATATATATTAAAGGGTATATATATTATGTTGAATAAAAAAAAGCTAATTTTGTCAAGAAAATGTGTTTTACTATTGTATTTAGGGGAATTTTCAATTGACCTGGTAATTATTTAAGTAAATATGTAAATATGTATATCAATAAATAAGCAACTCTGTTGGTATTGTGCACTCACTTTTCCTAACTCCGACTATGGTTAACGTGTAATGCGTATAAGGGAAAAAGCCAGAAACACTATATACGCGGTCACCAAGAGCCAGCAGAAACCACTTTCCGTGGCCACTTTGACGTTAGTTTCTAGTTTATAAAATAGCTATAACTTATATTTATAGTTGCAACCATAAAATTATTATTTTTGATTTACCATAATTTAAGAATTATGGGATATATTCCCCATATACGATTGGAAGAAATAATAATATAGAACAGAATAAAATAGATAACGATATATGTATATATAAATAAATAAATAGATCATAATGAACAGAGTATAACAAATAGAAAATATTAAATAGAGAATAATGAATGGAAAATAATAAATAGAATATAACAAATGAAGCTTAATAAATATAAAATAAACAGTGGAAAATCATAAATGGAGATTCAATAAATTGTAAATGGAGGTTTAATAAATAATAAATGGGAATTAAATAGGGAAAACTGAAGTACTCTGTGAATAAACTCACCATTTGATGAAAAAATCTGCTTGGGCACAAAATACAGTAAAATAAACTGAATAAGAACATAGTGACTTTGGCCCTCGCCTTTTTAGAAGTATACTCTTATGCAGTCCCTCGAATGCAACCCTCGAATAAAGTTCAACCATGTTGCCATTCAACTATATCCGCAATGGTACATGTCTGTCTTGGTCATAGGAAAAATAATCGAGAAAATATAAACAAATAAAACGCGCTTTTACACGAATGAAACTGTTACTGAAGAAAATAGCAGCTATGCCAAGGGCACGTCTGTCTAAGCCTAACGCATTTTCAAAGTATTATCGGAATTCGCTGAATTGAAATCCAAACTGAAATCTGCTATAAGTAGTTTTTAGACTATTTGAATATGGTTGGTAGTAACTATGTATTCGATTTGCATATGTATACTATGCATATGTTACATATGTGTACTGACAGAGCAATATGTAGATGAATGGACCCGAACAATTCTTTGTACTTTGTGGTATCTTATAGCAACCATGAATTCGAACTGTTAAAACGGAATATAACCATCTTTGCTAGGGTTACCATGCAGGTTGGCAATCATTATCTAGTCTTTGCTCGGCTTAGTGTAGCGATAAGTATTGGTGATCAAAGAGATTTGTTTTGAAATTAAAACACTTTTAGGCAATTTTAAAGCATTGCTTTATATAATTCATATCATCAGTTTAGAGAATAACTCAAGCGGAACTAAATCTGATGAAGGCAGTTGCAGACTGATATAAGTTTAATATTTTACTAAATATATCAGGAATGCTCTATGAGGGTAAGACGTATTTTTTTTAAAGATTTGTTTGCGAAAAGGAGTTAAAGAATTATTCTTGAACTTAATACTTTTTTATTTAATGAATTTTTAAGTATGAAATAAAATTCGTCGCGTACTATTTAGTTTTTCATTCATCTCGAAAAAATTCTGTAAATTATATAAACACAAAAACTATTTAATACGAGTTTTCTATTGAAATAACCTACAAATAGAAGCTCGTACAACCCATTTGAGAGAATCTGACCTACTTTTTTACAGTTATAATGTTTTCGAAAGTTTCTGTTGGGAATATTGATTCTGACAAATATTATCATTTTTGTTTGCTTTCAGCTTGCTGTTGATTAAACTTTTTGTTATTTTTTAATTAAATTATAACTAGAGAATATCAACGGGAAATAATCAATGACTGCACACCTAAATGCGTGGGGGGTATATTTTACATTTTTTTTTTAAATACATTGGACATTAATAAACTTTTCTCACTTAGCATGCACTTAATTAATTTTTAATGGACTAAAAGAAATATTTGAGGATGTTTGTTGATCGATTATAATTTATTTTAATATTATACAAACGAAACTTTTAAAATGTAAACTAATTAATTGTCACACTATGTTACTAGAAAATTCGGTGTTGTATTAGTTATGCTATATAACATCTTCCCCTAAAGAAATTACTTAAGTGATGTATGAGGTCGTTGTTCCGTCTGAACAACTCTCAGTTGTCATAAAGCTATTTGTGAGTATCGAAACTTCTGAACCTAATGAATGATCCAATAGTATATGCCTGGGTACGTGAGTTGCTGTACTACACCCTGAAATATAAGCTTCTGGTCAAATTCTAGTAATTATATTAGTTCACAGCAACTTCAGCCTGCCTTTGGTGAACTTACATCCTGAACTGCGATGCTTCTGCAAGGAATCTACGGACTAAGTGTGTTTTTTTTTAAGTAGAGATGTTTTCTAATTCTTCTAACTTCTTCTAACAGGTTATGACTTGAGGGGTGTTCAAAACCCTTCAATTCATCTTTCGTGTTGCTTTGTTTGGGTTGAACAGTTTGGGTTGCTTGAACCTCTTCTGAACTCCATTAAACTATATCAATGAATGCTTCGAGTAACTTAAGAGCGATTGCATTTTTGCAGGAAACAGTAGCTTAAGGTATAGAAATATGGTAATGAGGACGGACGAATGGTTTTTTTAAGTGCAGAAGTCTGCACAGTATTAGAGATTGAGCCTGTGAGTTGCAATGATTAGGAATTTATTGGAAAAAATATTCGTATTTATCAGACCCACTACAATA
Organism: Rhynchophorus ferrugineus; assembly: GCF_030347505.1. Taxonomy (NCBI): domain Eukaryota; kingdom Metazoa; phylum Arthropoda; class Insecta; order Coleoptera; family Curculionidae; genus Rhynchophorus; species Rhynchophorus ferrugineus. The sequence goes on along the minus strand of NW_027472580.1, from coordinate 27,185,265 downwards.
CCTGACAGATATAACGCGGACTTACAACATTATTAATGTGTTATCTCTAACACACTTCCAAATGACGTAGTCCAATGCACAAACTGTAATGGTTTAATTGATGGAAACGTTTAAACTAGCCATGGGTCTCATGGTTTTTGAAGGATTAATAAAAATATCTACATATTCCTGCATGTTTGAATACATGCTGTGGAATATTTATCAGACAATAAAGAAACTATAGGAGCGGACAAGATATAGTATTTGATATTGTTCATTTTAAAAATATTTAATTCATCATATGGCGAATACAATTATCAATATTTTAGGACAATTAATTCAATTGAAGGATGAAAAGTAGAACTTGGAATAAAATCAACTTATATCATTGACTTATATCATTCAACAACAATTAAACTTACATCATTAGATACTTATTATGTAGCTCAAATTTTGAAAATTAATGAAAGTAATATTTCAATATCAAAGTAGTCATTTATATATATTTACATATTAGTGATGTATTTCCTTTGCATTTGATTTTTCCATGCCACCTATGTGCTCTATATATACCTTGTTTATCTGTATACTTTTCTTGTAACTTTTTATCTAGTAGCATCTATATACTTTTTATACTTTTACTCCAGAATTGACCGCATGATCGAGCTGCTTCTGTAAACGTTCATGAATTGTAACTCCGAACCTTGTGGCAAACATGTACAATGTTGTCTCCAAAAGTATCTGTACCCATTCCTTACATATTGTTATCAAATATACATGCTTCTACATTATATTTTTTAATAATCACTACGGACAAGACACTAATACTGATATATAAAAATTTAACATACCCTACCAAACAGTGTTAGGTAACTAGTTGCATGTTGAATTCTCTGTTATTATGTAAGCTTTGAAAACTACCCTATCCTGATAGTTTCGTTAATGTTGTAACATCTAAAATATGTTACATTCTTTATTCATATTTTAATTTTATTCACGTTATCGAATGAATTTTGTACCAATATTGTATATTCATGGATACTGGGATTAATATATGTTCACAAACCTAATTGTCAATGAATAAACTAGAATTTGGGTTATCTTTCTCTAAATTTCATCAAATTTTCACAAATGTATATAACTTAAACTGTATAAAACAAATTAACAGGTATGTAAAAACATAATTTTACAGTTAGAAAATTATAAACATAACAAAATGCACATTATCGGATTGTGCATGAGCCCAATAACCTGCTATATCTTGTTACAAAAAAGGAGTCCATTGTTTCAAAACTGTGAGCGCTCTATAAAGGACACACGATACATTTTAGTATATTTATTGTTTAAATATTAGAGAAATGTATCGATGATATATGATACCTTGCAACGTCTAATGATTTTTTAGAAAAATCACTTCATTAAGTAATCTTCTGTATAAAATACTATTTTGATTAATGATTTGATGATTTAATAATACTATCTATATGTCAAATAATCAGATCGAATGGTGTTAGACGTTTTAGTCTATGCACTTCACCGCCATTCGCGTATTTAGCGGAATAACGAATACATTGTAACCGTTGTAAGATTGATATATAGTAAGACTTGCTAGCGGTTGCCCATAGATGGATTTTTTATGACTAAATAGGCTTGAGTATAGATTTGTAAAATAATATCTTGTTCTCTAATGATAACTTGGATTTGCGCCCGATAAGCCAATACATTTGGTAGAGTTTAAGTCCAAGTTCTTTCCGTTTGGCAAGTATGTGCTTTTCCAAGTTAGGCGTCGATCTAGGTGCATACCAAGATATTTAGTATGCTGCTTACGGGATTTGACAATTATTGACATAGACTGGTGGGCATGTTCCTCTACGGAGCGTAAAAGTTATATGACTGGAAGAATCCCACTTAATGATAATAAATTCAGGCAGTGACAAAGAAAAAAATAAAAAATGTGCTGCAACTGCAACAACTGTGTGAACTATTACTCTATGACTATTGTTTCACTAATACATCATAGCTGTACTAAGAAAAAACGTTTCATTAGGTTAGAATTAGGTCAGCCTGTGACCTAAGAAATTGGGAGTTGTCGTTTTAAACACATAATTTTGCTCACATGGACCAACGTCCATATTAGTACTTATAATGAAGTAACCACAAATCTTGTGTATCGTCTCACAAGTATAATTAAATATAAAAAATCTACACTTCCTATTTTCTTATTTTTTATTTAACCAGTCTTAGTCACAGCGGCGCGTGGCCGGATATATCTAGTAATTAATAAAAACGAATAAACTACAGCTAGTTTTGTGAGAAAATAACGTCTACTTAAACGGTCGGTACAGTACGTTTGTTATAGGTGGCTGTGTAAATTGATATACATTTTATATTTCGGGTCGTTTAAATACTTTAGAGGAAATAAATATGATGTTAAATATTGTTTAAACCAATATGTATGCTCACAGTTAACTTTACCACTTTGTTATTGAATAATTTTAAACTATTTGTATAATTATTTCCACTATTATTAAAATGTGCTTTTACAAATAGTGTTTTATGACCTTTGTGTTCGTTACAATTAGGTTTTCGATAAATATATTCACGTAAGTAGATTTTTTTTACGTAAAATATGGGTAATTTTTTAGTAAAATTGATTGGAGAACGCGTACAAATATAAAATTACATTAATATAAGGGACTTGAATAAATTTTAGGTGTATCAATGCAAAATTCTCTGAATGAAATACGCGAGAAAACATGATTTCATATTCTATCAAATTTACATGTTTTTGTTTGCCAGCGTCATGCATATAAATCAGAATCACAACACACATGTCTGAATATTATCAAACATGGTAATTCGGTTTTTATTTTTTTGAATTCTGAATGATAGAATTATATTTGATACAAAATTCATCAATCAATCTGTCAATGTGTATGTTAATTAACTATCGTATTTTAGTTATAATAATTTCGCAAACAAGCAACAGTAATCTGCGATTTTAAAGTCTATATATAAAAAGTCATAAACTTACCTAAGATCAAATCAATCAATAATAAAGCCTATTTGCATTTTTGAGGTGTAAATATGGATTTGCACTGTCGTGAACTTATATAAATCGTGTAAAGTGGTCCTATTTTAAATTTACCTTAAATTAGTTTAATGTAATTTGAATTTTGCTTGTGAATTAATCCAAGTATTGCATGTATTTTGATCGAATATTTATTGGCGAAAATATGTTTTATCAATGTAAACAACAGTTAAACAACATTATCTGATTGATAAATACGATGGTCCAAACCATTTCTCTAGATAAAATAATAGCATTTCATTAAGAATTGTTGTCAATTTGTTGTTTTGTCAATCGTCAAAATTGTTGTTAGATTTGATGAAATCTACTGTCGAAACCCCTCAAACAATTTTAGAAATTTATTCCGATTCTTATCTATCATATCCCTATTGTCAGTTTTCGTGGTGTCGGTTTTAGCTATTTAAAAGTGGTGATTTTGATATCAGAAAGAACTGCCTAAAAAAGATAAAAAGAAAAAATAGATTAATATGTTGATTAAATTATATTGTAACAATTTTTCTCAGTTATCAAAGTTAAAAATTGAATGGTACAAAAATAGTGACCAAAATTGCCATTTTATAAAATATTAATAAAAAATATTAATTTACAAGTACAACATATAAAAAATAAGCTCTAAAATATTATGCGTAAGAAATATATAACATAAAATATAACATAGATACAGAGCAAAATATATAAGTACGATATACAGATGAAGTGAGACATACGCTTCACAATCCAAGCCATTGACGATGGGAAAATAGAAATACTGCTAAGTTTTTTAAAGCGCAGACGAAGGTTGTCGTCGAATTGGTATTTAGGCAGACAGTCAGGATGTATTTTATTATTGCAAGACACACGAGAGTTATCTTGTTATGTTTAAAGAGCCTGACTCTGGGGAGGTTTGTTTTCAAGGGACCTTGATAAAATTTATTTTTGCTCCCTCTTAATTTTTGCTTCTTTAGAAAAAGCCAATGATAAAATTGCCAGATATCTGGAAGACACAAGTTTGGGTGTCTTTGTTCCAGAAGGAATAATCGATGAAGTGAGATTCAAAGTCAACAAGTCCGCGTTTTCATTCCCAATAATATCTACATCGGAGGGGGCTCATAGGACAGAGACTAGCCAGTCTCTCGTCCGAATGCATCTCATAAATTATAATAAATTGAGCATAATTTATATAAATAACATAAATGAGAATTGAATATCACTACATAGTATAAAACAAAGTCGCCTTTTCTGTCCCTATATCCCTATGTGCGCTTAAATCTTTAAAACTACGCAACGGATTTTGATGCGGTTTTTTTCAATAGATAGAGTGATTCAAGAGGAAGGTTTATATGTATAATACATGCATAATATACTAAGGCAACATTGCTAATTTTAGAGGTTTCTAACGTGATGTCGTAAATTAACCTATTTTTTTAGGCTTATTTAGCAATTAGCAAAAACGCTGCCTAACCCTACGAGTTAGATCAAATTAATGTACTACAGTATTGTACACTATAAAAAGGTCTACAAAAAAGTCCACGATGGTATATGTTTATCTTTTAGGGATAACCCACATTAACCATTTTTATTGTTTACTTTTTACGTGAGAAAATGGCTTATTTACGAAGCTATTTTAAGCAATACGGCATTAATCCTTATCGAATTAAGTACCTTAAATACAGTGTGCAATTAATATAGATCAATATGGTTCCTTACAGCATGTAAATTAAACAAATATTTTCGGAGATATTACAAATTTAAAATTTGCGTTTAAAAAATTTGTAATGTAATAAAAATTGTATGAATTTAGATATTCCAAAGATAGCAGGAAATCTTCATAGTAAGTATAGGGGAAGAGGAATTGTTTTACTCCAAATTTAATGCGTGCAGGCCAAGGGCAGTAATAAATGAACCAAAAATACTGGATCGATTTTAATCATGTTTTCATTGAGTGACATAGGCATATATATTTTATGCCCGTGCAATGTCGGAGCGGGCCGCTATGTTTTTATATACAACGTTCATATTTTTTCTGTAGTGTATGTAATTTAGTATCAACATTGCACCCGTGCGAAGCCGGGGCGGGTCGCTTGTAAAAATATAAATGAGAAGGTTCAGAAATGGAACACTTCTATCTTATGTTATAAAGAGTCAGTGCCTGTTCCTATGCTACACTACATTTTGAATATATTTGTAAATACTAGGATATTAATGTTATGATAGAGCTCTATCGTTCATGATATAATGGAAAAGCTGTTGAATACTGAAAAAATTATATCCTATAGATATCTATAACTGAAACTAGCGCTGACCCGACAGATATTGTCCTGTCTGAGATATTAATACTGAATTTGAACTGAACTGGGATAAATTGATAGTTTTCTGTCTTTTGAACGAAGACATTCACAATGAAGCATTAATTTGAATATTGGACATTTGTTTGATACTTACTAACAAAAGATTAATGCAATTAGGGATGACAATGCTCAATATACAACGAGGTCAATATTTTAATCGAGAGTTGAGACGCAAAATTCTACACTATTCCGAGGCATTGAGAGAAATCGTTCAAAAACATTTCAAATCAGCAACACATATATGCCTACAATACGCTCATGAAGTTTGTAAACCATGGAACTGGTGTAATTTTTTTTCTGGTGTAACTGGAAAAGTGTTTTATTTATCATTGATTTTGGCAACGATTAGATCGAAAATGGGTTGCACTTGCACTTAAGTTGCCATTGAACATGAATACTAATGCAACTCCAACTTGCAATGTTTCAAGGAATTCTGCAGTAGCCAAAGAGTTGCAGCAAAAGAAATTGATCCCAAATTCGGTGGCACACGGACATCATTGACGATATAGACTAATATAGATTTAGACGATTTAATGCTGCAATTCTAATAACTAAGGCATTTAAGTATAATAAATTCATAGTCGTTTTTAAAAAGGTAATTTCCAGAAACCAATGAATGTAGTGGCTTTGACAGCTGTATCCCACTTAGAAATCCCGTCACATAATCCAGGGGCTTCATTCTTAAACTTAAATGCCATTTAAATTTTCCAATTCTCTTCGCAATTTCCTTAATATTTCTTTCCGTAGGAAGCTTCTATAAGGTATTAAAAAACTTAAAAAAATATTAATGAAATTGCTAAAGTTCTTCTTAAGTTATTTCGTGATCAAAGGAAATATAGATTCATTTTTATATATTTAGATCTGAAGAGATCAAGGGAGTTGTGAAAGGAAAGTAGCATGAAAGAGGATCCCATGTCATGAACTACCATTTGAAAGATCCATGGTGTTTACTACTATTTATTTTCGAGGAGAAGTATCTTTACTTTAAACTTTATCTATATATAGTAAGTTCCTTTCATATAATAGACGTTTTTGACATAAATTGACTTGGACCTATAACATATTGAATTATTTGTGTAATAAAGAAGTATTTGTAATACAATTGTTAAGAAAGCTTTTCTATTTCCAATAATTATATTTCAATAGTGATTACTTGATTTTCATAAAAAAAATCAATACCTCGATGAATTCTTACCTAAAAATCTGCACCATTTTTATACTTTTCGTATATAAATCATTGCGAGGGTTTTAACCAAGGCAATTCTTCAGTTGTTTATAGCCCAATATGTCAAACACAACGGAAAATTATTGACCTGGTTTGCTTGAAAGAATAATATCTGATTCTCAACAAAGCTTGTCTGCATCGGTCGAGTCAATCTGATTTTATTTGCCGATAGCCGGCGAAAATATTCGGGCCGCAAAGGTTCCTGCGAGGCCTCGAATAGCCCACTTTTTTGTCCTGCGTTAGGAAAAACTGTTTTTCTTGATGTATGGAAAATCGCTTTTTCGAGTTTGGATCTATCTCGTTTACCCCGGAGGGAAATGACCTCCTTTCGTTTTAAGCTTAGATTGAAAAGCAAAAACTGTCAGACTAGACTGATGGTTTTTCAGATCTTTTCTGAGTTATAATTGTTACTAGTGATCGGGCTGTGTTTGAAATTTGACCACAATGTAGTAAATTAATCATGTTTCTATCATAATAGAGTAAATGGACTAATTTAAAATTGATATGTTACTAAAACTTCTTTTCACAGTTTTTCAATATTATTCATAGTTATTCTATATAATATTTATTTATTATGTTCGTTTCGGCGATCACCTCTTCATTCAACGAACATTTCTTCCCAGTGAGCATTCTTTTGAGATCTCAGTTTTGGTCAGTACATTTTCCTATATTTCAATTCCAGTTCATTTCTTTTCTTCTTTATGTGTTCCTTCCAGCGAAGTTTTACATCAAGATTCATTCTGAGATATTTAGCGTTGTTGCTATATGGAATAATAGTATTACTTAATGTTGTTGGTGCTTGTACGGTCTCAATGTAGGTTAACTGTACTTTCGCTAATTTTAATTTTCCAAGCTTGTCTCCAATTATTTATATTGTCACTTGCCTGTTGTAATTTTCGTGAGGTTTCTTCAGTATTGCCTCCAACAACTATAGTCGCAGTATCATCAGCAAATGTAGAAATCGTAATATTCTCCATTTGTGCTATGTCACAAGTGTAGAGTAAATAAAGCATTTGCCCCAGTACATTTCCTTGTGGTACCCCTGCTTTAGCTTCTTTTATTGTAGAGTAAGCTTTTTCTTGTTTGACTCTAAACATTCTGGTTGTAATGTATGATTTTAATAGTTCGGTGCGTTGTTTTGGTGAAATTTTTTGTAGTTTATGACCAAGGCCTTCACGTCAAACCTTATCGAAGGCTTGTGCTACATCTAAGAATATGGCTAAGCATACTTTTTAGGCTTTCGTAGGCTTTTTCAATAACATCTGTTATTCTGTGGAGCTGGTCAATTGTCGAATGCTTGTTGATAAACCCAAACTGGTGTATTAGTATTAGGTTTTTTCTCTCTATGATAGCTTTTCCTAATGTAAATATATGTAATATGTATATTTAATTAACCATTGACATTTGTATTATATATTGTTTTTAAAAACCTGGAATTCCTAATATTTTTGTTATTCGATAATAGGATGTCACTGTGAATTTGTAATTTTGATGATTTCAGAAATTGTCTTATTATCGAAACAAATTATTCCACTCAAATTAAAATCCGTTTTTCGTATACTATAACATCTATCGGGTCTGCTAATATAAATATATAAACATATAAAATTTGGAATTATCATGTTTCCTTGTTATATTTTAAACTATTATGGTTTATGTGCACTGTATGTACGTTTAACGTGGGCTCCGAACCATGTTCCTCGGCTTTAAGCACAGTCTTGCCTTTCGGAGAATCGCAATTATAAACAATCATAAACATACCTTATTTCATATCATATTTATATCTATTTTAAAGTCTCCTTTTACCAACTATGGGTTTATCTGGACTAGACCTACAGTTTAACGTGGGCAAATCATCCCAGAAGACATCCTGCTAGGTTACTGGCGTGACTGGGACCATTTTCCTTGTCGGATTTTAACACTCTTGCTTAGAACATTCACAAATTTTATTTAAACAATCACAAACATAAATTTACGATCATGTCCCAGCAGGATTCGAACCTGCAACTAACGCAACTCCAGCCAAGCCGGCTGAATACCCCATTTGTGTGAATTCGATACCTTCTACTGAAGTGATTTATTTGAAATTTGGTCAGCCTTCTCCAGACACATTCATCTATTGTACCAAAGTCAAAATCATATTTATTCGCCAAATTACGGCTGTTTGGAAAAATTAGACGTTTTTACCATTTTTTTGACATTTACGAAATTTTTAAAATAGTGAAAAGGCAAATTTTGTTATGGTTTTACTTACTGAGAAAAACGCGTTTCGTTTTTAGATGCTGCGTTAACGAAACAATTATATTTATTGAATTTTGAAAAATTCTCAATAAAGCAATATGAGAAAAAAAGATTTTTCCATATTTCTAGACTAAATATCACAACGCAAAACACTCCATTTTTTTACCACGTCATCTTTTATAATTCCAATTATACTGATACCAGCTAAAAGTGTACTTTAGAACGAAATAGATCTTCCTTAAATTCACTATAAAAAAACCTTAATTACTCTTATAACTTATTTGATCTCATCTTTTAAAAAAAGTCCACTGGCGTACTTTCATCATCACATTTCAACGATTTCCTAATTACTTTTTCAGCATAATACTTTAATTATGACGAAAAATCATTAGATGTAAAAAATCGCCTCATCTAAAAATGGCTTCTCTCGCTTTTTAGGGTATGGTTTCTAATTTCGTTCCAAAGTTTCTCCTTTATTGAAAAGTGTGCAAAATTAAAATTGGCCGAAATTCGTTCAGCATTTGTGTATTCAGTAGAATAATTTATATCTCGGTAATATAATTATAATGATTAATTAATTGTTTAAAGCTATGGAATATTATAAAATTTTTGTCAGAAGTAGATTTATAATATATTATAAAAAAACTTTTTAATTAATCAAAATATAATCGGATATCGTAGAGTGTCTGTTTTTTTATATGTAGTCTTCATGTTAATGAATTTGTAATATTTTTTCGTAAATCGTGGCTAATTAATAGTATATATGTTATCTAATACGGCCCAGACTGTCCGGCCATCCCTTTTTTGACTACCCGAATACTGAACGAAAGGCGACATTAAAAAACCTACACATCCATGCCTATACAAGTTTTGATTGGTTAGAACTGCACATGCGCACTTGTTCTAATCTAGCGTGAGAGTTTTCACAACTAAACGTGCTTTCTTATATACATTTGCCTTGTTGTTTACCACAGCTGCGGTTAGGAGTCATTTTTAGGTTAATTTTGTATTACATTTTGTTGAGGTAATATAATTATTTCATAGGCAAAATTAGCGGCAGATAATGCGAAAATGAGTGTACAAAGTATGAATTATTAGTAAAATATTATCATTTTATAACACTAATTTTGTAGATTGTTATGGAACAAAGGTAAGAATGAAATATGGCCATCTTTGTATACGTTTTCTGTTTCCATTTCAGGCTAAATTAGAAGTCCGCATGTGCAGTTTTAACCAATTGAAACTTTTATAGACATGGATGTGTAGATTTTTTACTGTCGTCTGTGAACCAGTGGTCTGTTTTTACCCTCAGTGTCGCTTTTTATTGCCGTTCAAACAGTCTCTTCTTTTTTTCGTTAAATAAAATTGTATTTTCAAGTAAGTTAATAGTTTTTGTTTTATAAACCTTTTCACCTATTTTGACTAACACATTCCGTAAGATTTCGGTGAGAGTTGACTGGTAAGATCATAAAGCTTTTTAAAAAAGACAGGTTGATGTTGCATTTCTCAATCGTTCCGCAGTTACTCGAGGCGTTTCTTGGTGTAGTTAAATGCAGTTCATGTAAAATCATTGTAGTTGAAGCTGTACACAAGAGGTGGATTGATTATGCTCAACGACCCCTAGTATTAATTTATTCCAATTATTTGAAGTGTTTTTTTTGTGTAGTTAAGTGAAGTTGGGGTAAAAGGATCGCAGCTGAAGATGTAAGGATATAAAAGGTGGTTTGAAGATGCTCAATGATCCCAAACCAGAAACTATTACAATTACACTTCCAATAATTGTAATAATTTTTTGGTGTTAGTGCAATTTGGCCAAAATTCTGGTAGCTAAAGCTTTAAGGTCACAGAAGGTGGATTGAAGGTACTCAACGACTCCAAGCTATAAAGAGTATTTGAAAAACACCCTTAGTCCGTGGATTCCCGGCACATGCATCACAGCTCAAAGTGTAAGGTTACCAAAGACGGACTTAAGTTGCTGTGAATTAATATAGTTTACTGAGATTTGGGCAGAAGCTTGCAGTTCATAATTAACGGTAACCAAATGCGCATTACAGCAGCTCAGTTCTTTAGGCGTAAACTATAAAAAATTGAAGTCAGCAAATCTGGGAAACCATTTCATAGAAGAATATAATGGAAATTTGGACAGAAACAGTTAGACATTTCGAACATTTTCAAAGGCAAACTGGCGGTCGAAGGTACAGGCAATACTGAAACATAATATTATTGCAAACTGTAAGCTATCCAGGCAGAATAAAAACCACGTACATCCTTGTGGCAGTTTCTTTAATGAGGTCATCTGTTTTTGTTTAATAACCTGAATGGTGAATGAATGAGACGGGTTGGTCTGTTTTTACTTACAGTGTCGCTTTGTATTGTTTTCAATCAGTTGTCTGTTCTTTCCGTTAAATCAAATAATATTTTCAAGTAAATTAATAGTTTTTGTTTTTTAAACCCTTTCACATAATTTAACTTATCTGGATTAATATTCCAAATATAACCTACTTGATTATATATTAATTTTAATGGATTTATATCAGATGAGGTAATTAATAGATTCTTAAAAAACGATCGAGATATCATCGAATGATGAAAAACCGTTTTCTGCACATGAATTTTTTCAGATGTTCCAAAAATATTTTATCAGAGAGACAAATATGGTAACTACTTTAAATTGATTAATTAAATTTGGCAAATTTTTCATTTATGATTCGTATTTTAATTTGTTGATTGGCGTGATGATCGTCAGAAATATTTTATTTGTGTTAATGTGGTGGATCTTGGAGTAACTTTGGTTGTTGTAGTAGAGCCATTTTTCATCGCCAGTCACAATACGTCACAGAAAAGTTTTTTTCATAGTATAGACACTGTATCGCTCTTTTACCAGAAGGATGATACAAAGTTGAAGAAAATTATGGAAATATTTTGGTTGATATACTTTGTTGGGAGGCAATTATAATTATTTACGTATAAGAAAATTGTTTGCCTTTAAGTTTATGGAAAATATAATGGCTTTTGTATTTGTATAATTCGGTCTGATTTATTAAACCATTTAAATGTTTTTTTATAATATTTGTGACATGGGAAAATAATTACTAGACGAAGCGTGTTGGTATATGGTGGCTATAACTTGTGGTTAATAAACTTCAAGTATGCCCGAGATCGTGGAAATTTCGAGCATTCCTTAAGAATCTCTAACACACGTGTTTCATAGACGTGAGAAGTTCATAGCTGGAAGAGTCTTTTCCTTCCCGAAATTCTGAACGAATCGGGACGCGGAAAAGGGTTTCTTGGACCACTCTTATCAGCCGCCATCAAGAACCCGAAGAAGGAGCTTCCGCGATAAAAGACTGTGCATCGAAAAAAGACTGTGCATCGAAAAAAGACACAATAAATAGAAGGTAATTTCGTTTTTTAAATTAATAGCCTGAGTGAAAAAGCGTTCTTCCGGTAAGCTCTGCGCAAGTGCATATACTTTGTCTTGTAACTGGTGTTGAAAATATCTGTCTAATAAATTTTTCCTCATATATCGTTTCGTGATGGAGAAATTTAGTCTCATAAAATTAAAAAGTAATAATCAAACATATGTTACGATAGTAAAGGAAGTACTTGCAAACCATTTAAGGATTAGCAAAGATTGTAATATGAAATTCTCATTAATTTTTTATGAAATATTTTGAATTAAAATACTAAATAAATGCACATTTTAATGATTGAAGGTACTGAAGAATTGAAGATATAAAAAAGGCATATTTTATTAAAACATTTTATTGCAAAACTCAAAAAAAAAGAGTGAAAAATACCATATTTATATAAAGATTATATTGAAATATGTTTACAACAAGTCCATTCACCATATTTACATAAAGAACCCATATAGAAATATTTTTTAGAAAAAGTCTATAAACCATATTCGTACATGTCATTCATCTATCTCAAACTAAAATCTTCAACTTGCAGACCATTGTACTTTCCACCTGAATGAAGTCTCCAGTCAATTATTTTTATTTTTATAACATCATTATTTTTACAAAACAATAATTTATTTACATATGCTCTTTTATAAGAATATCTTCTTTTTTCCTTATTTGTTTCACTCTTTGACCTTTAGAGTAGTAGTAATTAGATAACTGTCTTGATGTTTAATTTTATATTGTTATTTTGTTGGATCAATTCTTATTAGTTAATCTTTTCAAAGTATTGTCCGTTACTATTTTTGCATTTTACAAAATCTTATCTATATTTTAAAATTCTAATTTAGTTTTCTTCAGGTTTTACTCAACAAGTTCCAGCAACACTTCACCTAGAGAAGAAAAATTAAATCGTTATTTAAAAATATATCATGATTAAAGTAAATGTGTAATTTTTATCATTTACTGCAATTGTTGCTACTATTTTTAATGGACAAACCTTAGTAATGAATTAACTACTGAACTGACTATATTTTGGTTGACATATTATACATTTAATAATCTAAAAGGAATGGATGATTAATTACATCAAATTGTGTAAAAAGTTATAATTACCTTTTATGTTACTTCTAGTACAATATATATTTCTCTCATACTTTTTGCAACGTTTTTATTTGGACTTTGTTTTATTTGATTAAGAATAATTTTCTTCTTTGGTTCTCGTTGTCGTTTTGAAATCTGCAACAAGTTTCATCACAATATACTTTGGCATACTTTGACTTTTATTTGATGTCCTTGAAAATATTTTGTTACAAATTTGGTGGTTAATATTTCCACTATAAAAAAATTTATGCTCTTTGGATATTTTAACTTTATAAAACTTAACCTTACATTCCGCACTTACCTTTGTTCTTCCATATTTTAAAACCAATGTATGTTACAACACCAAGAATAACACAACCATTTAATTATTATTATTATGGACTTGTTAATGCATCACAAAATCTAAATATTCTAGATTATTTCTTTTCACTCGATCAATATTGCCGATTGTGCACATGCGGCCGTTCCAACATTCCCTTCTATTTATCGTATTCTCATGGAGAACGAAAATCAGAATTAGAACTAAAGAATCAGAACAGAATCAGCGAATATAGAATTAATTAGTCATTAAGATTAACAGAGTTAGTCAAAGAATATGTATTAAGAAACAGTCAAGAGAGCCAAGATTTAAGCAGAATTAAGAAGAAAAAAAGTATTAAGAATTGATGTAAAGCCGGGCTCGATGACGCAATCAATATTAACCAGACATACGATGAGTGAGTCCATAGTTTTCCATTCAATTCATTTCACTACTACGTATCGATTTAACTTCTTTCATTTTATATATTTTTATATTATTAATTTAAAGAAACAAAGTCGTCTTTGTGCATTAATTTACGTAAAGAAGAGAAAAGAAAAATTCTCTTTTATTTGCAACATTGCTCCTGCATTTTTGCATTGCATTTTTCCTGCTTAACAACTTAACATACATTGAGTCAATTTTTTCTCAATAAATGCCTTTTTAAAGACAAAAATGATTAGAATACTTACATGCAAGCACCTAAAAAATAAAATGTTATTAAATTTTAATAGATATCTTTTGGGGATTGGTATTTTCGAAACATACGGTGAACATGCAATACCCTTTTAGTTTATAAAAAATCCTCAGCTTACAAAAATAGAAAAATTCTAATTTAATTTGGGCGTTCCCCGAAAGGAAAATATACCCCCCGAAAATATTCAGCCAAGTCTAAAATTCTTCACTCTTTTTGTCTTGGGAAAAGAAAAAATATTTTTTCCTCTGTGTAGGAAAACAGATTTCGATCCAACATGTTTTTGCCTTCAAAAGCCCAGTCGTTTATCTTATAGACAGAATCCGTTCGTCCTTACTGTAAAGTATGGGATATAAAATTGGAACAAAAAACATTCCTTTTTAATAGAAAAATTATTTCTACGTATATTTTTTTCATCATTTTTCAAAATGTCAATTATGATTTATAATATTAGTCTTGACGGCATTATTCTCATAACGAAATTAAGACAATAAGGTTAAGCGAAGAACGATTTTTCTTATATTTTCAGCTCGACTAAAAATTAAAAAAATAACTAGACTTTGATAGATGTCGACTGAATTTTGTAGTTTGTAGAATTTTTTTCGTGGGCATTTTCCAAAGTTAAGAATAGTTCATTGATATTAGCTTTGCTGGTAATATATTTAAAGTAAACATTCTTAGAATATCCATTATATTCACCAGATTTGGTCCCCAGTGTGTATTTTTAATTTCTACGATGGTTCACGTTGAATCAATGGTATCCATCTATTTTGAGGAGATAATTCACTTAAATTGAATTGCTAGATATGTAAAAACCTCCATGTAAGAGCCTTGGTTATCATCAATTTTCTCTAGAGTAACACTTTTGTTATTTTGGTAAATTTTATGTTACGGTTGGAACTCGAATGGGAAGTTCTGCGGCACTCAACTTATTTATCCGACTTAGCGCCTTTGTTTTACCAATTATTCAGATGCAGGATGCCACGGCTGACACAGGGTTCTAAAATGCTGAAGAATTGCAAAAATAGATTGATTATTGGATCGGTGCCAAACTAATCAACAAATAGGACAATATCGCTATGTCGCCAGAAAGATGGCGAAAGTTGTAGAAAATGTTGAAAAACGTTCCTAAAAGCTATACCCGGTCAAAAATGTGTGACATCCAGGAATATTGCAGGGCAATATTTCTTTTCTTCGAATTCCTTTTCAACAACCGCTGTTACTCTGTGCACTTGGTCGATTGTCGAGTGATGATTTAAACTTGTCTTGCCGGTTTCTCAAGTTTTTTAAGCATACTTATTGATAATGATTATTGCTTTTTGTGACAGCTATTTCAATAAGTCATGTAAAATATCATCAATTCCAGGAGACATTTTAGGATTGAGGTTGTTGTCAATTTCTTTGGCAATTTCCATTGGAGAAATCAGATTTACAGCTACATTAGGTTGATAAACAGGATTTATATCTATTGTAGATTCTATATCATACGGCTGGAATATGTTAGCTAAATGTATTGCGAATTTTAATAGGTGGTATTCTAATAATTGGTCTTTTGAATATCTGAGTTACTTTTCATAGCGAATAATCTTTGTTTGCTTCCGAGGATAAGATTAAGTGATAAAAATTGTTCTGTAATTTTGAGTTTTACTGAAAAAATTAATCGTTTTCCAAAATTAAATATAGTTAATCGATATTAAAATGATAAGGAAAACATTAGAAAGCCGAAAGAGTTCAATGACGCAGAATTGGAAGTTGGAACATAAATGCATATCGATACATTTTCTAATTACTGTTTTTGAGTTGCACGTTGGAAGAAAAAGTTTTTTGTGCTAAAAGAAATGCTACTAAGTGATAACTTTTGACTGTAAAAATAAGCTGTAACCTATAAAAATATATATAGAGGCGTCATAGCGAGACTTATGTTACATTTTCAACCATTTTTGCTGGATATTTACTATTTATTTATTTATTTATTACCGACAGAGAATAATATGTATAAGCAATATATGAAAATACTAAAAATTAATTATAACTTCAATAAGTAAATCATTTCTATTAAGCAAAATCTAAAATGCCTTATTAAAAAAATACATTTGTAATACTCAAAAAATATATATCGTATGCTCAAATAATAGCAATATCAAATTAAAGCCATAAAAAAAATACCCAAGCCAAACTCACTTATTGAAGCTAAAATGGAACAAACGATGTTCAGCGAAGTTGCATAATGGATGAATACCTAAAATTGCAACAACACGTACAATACAGAAAAATAATATTGCTTATAAATGAATAAAACGTAGCATTACGAAAAAGAAACATTTAGTAAAGGATACCTACAAACAGCCAGTGTAACAATCGAAGTAGTTCATGGGCAATAACAATGTCTGCGATCTATTGTCTACCTAAACATAGCAAGGCAAAACATTTTCAAGCTTTCTTTAGTACGTTTTGTAATAAATTTATTGTCGGAAGAAATTGTATTAATATTTTATTTATTAAATTAGATACTTCATCGGGACTGAAACTAATAAAATCAAAGAGTAGAGAGTTGGAAGTGGAACTGATATGAAGACAGGTAATTTACAGCATAACTCTACTAATGAACCGACATATTGGCCATACACATAACAGAAAATATACAGAAGGCAGTATTAAGCACTTCAACGCTTAGGATTCCACTTAATGAAGTGATATTCTACGTATAATCTACATAATAGTTATTACCGGAAATACTTACTCCCTACTGGACATATTGTTTGATTGATTGTATTCACCGGATTTGGTTCCCAGTGTTTATTTTTTTATTTCAATAAGGGTTGAAGCAATGGGTAATTGTCAAATTGGTTTTTTGTATTAAAAAAGTTAAATAAACATCTCGAAAAGTGTATTCTTCTATTTTATTTAACTTATGGCTTAATTGACGATGTTCTTGCATACTTCCCTGTTTACGTGCTTTGATTATTTACTAAATAATTTCCGTGACCTATATAAGTTCTAGTGGTTTTAGTCATCGAACTCTGATGTTTGTTCGCCAACTTTCTAATCTTGTTCTCAGGCATAGGCTCTTACAGGTCAATATCGTTGAGGTATTTTGTTTTGGAACGTCTGACGTCAAATTTGCGTTCGTATATCATCAGAGTGGCGTCAGACTAGCTGGTATAGTTTTATTTTCAATCTAAGATGTAATTATTTGCATTTTTTGACTCCAGTAAATACTGATTTAATTTTGGAGAATTGTTTCGCAATGTCCAATATCTAAATGACTCTACAATCTCTTTTTCGATGCGTTTTATTGGTTTATTTCAGTCGCTATGATAAGACTCGTAAAGGTATATCATTCGTTTATTATATTTCTATAGTGCGTTTGTTGTTTATTTGCTTTTGACAATATTTTCTGTATGTAGGCCATAAAGAAGGGTACGCTTAGTATTTTTATATAGTCTATCTAAAGATATTTTGAAATATTATCAACGATGAGTTTTAGTTCACTTTTGCTTTAGCATACAACGAAATTGTAATTTAAATAAAATAATTAAATACTGTTATCAAATATAATTCATTTTAATATTATAGTAGATTTAATACATATATTATCGAAGGACTAACATACAACTAAGTAACCACGTATGAAGTAGGCCCGTTTTTCTATATAGTGGTATCCCCCGGAGGTATAATCCACCTAATTAACAATTGTATATCCACGTAACATATTTTGCTTTCATTAGTGAACATATATAAAATTTACGCTTATTTTTTGTATCATTCAGTATAGTGATACATTCTTTACAAGGAAATAAAGACACTTTGATATTACTGCATTTCTTCTTAGTATGTTATGTTAATATTTGTATACATCTTTCTTAATAAAACAAGATTTAATCACTACATTCTCCTTAATACAATTACCATATCTGCAAAACAGTTACTACATTTCTCTCCTTTCATATTTTAACCAAATGCTAATAACTTGCACATAAATCTTTTACAATCTACAATAACATTTCCTATAGTTATCATATATTAATTATATACCCACCTTAGAAATTGGCAGCATTGAATCATATCATATTCAGAAAGTTTCATTCAAGCGAATAACTAAGCTGTTAATTTCCAATCTATTAACATTCCATCATTTATCAATTTTTTCTTCAATGTTTTCGATCGGGTGCATCTAAACCGAAAGTGTAAAACCGAATGTTAAACATTCCTGTTTCCAGCATGAAGCACAATATATCTGCAATAATTATTAATAAATGGTATGATTAATAAAGCCGAATCAATTGTTATTTCAACGTTTACATTTTTCCATCAACTTTTGTGGTCATAACACTATTTTTATTATCATCTTGCCACGAGTGATCATTGAGTATGTTGGTCCCATTCTGAAATATCCATGTATCATCTAAATATTTAAATAATAAGCATTCCTTCATTTTATTATATGGTTTTAAAAATTGTATTTTTTCAAAAGCAATATCCAGAAGTTCCATTAGACCTCTTCCATAATTTTTGGACTAATAGTTTCCTTTTAAATAATTGTATTAATTTATGTTTGTATTGTAAAACTACTCACTGTTTTTATACATTTCATATTTTTAATCTCTGATAGCGCTATCATCAAGTTGATCTTGATTCGTCACAGGCTTCGTTTGAGGAGGGTTTTTTTTTTGGTGAACTCAAAATTTTATTTTTTATTTTTTGAGATATTTCACTGATCGAGGCTATACCAATATTCAATTACTTGTCTAACGCATTTTGCTGGCCTCTATTATCTGGTTCTTTTTCAAGTAACTGATAAGAGATGCAATCTATTCTGTCTGGCTGCGGAATTTTCAATCAGAGTAATAATAAACAATCAAAACGAGCAAAGCATTAAAACAAGTTTGCCTGTTTATCAAATATATCTAACTCTGTAGACAACCAATATGAGATTAAGTTTACTGAAGCACCGCAGCACCGCAGTATCTCATGCCCCACTTGGCTATTCCATCAAGATTGTTTTATTATACTGTGTTAAACTGTCTCCTTTATTTTATTCCTAGATATTTTCAAGTCAGTAACGCCATAGTAAATTTAACAAATATGTTTTAAAATGTAAAGCTTTTTTGCTCTATAATACATAATTGTGTTCACAATAAATTGTTGCAAATATTCTGATAAGATGGTTAATGGTGATAATGATGAGGCTTACAAATTAGTTTTAAAGGATTTTTAACTAGTAGTCTTATTGTGAAAAATGATAGCTGCTACTTTCCCCTTCTTTCAGGCAATTTACGGACTTCATCTCGAAAGAGCGATGTATCATCATCTTTTGAGATTATCTACGACTCTGAGAATGTTTTGGTATCTTCATAGGAATTGAAGCGCTGCTCAGACTCATGTGACCGAACATGTGATAATTAGTAATTAGAAGGAGCAAAGTCTGGGGTATACGGCATTTCATATTTAGTGTTTTCACTTATTTTTTCTTCGATTTTGCGACATGTAGTTGATTATTGTCACGCAGAAGAATAACATTTTTGTGTCTTTGATCACCTTCCGTTTTTCGCACACTGATCGACTCAGGTGCGTCAATTATAATCGACAGCTATTTCCATTGATGCTTTTATTTGATTTTAGCAGTTCATAGTAAACCAGACCAAGCGCACCAAATACAGAGAATTAACTTGTAGCCATGGGTATTCAGATTTACCGTTAATGTTGATGCATAACCAGGTGGAGTAATTTCTTACCTTAATACTACATAATCTAATAGTGTTGTGGGTAATGTTCAGAACACTCTTTGTCGTTGAAGTCAAAAGCATCACTTTGAAAACGTCGAATCCAGTATTCACATGTTAAAATATACAGAACAAGGCTACCATAACCTTCACAAGATAAGGAAAGTAGAACGGCAATTTTTCGATTCAGCTCGGACACTCTTAATGGTAGAAAGTTTGGAGGATAAGGTCTCGGAAAAGCTGAGATCTGGCAAGGGCAAAGTTTCTAAATCTCTTTCTCTTGGAAACTCATATTTCAACGCGCAATAACTTTGAATGGGTAAACTAATGGCTTAATGGCTTAAAATAAGTATGGCTTCATCGAATAACTTTTAAAACATGGGTGG
Organism: Rhynchophorus ferrugineus; assembly: GCF_030347505.1. Taxonomy (NCBI): domain Eukaryota; kingdom Metazoa; phylum Arthropoda; class Insecta; order Coleoptera; family Curculionidae; genus Rhynchophorus; species Rhynchophorus ferrugineus. Next base: position 27,164,790 of record NW_027472580.1, on the reverse strand, counting down.
CGCTAGTTTTATTACATTCACCGCCTTTTCACTTAGTACTAACCTTTAAAAGAAAGCTGTTAATTTCATGACATTCTACTCATAAGTTTGTGAGTTGTTGTGCTATGTTAGTAACGTTGGTTTGCTGATTTCAAACGTGGTCGTCCAAATCAGGTGGTAACAAAAGAAAACTTAAAAAAAACACAAAATCGTTTTTAGTGATTGAAAATTAAAGTTGTGTGAGTTAACATTGTAAAGATATCAAAAGAACGTATGAGATTTATTTTGCATGAACATTTGACTGTCTGTAGGCTCTGCTCAAAGTGGGCGCCGCCTTTGCTCACTGTTGACCAAAAACAAGAACGTGTTAATGATTGCTTATAGACAAGAGTATAAAATCCGTTGCAATATTTGTCATCAAACTAGGTTATACTTGATTGAGGTACCTTTAGAGACGATGTTTTCTAATACCTTAGAATGGTCCGTGGTTTGGATCCTACGTTATGAAATTAGGTAACAAACTAACAGACTATGTAGCTTATACAATTATTAGATATAAATTTATATTTGGTAAAAATACACTTTACTGACGTTCAATTTCGATAGCAAAATCTTTTTAATGGAACTTACGGTGAAAAGAAAACATTTTGAAAATCCTAATTTCATTTAGAAGTCCCTAAGAGAAAGTTAGAGTTCCCCAAACAGAAAACAACGGGGCGGAATATATTGAGTCATGTCTAAAATTTCTCACTTTTTTGTTTTAGCAAAAGAAAAATTATTTTATCTCGTTTCATGGCATTCTCGTCCTTTGAAACTTAGTCGTTTATTTTGTAGCCATAATAGAATAATTTGAAGGTCCTTATAACTTTTGAGGTATATAAATTAGATTAAAATACATTTCTTTTTATAACTGAGCAGTAAAGTATTTTTTCGGTCTTTAAGTGTTTTGGACTAAAACATTAGTTCATCTAATATTGGCGGTTCGATACTTGACACATTGTTTTCCATTTGTTATTATTCATATATATTTACTCGTATTTATTTATATCTATTGATTTAGAGAAATTTAGAGAAATCCCATTTTCTGGCATGCAATTCAGATATTGTTAGAAAATAATATATTTCGAAATATGCTAATATAAAAAAGATTATTAAAAATGTTTGTGTCAAATATTATTTAAATTATTTTCGTTCCAGTCTTCTTAATCTTTTTATCGTTAGTAAATATTTCAATGAAATCACATTGATGTATAAATAACGCATTTAATTAAACAATAACTTCCTTAAAATAAAAGAAATTAGGAAAACTAGTACCATAGTTTATTTTATGAGGTATGCTGCTGGGCACATCATTTTTTCTTTTAAAGAGCCCTGTTAGAGATGTGCGAGCCCAGTGTTATCTAAGAATAAAAATAACAATATTTAACATTTAAATATCCGTTAAAACCGACTCTTCAACATCCGTCAAATTAGAGATGGCTGAGTTAAATCGATGGACCAGATGAAATTGTAAAATAATTGCGGTATACAGAAATATCAAGCATAGATTCAAGTTAGATCATATACAGTATAGACCAAACAAAATTAGATATAATAAATACCATAAAATTATGGTAGAAAGTATTTTTAACGATATTGGTTGAATACTATGAGTTTTTTTAGTGGTGTTACTATTAGGTGTTTGCATATATTAACATATTTTTCTTATTGAAAAAAATTGATAATATATATACTTATTAAAATATTTACCATCATTTCCCGCAATGTTTCTTCATGTTTCTGGTAACATAGCGATATCGTGTCCAACGATTGTTCATCTATTTCTATAGAAAGGAGGCGCTATATAGCGTATCCTTCACAACACTTGCAATGTGTGGCTGAATGTTGTCATACAAGAGAATGACTTTAGATATGGATGGCTCTCTTGGATCAACCTAAGACTTTTTAATTTGGAACTGTCGTAGAAGATAAACTTGTCATCGCCAGTAACAATACGCCATAGAAAGATTTTCTTTCTTGTCTGGAAAACAATGAAATTGCGATGCTGAAACGGTTCAAAATGCCATTTTTTTTTGTCATTTTACTGTGACAGCCATTTTTTAGTCCTTTTGGATCTTGTCTATCGCATGTAAAGGTCTGGAAACAGTTGATTTATCAACTGCTGGTCTGCATAATAGTTTTTACATAGTCTGGGTTTGATTTATATCCAATAATTCTTATAATTTAAAATATTAGAACTTTTTTGGTATCCCATGTTGTCATTGACAGAAAACCCACCATTTTTAATTCGTTGCATCTAAATCCGACAATTGGGGTATGATAGAGCAGTATCATTATAATATGTTAATGTTCTAAAAGTGTTTTATGGATTTTGATACCTGTTGTTTACAACACATTAATATTTCGCATTTTCACCAACTAATATTCCTGTTGAAAATTCTCGCTTAAATTTATGATTTTTACTTTTAAACAGCCTGTAGGGTATATATTTACCTATTCCTCGTTCAGAAATATTAACAGGTGAAATTATCTATTTTTATATGGAGAACATAAATTTATTTTGCTTCGAATGTGTGTTTACAATTAAAATTACAAGAATCTTCAAATTTTTTGAAATTACACAAAATAATCTCTATGAAGATATTCCATATGTATTTACTAATTTGTTCATGTTATTTTAGCGTTTTTATAGTTTGTTTTGTTAGTTTTATTAAGCCGCTTTTTCTTTCTAAATTATGTAATGTTGATAGTATTTTTAAACATTATTATAATCAGATAATTTGCGACTTCAAAAACAAAACAAACTAACTCTTTAACATGGTTTCAAACTCGCGAGTCATTAAATAATAATGATTTAGAATGTGCAGCGAGCATTTAACATATGTACTGTTATATACTTGTTCAATATGACTGGAAGTTTCCATAAGAATTCAAAGTGCCTGAACTGTATAGATGTATAAAAACACAGGCAACACTACAAAAATGTTTTCACCCTGAGTGATATAACTCAGCCTGAACTTCCAACTTGTTTTTCTACTGGAAGATTGCCAATTTATATAATAGGTAGATTTTTTAAGTTAATAAGCTAAGAGTTATATTTTTTTTCTTCAATTAGGTGTTAAACTCCACAATTAATATTAATTTATTCAATATATTATTTTTAGTATTTCTAGTCTATACCAGTTTTCACTATTTTTCATTATTGCTAGAAATATGGGGATTCAATTATGCCAGTAAAATTCGTTTGAAATTTTACTATATATCTGAGGCAGCCTTGAACTCACATTCCTTATCCCTTACATTCCGTATATCCTCTGTTTTTCCACATAAAATCCAACATTTTATCTCAGAATAGATTCTATATAGAGATTAATGTTATGCGTTATGCGAAAGCTATGCGTTGCGGTTTATATGTACCAATAAAGGGTGTAGTATCATCGATTATAAATAGTTTGTCATTTGTAATGTGACTGTATGTTGTTATTATTCCATTAATTTTTCATTTACCATATTTTATTATAATAAGCGTAAATGAGCAAAACGGGTGAAAAACGCAACAATTAATTGTACAAGGAAATGGTGTATATAATAATTAAAAACTATTAAACCTATATTACCTAATCTATTGAAGTAATATACCATAATATTAAATAGAAAAATTGAGAAATATGACAAAAATATTTTCCTCACTAGAAATTGATAGAATGAACAGAATCTCTAGATCGAAATTAAGTGACAAAATAAACCAATGAGATAAAAAAAGATAAAACAAGTCCTGGAGCGACAAGAAAAAAGGACACAAGAATTATAGGGAGTAACAATTTGAAAAAATCCGATCATATTTTCCGTTATAAATATGTTAAGGAACAAAGGTGATAAACAAAGAATGTAAACACCATAAGGTAAAGTTTAGATCAATTGTAACATTAACTACATAATCAAAAGTAACAAAAACAGTCAAGAATAAAGAAAATCAAGAGATCTTAAATATAAAAATTCATGAATATTTAGACAGAGAATATAGAGAGATTAGAAACAGAACCTAGAAATGGAGAAAGAGAGAAATAAACAAGCGAAATAATAAAAATTAGTGTTATAGAAAGAAAAGCAAACTAAAGGTATGTTCCGATTATATTAACTCCAAGGGAAATGGGAGATACAGTGAGTGTTGTAAATAACGTAAATAACCAAGATAATTCTAATAATAAGAAAACCAAGAAAGGGATTATAAAACCAGAGAATAAAGACTTTTAATAACGGCGAACATGAAACAAAAGATACTAGATCGTAAAATATTAAGATGGAAGAACTCGATCATGATATTGAGAGGAAATTAAAAAAAGAATAGAACTGAAAAGATATTGATCCGCTTCAAAGGAAGTCGAAGAATATCTTCGAAGCTTCTTTTTCTTTAATGGCCAATCACTTATCAGCTATATATTGTTTAAAAATAAACAAATCAGTTTCGTGGAATTTATTTAATTAAAACCGTCCGGTCAATGACCGGGCACCCGGGTATCCATTTCAAATCCGCAGGTAAAATATATTAACTTCTTAAAATTTTTTTATGGCCGTCTGGATCCCCAAAATTGAAGTAATTTGAGACCCATTTTTTGTCAATTTTTTTAACAATCACTTAATTAATAAAAGTTACTATCAAACTTGATACCCCGCCCGTTCAATATCCAGTTACCCGGCTACCCACTAAGATTAATGTATGAACGATGGGTTTATACACACTTCAGAGATTGCTTAAAGTATTTAGTTAAATTGACTTTTAAATTGATAATAGACAATATAGTTTGTAATTGTTTTTTAGTTTAACGTATCTAGATTTAACAGCATGTTGGTGTTCCTGTTAGGTCCACATCTCTCTCGAAAAATATTACGCCTCCCGGCTTGATGTTCACTTGGTGATGTCGCAGCCCACTGAGTACCATCTTTTGCTGTCATTCCAGATGCCGTCGCTTCTACTTCACTTTCTTCATCGTCATCCTCTCCGTCTTCATCTTCATTATTGCGTGCAATTTCATCATCTCTTATGAATAAAATATACAATTTTTATAACATAAAATACATTATAATTATTAACGTACACAAGAGAAAATAGAAATGTTCATTACCTGTATCATCACAATCCGAAGCTGCCGCCTGACTCGGGGAAAAATATTCATCATCACTACTATCCAATACGCAGTCATCATCAGATTCTTCTGCTTCCAATGTTTTCTCCAATTCCTTATTACTCTGAGAGCGGGTGACTATTTGTAAACAATTTGAAATTTATTCATTACTATTTTTTTAAAATATTGAAAACATAAAATAAATAATTTACTTGAAAATAAAACAATTAAATCTCTCCTTACCGTCTAAAACTCGATGAATCAGCCATTGTATTTAGATTAAATACAATTTTTTTATTAATATATTATTATTATATTATATTTTAATATATTAATAATGTTAATAATTAATATTAATTTTGTATATTTTCTTTTCACTTTCAGTGTATATTTTATAGCCTGTTCACTACGTTTGTAGAATTCAACTGAACACGTTTCTTTTTTTTCGTACGCATGAGAAGGGGAAAGGGACATCTCAGGTACCTAAATATCAATTGGCTTGGCATTTCGCATTATTACTTCTGTGAGGACTATAAACTATGTAGGACTAAACCCTATAGCTATTTCATATGCCACATAGTACCCGGTCATTGAACGAATGGTCCATGACCGGACGGTTAAATTGTCAGATGCTTGCATGTATTTTGATCATTTGTTCACTTTAAAGCGAAATTTATTTTCCACCATTTTCTACAAATGTTTCCCATCCTTCTGATAGTTGGCGATTCAGTATGGAAATCGACTTATGACTGTGACGTTGAGCCTATTTTTTGCTTATGCATATAATGCAATAGCTGGCATTTTTTCAGTCCACTGTAAAAATGCAATAATAGATCCATTCCGGTTTTAGCAGTTCGTAATATGCACCAACCCTATGGTGTAATACACTATATACTCAAAAAGACATTATGGTCATGGAAATGTTTTGGTGTTTAGTTGGATTACCATTCTGGATCAACAACAATATATACAATATTTTGGGATTGTCGTAGCATATCTATTTTTCGACATTATCCATAATATGATACAAAAATTGTTCTTTTTTTATATAGCAAAGAATAAAGCTGCGATGATGAAACGGTTGATTTGATTTGATGATACCACATTTTAATGTGGTAGCCATTTTCCGTTCATTGAGATTATTTTCCATCATGCGAAAATGTTTGAAAGTTTCGATTCATCAACACCTAATCTGTCCGAAAATTCTTTGATAATTTGGACGTGGTTCTCGGTCAATAAGTCGATGTCTTGGAACTTTCTTGTTCCTTCAGGCCGTTCGTTGTTAATTACGTCAAATTCAATAAATATATAATATATAATATATAATATATAATATATAATATATAATATATAATATATAATATATAATATATAATATATAATATATAATATATAATATATAATATATAATATATAATATATAATATATAATATATAATATATAATATATAATATATAATATATAATATATAATATATAATATATAATATATAATATATAATATATAATATATAATATATAATATATAATATATAATATATAATATATAATATATAATATATAATATATAATATATAATATATAATATATAATATATAATATATAATATATAATATATAATATATAATAATATATTTTATGTAGAGAAATGTCAAAACCATCGATTATTACAGAATATTTCTCTTGGAAAATATAAATATTGAACTATATAAGAAGTTTTTCATTATTATATAAAAATTCTCAATTCCTTTGAAGAGTGTTGAGGTTGGATAAAAATAATGATTGAAATAAAATTAACAATTTTGGAATTGAGATGGTGTTTCGTTCATAGAATTGTGAAAAAAACGATATTATATTATTTTATTATGAGGCACGTGGTAAAACAACATGAAATCTAAAACTGATCCATATTTTGTAATCATGACTCATATGATGCATGTTGCCTATTATATTGTTTAATGCTCTAGTAGTTGTTCGGTTTAATTTTTTATCGCATTAATTGATAATTTTTATCGATACAATATGTTTGAGGTTTTGTGGAATAACGGAAATAGCACTCCTAATATGATGTGTGTTTATCTTGCATTTCGGTCAAACCACAGACGCTAAATCTCATAGTGTATATCTACAATAAGTTTTATGTCTTACAGTGGTGATTCCAAATAGAATTTACTAACTTTCAAAAGTGAATGAAGCTGTTGTGAGTTTTTTCTGTATTTATATTTTTTATTAATAAATATAAAATAATCTCTGGCAGGACAATTTTATAAGCAATATAGTTTTATAAACTAATTGTTTTGGCCAAATACGGTTTCAAGGACGTTATTTAAAACACTTGACGTAATATTCATCATTAATTCGTCTTGAGTCGTATTTTTCAAGTAATGAATTGAATTATGACATATATGCTAATATTGCTGGATTATGATTTATATTATATAAATGATTTATATTGAAACAATGTCTTGTCTTGTCTGTCTAAAATAGAAAATAATACATAAAAACCTATTAGGTTAAACTAATTGAAATTTTTGGAATTTTGTCATATCTATTTTTTTTCAGTATTTGTATTTTTTATTTGTATGACTTCACAATTTTATAAACATTATAGTGGCTGTTTAAACTTAGTTATATTAAAACTTATTTTACCAAATACTAATTGTTTTGACCAAATACGGTTTCAAGGACGTTATTTAAAACACTTTAAAACTTGACGTAATATTCATCATTAATTCGTCTTGAGTCGTATTTTTCAAGTAATGAATTGAATTATGACATATATCTTAATATTGTTGGATTATGATTTATATTATATAAATGATTTCTATTGAAACAATGTCTGTCTTGTCTTGTCTGTCTAAAATAGACAATAATACATGAAAACCAATTCCGTTAAACTAATTGAAATTTTTGGAATGTTGTCATATCTATTTTTTTTCAGTATTTGTATTTTTTATTTGTATGACTTCACAATTTTATAAACATTATAGTGGCTGTTTAAACTTAGTTATATTAAAACTTATTTTACCAAATACTAATTGTTTTGGCCAAATACGGTTTTAAGGACGTTATTCAAAACACTTTAATAAATTGACGTAATATTCATCATTAATTCATCTAGAGTCGTATTTTTCAAGGTATGAATTGAATTAAGATATGTATACTAATATTGTTGGATTTTGATTTATATCTTATAATAGATTTATATTGAAACAATGTCTTTAGAGTGGAATAAAATTGCATAGAATTGAAAATATACATCAAAAACAAATTAATAAAGGATAGTATAAAGCAAAATAGAAAATAATACCTAAAAACAGATTACCTGAACCCAATTAAAATTTTTGGAATGTTGCCAGATCTATTAGTTAACAGACGAAAATCTCATTCTCTTTTATATTCTAATTTTTATTTACTCTGGTGCACATAATTTTATATTTTAATTCCATGTATATATCAATTATGTCCTTAATTATAAGTCATTGATATTCTAATTATTTTAGAGTATTTACATCCTTAAACTCTTATTCAATATTATAATTAAGATATTAAAAATATTTTATAAATACTCACATTTATATTAAAAAAATAAATGCGTATATTTATTTTATGTATCTAATCATTTCGTAATTAAAAGTTGTATATAATATAAAAGAATATGATATTCGGATAATTTTAATTCGTTTTAAGTTAATATAAAATATATAATAATATTATATGAAACATAGTTTATATACTGAGTATATCAAGACTATTTAATTTTATTTGTTCTCTGTCATAAATCATTCGGTGAAATGTTTTTTCCTTCAATATCATAGAAGAGAGAGTGAATAGATTGTGGAGGAAATTAAAAAATGGAATTTTAATAAATTATATTATTTAAATACTAGTTGAAAATTGTATAAAACATTTTTAAAACGCATCAAAAAAGCAATATCTAATCTGATAACTGATAATTATTTTCTAGATGTACATTGTTATTGTTTTAAATATTATAAAGTAATATTAAAAACTTATTTTTCCAAAATATACCTAAAAATACAATATTTGAATTTAATGAATGTAATTATATATTAGAATTTTGAATACGAAACCTCCTTTCTTTTTTATATTTTTAGAGGAACTTAATGGGTCACTATTCATATTGGAAGTAGTCATGCAAATTGGAATTTTAGAAAATAGAATTTTCATTAAATTTTAGTTTGTACATTCTTTTACATATAAATAAAAAAGTCTAGAGTTTAGAGACGATTTAAGACAGATTTATAATACCCTTAAATAACATTTAGGAAATATAACATAATATTACATATATTCACATGGTCCTTAGTATTTATGATGTTACACTTTTTGGCTAAGCAGCAAATCAGCAAGTTGAAGGCACATATTTGTTTGTTTCAAAAGCATCTGCAGATGTGTTATAATTTTTAGTTTTCAAACCTCTGAATTTACTTCCAATAAAATATTTTTAACAAAAAAATTGAATCGACTTCAATAAATAAATAAGGAATTCACTAAAAATTAAAAAATAATCAAACTTATTATTAACACAAAAAAAAACACGTTTTAAAATAAAATATGTAAATAATCGTTGTAATTACCAAATAAATATAAACAAAAACTTTATTTAACCTATCTACTACATGTATTTTGTTGTCTACTGTATACACACACAATTTAGCTTAATATCTACCTAATCCCATTCATCTATTTAGAATATTATTTTAACTACTACTAACTGATCACTTGTTACGAGCAATAAATTAGATTTATTTGTTTGTAATTACATTTTTTGTATATGTCAGAAAATTATATTAATATTTGTTTATTGTTTGGTTAGACCTACTTCAATGTGATTATATTTTTCCCTTTTTAGTGTTAAATATTTACTTAAAAAATTATGCAGTTATTTTATTAAGTATTACAATGGGTAGAACAATAATTTGAAATAAGGAACGCTTCACTGCCCCGGGGTCCGCTACTTAACCTAAGTAGACAAACATTCTAACTAAACTAGAACAACAAAAAATGTCATTGTCCCCGCCGGGAATCGAACCTGCGGTCTCCGCGTGTTAACTGAACGCTCTAACTATGCTATGCTTAGTGTTTAAAAAACAAACTGAATGGCACTGAACGACTTCCGGTCTTCGGTTACATCAGTTCAGCAATAAAGTTATACACAAATATCTGATAATTTTAGATAAAAAAAATATGAAAACTTTTTACGTGCCATTGCAATTTGAGTGTTTTCCTCGATTTTTTTCCCTTCCTCCAAACAGATCCTGACTTGGTTACAAAGGCCACCTCGCAAGTGCACTCTTTCGAATAAAAAAAGAAGTTAGAAAATGGTTCATAAATCGGCGAGCATACATTAAAAAAAATATACAGTCGAACATAGAACCTCTTTTGAAGTCGGTTAAAAAAGAAATTTGTATTTAATATTGTTGTTGCCTTAAATGCTACAAAAATTATTTTATAACAACAAATATCCTTAAATTTATAACCAAAATTAGAACAACATATCAAATCGGAAAAAAGAAAATGAGTATATTTTTACCTCAAAACTTCTAGTGATTCAGACGCGCAAAATACGGTTAAGGAAGTGCCAATTTAAGTTTCTGTCGGCTTGGTGGCGCAGTAGTAAAGGCGATAGGACGGCCCTTCTATTGTTGTGATAGCCATGGGGCATGGTCGTAAATTTCTGTTTATGATGGTTTAAAATTTGTGATTGTCCTAGGCAAGAGTGTAAAATGATCGCAGTCACGCCAGTAACTAGGCTGGGTAAGACCGGATGTCTTCTGGGATGATTTCTAAAGTTGGTCGCTCGCCAGTCGGTAGACTAAATGCTGAGGACCGTGGTTCGGACCCCACGTTAAACTGTAGGTCCAGTTCAAATAAATCCCTAGTTCCTAAAAGGAGACTTAGATATAATGATAGAATGATTATGATAGAATAGATACTCTATAGACAGAATAAATGTTTGCTCGGTGGTTTAAAATTATTCTCAACTCAATGTCATCCATTATAGCGTACTATTTAAAATTATAAGCTAATCTTACTGGTTATGGGGGCATTCAGACATACATCTTTTATTTTTTTCATATTATTGATGTTTAACCCTTTAAAAATATACCCTTAAATGTTTATTAATATTTAAATTATTTTTTATTATTTTTATTGCTTGAAACTACTATTTTCGGGTTGGCAAGGGTATTTAAATTTCTACTGAACCGATTACTTAATTAAGTTTGGCGTGAGCCTCCTCTATTACATTTTTCTATTTTATCAAAGTAAAGAAAAGCGAAACAATATTTTTTCATCAAATTACGGTCTTTCGAACCACAATTTTTCGAAATCGATAATTTTTTATCTATATTTTTATATTTTTTTAAGATAATAAAAATTCCGAAAATTTACTTTGATACGATAGAAGAATCTATAGATTATAGATTGCATAGATAACAGTCAATTGAAAAGTCCTCGGCGTACCATAGTAAAACACATTTTTTGGCAATTTTTTTTTATTCAACATAATTCCCTTCAAGGGTGATACACTGAATATTGCGACCCTCCAACTTTTCGGTACCATTTTTGTAGTGCGATTTATCCTTTGCTTCAAAATAGGCCTCAGTCTCGGCGATCACCTCTTCATTCGACGAAAATTTCTTCCCAGCGAGTATATTTTTGACATCTGAGAACAGGAAGTAGTCGCTGGGATGAGGAAGCAATTCGAAGCCCAATTCATTGAATTTTGCCATTGTTTTCACTGAATTGTCACACGGTGCATTGTCTTGGAAGCAGCACTTTATGTTGTCCATTCTTTCTTTCCATTACCATTTCTTTTCCATTGTCACATATCGATGCAAAAACTCGGGTTTAATACTCTTGATCATCTTTAAACACTGCTCAGAAGCATCAACTCCTCGTTGCTTTTGGTCAAAATTGAGCTCGCGCGGCACCCACTTTGCATAGAGCTTTCTCATACCCAAATATTCGTGAATTATATCATGTACACGTTCAGTTGATATCTTTAGAGTGTCTGCTATTTCATTCAATTTCAATTTACGGTCATTCAAAATTATTTTATGGATTTTCTTAATGTTTTCGTCGGTAACAACCTCTTTAGGATGTTCACTGCGTTCTCCGTCTTCGGTGCTCATTTCACCTCGTCTAAACTTAGTATACCAATTCTTGAAGGTTTATTTTCCTAGAGTAGTATCCGGAAACTTGGCCAAGTTTTTGCTTCAACTGTATTTTTTCCCTTCAAAAAGCAGTATTTTATCAACACGCGAAATTCCTTTTTATCCGTTTTTTTCAGAATAACAAAAACTGTTTCACTGAAAGTGCTAAAATTCACAAACTAATGATCCGTGAGCTCAAATTTATACACGCATCTTTTGAGGGTTAGGGCTAACTAAAACATATGGATTTAATTCTAGTAGCGCCATCTATGTTTCAGACCGGGGACTTTTCAATTGACCTGTTATGTATGTTGATGGTTGTTGATAATGATAATGAATCATAAAGAAATAATTAATTTTTCAATTAAAAATTTGAATAAAAGGAATTTGTATACCTATTATATAGTATTTTTATAATTTTTAATCTGAAATAATATTCTTCCTTAACATTTAATTCGAATGAGATTTAGAAGAACGTTTTTAAAATACAGGTAATAAACATTTCAATAAGACTTATTTTCATTAAATGTAATTAATGTTTATACATAGAAAATCCTTTTAAATACCTCAAAAATTAATGCAAATACACTACCGAGGAATTAATTTAAATTGCCGGGATTGTTTCGTTCTTTTATGGAATTAATATTGAACGCCTCAAAAGCAGGTTTTTCTCCCGCTCGTCAGGTCTGAAAAGTTGGTGCAATTCAGTGCCATTCTCCGACATAAATAAACGAACCGCAAGCAAAAAGATCTATTTTTAACGCAGCGCTTGTCGGCCCTATGCGAAAAAAATACCTTTAGAAAACCAGGAAAGGCTGGAATAATAAAATGTTTTGTAAATGGGAGCTGATGCACGCCGCGAAGGCGATATGGCAAAAAGGGACTTTACAAGAATAACCTATTTCATTCATGTTATTTTCGTTAAACACGTAAAGTTTCTCCGTTTGGAGCAGATGTCTTACAATTTAAAAATAATAAATTAAATTTTTATTTTTCGTAATATTGGTATGTAGATTACAAAAGTATTACCAAAACGTATTGGTCGTACACTTATTTATATCAATAATATCAATAATTATATCATTCAATAATTAATATAATTATATCTTCAAACAATAGCGAATATTCGACCACCGTTACTTTTCCACCAATACGTTGCTGTTAGTGGTACAAGACTCCAAACATTTTCCACCACTCGAAAAGTGATATTAACGCATGTCTTCGGTCAACCCAAAAGATCGAATTTTCTTGTTTATGTGAGATATGCTCATATCATAGCAACCTGCGTCTCTAGATTATCGTATTTTAATCCTACGACTTAATTTTTATTATGATCTTGATAAAGTTATTTATTTTATTATTTACTAGCGACCCGCCCCGGCTTCGCACGGGTGCAATGCTGATACTAAATTAAATACACTACAGAAAAAATATGAACGTTGTATATAAAAACATAGCGGCCCGCTCCGAATTTGCACGGGCATAAAATATATATGCCTATGTCACTCAATGAAAACATGATTAAAATCGATCCAGTATTTTTGGTTCATTCATTACTGCCCTTGGCCTGCACGCATTAAATTTGGAGTAAAACAATTCCTCTCCCCCTATACTTACTATGAAGATTTCCTGCTATCTTTGGAATATCTAAATTCATACAATTTTTATAACATTACACATTTTTAAACGCAAATTTTAAATTTGTAATATCTCCGAAAATATTTGTTTAATTTACATGCTGTAAGGAACCATATTGATCTATATTAATTGCACACTGTATTTAAGGTACTTAATTCGATAAGGATTAATGCCGTATTGCTTAAAATAGCTTCGTAAATAAGCCATTTTCTCACGTAAAAAGTAAACAATAAAAATAGTTAGTGTGGGTTATCTCTAAAAGATAAACATATACCATCGCGGACTTTTTTGTAGACCTTTTTATGGTGTACAATACTGTAGTACATTAATTTGATCTAACTCGTAGGGTTAGGCAGCGTCTTTGATAATTGCTAAATAAGCCTAAAAAAATAGGTTAATTTACGACATCACGTTAGAAACCTCTAAAATTAGCAATGTTGCTCTTAGTATATTATGCATGTATTATACTTATAAACCTTCCTCTTGAATCACTCTATCTATTGAAAAAAACCGCATCAAAATCCGTTGCGTAGTTTTAAAGATTTAAGCGCACATAGGGATATAGGGACAGAAAAGGCGACTTTGTTTTATACTATGTAGTGATTCTTTATTTTTTATTTTATCTATTATCTAATATCTATTAGTATTATGGTTATATTTCTAAATTAATTTACTACGTTGTTACTAGTGGTTGCCGACTAACCTATAATTTGTCTTTAAAATAAATTAAATCTAGTTATATATCTAGGAAGACTCATCGGCCCTATCGTAGTATCTGATGTAAGATCAGACAAGATCAAATGGTTTTATTTCTTTGAGTCTTGGTCCTGTTTTGGTGTTGTTCAAGCGTTGTATTACTCCGATATTAATATAAGAATGGAGTCTATCATATCATGTCTCCTTGCAATTATCTTGATTTCCTGAGTGAGAGTCGGTTTCTAAGGATCTCTTATATTAGTTTTGGCTGAACATTGCGGGTACTGCACATACACAGATTTACTTTTTTGAATTCTTATTTTCCAGGGTCCAATTATTTATATTGTCACTTGCCTGTTGTGGTTTTCGTGTAATTTCTTCGCTATTGACTCCAACAGCAAGAATCGAAATGTCATCAGCAAATGTAGCCATCGCCATATTTTCAATTTGTGGTATAACACATGTGAAGAATTGTCTATTATATCCTTTCTTGTGGTATACCTGCTTTTTCTTCTTTTATTTTAAAGTAGGCCTCCTCTTGCATGAGCTTATAAATCTTATGGAAGGCTTTTACTACATTTAAGCAAACTTTAAATAACCGTGTTGGTATTGTTATTATTGATTCGGCCGCGCTTATAACAAGTGGTCCTTTAGCTTGAAAAATACCACACATGTTATGTGATCACTTATTGTTTATTTCTTAGAATTAACAGTTTTACTCCTTGGTTTTGTATTAAATATAGTATAATCTTTCATTTATGTAATTTAACATATTCTAATTTCAAACGATATCAATGTACTTTCTATCATTGTACTTTTACGCCCAGTTAAGCCAGTGAACAAAATCAAGGCCGAAAGAGATTTGAAGTTTGTTGTACTTCCATCGAAACAAAAGCGACGTTCAACTGTGTCTCAAATTCAGAAGCGTGTATTATGCAGAAGTATGATAGTGGCTATAGCTGAAATTAAACTATCAATAATGATTGATGGATAAAACTGATGCTACCTGAAAATATAAATGACCGAAGTTTAGATTTATAACAACACATTCGTCAAAATTATGTGTAAGACTTCTAGAGCAAAAACGATTCGAAAAATTTTTGCCAATAACGAAATGACTATCAGAATCGTCAGATCCATTTGCTCTCGAATTATTATGGAATTGATTTGATCGAAAAATGAAGAATCGGTGCCCCCGATCGAGCTTAGCGCATTTGTGGAAACAGACACTGGTTTGCGAATACATAATTAACTTGATCAAATTACTTATTAAAATTTGCAAAGAAGTAATTCAAAATAAGGGTGCCCGTTTTGACAAGGTCAATATTTAACGGAAGGTTTATTAAATTTCAAATTTGTTTTACCAAATAAATTTAACTGTAACTTTAACTAAATATTAGTTTAACATTTGGTTGAGATGTGAGTGTATGTATCTGAATGGTAGACTATGTATCTATGAATATTGCGCTATAATAGCAGATCATTGAAAATATCAAGAAATGTATAGCCTCAATGAATGAATCAAATGATGAATGAATCCTCAAGTCCACAATTTTGTGTTAGCAAGATTTTTCGTAAATATTTTTGTGACAATTAATTAATTTACCCCGTGATAGTTTTTATTATGCTTTTTCCGACAGCCACTAAGTATATAGGGTGGGTTAAAAGTCCTATAACATTTTAAAAGCACTACGCAGACAAAAAATAAATAATGTTTTAAAATATTTTAGGATTCGATATATTATTCACAATAACTATTGTCCATTGCAATTGAGTCTAGTATTTGTGATATGTGTCTCAATTATTCAATCAGAAGATTTTACTATGCATAGCCTACTATTGCCATTTTTGTGGAAAGGGCCATTCTTGCATTACGATTATTCGTAGGTAAGGTTCGATTCCATTATTTATAGGTAAGAATGTAAAATTCGATAATGAATAGACTGATGAATTCTGGGACACACTCTAAGTTGATTACTCGCCAATTGGCCGACTTTATATCGAGGATTGTGATTTAGAGTTTACGTCAAGCTGTAAGTCCCATTCAGATAATCCCTTGGTCGTGAAAAGTGACTTAATAATAAAAATATATGGATAGAATATCTAATGAATCAGATTTTAGAAGAGAGAAATGGATTAAGAGCTGATTGTCTCGGAATTTCAGCTCATGAAGATGCATTCTTCGATTGATATCCGCAACATATTAATAAATAATTTTATATCTAATATGGTATTGAAGAGAAATAATATATTTAGTGTATTAATCGTAGTATTATTGTGGGTTTGTGATAATTATTTTTATATATGTTATTTCTGTCAGATAACTTGGTTATATTGGGGCTAGATCGGTAGCTTACAACTGAAAGGCTCAGACGGAACTATGTCCTGTGTTTTATTTTTGTACTTCATGCAATTATATATCGATTAGCATTTTTAGTTTTGAGTGTTTTAGTGAAAGAATTCTGGTCGAAGTTCGATCTTAGAAAATACATAATGATTAGTTAACAATAGGGGATTATAAAATATATTAAGATGGTTTTGTGCATCATATTATCACCACAAAATTGTTCAAAGTGCTTTGTAATACTAGCATATCATAGTCCAGAAATTGAACAATAGTAATATAATTGACTTGGATATGGTTATCACCATTTTGAATGGTCTGGATAAAAACACCTCATTTCTAGATTTCTCACATTTCAGAAAATAGCAAACGATTTTTATGGATAACATAGATTTTTGGAGATAGCAGACATGAAAACGTGTTTCAGTAATTTTAAGGATTTTTACTAATGTCTTCGTATTATAAAATTTTTAAATTGTAAAGTATATTATAGTGACGTTATAATTTGAGATATAGGATATATTTAAAATTACAAAATCGTGTGTCTTTATAAAATAACAAACTGTATTAAACAACCGAGTAACCCAACACAGCTAAAACTCGTAAGTATCAATATTAATGCAAATTATTAAAATTTTTCTTATAAAACGGACATAGTGCTGCAGAATAAAAAAAGTTCAGTTAAAGAACAACAATGAACTTTTAAATATTGCGAGGGAAGTAAAATTTTAAAAATTCGCTACATAAAAAACGAGGGGAATCATAATAAGGCTACAAAATGCCTGAACAAGCTGCAAATTTGAACAACGATTGGAGTAAAAGAAAACAGATCTCAAGTATTTTTATAAAATGCTTAGTCGGTATTCCTAAAATCAATATATTCTTGAATAAATTATATTTGTAATAAAAAATTGTCTATTATTTAAATTCAATATAAAATAACGGATTTCCGGTAACTTTCGGTATGTCTTAGATTATAGATATAAAATTGATTTAAATTTGGATACTTACGAACAATAGTGTTGAATTGTCATTTTATGGACGAAAAGTCTACTAAATTTCGAATGATAAATCTAGAGTTAATGACAGAAGCAAATTTTTATTATATTTTTTTGTACATTTAAATGCCTTGATTGGAAATACCTAACAATGGTATTACCTGAATTATTATTATATATAACTAGTCTCTTTTTCATTACATGGAACAATTCGGTTAATAGTTTCGCCAATTCGCAATTCTAAAATGCGATAAGTTATTTGCTTTGGTTAATTGATGGGACATTGATGAATGAATGAATGAATGTATGTTTAAAACAATAAATTTGTATATCACATCATATTTGAACGATTTCTGATAATTAAATGATAACTGTTAATGAAAGAACAATTTTTGAAGATGTTAAAGTACTATTAATGTACTAATAAAGTACTAATTAATTATTGAAAAATATTGATGAATCGGTTTTACTGAAAACATCTTTTCTTGAAAATTTGCCAATCATTTTAACATTTACGATCTTCAAAATTTCCAGGTCTTTTTGATGGACGATTTTTTGTATAGATAAAGCATGTAGTTGTAAACAAACCGGATACCAATATTGAAAGCATAGTATAGACTTTACGGTAACTGAGTCAGTTCAATATATAATTTACTGCTTATCAATTTTGCATAATATATTCTATAAATATACTATATAGATCTATAAAGGCCTATTGACAGTTAATATATTCTCAAACATCAAATGAAGTCACTGATAGATTGTCTATTTTGAAAGGAAAGAAAGATGGTCTAGAAAGTACTAAAGTATTGAGTAGTAGAAAAATCTATTTTAGTCTTTTTAATTTGAATTCATCTGCGTATAATGTTGGTAACCGTAAATAAAGTTTGACGGCTGGCCGATTAGGGTTAGTAAAAATTGAGTATTATTGTTATTACTACCAACTATATGCAACAAGTTGGACAAGTATGGATGTTGGTTGGGAATGAAAAATTAATTAAATTAATTAATATATTAATAATTATATTAATAATAATATCGAAATTAAAATATCGATATATCGATATTTTGTTAGCCGATATATTTTGATATTTTTTTGGAATAAATTAAATAAAATTTTAACAAATTTTAAAATTATCACTTAATTTTAAATGTTTATCAAAAATATCACTATTCTTTAAGTGATTTAGAAAAAAAAATTTTTTAGTCTAATATTTCAATATTTTTATTTTCTCTTAAAAATATTGATATATTTTTTTGTAAAATATTGATATTTTTAATACTTGTTGAAAAAAATATCGATATTCTTTTCCTCCGATATATCCATATATAGATATTTTTTTAAATATCGATATATCGAAATATCGATATTTTTTTCGGTGGTCAATACCCCTGCTAAAAGCTAATATGTTTTCGAGTATAAAATAAAGAAGCCCCATTTGAAACATTGTCTATTTTGAGAACAAATAAGTTTTAGTTTATGTAGAGTTAAAAACACGTTTTCATTATATTTTGCATAAACACATTTATTTCAAGCATTAAAAGTGATGACATGTTGCATCCACTCGAGCTCTAATAATACTGTTACGTTGTTCGTTTTCTATACCAAATTAAAGCTTAAATTATGATTACATGTCTTGACTAAGGCAAATACTTGAAAAAAGGGACATCACTCTGCAGGTATGATGCAACCTCCCTCCTGAAGAAAATGGTTGTATCCCGCTTTGGGCACCTGATCATTGTTACAATATGTTTTTACAAAATTATTTTGAAATATTTATTGGAGTATTGATAGATCTTATGAACTATAACGTTTCCAAACAAACTGTTATGGTCTTCAGGCTATGGGGTGGTTTTTTAAGCTCAGGTATTCTTAAATTCTAATAGTACATGGCTGAGCGACCTGCTACTTCAGTCAATATTTGGTAGTCGTACAGCTTGAACTGCAATGTTCTGAATTAAAGATGTCCATATTTTAAGCTTCCAAAATTGGTTAACGGAAAAGTTTACGGCTAGGAATATTTTGAGTAACTTAAGTTCGCGTTTGCTGACCTTACACCCTGAACTGTGAAGTTTATATCCAAATTCCACTAACTAGAGTATTTTTTTCAACTTCAGAATATCCTAACTCTCTTTGTCACTCAAATTCCTTATGAATTAAGTCAAGAGGTCCTTTGATATTCATAATTATTCACTTTTATTTCACGAAGTCAATTTTATTTTGAACTTTTATTTTATTTATATGAAGAACACTTTGACAGCTTGAAAGGAAACGCTTAAAAATTAATATGCCAGATTCACGACTTGTACATCATTCTCTAAAAAACTCCAATATTATTGACAAATTAAATTATATGTAGGAATAGTGGACAAAATTAATTTTTAAGAATGTTTCTTGTGTCTTCTGTCAATATATTAATTGCTCATTTAAAATATTGATCATACTCACTAATAACTTTATATAAAATTCTTTTACCATCGTCTAATTTACACTCCTTTTAAGTATCGTTTATGGCATCCAGAGATGAGTAACGTAATTGGCATTTGACCGATAAGAAAACGCTTAGAGAGACGCGTTGGCAATCCTAATTTGCACAAATTTTATTCGAATCCCTCTAATTGTCCGATGATCTCATCGAAAACAGACTGTCAGCCGTTTGGCGCATCTCAATGAGACCTTTCCGATCGTTCCACTCCAGACAATATTGAAAAAAAATTGTCTACAGTTGCTGTTGGCTTTTATTTTTGTATCGAAATGAAGATATTAATTTTTCTTATTTGGAACTGTACTATATTAAAGCAATGAGCTTTTAAAACTCCATAAAATAGCTATATATTTTTTATTTTTGTTCATAGTAAAATAAGTAGGTAAGATATCACTGACTAAGTATCCGATCTGACTCACATAGTACATATTTAATTTTTTTGCCAAATTTGATGACTTATGTATGGGGTACATTGTATGAGATTCTAACAGCAATCATTCATAAACATTCCATTGTATGCGATGCCATTTACGCCCATATTTTGGGATGCAAGATGTATACATATATCGATAAGTTGATCAATATGTTCGCCTAGAACATAGATATTCTATCAATATTTTTATTTGTATAGATATCGATGTTTCTTATTTTTAAGCGCACTTTAAACCTAACATTTTATACCAGCCATCGAATTTAAAAAGAGTAACTTTGATAATCTATTTTCATGCAGCCGGTTTCTGCTGCGAGTAATACGTGGCTTTGCAAAAATGCGTTTGTAAGACATGCTCATAGCCACAATTGCTAAGTGAATTATTGCCTATTTAAAATAACAGGTCAATTGAAAAGTTCTCGGCCTGACATATAGGTGGCGCTACCAGAATTAAATCCATATATTTTTAGTTAGCACTAATCCTTAAAAGATGCGTGTAGAAATTTGACAGCTGTCGGATTACTAGTTTGTGCATCATAGCATTTTGAGTGAAGTTACTTTTGTTATTGTGAAAAAAATGGATAAAAAGTAATTTCGTGTGTTAATAAAATATTACAAGGAAAAAATATAATTGAAGCAAAAACTTGGCTTGATGACGAGTTCCCGGACACTACCCCAGGAAAATCAACCATACAGGACTAATATGTTAAGTTTAGACGTGGTGAAATGAGCATCGAAGACGGTGAACGCAGTGGACGCCCAAAAGAAGTTGTTACCAACGAAAACATTTAAAAAATCCACAAAATGATTTTGAATGACGGTAAATTGAAATTGAATTAATTAGCAGACAGTATAAATATATCAATTGAACGTGTATATCATATCATTCACGAATATTTGGATGTGAGAAAGCTCTGTGCAAAGTGGGTGCCCCGCGAGCTCATTTTTGACCAACAACAACAACAACGAGTTGAAGATTCGGAGCAATATATGAAGATGATCAAGCATAATAAATCTGAGTTTTTGCGTCGGTATGTAACAATGTATGAAACATGACACCATCATTTCACTCCGAAGTCCAATCGACAGTCATCCAAGTAGACTGCACACGATGAACCCTTTCCAAAGTGTGGGAAAACGCAACAGTCGGCTGGAAAGGTTATGGCGTCTGTATTTTGCGATGCGCATGGAATAATTTTCATTGACTACCTTGAAAAAGGGAGGATCATCAACAGCGACTATTAAATAGCGTTATTCGACCGTTTGAAAAACGAAATCGCCGAAAAACGGCCACACTTGAAGAAAAAGAATGTGCTGCTTCACCAAGCCAATGCACCGTGTCACAAGTCAGTGAAAACGATGCCAAAAATCCATGAATTAGGCTTCGAATTGCCTCCTCATCCACCGTATTCTCCAGATCTGGCCTCCAGCCGTCGAATGAGGAGGTGATCGCCGAAAATGAGGCCTATTTTGAAGCAATGGACAAATCGTACTACAAAAATGGTATCGAAAAGTTAGAGAGTCGCTATAATCAGTGTATCCGCTCTTGAAGGGAATTATGTTGAATAAAAAAATAATTTTGCCAAAAAACATGTTTTACTACGGTTGGCCAAGGACCTTTCAATTGACTACTTAATCTGTATATCCACATCTTGCATCCTTTTCCACATTTTGTGGATGTTTACATTTACAACGTAGGATATAAAGTAAGCTCGTCGTTGCTGTAGCGTTTTCTTTTTATCTATGTGTGAGCAATAGATTTGTGGTATTTCTAGTAGTTAATTTTTATTCTGAATCAAATTTTCTAATTCTTGACACTGCTTTTCCGTTTTCTTCAGTTTAAAAAGGCATTTATTGACAAAGATTTTATATAAAATATTATGCATAATTTTCTTTAACTTATTCTTATCTTGCAGCAGCAGTTAATTCATGCGGTATTTTCATAGTTGATTCATCAAATGTTAAATCGTTGAATACAAAGCTGATAATTGGGATGTGATGGAGCAACGTCAAAATAGGTTCCTAAAAAAGTGTTTTATGGAATTTGGCAATAAATCTATTTAAATAAAATAACGAATCTATTTAATTAATTAATGTCGAAAATATAATTTTGAGGATTCCATATATAACTTTGAATATAAAAGTTCTTTACACTGATACTTATATATTTTGTATAAATACACACATAAAACACAACCATACTTCAATGATTTCAAAACAAAGTCTTGCATATCACAGAGAGTGTTAAATCTAAGGCTAAGTGCGTTAAGTCTCTAATGAACTGATCCAACATTAAATATTTCTAAGTTGAAAGAGTGCTAGTATCACAGCTAAAACGAAGATTGATTGAATTATTTAATCATCATTGAACAGCCAAGAGGATTTCTGTTGCTTTCAAAATAATGATTTAATTGTTTTTGATGATAAAATGCTGTTGAAGGCAAATCCTGGTTCGATAAGCATTGCTGAGAGTGATGTTTAATACTCTGGTCACCTAAAAACGATATCAATTCTGGAAAGTATAAAAATAGCCCGAAACATTAAGTTGCTTGATGTTTTGTCTTATTTTTCTATGTTTTTGTTAATATTCTATGAGCATTACTGTTCAACCTGTCCTCCTATATTCCAACAAAATTAAAAAAAAAATTCTAGTACCATAATTTTATAATAAGTCTTGCTTAAACTTCTATTTACCATTTATTAATTTATTTGGTAATATCCACCCTATTTAATTTCACAACTCTCTAATCTTATAAAAGCTTTTCGTCAAGTGGCACATTAAAAATGTCTACTGGCTTACGCCTTCCTTTTGTTATTTCGACGCTCTCATCTTCATATTCATAACCTCAAAATAGAGTGCCTCCTTCTACCACACGACCGAGATAATCTTCTTAACGTTAATTAAGATAAACCAGGGCTAATGTACTCCGGTCCCCTAGTGGGATATCTCCCGCCAAACGTTTTCAATTAATGCATGTTTGTTTCACTTAAACCTTGTGCCATATCCTTTCAGAGTGATATTGTGAGTTTTGATTTTACAATGATTAGTATGTCGGTAGAGTTATATCGTTCCGTAAATTAATTTACTAGGTTTGATAGGAACAATGACAGAATGAGATCCGTCCCTTCGTTACAGTTAAAATAGAATAGGTTCTCTCGTGTAAATAATATCTGGAATTGTATAGATACCGATCGGCATCTATTTTCAGGCGCTTGAGAATTAACAGTGCTTTGACTTTCTGTAATAAATACAAATTATTATTATTCTCTTATTTGTACATTATGTAGTATTGATACTATAGAGATATTTTCTTAAACTTATGTATATTAGTGTTCGTAGAACACGAAAATTAGTTCATAGGTTGGTTTGACACTTTTACACATTGCATTTTAAAACAAAAAAATTTAAAGTTATCAAAATAATCAATCGATAAAATTTTAAGCGTTTTAGTGTTGTCTTAGTTACGCCTATGAGAGATAAGTATTAGGTGAATTTTGATCGGCGATATTAGTATTATTTAAATGCTGTTAACATTCTAATTTAACTGTTATTTTGACATCTCATTTCTCATTTCATTATTGAGTTATCCAGGGTATAACAGATGCTAATCCTGAAACGGTCAAAATAGTATTTTTGACTTTCACTACTTTTGTTGTTTCAATTTTTGTTTTGAATGGTCTGATATTTCTCCATCATATCCCTAATATGGCATATTTGATATCAATGACAAAGACTGTTTTGGAAAATCAAAAGATTTCGAAGACAATGAATCATGAATGTTAACATCAATATCACCATTAATATTAAACATATATGATTACCGTATAATAGGATATAGTGGATTATTCATCACTATGAATGGGTTTTGTGTTGTTTTTTTATCAGTACCAATGTGATGTAAAATGCCTTTTTGTTTTAAAATAGGACTTCGTTATATTAACACATAATTTCGAACTATTTTTGGATCCTCTTGGTGGATATTGAGGCTTTTTAACAAACATGTTATGCTGTTGTAAATTGTAATGGTCTCAAATTGTTGATTAACTAGTTTTGCCAAATCATTTAATAAGGTCATCTGGTTTAATTCGAATTAAATTCCTTTAAGCTTGAATATTACAATTAATAAAAATCAATAAGATATTGCAAGAATAATATCGATATATAAAACATATGCTAGTTATAAATCTGTAGCTGTATTTTCTATAATATGACATTAATTATACATAACAATTTATAAATATATACATAATAATAAAATAGTTATAATTTAATAAGAGAACGCTATTTTTTAGATAGGTTTTAGCTTTCGCATTACTTAAAAGATAGGTTGTATTTAGGAAGATATATACCCTGGCTTTTGAAAGAAATTACGATCTTAACTTAAAAAACATGTTTGTAATTTTGGAAAATATAAAAAGTATATTAACATCATATATAACTTTGGATTATTTCTAAATAGCAGGGTCTAAAATGAAGTTAGCTCGATGCTTAGGAGCTATATGGCAAAAAATGAGAAATTTACATAAAATGGAGAATTGTATAATATGAATATTGCAGAAAATAAATCCGTTAACTGTGAAAAAGGTTGAGAAGGTATACTACGTATACAACTTGGGATTACTTTGTAATCAGTAAATTATAATAAAATATATACTGGATCTAAACAGTAACGTGATACTTTAGAGTTATACAACAAACAAAAGATTGACAGTCGAGTTCGGCGGGTCGACAAGTTCGAGTTATACAGAGAATATAGTATTACTGAAAATATTGATATTGTATATGGAATAATATGTGTAATTCTGCTTCAATATTGTTGTTTTTGTTGAAGCGAAGTTTGACCAAAAAATGATAATTTTATACTGAATAAATATCCAATTGAAAATAGAATAAAAAAAAAGAATAAACAAGTAGTCAATATATTAGATTTGAGACTTACATTATTGCTCATATATGATTGGCGTTCCCGAAATTTTTTTGACTAAACCAAGACCTCTGTTAGTCTGATAAATATAGATGCATTTTCAGGTTGCGAGCTCTAACACTGAATCTCCCAATAAACGCCACTAAAGTAAGATCTTGTAACGTCTAAGTAATTAACCAAAGGATATTAAACTAAATGTTATGGCTGTTTAGCTAATTTGGACCGTGTCTCCATATCTCACATATTTTTGATGTTATTTTATCGGAGTATCATGCCAGCCTATTCATTATACATACTTACTTATAGTAACGGTCGACATTGTTCACATCTTTTAATTTTGGCGGATTCGTTTTAGCTTTGGGATTATAAAGCCTACTGTGTATGGCTTGAATATAACTCGGATGTTGTGTTTTTTAGCATCGTCGCAATGAAGCCTGTTATTTGTAAACGGGAGGATTGCTAGCGGAAGTTAAACTCAATTAAACCTAAAGAGAATTTTAGGGATGTGTGATGATATAGTCTGCAGATATCTGTAAATTTGATATCTTAGTTGATCATTTTATTTTGAGCTGACCTGAGACGAGATGTTGAATTGAGGAGTCTTATTATTAACATAAATTAATTAATAAATATAATTTTTTTTCCCATTTTTCTGCAATTCAGTGCTCAGCTCAAACGCATCAATTGTAGTGTATATTGTAGTGTTCCATTTGTAGTGGCTCGTTTCATCGAGTAATGCCTTCAAATCCTCGTCTTCATATTATTTGGCTGTCCAGAATACTCTTTGTCTTCGGAGTCAAAATTACCATTCTTACAATATCGAGATCAGTGTTCACATGTTGAAATCGATGGAGCATCATTTAATTGCCTACAATCGTATTTTTTTTGAATTTCCATTTGTTTGTATTAATTCATTTTTTTGTTCACAATTCGATTTCGACGAAATAACTAAAATTAACTTACTAGAAAAAATTTATTGACTTCCACGTGAAGTTGGTTACAGGAGGCGATTTAATACATAGCAACACCATCTGTGTTAAATCCTTTCAAATTAATGTATAAACTCATATTATTATACTCATATTATATTTAGCATTACTTAGACTAATGACGAAGGAGCGGATATTATTTCAAACATTCTTCTTATATAATATTTGTACACTGTTGGAAAGATAGAAATAGTTTTCCAATAAATTAACATATTATAAATTATCAAGAATGAATGTGACTAATTTTTACACTTAATAATATCAAATAATATACAAATTCGACAACTTTATAGAGTTAGTATTAGTATTACTAATTTCACAGTCATTAAATTATTTTCATAATCATTTCACAGTCTAGGCCTTTTTTGAGTTTTAGTTTAAATTATTTAAAACATGTAGAATATATTAACTGATGAAGTGTTAATTTTTCAAGCATTGTAAACCTTTAATACATAAACTAAACTGCAATGAGACTTAAATATAAATATTGTAAAAGCATTAATTATTAAAATTAAACCCAAATATTCCACTTCCGACAACCTGTACAAATGGCCATCTATTAATTCTGAGGTCCATTTTGCAAGGGTTCCTATTCAAGGAAGTACGTTCTAATTCAAGGTAATTGACTAACGCATTAGGAGGGTTGTTAGAGCTCTGTTTTCAGTAGTATGGTCTTCTGATCATTAACTATTAAAAACGATTTGAAATTATCATTCCCACTATAATGGGAATTGACGCTATCAATTAGATTTTGTTCTATTTAAAGGTGCAATTGAATTTTAATTCTAATTCCAATTAAATAAAATCAAATTAAGATATAAAGTTAGGGAGAATCATTTTGGTTGGTGGTATTGCCTAATATAAGGCTTGAAGGCTTCAAAAGCGCATATTTTTAGTAATATTTATTTAATGGAGCCATACTACAGGGTCTTTGAAAGATAGCAGACATTCGTTTGCTCCGTTAAAAGTTATTGCGCTCTGAAATTTGCGGATTCCCAAAGGTCATTTTCGATACAATTTTTACTTCCAAAAGGATAGAAGAAGAATCATATTCGTTTTTTGTCCAGGAAATTCTGATGTAAAAGATGAACCTCGCTTTAGTCGATGAAATTCTTGTGACTGAATTTGAAAAAATGTGAAAAAAATAATGGATAACAACAAAAATTGTTTCTCCACTAACTTATACTACTAATACTTGAAATTGACAACAGCCTGATTCCTAAAAAGTTTCCTGGAATTGATTGATGGAATTGATTTATTAACAGACCTGCTACGAAAAACAATCATCATATTGACATACATATTTGATGCCTGTTTGAGACTAAAGTATGTTCTGGGATGTTTTAAGGTGGTACAAATAATTATGCTTTAAAAACCTGACAAGGCCGTAGAAAAAAATTGGATCTTACATCGGCTACTGATTCCTGGACTTGTCGGAAGTAGTTGACAAATATGGCTTATGGAACTAATACAAAAGATGAGCAAATTGTTCCTACGGAAGTATTGTCAATTGCAGAAGTCCTAACTTTTCGAAATGAAATTAAAATTTTGCATGAAGGGATATTCTCAACAATTAAACTCCTTTCGGCTGGATTTTCTCACATCTAATATACCAACAACAAAAGAAACAATACTCGGAAGTTTTTCTGATGAGACATTCATTACGGCAAAAGACGCCTAGAGACGTTATATGTCTAGAACTATGGAAAACAATATGAGGCAGTCAACAATATCCTAAAATTTGAAAAAACGTCCAGAATTTGCAGGAGATGGACAAAATATGATGAATACCTGGCAATAACACAATATTCAATTATTTATAAGATGCTGAACCATCATCTGCTTTCAAACTGCTACAGTTCTTCATAGAGTGTCTGAATATTTTCTAACGAAATGTCCCATAATTGTATGAAAACATCCACCAATTCTGCTCGTCATTCTCTGATCTAAAACTATGATGATATTATGATTCTCTCCACACCTAAGTTCCACACCCTTTCTGATGTGAATTGCCGAATTATCTTCTTGGTATATGACATTATTTGGTAGCAATATGCTAGCGATAGTAAGAACTTCATCATTAAGGATGTCGCAGCAATTCGGCTAGTAATCACGATATTGCTGGCCAACGTATGATGGAGCCTTAATCATAATGCTTAACTGTGTGAAGCAGGTGCTCCATACGTATAACCGGTCGTCTGTAAGAAACCGTGTAAATGACGATTTATTGGACCGTATCACATTCTTTTACTCAATTATCAATTGGGTATGTTTTATGGTCATTTCAGCACTTCTTTATACTTTTCTTTCGCAACTTAGCCTTGGTTTACGCTATAAAGGGTTCCTCAAACGTAACTCTTCCATGAGTCTTAGCTTTGTGGAGGTATCGCAGTACTGTTGTTGACGAAACAGTATTACTTAAAGAATATTAAGTTTTGCAACTTTTGATATTTATTTTTACCGCGATAGTTTCTTTTTATCTAGCTACAATACTTTAAAATACTTGTCGTTCTGTCACTTAACTTTGGGCTTCGCCCACTATTCCTTTTTGCCAGTAAAACTCATAAAACTCTGAGCTATTAGACATCTCACCTATCGCTTGTTTTAACAATCGCAAAACAAAGCCTATAATACACTGAAATATAACCTACAAGACTAGAAGGAAACTGAGTAAAAAATACGCGTAGTAATATTTACATGGAAGCAGTGTTGCCAACATGCAAAACAAGATGTATTATATTACATGGTGTTTACCAGGTGTACAAGAAAGTTATTACCCGTTTTTCTAATAGATGTCCCTAGGCTCTGTAGGCATAAAAAGTAATGCAATGGAATGTTATGATTTGAAACATATTTCATTTTATTCTAATTACATCAAACTTCAAACCTATACATGTTACATTTTGCGAAAGTAACACTGTCATAGACTTATACTTCTTTGAAAATGTCTTCTTTGAAAAGCTTTCGTGCCTGAAGGCGTGCATTTGCGACACGCATTACTTTTCTTATTGAATTACGGGAAAACATTTGTTGAAAGTTATAGCTTGTTGGTAGAAACATACGGTAAGCATGTTGTAGCTTTAAAATCAGGTGGTTTTGAAAATTAAAAAGTGATTCTTTCCATGTGCAAAGCAAAAAAATTGAAAATACTAAACTGCAAGAGTTATTGGATAAAGATCCAATCCAAATTCAAAAACAACTTGCAGAAGCGTTGAACGTAACCCAAAAAACAATTAGCGACCGATTACGAGCAATTAGGAAAATCCAGAAGATGGGAAGATGGGTGCTACAATTGAATGACAGGTAAATGGAAAATAGGAAAATCGTCTGTAAAATACTGTAACGGGTGATGAAAAATGAATTTATTTTGTAAACATTAAGCACAAGAAAATCATGGTTATCACCTGTCGAAGCCGGCCGATCGACCGCAAAGCGAAATCGTTTTGGTCGCAAGACAGTGCTGAATATTTAGTGAGACCAGAGTGGCGTGGTATATTATGAACAGTTGAAACCTGGTGAAACACTTAATAGTGATCGTTACCGATTACAAATGATTTTGAACCATGACATTGATCGAATGGATTCGAATACAAAGTAAAGCGATTTTACAGCACGATAACACGCCCTCTCATAAAGTAAAAGCGGCTAAATAAGCGTTGACGCACATGAATGGAACATATTATTCCACCCGCAGAACTTCTCAGTTCTTGCCCCGTCCGACTATCAAGACTTCGACCAATTTCGAAGCAGTTATGACTCTTTGAATAATCTTAACCCAAGGACAAACAATTTTTTTGGGATGGCATTCATAAATTGCCTGAAGGATGTGCAAGATGTATAGATTTTAATGGCCAATAGATCGGATTCAAGAGATGTAGTTATGGTAGTTATCCGAGATTTCGCATTAAAACATAAAATAAGGTTATTAATGTCCGTAAATTATATTCTTGAAAATTATATAGATTTTTTTCCTACAAAAATAGTAATAACTTTCTGGTACACCTGGTATTATATGAATAAAGAACTAAAACGTTTCTAATCCACATAAAGAGACATATTATGGATAAATATTTCTTATGCGTGTCTTTTCATTTCCCTTTATATTCTCAAATAATGTAAAACAAATAGAAAACAAAACAAGATCTATATTTAATTGCGCCTCATCACCGGCGTATATCTAATAAAGAAATGAAAGGCAACCATCAAAGGTAGCGAGGCGCTCAAAAATAAAACATTACCTTCACCGAAACGAAGACGAGACCGACGGAAAATACGAAAAAAAAAACCGGTCCCATTACCGGGTCGACAAACATAAAAATCCAGTGGGGCGTAATAACAAGCAGACAATAGATGGGAAATTCGCGAAAAATCCACCGCCCGCTTAATATCTCCGTTTGAATGGAAATGAGAGTAGAACCTTTGTATGCGTTCAGTGTAAATAGCGCTTAACAATCGTGATACGAATTCTTTTATTTTGTTTTTTTATCATTTTGCTATAAGATGAGATATTTGGTTAGATTCCTGTTAGATTCGGATTGGATTATCGTCACCGAAGAAGAGTTAGGCGTAAAAGGCGTTCTCCCACCAAGTAGAGTTCAAGTAGAGATAACATTATGCGCTTCTGAACGGTTAGAGGAAGCGACAAGCGGAAATTTTAAAACTTATATTTCAAATATATATATCTAGTTATAAAAATATATGCATAATACCAAACACTACTGATCGCCCTGTGGTCGAAGTTCGGCCACAATTTATAAAGTTAATCATATTTGTTTCGTAATACAGTAACAAGAATAACTTAAAAATAATATGTTAATATTACTAAATCTTGTTTTGATAATATTTTCAATATTAGATCATAAATATATTCGACAATTTTTTTCAATTGGCGTTGTCAGACGAAGATGTACGAACCCTTTCATGTATAAATTGTGAGGGAGAAAAAGACGGAGATAATTGCTTGGAGCAGATAATTTTATATGTGTATATATTTTTCAACTTTAGTATAAGTGAGACGGAGATGCACATATTCCTGATGTACTTAGTAAGTTAAGAAAGAAAAAAAATTCTGAATACCATTAACGTGCAATTAATAATTTCAATTTAAATGAAGTAGAATTACTTTTATATTTGAATGTTCTGTAGATCTGTAAAAAGGAATGGACATTTTCTATCGATTGGAGATACCACACAAATGTTTTATCGTATTTTAATATGTTAATTGCCATTTTTAAATAATATACTATAATAAATATGGACAATACAATAGAACTTAAAAAAAACCTAAAAACTAAACATAAACAATAACCATAAATACTAAATAAAAATTAAACATATCATAAATCATAAAACTAATCATAGAAAAAAAAAGTCATGACATAATTAAAAATGATCACACAATAAGTACTAGCTTTTTAAATAAAGTAAATGCTTAATTTATTTTTTAACGGAAATATTTTTTAACAAAAATCAAGAGAGTAATCGAAATATTACCTATTATTGCCATAAAATCAGTTAAAAGTATTTTACTATTTATCGTCCACAATTTTAAACGTTTTACCCTATTACGTTAACAATCTTTAAAAATATCGTTCCAAAATGCTGCTATACTAATATACAATATATTGTTATATACAAGCAAACTACCAAAAAAAAAATTATATATATATATAAATATTTATTATGTATAAATCTATGTAAACATAAATTGGGCACATTTTTGTCAAGATTGCGGCTAGGACGATAAAGCCAGAACGTTAAAAATCAGTGGAATGAAACTGGTAGAACCAAAAATAGTAACTAAAAGTACAAGACTGAAACAGTCGATAGTAAAGTAGTATATTACTAAACAGTCAATAATTCCAAATACTAAATAACACTAATTATAACAAAGGTATCATTAGCAAAATTATTTTCATAACTGCAACAACTTCAGAGCATCAAATATAAGTATATATGATGTTTATTTATTTTTTTGTCATAATTATCAACTTGGAATATTAAATGAAGTAACACAAATTTGTATATTAATAAAAAAATAATATATATAATGTGGCTTTATTTTTTGTAATATTTTAATTATATTAAAGTTATATATTTATAATCTTTAAATGAATTTTGACCACCCAAATCTTAAACAAGTCTATAAAGTAAATAACTAAAATAAATGATAAGAATAATCAAATAATAAATTGTCATATAGTTACATATTTTATTGCATTATCGCATAACCATCTTAATATTTATCAGAGGTTTAAAATATTTATCAAATTTCTGTTTATAATTCATAATTTCATCTATTTCTCCCATGTATTCCATTATGTTTCATTTTATATACATATTTTCATTACTTCATTTATATTAATATAATGTTTATGTTTTATATATATTTTTCACCTAGAATATATTGAAAATAATCAATTCAAGAATAATAGGTTTACCTACATTTTTAAATAAAACTGCATCGTTAGTTACTTTTTATTCAACTATTCAATCTTTAAAACAGTAGCTGTCATAATTTTCCTGTTGCTAATTTTTCAAGCAATTATCTCCGTCCTTTCCTCTCTCACAATTTATACAGGAAGGGATTCGTACATCTTCGTCTGACATCACGAATTAAAAAAAAAACAGTCGAACCGTGCATTTGACTAAAAATAGTATTGTTTTTTGACTATTGACTGTTTCGACTGTTTTCAGTCGATAGTTCCCAATGCTATTTGTTTTTAAACATAAACAACACACAAACATAAACATAACTGCTTATATATTACGAAATCCATTTATATTAGCAAATAAGAATAGGAAGTCGTAAAAATTAAAACCTTATATTTCGTCGCAAAAACCTGAAAATAAATGTCCAAGTTCATTAACTCCTAAAGTTATTCTAACGCCTAAACAGCTTAATGTATTTTAGAATTGGAATTGGAAGACTTCTCCTTTTTTTGTTCGTTAAGAAAATAAACTTTATAAAAGCCAAAGATACTTCGCTAAATGAATATACTGTCGCTGTTTTGAATAAGAAAACATTTTTTTATTATTTCAGGGAAATAGACGGAAAATGTAAACGGATCTGAATTATACCTAATTCATTAATGTGGGCCATATCGCACGACTGGATACCTACCCCATACCACCAGTTTTCGGAACAAATGTAAGTAAATAGTCGCTATTAGCTAACCCACGTTCTTGGTTATTAAATTTATAGAGCCCCCACAACAGTTTACACAATTGTAAATATCGTTTTGACCTATAATTTTATATATTTCCTTAGAACGATTAAATTTACCATTATATGTTTAACGCAAAATAAAATTAATGGGAATAGTTAAAATACATTGTGAAAAAAAGTTGTCCAAATAATGTAATCAACATTCACAATATTTTGTTTTGTTTTTTATATAATTCAGATAATAACACCTTCTGAGTTTCAGTTCTTGTTCGTACCTCTACTGAACTGTCTTTTTTAAGCTATTTAAAAAAAAATCGCACAAATCGCTTAATATTTCAATTAGAAACAACTGACGGGTATTATGGATATCAAAAATATTGAAATCGTATTGACTTAGATAATGAAAGTTAACTGTTATAGACACTTCAATAAAAATACAGATATGATATTTAAAAATTAAATAATTTATAAAGTATGAAATATGACAGTAAAAAATATATATAAATATAAAGATATAAATATTGTAGATATAGTCTATCCAAAGTTATTTTGTACATACGTCATTTGAATTTTTGACGTCAAAACGTCGCAATGTTGCCGTATCAATTCTGAGTTTTAGTTCAGTTTGGCGTTGACATACAACAAAATTCCAATCTAAATAAAATAATTAAACAAATCTACCGTTATCAAACAAATTATGCTTAATTTAATGTTAATATTAAAGGTTAATATTATAGTATATCTAATGCATATATTATCGAAGGACTTAAAATTACAATTAAGTACACAGTTATTATAGTTTGTAGATTAGGGTTGTGTTTGTGTATTAGTATAGTCTTTTCCATAGCACTTATAAGTTAGAGTTCTAGGCGCGATTTTTATGTAGTTGTATTCCCTGAAGGCCCAATTCACCTAATTAACAATTTAATATTCAAGTAATTATATTACTTTCATTAAAGAGTATATTAACTTTTTACGCTTAGTTCTTGTGTTCTTCAGCACACTGTTTCCTTGTAAAAACATTTTGATATCACTGTATTTCTGTACATCTTTCTTGATCACAACTAGATTTAATCACTGCATTATTCTTAATGCATTTGCTATATCTGCAAAACAGTTACTCTTCTTTCTCTTTTGATATATTTTAACCAAATTCTTATGCATATTCTGAACAATTATACATATATCTGTGTACATAAATCTATTGCAGTCTACAATAACATTTCCGACAGTATTATATTACTTATATACTCACCTTTAGTTGTTCCCAGTCTCATCACTCAGTCTTAGTATTGTCAGCATTGAATCAAAATCGCATATTCAGAAAGTTTCAATTTAAGGCAAAATGGGAATAAATACATTGTGAAAAAAAGTTGTCCAAATACTGTAATCACCATTCACAATATTTTGTTTTATTTTTTATATAATTTAGATAATAGTACCTGATAGATCTGAGTTTTACTTGTTCGTACCTCTACTGAACTGTCTCTATTAAGCTATGTTCAAGAATTTTACAAATCACTTAATATTTCAATTAGAAACAACTGATGGGTATGACTGTCAAAAATATCGAAATCGTATTGATTTAGATACTGAAAGTTAACCGTTATAGGGACTTCAATCAAATACAAATATAATATTTAAAAATTAAAAAATATCTAAAGTATGAAATATGAGAGTAAACTGTAAAATAAAATAAGTAAACTAAAATAAATATTGATATATTCTATCCAAAGTTATTTTATAAATATATCTAAATTTGTGACGTCAGAACATCGCAATATTGCCGTATCAATTCTGAGTTTTAGTTCAGTTTGGCGTTGACATATAACAAAATTCAAATCTAAATAAAATAACTAAAGA
Source organism: Rhynchophorus ferrugineus (assembly GCF_030347505.1). Classification (NCBI taxonomy): domain Eukaryota; kingdom Metazoa; phylum Arthropoda; class Insecta; order Coleoptera; family Curculionidae; genus Rhynchophorus; species Rhynchophorus ferrugineus. The sequence continues at coordinate 27,128,970 of NW_027472580.1, read as the reverse complement.
AAAATACCGTTCTCAAACATTATTTATTTTGAAATTATAGTATATCTAATGCATATATTATCGAAGGACTTAAAACTACAATTAAGTACACAGTTTTTGTAGTTTGTAAGCTAGGGTTGTGTTTGATTATTACTACATTGAACTCTTTTCCATACGACTTATGAGTTAGAGTTCTATGCACGATTTTTATTTAACATAGTTGTATTCCCTGAAGGCGTAATCTACCGAATTAACAATTGAAAATCCAAGTAATTGTTTTACCGTCATTAAGGGGTATATTAACCTTTTACGCTTAGTTCTTGTGTCCTTCGGCACAGTGTTTCCTTGTAAAGATATTTTGATATCACTGTATTTCTCATTCGTTTGTTTTGTTGATACCTATGTACATCTTTCTTGATAAAACTAGATTTAATCACTGCATTCTCCTTAATGCATTTGCCATATCTGCAAAAGAGTAACTCTTTTTTCTCTCCCGATATATTTTAACTAAATTTTCATGCATATTCAGAACAATTACACACATATATGTGTACATAGATCTATTACACTTTATAATAACATTTCCTACAGTTATATATTAATTATATACTCACCTTTAGTTGTTTCCACTCCCATCACTCAGTCTTAGTATTGTCGGCGTTATAATCGCATATTCAGAAAGTTTCACACTATTTTTATTAACATTTTGCCGTCAGTGACTATTGGGTATATTGGTTCCATTCTGAAATATCCACCTAAATACATAAATTGAAATAATCTTGAATTGAATTGAAGTCTTCCTTAATTTTTTATATGCTTCTAAAAATTGTATTCTTTTAAAAGCAATATCCGGAAATTCCATTAGGACTCTTCGATACTGTTCATTCAAAAAAACTCAAGTGACAGTTTTGTGAGCCGTTGACTCCATTTTGTTTAAATTCACGTAAAAAATTGACCATCAAAAAGAAAACACAATGACTGAAGATGTGAATGGTGTCTATGGATCTGATATTATAAGAGCAAATTAAGAACGTTTTTTGTTTCATCGGTTCTTTTCCGGTACTTTCCCTATCAAATATGCATTACGCCCTGGAATGTTAATTGTCGAAAATGTGAATAAAATCATGGAAAGGGCAGGCTCCATCTATTATTCGACGAAAAGGGCTGAATACAAAAACAAGATGTTTTGTCGAACCGTTGCTCAGTTGTAATAAAATCCATCCATTTTTGAAACGAACAATGATTGGCGATGAAAAATTATATTGCCGCAAACGGTACTTCAAACCTGTACCTTGAACAGTTAAACCGTCTGAAGGAAGTAATTGTTCAGGCACGGTCAACTTTGGCCACTAGAGAAGGAAATGTGTTTCATCGGGATAACGCCACATACATATCGAAAGCGATTCGTCGGGATCTTCGGAAACTTGGTCAGAAGGTTTATTATGCATTCTAAGTCATGTCCACCACTGAACTATTTTGCTTGTAAAAAACTCGTCTTTATTAACATTTATAGAGATAATTAAAATCCCTGAGAAAATCCATCAGTCGGTATAATCTCCAGTAAGTATGTAATAGATAGAAATAAATGTAAGAGAAAGCGGATATAATCACTTAGAAGGTCGCGAACAGATATTAGCGTGTGGAATCAGAACTAACAAATGGAAAATGTGTTTATTAGATTGTCAGATGAGGAAGAGCATTGATAACAATGAGATGAACTGGTTTTGCTGAATCTAACTGTTCACAGTAATTATGTTTTTTATAGTTTATTAGCGTCATATCCGCTCTTCTTTTTACAAGAACGTTTTCTTATAGAAATATTTTCGGAGCAATACCGCCATAGTTAACTACGAAATATATGTATTTTCAAAAAAAAAGAACTCTAATCATGAATATACCTTTCTACAAAAGCAAAACTTTTATTCTAATGTGCTTCTAAATTTTTCCATTCAATTTTTGTAGAAAGGAACAGGCCTCAGTTTCGGTAATTATTTCTTCATTTGATTTTTTCATTTCACTTTTATTGATTTATGATATGGTGGTTTTTATTCGGTTTGTTTTCAGAATATATTTTTATTTCTTATATATTTTTATCTATTTTTGTATTTCTACACTCAATTGCTCGAAAAATGACGCGAAATATTCTCTATTAATAGTTAAATGCAAATATGGATACCACAACAGTGCAAGCAGACTTTGGCGTGTTCGTTCACTTTTATACTATCGAGTACTGTCTCAGTCAATTTTTTCGTTCAAGTATGTACAGCTGGATCCATGTTCCATTCGTTATCATATACTGGTATAAGAAATTAATCTTATTTGACATACACATGTTGAAATGTTCTGGTGATTGCTTTAATATGTTAGCTATCACTTTACACATTGTCAAAACTATTTTGTGAACGTTGACAAATATTGTGTTTAAGGAGTAGTACTATTCGAAAATCACGTGAGTCTGTTAACAATGTTGCTATCTATTTGTTACGTTAAATGTGCCGGATTAGATTTATTTTTCACATTGAGAATTGATTTCAACATTTGAGAAATTATGATAAATAATTTATTATAAATAATTTGTACTAAATAATAATTAATGTAGTCGTCCACAATCAGTAAAATGACCTATAAGATAGTTTTAAATGTTTTTCTTTAAGTTAAAGTTTTATACTAAAAAATTGGTACAAAGTATTTTATACATCTATATATTAGATCGATAGCAGTTATTTTTTCCTATATTTCTGCGAATTTACATCATTCTTTCGAGATGGAACGCATACCTTAAAAGAGCTACGTATAAATTGAGTTTATCCACGGATTTACCTATTTTTTGGTATCTTTATAAGAAGTGTAACACTGCTGAGACAGGTCACGACTCACATATTGAAACGACTGATAATCGGAAAGGGCAAGGTCTGGAAAATATAGCGAGTGGGGTAGCACTTCCCGTTTTAATGTTTTTAAGAATGTTTTAACCGGTTTCGCAACATGCGGTCGAGCTGAAGAATTACATTGTTGTGTTTTTCTTCGTATTCCGGTCCTTTTTTGCATAGTGCTTGGCTCATAGTCATCAAATGCAGTCGATAACCATCACCATTGGTAGTTTCATGGAGTAGCGACTTCAAATCCGTGTCCTCAACATTTTTTGGTTGGCCAAAATATGTTTATCTTCGATATCAAAATTACCACTTCGAAACCACTATTCACATGTTGAAATCGATGGAGCTTGGTTGCCACAGTCCACACATCATTCGATGACTTTCATCCGTGTTTTTCTTTAAATTGAAGTTAAAAAATAAAACTTTAAGATATTCTTAAAAGATATTTTTTTCCCACTTCGACGAAATGACGTATACTGAAAAGTGAGACCTGTCAACACGAAGTTTGTTACAAATGTAACTGAGGCGATTATTACACAGTATCCCATCTGTTGTGAAGCCTTTAAAATTGAATGCGTTATTCATTATTCGGAATTTTACAAATTAAACTGGGGTAGAAATTACAATTACAATTACCGCATGAAATTTAACGAATATTATATAGAAATTTAAAATAACCCCTGTAACAAATATACGTTAATTTTATCTTGAATTGTATTCATAGATATATCGTATTAACACTAAATTTAGTATTGTAATTGAATGAATTTATTTAGGTTCATTAAAACGAACGGCTCTTAGTCCGAAGCTCGTTTACTTGAAATTATTTGAACTGCTAATAACGGAGAAAATTTATATGACGTTAATGACTTTTCCTTTCTTAAGATCGCTTATAAGTTTAATTTTAATAATTAAATTTAAAATAGATTTTTACCTACAACGCCACATTTTATACTTAATTACTTAGATGTTTGTGTATATTTTCAGTTTTTTCTGCTTATTTTTTTGGCATATTTTGACATAGTTTCCTTTTCATCAACTAGGGTTTACTTAGACTGGACGTACTCTTTAACGTGGGTTCTAAACCACTGTCCTTGGCATTAAGTCTGTCGACTGATGGGTGACCGAGTTTAGAAATAATTCCAGAAGGCATCCGGTCTTACCCAGCCTAATTAATTGGATAATTTTTCTTCGGATTTTACACTGTTCCCTTTGGGATTATCATAAACATAAATTTATAACCATACCCCAGCAGGCGACGAAACAGTAGAATCCTGTTGCCTTGACTGCGCCAACCACGCCGACTTTTGCTCGTAATTTGGCTTAATTGATTATACTCAGTGTTTCAACATTATGACTAAAAGGGAAGATGTATACATTTAGGCGTAATATTCTGGGCTTCTATCCGAGTTTGGTTCTAAAAATAACCTTTAACATTTTGTCCACCCCTCGTCGTAAACTCACCTACCATCTTCAACGTTGGATAAGAGGTAGAGAGTGTCTAATACTCAACCAACACGCCAATATGTCTGCCTTAAGACTTCGAATATTCTTCGTTGAATATTGCAAATCTTGTTTCAGATAATGTTTTTGAGGCATATCTTTCTTGGAGCTGCTCGTTGAGTCTTCCGTCCAAAAGGTTGATATCGCCATAGAAGTCAATAAGAGATGCTTATGTTCACCTTTAATTGAACAAACAGGTCCAAACTATTATAATCAGCGTCTCTGGATTTGTTTTGCAATGGTGCACTCATTGTCGCGTCTTTTACTGAATCGCATCATTGTATAACATTACTATATTTTCCAAATTAAACACACAGTACAGCCCAATTGTATTTGTTTTATTTAATCTTTAAAATACATCTGGTTTAGAGATATTAGACTGTAACAGTGTCCTAGTCTACGACCCACGCAAAAGAATTAGCGTTTTGAAAAGCCGGATTTTAGTCTTCTACCCTTATTTGGGTTATATAATATATCTCCTAGTCCTCATCCATTATCATAAAAAAGCCAAAGCTTTTACAGCTTGGCTACTTTGGTTTAGTACTTTGGCTGTTGATAACACTTTAACTTACAATATTTAAAAAACTATCAGAAAAATTCATAGTTATATTTACTTTGGGCAAATTATTTGTTTTTAAAATGTTTTAGTAAATAAATATTAATAGTAATGATATACCTATATTATAAGTTGTTGCTGAATACAATAATAAAATTATTTTCTGCTAAATTTTAATTCCATTCATTAAGCTATCTTTAGCAATACTGTTAAAATTAGGTCCGGTCGGGTTTTCATTATCATTTTCTTATTATGTACTATTCAAATAAAATAATCGTATTACGGGTACAATTTGAAAACCGTTTTATAAAAGAATCGGAAAACACTGGCTTAAAATGGCGGCCATGGATGGAGCCATGTTTTATCCATTGTCACATATCGACGCAAAACCTGGGGTTTATTACGCTTTATCATCTTCAAACACTGCTCCGAATCATTAACTCATCGTTGTTTTTGGTCAAAAGTGAGATCGCGCGCACCCTCTTTGCACAGAGCTTTCTCATACCCAAATATTCGTGAATGATATCTTTAGAGTGTCTGCTCTTTCAATCAGTTTCAATTTACGGTCATTCAAAATCATTTTGTGGATTTTTTAATGTTTTGGTCGGTAACAACCTCTTTTGGGAGTCCACTGCGTTCACCGTCTTCGGTGCTCATTTCACCACATCTAAACTTATTTTTTGCTTCAACTGTATATTTTCCCTTCAACAAGTAATATTTTATCAACACGCGAAATTCCATTTTATCCACTTTGTTCCACAATAACAGAAGTTGCTTCACTCAAAATGCTATAATTCACAAACTAATGATCCAAAATGAGATGATGAAACTCTGCTGCGATATTGTTGTAAATTAATGTCTGCAATTGTTCATGATTGCGATCGTCCATAGAGAAAAGGCGCAAAATGACAAGCAAAACATTTGAGTGATGCCAGTAACCAAGCTGGGTAAGACCGGATGTATACTGATGTAATCTCTAAGCTGGTCATTCAGGCTAGTAGGTAGGTCGAAGCTCGCATTAGACAGTAGGTCTAGATAAACCCTAGTTGGTATGTAAGGAGGAGATTAAAATATCAAAAGAAAAACCAACAACACAACAAAAATACAATTTCGTTTATTCTATTTCTATTCCGTCAAAATATATTGATATAAATAATATTCATTATTTTTTCCAGACTTCAATAAATCGTATGAGGAGATCCATTAAAACTTAATCAGTAATTTTGCTCAGGTGTGGACAATAGGAAAGTGTCCCAACAGTGGGCGAAGTTTTCTATTAATCTCAAACCGAATTTTCTCCCCGAGGAGGAAAACTAAAGCAAACTTTCCCCTTTGGAGATTTCCCCGGTGCGAATCAATACTTGTTTAATGATTTAGCCAGAAGTGTGGCCTTTATCGAGTTTTTTAGATGCCCAACTATAACGACACGAACTGATATAAAAATAAGTTTCACAGTCGCAACATCCCCTCGATTGATCTTCATCGGCTTTCGCAGTGAAGCTAGCGGCGGGGATAAAAGTGACGGCCTCTTAACGCGATTAATACGGTAGCGTGGGGGAGAACGGTTGCCTACCCTTTGTTTGTAAGGGGGCGAAGGTAAAGCTTGGAAAATTGTCACGTTGCAAATTATCGTTTAAATAAAATATATAGAGAGGGCGTTTCATTCCATTTTCTTTTTGCAGTGTTTTTTTCTTCCTATTGCTTCTATATTTTTATACAGGATATAGTTGACATGTTGATTTAAGAATAATAACCCTTTTAACAGACGAATACAGCTGGAAAGTTCGTGCTGATTTAAAAGTTGTTGCTATATTGCTTGGACTTCAGGGAGGTTTCACGCAATATTATTGTTGTATCTGTTTGTGGGACAGTAGAGAAAATTCATGGATTTTTTAGGCGATATTAAAGCTTAAAATGACGAATTATTAGTGAATGACACAAATTTAAAACTATACGATGCAGAATATCTTTAAAAATGAATTTCTTGCATTCTCATTTTGATTTTCCTGCGTAATCTTGGAATGGTGGATGACGAACAAGATGAACGCTTTCACCAGGAGATAAAATAGATAGAGGGCGTTGTCAAGCAAGATGAAATACTAAAATGTTTGTGCTGTTTGTTAAATGATTACTGTGCATTTGTAATGAAAGGGTTCTACCGTTTAAGAGACGAAATGTTAATATTTCTTTCAGAATATATGGCTAATTTTTTCTATTAACCACTTAAACCTGAGCAATTTTGATTCATTGTCTGTTTGTTAAAGTAACAATATAGTAATATAAAGATTATTATTTTTTCTTATAAAATTAATAATATAAATAAATAGATACGATTTAAAAATTTCATACTATTTTTATTTATTTATAGTACTTTAAATTCATCACAACTTTAAAATAGTTCGTGTTAGAAAAAATCCGTTTAAGTTTTTGTGTTAAGCAAGTACAATTTGACAAAAAAAACCTTTTTATATAATGTTATAGGTAATACAATTTATCATACTGCGTTACTAAACATATATTTTGGTAAATGTCAAACTAACACTAATTAGCGTTTGATGTAGCCTCTATGATACACTCCACAAAAATTTAAAGACTTTTGTATCTTTAACCTTCAGGTAACTCAAATATTGTTAAGTAGTCGTAGTGCTTCGATGTTTGCATTTTCACGCAATCTCACAGGTATTTTTGCACTAATGCACTTAGATCTTGGAGCGTTAACAATGCTACGAAGAACTTTGTTTTGTTAAGTTTGCATTATGTTTATAGTGGATTTCTTTGTAGAACCTCATAGTTACATTACCTGGTTTAAAAACTTTGTTCATATAATAATAATTGGATTTCCGTCCAAGCAATCTAAATTATAATAGAACCAATTATTACTGGCAGGTTATCTATTTTTTATATGTGAAATCCACATGTCCATTTAGTAATATTAATGTCAGTTGTTTATACTGCATTAACATTTGTCTCAATATTATTACTTCAGCGAATGTAGTTACTGTTACTCTTTTATCATTTAGGGATCATTTGTATAAGGCTTAATATCAATACGGTAATACAATGTTGGTCCAAGGCTTTCAAGTCTGAATATTCGTCGACGTATATTATTCTTTTCGTTTGCCAAGTTGTATTCAAAGCCCTTATGGCATATTTTATCAAGCATTTGGGCCACATCTAAAAATATAGCTGAACAAATTTTCTTTTTTTTTTAATGTTCTCAATTTCAACAGATTATAAACCTAAATACTTCTTTGAATCCCAAATAACTAATGCTACAAACATCTTGGACATTAATTTTATTACATAACTTGCTTTTGCTTAAATTCTTTACAACACTTATTTTAATTTCTTATTTTGATTGAAGATCATAGCGGAAGACATCAAATCTCCTCCATAGTTACGACAAGCGTTACTAGTTTTGATCTGTAAAATTGGAATAAATTTCATTATAGTATGAACCCAGTCATCTGAAATTAAAAATTTCACCAAACTATTCTCATTTCTCGTTGGGTATAAATATATGAATAATGTATAATTTTTTTTTCATTATTTAATTATTACATTGTTACTAGTTGTTTCCGACTAACCTACAATTTGTCTTTATGATAACTTAAATCTGGGTATATAACTTGGAGGACCCTTCGGCCCTATCTCAGTCTCTGGTGAAATAATGTTTATACATGTCACTGCTGTATTTTTTAATATATGCACCTCACTATACAACGTTACAGAAGATCAGTTGGTTTGATTCTTTGAGTCTGTGTCCTATTCTGGTGGTATCCAAAAGTTGCAATACTTCAATATTCTCATGAAAATGGAGTCTGTTCTCATGCCCCCTTGCAATTCTCTTGATTTCTTGAATGACTGTGGGTATCTGAAGGTTTCGATGTAGGTAATCAGTCCTATAGAATTTGGGTGCGCCCACAAAACCTCTCAAGACTTTGTTCTGAAAAAATTGTATTTTGTTTTTGTTACTCTGTGCAGAACATCCCCATAATTGAACTCCGTATGTCCATATAGGTTTCAGAATTGGCTTATATAATAGCAATTTATTATGTACTGATAATTGTGATTTTCTTCCAATTAGCCAGTACATTTTCCTATATTTCAATGCTAGTTCTTTTCTTTTCTTCTTTATATGTTCTTTCCAGAGGAGTTCTGCATCAATATTCATTCCGAGATATTTAGCGTTGTTGCTATATGGAATGATTATATATTATTATGCTATATGTATTATTTAATGTTATTGGTGCTTGTATGGTCTGATTATAGCTGATCTGCACATGCACAGATTTACTTTGGTTAATTTTTATTTTCCAAGCTTGTGTCCAATTATTTATATTGTCACTTGTAATTTTCGTGAGGCTTCTTCACTATAGTCTCCGACAGCTATAATCGCAGTATCATCAGCAAGTGTAGAGTAGATAAAGCATTGGCCCCAGTACGTTTCCTTTCCTGGTACACCTGCTTGAGCTTCTTTTATTGTAGAGTAAGCTTCTTCTTGTTTGACTCTAAACATTCTGGTTGTAATGTACGATTTTAGTAGTTCGGTGTGTTGTTTTGGTAACATTTTCTTTAGTTTATGAGCAAGATCTCTATATGGTATAATGTATAATAATATATAATATATGAACTGACCAGAATCAAGAACAAAATTCAAAGATGAACCTAATAGAATCACGTACCATCATATTATAACTGTAACTCAATATGATATCACAAAGGTTATTTTAGTATTTAAATAAAATTGTGTGTATCAATTAAATTGTATTGTATTGGCAATATTTTTGTGGTCGATTTATAAATTTTAATTATTTTATTATTTGATCATCACATAAAGGAACAGACTCCGATTTCAAACCGATAAGGATTGGCGTGCATCAAAAAAGTATGTTGAGACCAGCGCTTTATCTCCTTTCAACAGTCATCTTGCCACAATATTATATAACACAATCGCTACCTTTGCTGATGATAAGGCATTTCGAACTATCCGATCATCAATCCAGAAGTTCCAATCTGTTCATGCAGTTGTCATCTGGAGTAAATATGGTGAATCAAATTGAATGAAGCAAGATGTACATACAGTGAATTCACAAATATGTTATTCCAAAGCGTGTCTTTATCAGCGGCATGCAAGTTCCATATATTAACACTGCAAAATATCTTGGCATAATCCTGGATGAAAAAGAAGCGCGATGAACTCAACTCCAAGATCAGGAAAATATATTGGCTACTTGGCCAGCTAACAACCTACAACAAGCTTATTTTATATCAGCAGATACTTAGTCCAGAGTGAAGCTTTAGCTGTGGGGCTGTATCAGTGACTCTAACCTCCAAGTAATTCAGAGGTTCTAAAATAAGGTGCTGAAGTGCATAGTGAATATGCCTTTGTCTGTACGCGTTTGTGACCTCCATCGCGACCTAGAAAATGATATAATTATAGGACACTATCAGAACCACATCAACACGAAAACGTCCAGGCTTCTAAATATGAACAAAGCCATTAAACGTCTTAAACGGAAAAAACCTTCTGGCCTTGCAAATGTCTGAGTTTCAAGTGATTCTGTGGAAAATATAATAGTTGTAGTTATTAGTGAGTAGGTTAAGTCCGATTAAAGTCAATTAAATTAATTATTATATATACTAGTTTAAATAAATACATTTAAACAAGATTAATCATTCATACTATTTTGTTCACAGTTTTCTCAACGTTTATGTTTGTATTTATTTTGCGATTTCTGTTATCGATGTTTTTAAAAGGGGGCGATTTCATTACTTTACAATCAAGTTACACAATATTCAAATATCGAACTTTATTTGTACCCGGCTATTCGCAAATATAATATTTTCAATCAGCCTATTGGTCAATATTTAGTTTCCCGGCGATGTCGGGCCCGATTCATCTCCGAACTGTTGATTTTGGTAATCAATATCGTAAATAAGCCTGAGTAACGTTATCAAGTTCATTGAGTAACATTTTAGAATATTCCAAACTGTAAACAATGGATCATTAATACATTTCCTTTAAATTTTAGCAAACGCATTTTCTGAAAGCTCTAGTAAATTTATTATTAAATGGTTTGGAAAAAAAAATGTTTTGCCCAAAATAAAAAAAAGTTTTTTTTGTCGGTTTTAGAATTGTCTATATGTATGTAATTTTTTTGAAGACAGTTTTCTATTTATTGCATACTATGATCGATCTATTATTATTGAGAATAGAAAGATGGAGTTAAAAGTGTACATTGTGTTTTATTTTAATATTTTTACAACAATTTTATAATTTTAAAGCAGTCTGCGAGCTGTCTTGCATTCTGTAAAAATACTATCAAAATAATACTATTAGGTGTTCGGTTATTGTATTTTTGAATGTAACATAATGAGAATAGAAAAAATACGTTTTCCAATGCGAGTTATCCTAAAACATAAATAAACTATCTTTATATATTGATGAATAGTTCACTACATTGTCTTGATTTGGTATTCGGCGACTTCTTTCAGTTCTCGTAAATCAAATAATAAAATAAAATAGAAAGAGAAAAAAGCATATTGGATATTTCAAAATGTGAACGGAAAAATTCTTTCATATTTTCCAACATTTTAGTTGAGACGATGCTGATTAATGTGTCGTTTTTTTTTAACAAATCACAATGAATTTTTATATTAAAATTAATTAGTCATATTAATATGTTATTTAAAATGATTATAATAGTTTATAGAACAACTGGTTAATTTCAACAAAATGAGCGTATATCGTATATGTAGGGTATATAAAGCCTGTTCAATAAAACCGTAAACTCATGTCATCTAAATTGATGATATCAAAATGTTGCAATGTTTCCGCATTAACTTTGAATTTTAGTTCATTTTATCGTTAGAATATAACCAAATTCCAATTTAAATAAAATAATGAAACGAAATTAATTTCATTAAATATAATTTATTTTAACATTATAGTACCTTAAAGAACGTTGTAACTTACGTAGACTTAAACTACAATTCATTATATAGCAACAACAGTTTGTAGGTTAGAGATATTTCATTATATATCCATTGAATTTTTTCACACCACCTATGAGGTAGAGTTCTGGACGCGTTATTTATGTAGTGGTATCCAGTTGAAGCCTGATCCACCTATTTAACAATTGCGTATCCTAATAATAAATTTTAAATTCATTAGAGAGCATATTTACATTAATGTCCAATCTATCAAACACTTGTTCACGATTCCACCATTTTTCAATTTCTTCTTCGGTGTGTCTGATTGGGTTCATCCAAATCAAAGGTGTTATAAACAGTGCTTCTTTCCCCATATTCAGATAGTTCTTACTTGTATACCCTATTAGTAGCCACACCCCATATCAAATGAATTGGATTGGATATACTATGCATCTATTTTCAGGTCTATTTATAAAAATCTAAATTACATTAAATGAAATTAAACTTTTTATTTATATCTACCGAATAACAATTTGAAATAGATTCTTCTCTTTAGCATGGTTTATTCAAAGATGCATGTATGTATTGCAAGTAATTCCTTCTTTAAGAACTAATTTTCAAACCACAGCAAAACATGTTAAGATTCATTTTTTCTGTCCATTTTTGCTTCTAGAATGTAGAACAAAATATCTACAATGAATTATTAATAAATGTTATGCCTTACAAAACCTAATCAATTGTTATTCCAACGTTTGCCTTTTACCTCAACATTTATTGTCTATACTATTTTATCATCATCTTGCTATGAGTGACTCAATGTTCTATTCTGGTATATCCATGTCTCATCTAAATACACAAATTGAAGTAATAAGTCTTGCTTGATTTTATTATATGTTTTTAAGAATTGGATTCTTTTAAAAGCTATGTTTGAAAGCTCCATTAGACCACTTCGTGGATTATCTTTAAACCATTGGAATCCTGTATTATCAGTGTATCAGCTGCATATATCTAGGTTTTCTATGGATACTTTCTAGACGAACGAACGAAATATATGAACACAAACAAAACTCTAAAACAACGTTGTCCTGTTTATAAACCGTGGTTATTATAAATAATGTTTTGAAGAATTATGCGGACATTTTAAAAAACACAATTGGACGCCTTTTGTAGGCTAATTCGGTTAGTTGTTCAAACTTATCAGATAGCATTTAACTAGACTAAAATGAGAAGAAAATTTTATGATCTTAAAAGGAGTTTACAAATTGCGATAGACAATACATTAAACATCTTGATGACGTGCGTGAGTTCACTGCTATTTTGAATAGACAATATATTCGATATATATGGACAAAATAATACACCATACAATATAGTGCATTTTGTAACTTGTTAGCAACTCTCTCTCCATGTAAATAATGCGTATGTATTGCTCAGTTTCCATGGCAAGTCTTGCAGGTTATTATACAGTGTATTATGCGCCTTCTGCAAGGTTAAAAGAAATGATAAGTGAAATATGTAAACTTTCAGGCTTCATCGTCAGTATATATAATACCAAATAAACTGACATTAATTACTGACGTAATTGAGTGGACATGTCAATAGATGTATTACTGTAATCTAACAGGTCAATTGAAAAGTCCCCGGCCTACCGTAGTAAAACACATTTTTTGCCAAAATTAGTTTTTTTTATTCAATATAATTTCCTTCAAAGGTAATAAGCTGATTATAGCGACCCTCCAACTTTTCGATAGCATATTTGTAGTACGATTTGTCTTTTGCTTCAAAATAGGCCTCAGTTTCGGCGATCACCTCTTCACTCGACGAAAAGGTCTTCCCAGCGTGACTTATTTTCAAGATGGTCAACGAAAATTATTCCATGCGCATCCCAAAATACCGACGCCATAACATTGCCAGCCGAGTGCTGGGTTTTCCCACGATTTGGAGCGGATTCATCGTGTGCAGCCCACTCGGATAACTATCGATTGAACTTCAGAGTGAAATGATGGAGACATGTTTCATCCATTCTCACATATCGACGCAAAACTCGGGTTTATTACGCTTGATCATCTTCAAACAGTGCTCCGAATCATTTACTCGTCGTTGGTTTTGGTCAAAAGTGAGCTCGCGCGGCACCCATTTTGCATAGAGCTTTCTCATACCTAAATATTCGATGATATTATGAACACGTTCAGTTGATATTTTTAGAGTATCTGCTATTTCATTCAATTTACAGTCATTCAAAATCATTTTGTTGATTTTTTGAATGTTTTCGTCCATAACAAACTCTTTTGGGTGTCCACTGCGTTCACCGTCTTCGGTGCTCATTTCACCACATCTAAATGTAGCATACCAATGGTTGATTTTCCTGGGGCATAATAACAAAAGTTGCTTCATTCAAAATGCTATAATTAACAAACTAATGATCCGACAGCTGTCAAATTTATACACGCATCTTTCGAGGGTTAGGGCTAACCAAAAACATATGGATCTAATTATAGCAGCGCCTTCTATATGTCAAGCCGGGGACTTTTCAATTCACCTGTTATTCATAGATATTTATTTCAAATTTCTACAAGGACATTAATGGCGTTTCAATCATGCTTGCGATTTAAACGTACACCATCTTTTCTATCTATATAGGTCATAATGGACAATAAATACTTCCCAAATCCAGAAAGCAATCCAACAAGGTTCGGGGATAGCAAACCTGCTATCTTCTCTGATCTGCCCTTTTAGCAGACTTCCCATCTCCATCAAATGCTTATTTTACAAGATGTTAATTCGGTCCGTACTCCTCTACGAATCTAATGTCTACTTCAAGTTTGTTACACCCAACCAGGTCAAACGGCTTCAAGTTTTCCAAAATAAGCTCCTCAGGAGAATATTAAACGCTCCATGGTTTGTCAGAAATAATCAAATTCATAGGGAAACTGACACTCCAGAAATCAAGCACTTCATATCTCAATCATTCCACAAACAACAATTCATCTCAAGTTCTTCTGAAAACGCGCTTGTTCGCGAGCTGGTCGACATGCTGGGAGCTTAGCACCGCGTCACCGCTAAGCTCTCCCCCTTTCCCAGGCTGAAACGACCTCATCCGTCGCAACAGTCATAACTTTTACCCCCATACAACAGTACCCAGTTGTGTGTTAACTCAGGTTTGCGAATCAATAGAATCGCCGGGCCCTCGTGCCCAATAACGGCTACCCGATCAGCGGGTTCCATATCCCCAAATTTAATGTAGTAGCAGTAGTGATCCACAGGGGTCAACTGTGAGGCGGTTTCGGTTTAGTGTATTGGTAAGCCCAGAGGCAGTCCCACATAACCCGGTCCAACTTGTCACTCCAGGGTAAGTCTCCGCGACCAGGTATGCGTCATGCATTCCACCGCCTGGTTTTTAGGCCAGAACAAAAAAAACAATAAATACTTTAAAACTTCAATAACCGAAGCCATCCAGTCAAAAAACGATCAAGTCAAAATAATCACTTCGGAATTGAAGCTGCAGATGACGGTATCCTGCAAAAGACTACACCCAATAAAATTTTAACGAAGACAGTGACAAATTTAAATTGAATGCCGACTAATACAGACCGGCCTCCGGTAAAGTATTCATCCCGAAAAGAATTTGAAGGGACGCCGACAAGGAACTTAATTACTGTAGTCAGATTTCGCGATAAAATCACCTGGATCTCGGATCGAAAAAGGCCCTCCGGCGAAATTACATTTGAGACAGAGCCTCTAACTCGATAATAATTGTTTCTGCCGTTTGAAAAATCTCTATTAAATCGTCATGCTTTTCGAATTTTAAAGTCTTAATCGGTGTTAATGGGGTTAATTGGTGATTTGTTGCCAAGGTTACTGTTTCTATGAACAGATATCCGCATCTTACGATTTCTAATTGACATTGTGATTGTTATTAAATGTAATTAGTTACAGTTGGGACTTGCTTTTGGTACCGACGGTCGGCTTTAAACCGGCTTCAGCAAATAAATAAGGAACTCGCTAAAAAGTAAAAAATTATTAAACTTAGATTTTTAACAACAAAAAAACGTTTTAAAAGAAAGTATATATGTACATAATAATAATAGTTGTAACTAAATAAAAATAAACAAAAACCTTACATAACTTATCTACTACACGTATTTTATGTTCTAACAGGTCACTGAAAAGTCCCCGGCCTGACAAATAGATGGTGCTACTAAAATTAAGTTAGCCCTAACCCTCAAAAGATGCGTGTATAAATTTGACAGCTGCCGGATCATTAGTTTGTGAATTATAGCATTTTGAGTGAAGTAACTTTTGTTGTTGTGACAAAAAAATATAAAAAGGAATTTCGCGTGTTGATAAGATATTGCTTTTTGAAGGGAAAAATACAGTTGAAACAGAAACTTGGCTTGATGTCGAGTTTTCGGACACTGCCCCTGGAAAATCAACTATCAAGTATTGGTATGCTAAGTTTAGACGTGGTGAAATGAGCATCGAAGACGGTGAATGCAGTGGACACCCAAAAGATGTTGTTACCGACGAAAACATTTAAAAAATCCACAAAATGATTTTGAATTAGTGTAAAATGAAATTTAATGAAATAGCAGACACTCTAAAGATATCAACTGAACCTCTTCATCATATCATTCACGAATATTTGGGTATGAGAAAGATCTATGCCAAGAGGGTGCCGCGCGAGCTCACTTTTGACCAAAAACAACGACGACTTGATGATGCGGAGCAGTGTTTGAAGATGATCAAGAGTAATAAACCTGAGTTTTCGCGTCGATATGTGACAATGGATGAAACATGGCTCCATCATTTCACTCCGAAGTCCAGTCGACAGTCATCCGAGTGGACTGCATACGATGAACCCGCTCCAAAGCGCGGGAAAACGCAACAGTGGCTGGCAAGGTTATGGCGTCTGTATTTTGGGATGCGCATGGAATAATTTTCATTGACTACCTTGAAAAAGGAAGGACCATTAACAGCGACTATTATATAGCCTTATTAGACCATTTTGAAGAACGGAATCGCCGAACTACGGCTGCATTTGAAGAAAAAGAAAGTACTGCTTCACCAAGATAATGCACCGTGCAACAAGTCAGTAAAAACCGTGGCAATAATTCATTCATTAACTGGGCTTCGAGTTGCTTCCCTATCTCCAGATTCTCCAGATATTCTCCAGATCTGGCCCCCAGCGAGTATTTCCTGTTCTCAGATCTCAAAAGAACTCGCTGGGAAGAAATTTTCGTCGAATGAAGAGGTGAGGTTACTATGGTAGGCCGGGGACTTTTCAATTAACCTGTTATTATATATTTTATATACTACAGAATTTAGCTCAATACCTACCTAAAACTATTTATCTATTTGCAATATTATTTTAACTACTACCAACTGATCACTTTGAAGTTGGTGCCGAACAATATACTAATTTGTTTTCTTCCTAATTTAATTTTGTGTATATGTCACATAATTATATTATTGTTTTTGTATTGTTTTTCCTGGGCACCGGAATTTTTGCATCGATATGTGACAGTGGATGAAACATGGATTCATCAGTCCACAACGGAATTAAACAGATCCTCATCTGATTAGACAGCAACTGGTGAACCTTGTCCAAAGCACCCGAAAGCACTGGCCGCCGAAACTGTCTGGCTGGATTTAGGGCCTAGGTATTTTGGGATGTGTATTGTTTTAAATATTACAGCGTAATAATAATAAAAACCCTATAAACATGTTGGATCTTTAAAAAAACTAATACATTTTTTTTGAAGGTCACATTGTAATCTTATGTATCATTGAATTATATATGTAATTGCTCGTAACTAACGTCCACACAGTACATAAACTGAGTCTGCTCTTAATTGGGTTTTTACAGCAAATCCAATCTATATTTCTGTTTTATTAACTCCATTATACAACAATGAATTTTGGCTATTTTGTGTTTAATGGTAATGTTGAATATTTTAAGTGGAGAAAACTGGAACAAGGAAAAAATGTTATAATAATAAATATATATATATATATATATATATATATATATATATATATATATATATATATATATATATATATATATATATACAGAAACATAAAATTGTAATTAATTTGGTTTAATTTACTTAACTGAATAATATTTAAATGGTTATTACCTGTAATGCTATTCCTGTTCTAAACATATACTTTTATATTCTTGTTTCTTAAAAAAATCTGCTACATATCTTTTTGTTCTCGAATTTTAATGTTAATAGTGAAATAATATTTAATATTCATACTGATTTTTGTAGTTTTTACTCATTACTCTCACATTAGGCAAATTAGGAAAGGGATGCTCGATATACATCGATGTCGAATAAACATCAATGTTTTTTGACTTCGACACCATCGTTATATTGATGTTATAAGAATAAAATATGGAAACATGAATTATTCTTGATTTAGCAGAAATTTGTGAGATTTTATGACCAATAGAAATAATTAATCGTGAAGTCCGTTGTGGAAAGTACGCAACTTGTAATAAAGTTATACTACTTACCAGATTAATTACTGTAAAAGTGACAGGCTGCCAACCAAAACAGATAATAAGAGAGAATTTAAAAAATAACTTAACTGAAGAAATTACGAAAGGATTGCAACAATTGCTGGCTGAAAAGATTATGGCCTATGTATTTTGGGATGTGCGTGGTGTAATATTTATTGATATTCTTTAGAATATTATATAGCATTATTGGAGCATCTGAACGCCGAAATTGCAAAAAAAAAAACGATGGCATATGGCAAAGAAAAAATGTTTGTTTTATCAAGACAAATCACCCTGTCACAAGTCAATCAAAACAATTCCAAATCTACATGAGTTGAATTATCTATCAATATCATTTGATACAGAATTCTGTTATGGTCTAATTTGATTTTGGTAATTGAGGGTACACTCTGAATCGTTTGATCCAAAAAAATGTACAGGCTATATATGCAAATAGCGTTGGAATTTTCCAAACTTAACTACATGCAACTGCAATGTAACAATACATTCATTTTTCATCATTTATGCAATAAAAACAAAGTTAGAAATAAAAAGGGTCTCTCAATACTTCTGCCTTTTTATTACTAAGGGAACCAATTCCCTATTAGAGCTTCTTAGGGTTTGCTTTTTTTTTGGTAAATCAACTCATGATTTTTATAATTCTTAAAATATCTGACGCAACTTTTCTTGGAGAATTCCTCCAATATACCAATATTTCGTTATTGAGTATTATGGAATGACCAAGTCGTCCGTTCCTCAAATTTTACATGAAATTCGCCACTTTTGACAAAAAAGCATCCATGTTATTTATAAATATTTAAACTTAAATATCAAAATGCAAAGATGTAAAGTAATTAAACGTGTAATAAAATGTTTAAGAAATTTTTTTTTCAAAAAAATATCCGCCAAAAATACTGACAAATCGATATTAGCTTTTTAAATAAAAATTTAGCAAAAATACTCAATAATATTCTTTTAATACATTCCGAGCGAAATTATTATTAGGCAAAAAAATTAGTCTCATTTATATTGCTGCTGTTAATCTGCAACATTACATATTAATAAAAAATAATAAATATTTTATTAGACTGTAACAAATGGCAAATAACAAAATCCCGTCCATCAAATATTTTATGGTTGATGGCCGTTGCTAAATATTGTTTTTCTTTCCATATATTATTAATTTGTTACTGTGGGTTTAAAACTAATTTTAATTTTATCCATTTAAAATTATTTAATTAGTTGTGCAATACTGATTTTGTATTGCATTGTACATTGTTATAGTTATTGCATTATATGAACATATTTGTATTGGATCATTTTAGATTGTATTAAAATTCTATAAAATATAAAATACATAACCCATTAGTTATTATAGCAGGAAATAATTATACGGTTACAGAAATTAACTACATAATCTATATGGAAATAATATTATAGCATAGAGTAACTAGTCAAAAGATATCTGCATTGAATTAAGCTTTAGGGTTTTAGTAGTAGACAAAAGTAGACATTTTTTAAAAGTAGACATTTAAATATGGATAGAATTATTGGAGTATAGATGAGGCACTATTTACCAGTTATTGATAATCTTTTAAGAGCTTTGAAAATAATTAAAAAAGAATAAAAATAGAACTATATCAACATAGGAGCCATTCAAATATAAAAAGTTAGCATCGAAGTAAGAATAATTTAATTCCATTGCCGATACGTAGTTTCTGTGCAATGAATTAGATAGCTCTTCTTCAATCGAAATATTAAATTTCAAATCAATTTTCCCATGACATCAAAAAATTGAACCAAATTGAATAAACTCAACACACTATTTCTAGCAAACAGAAAACAAGATCGCACAACCTCAACCTTGATAAACATACCAGTTAAAGAATTGCTGATTAATTTAAAGTAATTCATCAATATTTAATTAATCACCACAATTCAGTTATATAATATATAAAAAGATAATATATAATATATAAAAATAATATATTGAAAAAATACATGTTAAATAATATATAAAAATAACATCATTTAACATAAATTCATTTTGACTATCGTTATATGAAAATCCAAATCATATACTGCAATCTATAATTTATATCCTGAAAGTTATACACAGTATTACAGTGTAATAATGACCTTACAAATATGTTGGATCTTTAAAAAAAATTAAAACATTTTCTTTGAAGGTCATATTGTAATCTTATGTATTATTGAATTGAATATGTAATTGCTCGTAACTAACGTCCACACAGTGCATAAACTGAGTCTGTTCTTAATTGGGTTTTTACAGCAAATCCAATCTATATTTCTGTTTGTTAACTCCATTATACAACAATGAAATTTGGCTATTTTGTGTCTAATGGCAATGTTGAATATTTCAAGTGGGGAAAACTGGAACAAGGAAAACATGTTGTTATAAGAATAAGTATAGATGAAGAAACATAAAATTGTAATTAATTTGGTTTAATTTACTTAATAATTAAATGGTTATTACCTGTAATGCTACTCCTGTTCTAAACATATACTTTTATATCCTTGTTTCTTAATAAATCTGCTACATATCTTTCTGTTCTCGAATTTTAATGTTAATAGTGAAATAATATTTAATATTTATACTGATTTTTGTGGTTTTTAAGTCAAACATTTCGATAAACATTCTTGAGACAAACAGAATATTACCATCATAACCTAAAAAATGGTAAATAAAAATTTCAATTATGTCATAGAAATGCGCATTCTCATATTAGGCAAATTAGGAAAGGGGTGCTCGATATACATCGATGTCGAATAAACATAAATGTTTTTTAACTTCGACACCATCGTTATATTGATGTTATAAGAATAAAATATGGAAACATGAATTATTCTAGATTTAGCAGAAGTTTGTGAGATTTTATGAAAATAGAAATAATTAATCGTCAAGTTTGTTGTGAAAAGTACACAACTTGTAGTAAAGTTATACTACTTACCAGATGAATTACTGTAAAAGTGACAGGCTGCCAACCAAAATAGATAATAAGAGAAAATTAAAAAATTACTTAACTAAAGAAATTAGGAAAGAATTGCTACAAGTAGAAAATTAGTATTGATTGATTGTATTGAGGATTGATTTCAGACAATTAGTGTAAAAATAATGTAGTAACAGAATTAGAGATATACAAAAAAGTTCACTCCACTGATCAGGGACATTTTATTCCCTTTTTGTTCATGTTATTTTTTATAACACGACTTATGACTTGTCTTAGGTGAATTGATTATTTCCGAAGTCTGAAACCGATCAGAACCGACCGTATAGGGTGACAGTTTTTAGTATCTGCTGATATTTATATATTTAAGCCCATATTGTTAAAAAATTATCGAGTTAAATACACGATACGATTTTAAGAAAATTAAAAAAACGTTTTATACAATATTTATATTTTTATTAATACATTAACAAATATTCTGAGATCATTAATAATGTACAAAGGACTAATAAAATCTACCACTTGAAAAAAAAAACTCGGAATAATATTAACTGTTCTAACAACATGAATTGAAATAATAGCAATCGAACCGAACCCTCTGGCAGGTGTAGACTCTCAGATCTACACGTGCTCCTGCTGGCTTTGAAGTGGATCAAATTAAATAAAATGTTCCCCTTTAACTAAAAAGGCATTATGTTAGGAGTGTGTTACGTGTTCGTTTAACACAGAGTCTCGGAATTAAATAGGAACAATTGACTATTTTCTCTAGAATAATTCTATTTGAAGAAAATCGATTATAAAATTTTATTTTATTATTCTATTAATCCGATTAAAAAAATATTTTTATATAGTACTTGGCCGTAAATAGACAGATATGCATATAAGTAAATATAATAATGTTAATTATTCTTGACAAGAATTAAATTATATTGTTTTTTTTTAAGATATGTTGCTTCAAAATCTTATTCACGACTATTGGAACCATGATTAATTTTAAAAGACCATTCTACTGTGTTCTAATGTATTTACTGTTGTTTAAAAATATATTATGTTTGCAAGATATAGATGTTTTCGAGAGGAAACAGATTTTCCTATTTTAAAGATATAGATTCGTGTAAAAACGGTTGCTAGTATCATATGACGTCAACAGACAATTTGTAAACAATGCAATGCAAAACAATTTGCGGGATAATTATGGATATAGTGATGCGCGTTTTTTTCTTGACAGTCGGTGTCTATATAAGTTTACGTTTTTTATTTATAACGCCGAAATTGTCGATATTTTTTGTCGCTTTCAACATCCCTATGGCATGTGTTACTGAACACCGATATAATTTGTTCAATTATAAATAATAATCAATATTTAAATAACCTGAATATTATACATTATTATATGTGAATTGAACCGATATATATTTTAATTATTTGTATATTCTTTTTTGTTAACTAGGGTTTATCTGGATTGGATCTATTGCTTAACGTGGGGTCTGAACCGCGGTCACCGGCATTTTAAGCCTACGGACTGGTAAGTGACGAACTTGGAGATCATTCCAGAAGACATCCGGTTCTACCCAGCCTGATTACTGGCGTGACTGAGATCATTTTTAAGGACAATCACAATCATACATTTACGACCATGCCCCAGCAGGATTCAAACCCGCGACTATCGCAAATTTATGAAGATTTAATTAAATAAATATAATATTTCTGTCATTGTTGCTTACTATCATCACTCTAATTGCAATTAATATAAACTATGAAATATTTTTACAACATTCATGTCATTTTATTGCTTATGCCAATTTAGTTTAGTAAAAGCATAAAATAGAGACACTCAAGAAATATATAAAAAATATATATGAAAATTTTTAAAATGAATAATAATAAAATAATTAATAATATATAAATAAATATATTATTATCTCGGACATCTTGTATTTCTTTTTTGAAAATATAAATTAACACATATTTAATAACATTAAGTTTTATTAAGACCGTTATCTTTATAAATGTTTATGTTAATAAGTTAAAAATCAATATGTGAGTCAAGAATTAAATACAAAATGTCGTTGCAGAACCAAAATAGAATTAAAATTTGACAAAATTGGTAAAAATGTACATGAAAAATGGTAATCCCAACCCTACCCGCCGTATTCCCTAGACATTGCACCATTCGACTTGTACTGGCTAAGAACTCAATGGTATAACCGAACAGCACTTCGCTTCCTACGAACAAGACAAATAGTACCAATCAAAATAATCTGAACGAAAAGAAGAACTAGCCTTTTTTTAATTATTCAATGGTCCATGAAAAAGCAGTACTTTTTTATACTGTAAGATATTTGCTTAAAAATGATAAAGTGGTTAAAAGATTAAACACTGAATGGCCTTAAAATTCCAAAGAATTTTTCAATAAATTGAAAATTATATAATTATAGCATCTTATGTCAATTTCATTGAATATAAATTCAAAGCTTATAAAACCTCAAAACTAAATAACTTAATATGCTATAGCAACTGACATTCTATTAATTTTAACTATAGTTAAAAACATTTTAAAACATTGTAGCACGAAATAGATTACGAGTTGGTCACTTGCCATACTTTTCAGTGATTTAATAGCGTTTTTTGGTGAAATTTGATAGATGACAACTGTCCCTGACACGTGGATATGAACAAAATTAATTGGTCATCTAGTACAGTACGTATAATCATTAAAATTTGTAATAAATTTTATAAATAGTTGAAAAAATAAAAATGAAAAGTATTGTTATTAGGGAACCCAAAGTGCTGGCCAAAAACTCGTTGGCAACAAATTTGTGTAGCTACTCTTAATATAAATATTGTTATTTATATTTTCACTATTTCATACGATTGTAAATAATAATGTGATCTATATATATATATATATATATATATATATATATATATATATATATATATATATATATATATATATATATATATATATATATATATATATATATATATACATATATATATATATAGAACATATATATATATATATATATATATATATACATATATATATATATATATATATATATATATATATATATATATAGAATATATATATAGAATATATATATATATATATATATATATATATATATATATATATATATATATATATATATATATATATATATAGAATATATATATAGAATATATATATATATATATATATATATATATATATATATATATATATATATAATCAATATATAAATAATATTATAAATAGCTTGTTCTTAAACATACTATAATTTAAGATTGTAATTCAACATATGTACACACATATGGTAATAATCAGGCAAAAAGACAGGAAGCTAATTTGAAGCTATGATCTGAGCATGTGAAATTAACTTGGAAAGATCTCACGTGTTTCCCATATGACTTAATAACTCGACGTAATATGAACAGTGGACTGCAATTACAATTAAATAATAATATAGTAACTGCTGTGTTGCCGGATTGGTTGAGGCGGTAGACTGTCCTACCCTCCTACTGTTGCCATAGTCGTGGGTTTGAAGACCAGGTATCCGTAACAGGATTCCCCTACCCGGTTCCAGGCCAAAAAAGGGTTTTAATCACTCTGGGGCATGGTTGTAAATTTATATATGTGACTAGCTGACCCGGCATACTTCGTACTGCCTCAATTGATAAATATAAGACCGAATAATCCGTAATTAATAAATTACGAAATGCTCGGTATGAATGAATTTTTATTATTATTTTCGATTAATTACATATGATGTTTCATACTTAAAAAAGTAGAGTTTTCCTGAAATCCGGGCTTTATAATAAGGTTTCAATTAGATATTTATAGACACATACAGTTACGATACAGTTTGTTAATTATGGTTAATTAATAATTGTGATTATGGCTGTCAGATGGCATCCGATCCAATGCTATTTTCCACATGTTTAGTAAATTGTTGTTCTGATGAAGAAACATTTGTAATTCTTGGACAATGGTTCTTTTTACTGGTGGATTATGAGCAAAACGCTTATCAACTTCCGCATCTGAATTACCCATAAAATAAATTTGTAAAAATTGATGATCTGCATCTGGTAGTGGTAATAGCGCCCCCATTAAGTGATAAATTTGTCCTTGTATCTGTAATTTTTAAAGATTTGTCCAATAATTATTTCTGATATATATTTTAGTACAAACTTGAATATTATAGAAAAATGTTTGTAATACTTTATTGTACATCAATAAGTAACAAAGGTATGAAGATACATAGTAAATAAGATAAAATGTTATATGGTATACCTTGAAAGTAGGCATGAAATTGTCCTGTATAATATGTGTAGCGCCAAATGATGTCATCTGGAAACAGCTGTTATATTTCTGAATGTTGTCCAAGTAGTGGTTAGAATCATTTCCAACCTCAGAAACTAAAAAGCGTAAATGATCTGGTGGTTCTGCTGATCTGCTGATCAACTGTGGCAATTTTACTTTGCCTTCAGCACAACATAATCCAGTAGATTCACCACTGTATTTTAACGCCTTGCAATATTTACAAATTATAGTCATTTCCCCAATTGTTACCGATTTGTCGGCACAATAATTTTTGGCCGCATCATAGTGGAATGCAGCTCATTCCAGGATCGCAGGAGCCGCTGTGTCTGCGGAATCGTTCAATTTCATTATGTCGTGCTCGCTATTATGTTTGATGTGCACGAACTCGTTGCATTCTAAGTCTATCTACTCCATTGTGACTCTCCAAAGAACGCAATTCTGACATAGCAATACGACTATTTTCTTGATGTGTCTATCTCTGCTTATCAGTGCGGTTAGCACGTGAGGTAGCTCTTTGCAAATTTCATTGACTGCGACGACCTAAGTCAGGTCGTCTTCTCCTCGGCATCGTAAATTGTAATTAATCAAAGTGTGAAAAGTTCTCACGCACTTAGCAGTAAAGTGTCACTATCACAATCAAAAATCAACAAGAAAAAGAGCACATAATTTGAAATGTCACTATCACAAAGGATCACGGGAGTTAAGAAAGTCTCGCGCACGTAGCGATAATCGTCACTCAAAAAGAGAGAAGGATGCACTCTTTGTCTGAGGTACCGATCGACTTAGAAAATGGATCGACATATTAATTGCTTTTCAAATGTCAAATATTATGGTAGCGGTTAGAAATTTAATTTATGATCAAAAGACAATTAGTTGGTTGTCAAATGTCAAATATTATGGCTGCGTTCAGAAATTTCATTTGTGACAAGACTTAAGATTTAAGATAAAAATAATATGATATATAGTTAACAACTGTAGTTAATCTACATAAAAATAATCTGATAATAAAAACTATAGTTAGCTAAAATGAAGTTAATTTTTTACCTCCTGAGAATAAAGATATAAAAATTCTAGTTAGTTATTAATTTTAAACTATTCTTTCTATTTGATTTCTGTACGACGGGAAATACATAAAAAAATAGTTGTTATATATATATATATATATATATATATATATATATATACATATATATATATATATATATATATATATATATACATATATATATATATATATATATATATGTATATATACATATATATATATATATATATATATATATATATATATATATATATATACATATATATATTATATATATATATATATATATACATATATATATTATATACATTATATATATATATATATATATATATATATATATATATATATATATATATATATATAGCAGGAGTGCGAAATCCAATAAGGAAAATGACCCCAGTTACTCGTCAGTAACCAGGCTGGGTAAGACCGGATGTCTTCTGGAATAATATCTAAGTGGATAGGCTTAATGTCGAGGATCGTGATTCGGAGCCCACGTCCAGTTACACACTAGATGATAAAAAAGAGATTTTAAGCTATAACAAAAATGCTGTACTGATTTAAATTAAAACTAAATCTATATACCAATTATTGTGTCCCAGTGATTATAAACTATTTGTAATTAAAATTAAAATACAAATTTCAGATATAATAATAGTATATTATAAATATTTTCATTAGTTATTATACGATTCTGGAATCTTATTTTGGTCTAGGGCTAGGTGCGGCACTAAGATTTGTGAATTGAACATAAAGTTCTGTTAAAGTTGTTCTTAGGCTTTATGGTTGTATTGTGCAGTCAGATATATCCACTCTAAAGTAAATTTTGCTGTTAACTTTAAAATAGAATGGATTTTCACTAAACAAAAGACACGCTAGACTGTTGTTCTGAGTCTAACTATGGTTGTTCTAAACTTGTGATATAAATAATATACGATATGATTTATTTTTTATTTTTACCCCTCTTAAATCTGAGATTGACGTAATACTTTCAAAATAAATCTGCTTGATGATGAATGAAGTGTTTTTTTATTAAAAAAAACATTATAATCGATTTAATTGATCCAGGTGATAAGTTGGTGACTTTAACAAGGTCCCTAAATGTCACTCGATTAGCTCTGAGTATTGAATCTCTGACGCTGTTAATGTTAGGTAACTATCTAAGAATATTAATCATTATACGTTATTCGTCTTCCTTAAATATTTCCATCCATCTTTCTAATAAGAAGTCATTAAGTAAAGCATTAACAAACACCTTTTGCCTTTCAAATGTTCAACATACTGCTTTTACACAAAAATTAGTATAACCCTTCATTTATATTAAAAAGTAACTAATTAACTTATTAATGTATTATTATTACTTGTTGTTGCTGGCTAACTTATAAATTATTTATAGAGTGACTTAAAACTGGGTACTCATCTAAGAAGACCCATTGGCCCTTAGTCTGTTTTCAAATAAAAATTAGTAGCACTTTTCAGTGTTTTTACTATTTGTTGTACTTCATTACACACAGTTCCCTTGACTCTGCTTGCTAGTTTAGTGTTATCTATAAAAGTGGTGTCCTCGTGACTTCTTACGAATTTCTTACTTTCCTCTATCACAGTTAGAATTCGTAGATATCTATGTCAGTAATTTTTCCTATAATATCTAAGTACATCTACAATACTTCTCAGAAATTTATTCTGAAATTCTTAAAATATTGGATATTGATTGATTCTCTTGATATTAATTCTCGCAGAATATCCCCATAATTCTATTCCGTAGGTCCATATAGGTTTGTTGGGCAAATGCAATAAAGTCATATGAGCTATTGACAAGTTACGGTATTACTAATTTCTGATATAATAATTATTATATATCACTAATAATGATAAGATAAAATAAGGCTACTGGATATTCTCAGTTGATTACAATTTAATCTTGCAATGAAATCTTAATCCCAGTAACATAAATAATAATATGGTAAACATGCTGCATATTGCATACATCAAGCTGAACTGTCACAATATATCATTACAATACAAGCATAAAACCTATTGTAATTTTTTTTATCAAGTGGTTAAATTAATGTAACAAATTAAGAAAAAATAATATGAAAGAGAGATTTTAAAAATTCAGGTTGCGTCATTTAGGTATATGATCAGAATTTCTGAAAGATAACAATTATAAGAAAATCAACTTATGACTTATGACAAGTTTGAAAACTACGACTGTTGAATTACTTAGTGTAATTCATTCAATAATAATCGGAATGCTGGTTCACTACAATTAACACAATGTCTTTTTTCTCTGGCAATACGAGTGGACTGCACACGATGAACTCGCTCCAAAGCGTCGGAAAACACAACAGTCGGCTGGCAAGGTTATGGCGTCTATAATTTGGGATGTGCATGGAATAATTCTCATTGACTACCTTTAAAAAGGAAGGACCATTAACAGCGACATAGCGTTATTGGACCGTTTGAAGGACAAAATCACCGAAAAACGGCCGCATTTGAAGAAAAAAAAGTGCTGCTTCACCAAAACAATTCACCGTGTCCCAAGTCAGTGAAAACGATAGCAAAAATCCATGAATTGGGCTTCGAATTGCTTCCTCATCCACCGTATTCTCCAGATCTGGCCCCCAGCGACTTTTTCCTGTTCTTAAATCTTAAAAGAATGCTCGCTGGGAAGAAATTTTCGTCGAATGAAGAGGTGATCGCCGAAGCTGAGGTTTATTTTGAAGCAAAGGACAACTCGTACAACAAAAATGGTATCGAAAAGTTGGAGGGTCGCTATAATCAGTGTATCACCCTTGAAGGGAATTATGTTGAATAAAAAAAATAATTTTGCCAAAAAAAATGTGTTTAATAATAACGTGAATTGACGTTAATATAATCTTGTGAATGAATTAGGACCTCTTGGTTTGCCCTATTTAAGGTAGGGTGTATGTCTTGTCCACTCTGGGAGTATACTGTGTCATATCTCTTCTTACCGATAGCCATATTAAGGTTTTTTCTCAACAACCATGTTCCAAATATGCCAGAGGCCAGGTAGTGGTAACAAAATGTGATCAATGCTGACCGACAATTTGCCAGAGAGACCCGAAATACACCCTTAAAGCTATAAAAAAGCATATATTATAAAAATAGTACATTGAGAAATACATATTGGAATTCTGTGAATATAATTAATAATTTTACTAATTTATCTCTTTGACATCCTGAACAATGGCCACTAACAGTTCTAAAGAAAATTTTAAAAGATTATTTTGTATGATAAGATATAAAACAATTACTGTAAATCATTGTAAACTGCAACAAAGTAACTATGTAATCATTTTTTAATATACAAAAGTCTAAAATGTATCATGATGGGCTTGGCTGCCCCAATAATTCTCATATATTTATTTTGAATGCAACTAGCAGGAACGGCACAGTCGATAATGATACATTGATTTTCGATTATGGTGATGTCCTGTATATTTAGTGTATACAGATACAGCTTGTTTCATTTCTGTGTGTGTTCATTTGTATCCTTTATTTTTATGACATGTAACTATGCCTATGGGAGGAAACAATGTTTTCTAATGTACTAGAGAAAATAGTTAAAACGATCCAGCAAACTGTTTTTATTTAATTTCAACGTGCTGTGCTGAAATAACGCTATCCCCAGTACATGTCTTTAGTTTAGGGTGAACATTTTATTTAATTCGATCCACTTCAAAGAGAACTTCATGGGAACGTGAAAGGATACTTTTGATGGAGGGTTTTGGACCAATTGCAATTATTCCCGTTCGTAGCATTAGGACAGTTAATTTTTATTCCCTAGACGTCCACGTGTAAGTTAATCGATCTAAAATGACCCACCTGGCATCTTCTTTTTCTGATATACAGGGTAGGCTGTAGTAGAGTTCAAGTGTTACTTGTTGAAACATTACATTCAAATTTTAAGATAGCCGGAAGATGGTATTTTGTAATTTAAAATAAAAATATCGATTAATTTTTCACGAACCTCATATATTTAACAATTAAAACACATTAAGACGTAAAAATAATTAATGTTCCTCCTACTTTTGCGTTAGTTCCTGCTGGGGCATACACATAGAAAAATAGAAATTTCATGGTATAGGCGACCTTGGGGAAATGTTTTGTTTAGTTCAATCAACGGTAGCGTTGTGATCGTAAATTGTGATTGGCTAGTTTAAATTCCTGGTGCCGCCACTAACATGGAACGTGACAGGTCGATCAAATTGTGTGAAGTCAGCATTTTTTATGGGCGTCAATTTTTTAGTTTGTTGTTTGAAGGTTTTGGTTTTTATGTTTTTGTTTAGATGAAGAAATCTTCGTTTTACGTTGTGCATATTTTCTGTTTTACATTAATTATTATGGAGTAATAATACAAAAATTGATGACAATGCGTCAGTGTAGTAAAAGAAAGTGTACCGGGGTAAAAATCTACTACGGAAATTAGACATCGTTTCCTAAAGAATGATGTCGCTCCTTTCCAAAAATGGGTTGATCAAGTAAATAGTAGTAAGTTACCAGGATAAACCAAAATGCAAATATATCAACGTCATAGTGTCTGTCACGGACATTTTAGTGAAAAATTTAGCATTACCCTTCCTTCACGAACAGGTATTAGGGTAAATGCATATCCAACATTGTTTTTATCAGGTACATATAAAATTATCTCTCTACTACATGTCTATTTATATATTGTTTGTTTACAGAACATCAAAACCTACTTATGAAGATGTTAGTAGTAATAAAATTCAATTAATCTACCAAGTTGTTCGTATTCTGTCAGTGTGATTCCTCTACATAAAGAAGTCTTACAAGAAGTTAATAATTAAGATAACTGGATAATTAGTAGTAATAAATTAATAAGTTTCATTGTAAAATATCTCTAAAATATTTGTAATACTTTAACTTTTTAGAACAATCACTGTTAATAATTTTATAGTAGAGCTATTGTATATTTAAATTTGATTGCCTTGTTAAGAAAATATTTATTACGGTGCCATGAATTAAAAATTTTATTGCTACTTTTAGGGGATTTATTACCTTAAAGAAATCTATTTTATCTAAATTTACAAATAACTACATTTGTGTAACAAATCTTAACCAGGATTGTTTAAAGAATTTTGTTGGATCTATTAGAGGTCATGGAGGTAGAAACAGCATCCTTCACCTAGTATGTTCGAGAAAGGTCACATCATCACTTCAATTTTTTCACTTCATTCTCTCGGAGAAAATTGTGAATAAGTAGTTCCACAGATTAAATACTGTAAAATCTAAATATCTTTAAAAAGACACATACATTTTTATCAACAGGGAAGGATTTAAAGTTTACCTTCAATATATCAAGATAAGTTAGAACTCTAATAGATCCCATAAAATTGATGGCACTAAACAAATATAGGAAGGCGTTATAGAACAATTATAGATATTTTAATTTTGCCCAGAATAGAGTTCATAATTGTTTTTTTTTCCTTTTTATTTATATATATTTATATTTACACTTATGTATATTTGTATAGGATTTTATTTTAATAAATTAATCTTAAAAATTATATTTGATTTTCATTTAAATACTATTAGCCAATAAATGTGACGTCACAAAGTAATCAGGCGAAATGGCAGACCAATCAAAGCAAAGTATTTTCCTTACAGGTTTCTACATAACTATTTTAAACTAACCAATCAAATTCACGTTGTCAGCGCCGGCAATGATTGAACTAAGCAAAACTTTGCCCCACTACTTACCATTGGGGTTGCCCACCCCTGTGCATATATTTATGTTGGCGATTTTTTATAATTATGTTTGTTCAAAAGGTAAAAGTGCATAATAAATATAACTTGACGTGATTTTAACAAAATGGAGATGTTTGTCATAATTGCCCGATTTCGTTTTAGAGGGATATCTAGGTTGAGTCTTCCACAATAATGAAGTCTTGTCGAATTACAAAAATTCTCGACAAGGAAAGGCCGCCATTTCTATAGCAACTAACAGGCGTGTATTTGATAATATACAATCTCATTTAGATGTGTGTTACCAGCAGTCTGGAAAATATCTTTCAAAAAATAAATTAGTTCGCTTACATTTTAAAATTGAATAAACCATTAAGGTTATAACATGTCTTTTGTTTTATTTTTTAAAAGTAGACCTTTCATATTTTGAGTCGGCATGTGGTTTATGTTATAGTGATTTCAAACAATTGTGTTGAATATACGGTAATATCAGAAAAATTTGTTGTGAAATATTTATTTTTCATCGTAATTTATGGTAAAAAATAGGATTAAAATATGCATTTTACAGGAGAAAATATGGAATGTTGAATGAAATATTTTATTTAAATACTAGTTGGCGTTTCCAAAACAATATTTTTCAAAATACAAAAACAATATCTGGCAACTCATAATTTACCTTCTAAGATTATGGACTAAAAAAATATGAATCCTTCAAAATTAATAAACTTCTTGAAAAATGATTGAAGGACAATTTTTAGTATAAAAAATATTGAAACATCAAATAGGCGATAGATAACGTAAACAATAGTAGATGACTGACAGAAACCACTTAATTTGTGAATCATATATCGCCATTAGAATAATTTCAGTATGATGTCCGATTAATTCATTTATCTGAAATTAAAGAAAATTTTATAAAAACTTGTTTTTCAACAGTTACATCAATAAAAAATAAAACAAGTATATTTTATTATAACATATTTTTATTATAAACCTACTAGTACTCTAAATATTATGAATTATCCTCTAGACGTTTCTTTTCCATACGCTCCTTAAATACCTTTTTTCTTTCCAGGGATTTCAAATAATTCTCACGTCTTTTTAATTCCCACAATTTTTTCTTGCATTTTTGTAATTCGACACTAAGATCGTTACAACCACCCAACAGTCGTCTAAAATTGCTATTTTCTTTTACGCATTTCTCCAAATCGGACACTAAGGAGCTACACTCGGCAACAGTGGTATCTAGTGCATTACTAATCGTGTTTAAGTTTTCAACAGGCATGGTTGTCAACCAAATTTACCTACAATCGAAT